>NC_059159.1:46619181-47244181 GCF_019923935.1 Bubalus bubalis | reverse complement strand
CATCAGAGTCTTTTCCAATGAGTCAACTCTTCGCATGAGGTGGCCAAAGTATTGGAGTTTCAGCTTTAGCATCATTCCTTCCAAAGAACACCCAGGACTGATTTCCCTTAGAATGGACTGGTTGGATCTCCTTGCAGTCCAAGGGACTCTCAAGAGTCTTCTCCAACACCACAGTTCAAAAGCATCAGTTCGTCAGCGCTCAGCTTTCTTCACAGTTCAACTCTCAATTGATAAAAATATATCAATTTTTATATATTGATCTTGTATCCTGGATCCTTGCTAAATGCACTTATATTTATTTTTTAGAGATTCCTTAGGACTTACATATTTTAAAATTTTGTTGTCTGTGACTAAAGATAGCTTCATTTCTTCCCTTCCAATTTGTATGTTTTTTAATGAATTTATCTTGTTTTATTATTCTGGCTAGGATACCCAATGCAGTATCTTATAGAAGAAGGGTAAATATCCTTGCTCTGGTCCTAGTCTATAATGGAAACTATTTATCTTGTTACTATTATGTATTTTGATATTTGTAGATTTTAAAATTATCACTACCTTTTATCAGATTGAGAAATTCCATTTTATTCTTAGTTTATGAATACTTTTTTTTTTTTAAATCATGAATCGGTATTGAATTCATCAAATGATTTTCCCATATACTTTGAGGTGATCATCACATAATCTTTTTCTCTTTTTTTAATCTGGGGAATTAGTTTATTTTTAAATGTTGAAACTCCCTTGCTTTGCTAGGATAAATCTCACTTTGTTGTGATATACTATCCTTTTTTAATATGTAGTTCAGTTCAGTTCAGTTCAGTTTGCTTTTTTAATATGTAGTTCGCTCAGTCGTGTCTGACTCTTTGTGACCCCATGAATCACAGCATGCCAGGCCTCCCTGTCCATCTCAAACTCCCGTAGTTCACTAAAACTCATGTCCGTCTAGTCGGTGATGCCATCCAGCCATCTCATCCTCTGTCGTCCCCTTCTCTTCCTGCCCTCAATCCCTCCCAGCATCAGGGTCTTTTCCAATAAGTCAACTCTTCGCATGACATCAGTCTTTCCAATGAACACCCAGGACTGATCTCCTTCAGAATGGACTGGTTGGATCTCCTTGCAGTCCAAGGGACTCTCAAGAGTCTTCTCCAACATCACAGTTCAATAGCATCAATTCTTCAGCACTGAGCTTTCTTCACAGTCCAACTCTCACATCCATACATGACCACTGGAAAAACGGTTCTATTTGCCTTTTATTTTTAATAAATTTTTGGCTGCACCAAGCAACATGTGAGATCTTAGTTCCCTGACCAAGGATTGAACCCATGCCTCCTGTCTTGGAAGGCAGAGTCTTAACTACTGGGTCACCGGGGAAGTCCCAATTTGCCTTTCTCTTTTTGAGAATTTTTGTGTCTATGTTCATGGGTAATTTTGGTCTAGAATTTTCATGGCTTATAGTATTCTTAACTGGCATTGGTATTAAGGTTTTGCTGGGTTCACGAAATGAAGCAGGAATTGTTTCTCCTTATTTTCTGAAATTATTTGAGGAATACTGTTATAGAAACTTTAAACAATTAAACTGTCTTGGTTTTTGTTCTCTCATCTGTACAGTGAAACTGGTACTGTCTACCTAGCCTGGCGTGATGAAGAACAGATGAAGCGATATCTGAAAAACTACCTCATAATGCACCTAGTAGAACCTCAACACAGGATAGGTGCTTTATCAATAAGTGTGATTATTATTATTATTACATCAGTAGGACTAGAAATTAGCACATGGTGATTCTTGAGGTCCTTTCTGTGAAATTCCAATTCTTTTCTCTTAAAGAACTTAATGTTGAACCATTGGGTCACATTTGTGGAGCTTTAAAAATTGATTTTTAGCTGTTATCTCATCTAATGCCACTGGAGCCTCCAAAGGTGGCTGTTACTGATCTCATTTCTCCCTTTAACTGATTGGGAAACTGAGTTTAGGACAACTTGCCTGAAGCTACACAGTAACAAGAGAAGAATAAACCTGACTCCACTGTTGAATCTGTTCCTTTAACTCTTGAGCTCTGTTGCCTCTAGATCTGCACCTTTTGTAAAAGAATGTTGCCTGTAGCCTGAAATATACCGAGAGTCCATTCTCAAGGCCCTGATCTTTAAAGGTAGAAGGCTTTTCCATGAAGAAGTTGTAAACGGGAGAATAACGTTAGTCTTGTTGGAGGTTTGCAGGAACATTGTGAACCAGACAGGGCAAGGTGGACAGCAGTAAGAAGAATTCTGGCACCAAGAAGTTTGCAAGGACCAGCCACATCCCCTCCCCTTTTGGTATAAAAGAAGCCTGAATTCTAACTCAGGTCAGATAGTTCTTTGGGACATGAATATGCCATCTTTTTGGTCTGCTGGCTTTCTGAATAAAGTTGCTATTCTTTGCTCCAATGCCTTGCCCTGCAGGGCATGCCGGGTCTTAGTTACTGGACCAGGGATCAAACCTGCATACCATGCAGTGGAAGCAGAGTCTTATTAACTGATGGATCTCCAGGAACTCCCACCCCATCACTCATTCCAAAGCCAGTGTTACAGAAAAGGGAGCCAGAGCACTGGAGAGGCACTGTTCTCCCATTTCCTGGCCAAGAGGACCACCCTCACACTGGGAGATCCCTTTTGAAGGCACCTTTAAAGATTTCCAACATAAAGAACCAGGTCACCAGTCAGCTGCGTTCTCTGTCCAGCTGTGTGACCTTTTAGGCACATTTGTAACGTCACTGTGTCTCGGACTCCCTATCTGGAAAAAGATGAGAAGCGCAGTAATACCAGTCATTATTTATTGGGTCCCTAGGGGTCAGGGTGGGCTTCCAGGGTGGTGCAGTGGTTAAGAATCTGCCAGCTAATGCAGGAGAGGGAGACACAGGAGAAGCAGGTTTGATCCCTGGGTTGGGAAGATCCCCTGAAGAAGGAAATGGCAACTGACTCCAGTATTCGTATCTGGAGAATCCCATGGACAGAGGAGCCTGGCTGGCTACAGTCTGTGGGGTCATAGAGTCAGACACGACTGAGCATGCGCTCTAGGGGCCAGGGCATCACCACATAGTTATTTGTCTGTTGTTGTTTAGTCTGTGTCCAGTTGCGTCCGACCCCTTTACAACCCCATGGACTGCACCCTGCCAGGCTCCTCTGTCCATGGGATTCTCCAGGCAAGAATACTGGAGTGGGTTGCCATTTCCTACTCCACGAGATCTTCCTGACCCAGGGACTGAACCCGCATCTCCCGGGTCTCCTGGATTGGCAGGCAGGTTCTTTACCACTGAGCCACCGGGGAAGTACACTTGATTTATTTAGTCTTCTTAAAAACGATTAATATATGAGCCATAGGTGAGAAAACTGTGGCTAAAGAAATCAAATAATTTACCTAAGGTCACGAAAGTTCCAGATTCAGAATTTGCAATCCAGGTAAAATTGACCCTCCTTTTCCTGCTAAAATTGATCAAATTGTACACTTTTTAAAATGTGCAGGTTGTTGTAATCAGTTATACCTCAATAAGTTTTTTTTAAGAAGCAGCATCCACCGCTAGATATGAAAGTTGAAGAGAGGAACAACAACAGCAACAAAATAATTACATTCACAGGAATATATGTATGCCAAAATTCATCCAGCTATACGCTTTGGATTTGAAAGTTTTATTGTATGTAAAATATGCCAGAATAACATATGGCTGCATATTTTTTTAACGAAAGTAATTAGACATAAAGTCATAATTTTTAAATTTCACCTGGATCTCCTACTGACAGCAAAATAACACTAGACTGTATCTAAAATAAATCATTCTTTCGACTCCTACATGCCTTTTAAAAATTGCATTTTTTTCTTATTATAAAAGCAATACAAGTTCATCGTAGGAAAATTAGAAAATACAGATGAGCAGAAAATATAAAGATGAAAGATAGCTTTGGTTCCACATTCTTAGAAAATACAGATGAGCAAAAGATATAAAGATGAAAGACAGCCTTGGTTCCACATTCAAATATAACAAGATTTTACACACCAGTGTATTTCTTTTGGCTACTTTTCAGAGTCTGTATGTTTATTTAGATGTATATATAATTATGGGCATTCCTGGTGGCTCAGATGGCAAAGAATCTGCCTGCACTGCAGGAGACCCAGGTTCAATCCTTGGGCTGAGAAGATCCACTGGAGAAGGAAATGGCACCCCACTCCAGGATTCTTGCCTGGAGAATCCCATAGACAGAGGAGCCTGGTGGGCTATAGTCCATAAGGTCACAAAGAGTTGAACATGAGTCATATATCTAATTATATGGTATATGGGGGAGTTTCAGAAAATGTGATCTTACTTGAAAAATTCTTTTGTAATTTACTTTTAACACGTAGGGGTAATCCATGAGAGGCTTAGTGTATCAATGAATGGTCATCTGAAGTAAGAGTTTTAAATTTAGTTCCATGATGTGCTGGAGTTCTTTGGCATGTCTCAGGTCCTGGGGGTTGGGGAGAAGATGAATGTTTGATGGAGCGCAAGAAGGAGACCATACAGGCAAGGTCTGCATTTGCCACTCTTACTCAACAGAGATGCCCCCACCCCTTTTTTTTTTTTTGGATACAGTCTTCCCTCAGTATCCACAAGAGATTGGTTTAAAGCCCGCTCACCCTGTGCATGACAAAATCCACAGACGCTCAAGTTCCTTATGTGGATGTGGGACTCGCAAAGGCAGGGTACAGAGTAACTGTACTAATTTCCCATGTAAGATTTCATCTGAAAAGGCATTCCCTAACCAAAAGCAATTTTAAAGAAGTAAATCACGATTGTAACATCATTCTTACGATTGCCTCATTTCGTTTCAAAACAAACATAGCTTCATTGTTTTATAATTATAAAAGTGACACCTTCACATTTTCAAAAATTCAAGCCATTCAAAAACATAAGAATTAAAAGTGAA
The DNA here is from genome assembly GCF_019923935.1 of Bubalus bubalis. Classification (NCBI taxonomy): domain Eukaryota; kingdom Metazoa; phylum Chordata; class Mammalia; order Artiodactyla; family Bovidae; genus Bubalus; species Bubalus bubalis. Next base: position 47,239,252 of record NC_059159.1, on the reverse strand, counting down.
AAATCAGCCATTAATCTCCTTACTCTTTAGAAACATCTTGGAGTATATGTGTGTATCAAAATATACTGTACATATCCTAGGTTTTTTTCCCTTAACACAGACTATTTTCCCATGTCATTTATTGGTTTCTAAAAGTATGATATGTATACCTACAGCTGATTCATGTTGCTATTTGGCAGAAACCAACAAAATTCTGCAAAGCAACTATCCTTCAATTAAAAAATAAATTTAAAAAAGTATGATTCTTGAGTGTTTATGATTTGGGTTATATTATTATTAATAGGTTTATTGATAGAAAGAAAAAAGGGGCTTGCAAGTTAAACTGAAAGGCATAAGGAGAATTGGGTTTCTATTTTTTTCATGTGTAATTTTAAAAACTATTCGTTTATTTATTTATTTGGCTGCACCAGGCCTTGGTTGCAACATGTGGGATCTTCGGTCTTCATTGTGTTATGTAAGATCTTTTAGCTGTGGTGTTCAAGCTCTCAGTTTTATTAAAACTTCCAAATAAGTCCTGCTGCTGCTACTGCTAAGTCACTTCAGTCGTGTCCGACTCTGTGTGAACCCAGAGACGGCAGCGCACCAGGCTCCCCCGTCCCTGGGATTCTCCAGGCAAGAACACTGGAGTGGGTTGCCATTTCCTTCTCCAATGCATGAAAGTGAAAAGTGAAAGTGAAGTCGCTCAGTCGTGTCCGACCCTCAGAGACCCCATGGACTGAAGCCTACCGTCCATGGGATTTTCCAGGCAAGAGTACTGGAGTGGGGTGCCATTGCCTTCTCCAAAATAAGTCCTACTACCTGACAATATAAGCCCTCTAGCTTTGTTCTCCTCTAAGATTGTCTCAGAGAAACACTGGGTCCTTTCTTCTTTCATATGCATTTTGGTGTCAGATTACCAATTACTACACAAAAACCTGCTGGGATTTTGTTTGTAATTGCTGGTGCCTGTTTTTGATCTCCCAAATGAATTTCATTCTGTCAAGATTAAAAAATAAAAAAGCCCTTTGAAGTTTTGAATTTTATTAATCCCATAATTTAATTTGTGATATATTGAATTCTTTTTTGATTATTTCATGGCTATGAATATTGATTTCCCTCCCAAGACCATCAGTAATTTCGGGAGAAGCTGTCACATAATTCTTTTGTTTTCTGCATAATTTTAGGATAAACTGTAGCCACATAACATCTAATGTGTGTTTCTTGAATAAACCTCATAAACTTGTTTTTCTTGAATATTCTGGGGTGGATGTTCCTTAGCTTCTGACTTAATTCATTTGAATAAATCATTCCAGTGTTTATTAATTCACCTAGCAAAGCTACCAGCATAGTCTAGTCTTAAATAGGTATTGACACACTCTCTGAGTTGTGCCATCTGTTCAGGATTTAGGCATCTTCCTTTCCCCTGGCAAGCTTTCAGCCCAGAAGACAATAAAGACAAAACCAAGAATCTTTTTTCCCCCTGCTATGCCCTGAAACTTGTGGGGTATTAATTCCATAACTAGGGACTGAACCTGGGCCACCACACTGAAAGCACCAAGTCCTAAGCACTGGACCACCAGAGAATTTTCAAAACCAACTACTGAAAATGTTGTCTCTTTGGCGTTAGAGTTTCAGAGCTACACGAGTGATTAACTCGAGCTGAGAAAGCACAGTTAAGTGGGCATATTCTAGTGAAGCTGGTGACTGAGCTGGGCCTTGAAGCATGAATAGGAGTTCTCCAGGCAGCAGAGTCCAGGGGTGGCAGAGATGTTAGGGAGCATTCTGGCTGTGAGGGAAAAAGATGAGAGAGCATGGGATGCATCCCATGTCTGAGAAGCATGAGTGGTCCAGTGTAGTTGAGGCATAAGGGAATGGATTGAGAGATAGGTGAATGTGGATATGTAGGGTTGGACAGACTGTGACTGACCTTCTAATACATGCCAACGTCTTTTTTTATCTTTGTTATTTAAGATGGCTAATACAAGAGTGTCATGATCACATTTGTGTTTGAAAATACTGCTCTAATAACATTGAGGAAGGTGACTTGTATGTACCTTGAGTCCTTGGGAAGCTACCACACTCATCCAGGGAAGAGTTAATAAGACTTTGGATAAAGGTACTGGATATCAGATGGTGATTGCAGTTATTCCAGAGACGAAATCAGTGTGATGTGGTGATTGATGGGGTGCACACAGGTGGGAGGGAGGCCCATCCTGGACATCTGGACGCAGGCCATGGGATGTCACTGGGCTGAGCTCAAACTGTCTGCTCAGATTATTAGGTTGAATAGAGCAGCTCTTCTGAAAGGATGCCAGGCTGTACCTCTGATTGACAGCTGAGTGAAAAGTCTCAGAAAACTGCCCGTGGGACTGTTTCATTCTTTTCCTCAGAATGACCACGTTTTGCCACGTGATTTCATTTTACAGGCTTTGTAGGTTCTTTTGTGCCTTGTCTATCTGTATAGTTACTGCTCCTCTCCTGGGAAGAGAGAAGACAGGTTATTTCAAAAATTAAAAAAAAAAAAAAAAAAAAAAAACAAGTCCAGCCAAAACCATCTCCCTCCTCCTGCTACTCTGAAATTAGCTTAGATGATCAGATCAGATCAGCAAGGAATCGTAAATCATTTAGTACAAACTGATCATTTGGTAGATGAGGAAGCCCAGTCCAGGAGAGGAAAGGTGATTCATTAGTCAGTAAGTGGAATCCCTGGGTCTGCCTGGACATCGGGGGAGACAGTAGATCAGACACATCTGGGGTCTGCAGACTGTTATTTTGCTTTTTCTGAGCCCCAGTTTACTAGACTACAAGGTGGAGTTGTTGTGATAATTAAGTTTAAAGTGTGCGTATTCTGAGTGTGAGGACACTTTTAAATGCTCAGCGCTGGTCAGTGACGAACATGAAGATGGTGTTGCTGAGGACGGTGCTGCTGGCAGCGCCGGCAACGATGATGCTAATGGTGATGATGTCATCGACGAAGCATGGACTTTGACATCGCCTCCCCTGAGCCAAAGGGTCTGTGATAGTTGTTGGACTTTGTTAAGATGATCTAACCGCTTAACTATCAATTTAATCATACGTAGAACAGAGAAAGTCATCTCGAACTTGCGCTATTTTGAGAACGTAATAAAATAATTATTGTTGTTGCTGCTTAGTCGCCAAGTTGTATCCGACTCTTCTGCGACCCCAGGGGCTGTAGCCCACCAGGCTCCTCTGTCCACGGGATTCTCCAGGCAAGAATACTGGAGTGGGTTGCTGTTTCCCCCTCCAGGGCATCTTCCTGACCCCGGGATCGAACCTGCATCTCTTGTGTCTCCTGCATTGGCAGGCGGATTCCTTACCACTAGCACCACCTGGGAAGCCCTTTTCTCTAACAGTAAACTTACATTTTATTAACCTTAAACTGCAAAGTATCCATTAGCTGCAAATCTGGAAAAATGCATAGCTTTTCTCTTAAGGTCCCCTTTAGTCTCTTTCGTTCCTACAGATGGGAATTCATTATCTCTAGCGTCTCTTCCGGAGAAGGCGATGGCACCCCACTCCAGTACTCTTGCCCGGAGAATCCCATGGACAGAGGAGCCTGGTGGGCTGCAGTTCATGGGGTCGCTAAGAGTCGGACACGACTGAGCAACTTCACTTTCACTTTTCATTTTCATGCATTGGAGAAGGAAATGGCAACCCACTCCAGTGTTCTTGCCTGGAGAATCCCAGGGACGGGAAAGCCTGATGGGCTGCCATCTATGGGGTCGCACAGAGTCGGACACGACTGAAGCGACTTAACAGCAGCAGCAGCAGCAGCGTCTCTGCATCTGTGCTGTAGCATGTGGACCACCCTGACCCCGGACCCCGCCCTTCACTCAGAGCTTCCCTGGGTATTAACTCCAGGACAAGGACACCTGCTCTTGCCAACATCTTCATCCCACCCGAGATCTGAGGCGGTAGGTGTGGTCCCCCTCCAGGCTCCCTCATATCCACTGACACAGTATTTGGTGTATGGAATTAATAATTTGTTGTTTAGAGGTTTTTGATGGCTTTCTTGCTTCAGACATTTAAACACTATTGTCTCTTCTTTGGTTGCTTTTGGGTGGGGCTCCAGGAATGAGAGTGGACAAAAATCTTCTGAACCTCTTCTTATGGAACCAGGTTCGTTGTCTTCATGGGATGGGGGAGAACAAATGAGCTGCTTGACGTCTTTTGTGAAAGCAACGAGTCATCCGGCTCTCATGTGGATGGACCAGCTTGACAGCTCATGAAGGCTGAACGTGACTGCAAAGCAGGTCAGGGACTGTCACCTGAGGAGCATGGAAAGGCCAGGGACCAGTGACAGAATGCCCCCACGGTTGATAGAATTACATCATGGAACCAGGAGGGACCAGCCTGGGTGCTCCATCTTTCTGGAAACTGTGATATCCCATCTGTTTGCTTTTATGTCTTGATATCCCTGAAGTTGGAGAAGGCAATGGCACCCCACTCCAGTACTCTTGCCTGGAAAATCCCTTGGGCGGAGGAGCCTGGTGGGCTGCAGTCCATGGGGTCGCTAAGAGTTGGACTCGACCGAGTGACTTTACTTTCACTTTTCACTTTCATCCATTGGAGAAGGAAATGGCACCCCACTCCAGTGCTCTTGCCTGGAAAATCCCTTGGGTGGAGGAGCCTGGTGGGCTGCCGTCTATGGGGTCGCATAGAGTCAGACACAACTGAAGCGACTTAGCAGCACCAGCATCCCTGAAGTCATGCCTTCCAAATGATAGAGAACGCATATTGTTTTAATTAAAGTGAATAGGTTTGAGGATTTCAAAAGAGAAAATTTAAGACATCCAAGAGGGTTGCAACAATCAAAGCAGGAAAGCTTACACCAGAGAGAATGAGGGTCCCCAGTAACGCATTCCAGGTTCTTGAATTTAGGCAATGAAAACAGCACTGGGGGGCAGGGGAGGGAGGAAGGGAGAGCAGATCCAGGAGGGTTATAAACTTGCTTGTCAATTGTTTATTTATAGGAAGAAAGAAAAGAATAAAGGAAGGAAAGAGTAAACAATGAAACTAACTTCTTTATTTTGTTTCCAAATGGATTGCATTAGACACATTATGTCATTCCAAGTGCACCTGAATATAGCTGTGGATTTAGATAGCTCAGTCCTCCCCTTCCGACCTTTATTACCGCTGCAAACATTCTGTATGTGAGAGATAAATAATGCATGCTCTCAGCCAAGAAAAGAAAGCAGACCGGAGGAAACGCTGAAGGAGAGGAAGCGACATTCCTCTCTCTAGTGTATTTTTACTCCTGATCTGCTACCACCTCCATCCCTGCCTCCTGCCCTCTCCTACCTCCTGATCAAGACACCCAAAGCCTGGAAGCGGAGGGCTTAGAGCACAGGTTTGGGGGGCAGGTGGCATGTGTCAAACTTGCATTTAAAATACTTACAGCTCTGATCTATCAATTGTGTGATCCTGAACAACTCCTCTCTCCTCCCTCTGTCTTGATCTTCTCTATAACATGAGCATGCATACCTATCTCCGAATGCTCTGTACCAAAAGCGTTGCAAAGATCATAAAAGAAGATGTAGACAAAACTTTTTCAACTGCATCCTGGGGAACAAAGTGAAGAAAGGAGGTTTATTCTGGTCACATGTGGGCCTCAGACAGAAGAAGAAGAGCAGCAGGGGAAGGGTCACCTTCATAGTGAGCTTAGAATGACCTTGAAGATGCCCTTGAGGGCCCAGAAACCCAATCTTGGCTTTCCATCTTCCAGGCAAGCTTTTGTGGTGGCCAAGCAAACCAAAGGTCTCTACAATACCCTTGGAGTGAAAAGCTTGGGTTTCGTACCACGTTTAGAAGCTAGATTTCTCTGTTTCTTGCAGTCAATAGGAACAGGTGAAGGAACTAGAACAAATAATTTCATAATTTGTATGGAAATACAAAAAACCTCGAATAGCCAAAGCAATCTTGAGAAAGAAGAATGGAACTGGAGGAATCAACCTGCCTGACTTCAGTCTCTACTACAAAGCCACAGTCATCAAGACAGTATGGTACTGGCACAAAGACAGAAATATAGATCAGTGGAACAAAATAGAAAGCCCAGAGATAAATCCATGCACCTATGGACACCTTATTTTTGACAAAGTAGGCAAGAATATACAATGGAGAAAGGACAATCTCTTTAACAAGTCGTGCTGGGAAAACTGGTCAATCACTTGTAGAAGAATGAAACTAGAACACTTTCTAACACCATACACAAAAATAAACTCAAAATGGATTAAAGATCTAAATGTAAGGCCAGAAACTATAAAACTCCTAGAAGAAAACATAGGCAAAACACTCTCCGACATAAACCACAGCAGGATCCTCTATGACCCACCTCCCAGAATATTGGAAATAAAAGCAAAAATAAACAAATGGGACCTAATTAAAATTAAAAGCTTCTGCACAACAAAGGAAACTATAAGCAAGGTGAAAAGACAGCCTTCAGAATGGGATAAAATAATAGCAAACAAAGCAACGGACAAAGAATTAATCTCAAAAATATACAAGCAACTCCTGCAGCTCAATTCCAGAAAAATAAACGACCCAATCAAAAAGTGGGCCAAAGAACAAAACAGACATTTCTCCAAAGAAGACATACATATGGCTAACAAACATATGAAAAGATGCTCAACATCACTCATTATCAGAGAAATGCAAATCAAAACCATGAGGTACCATTTCACTCCAGTCAGAATGGCTGTGATCCAAAAGTCTACAAGCAATAAATGCTGGAGAGGGTGTGGAGAAAAGGGAACCCTCTTACACTGTTGGTGGGAATGCAAACTAGTACAGCCACTATGGAGAACAGTGTGGAGATTCCTTAAAAAACTGGAAATAGAACTGCCTTATGATCCAGCAATCCCACTGCTGGGCATACACACCAAGGAAACCAGAATCAAAAGAGAGATATGTACCCCAATGTTCATCGCAGCACTGTTTATAATAGCCAGGATGTGGAAGCAACCTAGATGTCCATCAGCAGAGGAATGGATAAGAGAGCTGTGGTACATATATACAATGGAGTATTACTCAGCCATTAAAAAGAATACATTTGAATCAGTTCTAATGAGGTGGATGAAACTGGAGCCTATTATACAGAGTGAAGTAAGCCAGAAAGAAAAACACCAATACAGTATGCTGCTGCTGCTGCTAAGTCACTTCAGTCGTGTCTGACACTGTGTGACCCCAGAGACGGCAGCCCACCAGGCTCCCCCGTCCCTGGGATTCTGCAGGCAAGAACACTGGAGTGGGTTGCCATTTCCTTCTCCAATGCATGAAAGTGAAAAGTGAAAGTGAAGTCACTCAGTCGTGTCCGACTCTTGTGACCCCATGGACTGCAGCCTACCAGGCTCCTCCATCCATGGGATTTTCCAGGCAAGAGTACTGGAGTGGGGTGCCATTGCCTTCTCTGCAATACAGTATATTAATGCATAAATATGGAATTTAGAAATACAGTATACTAACGCACAAATATGGAATTTAGAAAGATGGTAACAATAACCCTGTATGCGAGACAACAAAAGAGACACAGATGTATAGAACAGTCTTTTGGACTCTGTGGGAAAGGGTGAGGGTGGGATGATATGGGAGAATGGATTGAAACATGTAAATTATCACTTGTGAAACGAATCGCCAGTCCAGGTTCGGTGCATGAGACAGGGTGCTCGGGGCTGGTGCACTGGGATGACCCTGAGGGATGGGATGGGAAGGGAGGTGGGAGGGGGGCTCAGGATGGGGAACATATGTACACCCGTGGCAGATTCACGTCAATGTATGGTAAAACCAATACAATATTGTAAAGTTAAATAAATAAATAAATAAACCTGGAAAAAAAAAAAGAAAGAAACAGATGAAGGGACAGAGTGGAATTCTCAGCTCAAACTAAATTCAACTTGAAATCTTATGCAAGAATAATTTGTATGTTGACCTGCATGTTTATTTCTTAGTCAAGCCTCTATTTTTTTTCCTTTTAAACTTTGTATTTTGTACTGGGGTATAGCTGATTAACAGTGTTGTGATAGCTTCAGGTGAATAGTGAAGGGACCATACATACACATGTAGCCATTGTCCCTCAAACCCCACTTCCATCCAGGCTGCCACAGAACGCTGAGCAGAGCTCCCTGTGCAGTGGGTCCTTGTTGGTTATCCATTTTATTTATTTATTTTTAAATTTTATTTATTTTTTAATCTATTTATTTTAATTAGAGGCTAATTACTTTACAATATTGTATTGGTTTTGCCATACATCAACATGAATCCATTTTAAATGTAGCAGTGTGTCCATGTCCTTCCCGAAGTCCCTAACTACCAGCCCTGGCACATCCATAAATTCATTTTCTAAGTCTGCGAGCCTCTTTGTTTTACGAGTTCATGTGTACCATTCCCTTTTAGATTCTACACATAAGGGGTGGCATACAATATTTCTCTGTCTGATTTACTTCACTCAGAATGACAATCCCTGGGTTCACTCATGTTACTGCAAATGGTTTCATTTCATGCTTTTTAATGCAAGCCTCTGTTTTGCGAAATGTAGGGACAATGGATCTCTCTGAGTTGGTGTTGAAATAAGTCCCAGAGGGCTTGAACCTTTAAGCCTTTGGATTAGAAAATGAAGTGGGAAAGGAAATGATTGTAGAGAAAAAAAATATCGTTTGGGTACTCAGCATCTGTGAGAGGGAGCCGGGAGTCGCAGCTAAAAGGAAGTTTGGGGACTGTTTGCTCATTTTCACACTGCCTTCACCTCCCCAATTACACACCTAATTAAGATTTGGACGTTTAGGCAAACTGTTTGAACGTATGATAAGGGAGTCTGGGATTAGCTCGCAGTGTGGAAAGAGGATCATTTAGTCTTTAGAAAAACTTGGAAAGAAGCGTCTTGGAAATATGTCTTTTAGAGCCTAAGGCTCAGAAATGAGAACCTAATGCCCTCTGGATGGGAGGAAAGTGGGGAATTTGTCACCAATGTTATCATCTGCGATGAATCTTCTCTCTTTCTTCCCATCTTCTTTGTGATTTTCCACTTCCCTCCTAGGCTTTCCTGTTACATGCGGTGCTCTGCTCAGTCGTGTCCGACTCTTTGTGACCCCATGAACTACAGCCCACTAGGTTCCTGTGTCCCTGAAATTTCCCAGGCAAGAATATGAAGTGGATTGCCATCTCCTGCTCCAGAGGCTTCTCCTGACTCAGGGATCAAAGCTGCGTCTCTTGTGTCTCCTACATTGGCAGGTGGGTTCTTTACCACTGCACCACCTGGGAAGTCCAGATTCTCCTGTACCCTCCCTGTAAAACTAGTTCTCAGAGCCTTGATTCCCTCAAATGCTGATAAATCCAGGTAGAAAGGGGGTGAAGTCTGCCTGATAAATAAGACCATCGCTCCACAAGTGGGATTATCTTGATTTATCTGGGTGTTGGGGGCCGCCACAGCTGCTTTTTAGGTCTGTGGGTAAGACCCCTGTGGGCTCCTCTCCCTGCCCTGAGCACTGATGCTCCTATGTCAGTTTTGTATAATCATGGGGGAACTCCCTTTCTTGTTCCCTGCCCAATTTCACCATCTATTTCAGAATGACTATTTCATGAAACATATCAAGCTGAAAAGGGAACTGGCTTCCTCTGTGCAGTAGACTTGGAACAGATCCGGGTGAAAGTATGGCAACCCAGGTGCCAGTCTGAGGATATTGAAGACTTCAGGACTGTTGCTGTTATCCAGAAAGGTATCTTTGACTCTGGATGAAAAGGCTCATAGATTGGGGATTGCTTGGAGAAGCTGTTGCAATAACTTCTTCTATGCCTACTTCCTACTAGATGCATTCTTGCCACTTCCATAGCAACTGGAAGCTTCTTAGGTTTCACTGAACCATTGTTTGGGGAGGTACGGGAGGACAGTGGACGTAGTAGGTAGATACTGAGATGCCTATATTTTCCTGTTTTATCCTTACCTCCTGCTCTGGCAGGGCTATCCCCTAAAGCAGGTGTAGGAATATAAGGATACTTATTTTGGAGGCTGGAGGCCCCAGATACCAATCCAGAGAGTCACAAACATGCCTAAAGTGAGTGGAGGTCTGTGCAAGAAACATCGTGCATCTCAGCTTCCTGGTGTGACCGTGTCTACCCTATGCTCCTCTCCTCCTTCCCATCTTTCTTCTTTCTCCTCTTCCTCAGTGGTTGCGGTGCATGGGCTTAGCCGCTCCGTGGCATGTGGAATCCTCCCAGACCAGGGATTGAACCCATGTCCCCTGCACTGACAGGCGAATTCCTATTCCACTGTGCTACCAGGGAAATCCAGAACTTCAGCTTCTTCTTAAGGAAAATGGAGATGTTAGTAGTTCCTCCTTCTGCTGTGGTGAGAATCAAATAGATTAACAAACGTATGGCAGTAAGAACAGTGCAGGCTAGGTCGATGAGTCCATGCAAGATCTGGCTGTCCTTCCATCCGCATGCTGCTCAGACAGTCTCATTCTACGCCTACGGTCCCAGCACTGTTATGAACAGTGCCCTCTTGCCGTTTCAAAAGTACTCAGGCTTTGGATGCTAGATATGGTTACCCTGTATACAGTCTCAGCTATTTTACTAAGAGGCGTGTACGTGCCCAGTTGTCATATCTGACTCTTTGCAACCCCATGGACTGTAGCCCACCACGCTGCTATATCTGTGGAATTCTCCAGGCAAGAATCCTGGAGTGGGTTACAATTTCCCAGTTTCTCCAGGGATTTTCCTAACCCAGGGATCGAATCCACACCTCTTGCACTGGCAGGTGGATTCTTTACCGCTGAACCACCAGAAAAGCCCTTTACTAGAAGGCAGTGATCCATTATTTTGAGGATGTACAGGATTGGATGGCACAGGCTAGGAAGTGGGACAGGTAAGGGCATCTATCAATACAATGAGTCAATTCCGAGTAAACTACTCTTATCTTTGGAGACCAAGAAAACTGTAACACTGAAGTTTTTCTCTTCCCCAACCCCTCCCACCTCTGTGGTGAAAGGTATAAAGAACCAGTAGGGATGCAGCCTCAAGTAATGCATATATATGTGCGTGTGTGTATGTATGTGTGTGTGTGTGTGTGTATATATCTATATCTATATATATATATATAAAGGACATTTTGAGAGCCCAGTGGGAGTTGCTTTTTGCTGTGCTACCAGCCAGGTAACTGAGGTCCAGCCAGCAGGGCCATGAGTTCCTGGACAAAAGAAAAAATAATTTGAGATGCCCAGCCTTCCTGCCAGGTTGAAGGGAAGGACTGGGGTCAATCTTGGCAGAACATTTCCTAGGGACCACACTGCCTTTGTGTTGCCACAGTGGCAGGCTGAGAGCTCTGCTGGAGGCCTGGTCCCTGGGCTCCAATTCCTCAAAGGTCCCGGAGGTCCTTGTGTCCCTTGGATCATTCCTGTGTATCTCGATCATCTATTCATCCATCTATATACTGTCCATCTAGCCATCCATCTATTACTTCGTCTATTTCTATCTATCTATCCATCTACCTGTCTATCTAGCTGTCCATTTATCTATCTATCTACATAGCTATTATTCATCCATCTATCCACCTACCTGTCCATCTAGTTATCCATCTGTCTATCTATCTACAGGTATTCATTGTTTTATTGCTCTTTGCTAATTTATTTATGCCTCACCCCACAGCATGTGGGATCTTAGCCCCCTGATCAGAGACCGAACCCAAGCTGCCCTGCAGTGGAACCACTCTTAACCACGGCCCAATCAGGAAAGTCTCAGTTTCTCTATGCCTTACTATGTTTCACAGATAATTGAGTGTGTGTGTGTGTGTGTGTGTGTTTTTACAAGTAGAAATTTTGTGCAACCCCATGTCGAGCAAATCTGTTGGCTCCATTTTCCCAAAAGCATTGCTCACTTCATGCCTCTGTGTCACATTTTAGTATTAATAATTCTCACAGTATTTCAAACCCTCCACCAACCAAAAAAATGATGACTTGCTGAAGAGTCAGATGATGGGTAGCATTTTCAGCAATAAAATACTTTTAATTAGGATATTTGCATTGTTCTTCCTAAACATCATGCAATTGCATATTTAATAGATAGACTACAATATAGTGTCAGCGTAACTTGTACATGCACTGGGAAACCAAGAGGTTTGTGTGACTCAGCTTTAGTGCTCTATTCACTTTATTGGGGTGGTCTGGAATATAACCCAAAATATTTCTGAGGAATGTCTGTATTTATTTATTTATCCATCCATTGTTCGCTTTAGTCCCAACCCAAAAGTTGAGTGTTATGTTTTATATCGTGGGAATTTTTAGGACTTCAAGCCCAGGAGACAGCATCTGAAGTCCCTGAGAGCTGCTCCAAGGAGGAGGGAAGTTAAAGAATTTTGTGCGGGTTTTTTTTTTTTTGTATGGGGCTTTTCTATGTATGGGAAGATGTAAGAGTCTGGGCTCACTGAACTCTTTCCTTTTGTATGCATCTCAGATATCTGGGGCCAGTATCCTGTGCTTTTTACATCCTGAGCTCCCTTAGGCTCACTGTAGGGAGTGGCTGCAATCTGATGGCTGTTAGATCACAGGTCTTCTTCTCCTTCCTGAGTGTCCTTAGGGGTCACCAGTTCATGGTGGAGGGCTGGAATCGCTGATAACAGTGACATCCTGTTTACTGATGTGGCAGGAAATTCTCCATTTCTCATCCCATCCATCTATTCATCTATCTCCCTGTCTTAACCATCATCATTAGAAATATTGCCCTCATTCTATTAATAACAGATTGGATCCTCAAATCAAATTCCTATTCTTACACTCACTAACTGCTTAACTTTGGGCAAATTCCTTCATGTCTCTGTTCCTTGGTTTCCTCATCTGTAAAATAAGTATGATACTATACCTGCTCTGTAAGTTTGAGCTAGAATAACTAGAGCTGTTGTTTGCATATTATTTTCTTGTGTGTCAGGAGAGGGTTCTGACTTTTTCATCTCATCCCTTGGGTTGTCTTAATATAATTTTAAATTAAAAGCCACTTCTTCACATGTTGTTTGGAAGAATACCCTGATCTGTTTCGGCCCAAATAACACTGCATTCATCATTTTTTTATGCAGATGGGCAGTCCAGGAAAACAGAACTCAGTAAAGAAAGGTTTGCATTGGCCTCTGTGCCTGTTTAGCTCTTGGAAAAAGTAGTCATTGCACAGATTTTGGAATTCGACCATGGTATGAATTCTGAATCCTCTGATTTTAACCATGTGATTTTGGGTAAAATATATAACCTCTCTGAGTCTCAGTTTACTGATATATTAAATACACCAAATTGCATGGTTGGTGTTGGGGTGAATGGAGGCAAATGGTTCTGGGCAGGATTTCAGGCATACAGCAGGTATTCCAGAAATGCTGATTTCTTGTCTCCTCCTGAAATGAGACTGTAAGGTCCTTGGAGGGAGGGAGTGTGTGTCTGTCCATTGCCCTATCTCCCAGTGCCCAGCACCGTGCTGACAACGGAGCAAGCAGTAGACAGTAAGCAAATTCAGAACGAACAGTTTTTCATGCACTACATGCCTCCTTTGACATAAATATATTAACTTCTTGCTTACTGCATCATGGCTAATCACTGCTAGAGATGAAAGCTTTGGGGACCTAATGATTTTTGAAAACTATATTCAAGGTTAAATTATGAGTCAAGCCATGACTCGAAACTGCTGGAAGCAATTTCCTCCAGCTTCCACAGTTGCTCAGCCTTATCTGCTTCATTTATTCTAAGCCTTTCACCCCTCCCTCTCACACTCTCCCAGATTTGGAGGGTGCCCCTTGTTGGAGTAGCCTGGAAGGGAAGCAAAGACAGAGAATGCAGTTTAAGGCTGAAGTGCCTCGGGCCTGGGGCTTCAGAGGGAATTAACTAGAAGGTGGGTGGGGGTGTCCTTGGCACCCAATCCCTTCACTTCCTAACTTCTACATTTACTCAGCCGCAGAACATGAAGGATGGAAAAGGAGACTGATTTAGAAATTGGCCCTTCTTTCACATCTATCCACGCCTACATGGCTCATGAGCCTCATCCCGCTGCGATTCTGTGAACTCAGGGCTGACTCTTGGTGGGGTGGCAGTGGTGTGGATGCAGATGACAGTGGAGGTGGTCCTGCTAAAATACTCTTGTGCTGCTTAAGGTGGTCTTTCCCTGCGTAGGCCTCAGCGCCCATCTTCATATTATGCTTCTCGGGCACCCAGGATGTCTCTGTCTCCTTTAAGGCATTCCTGAATGGGATGGGATTTGGTTAATCAAATAGAGCAGTTCTGGAGTGGCTGGAGGTTAACCGATGTCTTCCCTGGATTGTAAGCTCTTCAAGGGCAGTGGTTTGTTTTATGCTGTTTTGAGTTTTGAAAAACTAAGACTGGGCACCTGGTCATATACAACTGCACTCATGTAAGGAAAAAACCTGTAGCCCTTCCTTGTGGAAGAGAATCCAGCAGCAAGCAGGGAACAGACCTTGCCTGATGGGAGGCGCTCATGTTCCTTTGGGAAATTGGTAACAGGACTGTGAGTGTGTTGTTTGGGGGTAGGTACTGTTGGAGGACTTTTTGGAGAGGGGGCGGAAGCTGTCTCTCTCATTGTGATGTAGGGGGCTGGGAAGTGTGGACGGGTCTGCAAAAGGATCCTGCAGGCCCACACGCTGGAGAGGGGCAGAGATAGTCACCCTGATCTCAGAGCCATGTGAAGGAGACCAGCAGGGTTCAGAGCAGGGACCCTCACCAAGCTCCCAGGCTGGAAGAAAGGGCCATGTGGACTGCTCAGGGAGACCTGGCTGGAGCTGTTTGAGTTTGGAAGTCTTTTAGCGCCCGACACCCCTGACACAGTGTACCAACCTAAGGACGACAACTCAGCATACGTGCTTGTAAACTAATAGAACTATAGCCTCAGCCTAAGTGTAGGTCCACATTTCAGCCTGGACAATGATGTAAGCCAGCATGGGCAGCCTCCTCTCAGCCAAGGCAAGGGAGTGTCTCTGGACCTCCATAAGAAAATTCCTCAGCAGTGACCTCTTGTGGTGATGAGGTGAAATTGCCCTTGCAGTCTGAAAACTGCACATTCCGCAAACAAGGTTTTGTTCAGTTCAGTCGCTCAGTCGTGTCTGACTCTTTGCGACCCCATGGACTGCAGCACACCAGGCTCCCCTGTCCTTCACAGTCTCTTGGAGTTTGTGCAAATTCATGTCCACTGAGTCCGTAATGCTAACTATCGCATCCTCTGTCGTCCCCTTCTCCTCCAGCCTTCATTCTTTCCCAGCATCAGTCTTTCTAATGAGTCTGCTCTTTGCATCAGGTGGCCAAAGTATTGGAGCTTCAATTTTAGCATCAGTCCTTCCAATGAGTTTTCAGGGTTGATTTCCTTTAGAATTGACTGGTCTCATCTCCTTACAGTCCAAGAGACTCTCAAGAATCTTCTCCAATACCACAATTTGATAGTATCAATTCTTCAGTGCTCAGCCTTCCCTGTGACCCAACTCTCATATCTATACATGACTACGGGAAAAAGGAAAGACCATAGCTTTGACTATACAGACCTCTGTCGGTAAAACGATGTTTCTGCTTTTTTAATACGCTGTCTAGGTTTGTTATAGCTTTCCTCCCAAGAAGCAAACATCTTAATTTCATGGTTTCAGTCACTGTCCACAATGATTTGGGAGCCCAAGAAAAGAAAATATGTCACCGTTTCCACTTTTTCCCCTTCTGTTTGCCATGAAGTGATGGGAGCAGATGCCATGATCTTAGTTTTTGAATGTTGAGTTTCAAGTCAGCATTTTCACTCTCCTCTTTCACCTTCATCAAGAGTTCCTCTTCATTTTCTGCCATCAGAATGGTGTCATCTGCTTATCTGTTATTGATATTTCTCCTTTCAATCTTGATTCCAGCTTGTGCTTCATCCAGCCCAGCATTTCACATAATGTACTCAGCATATAAGTTAAATAAGCAGGGTGACAATATACAGCCTTGATGTACTCCTTTTCCCAATTTGGAACCACTCCATTGTTCCATGTCTGGTGTTAACTGTTGCTTCCTGACCCACATACAGGTTTCTCAGGATGCAGGTAAGGTGGTCTGGTATTCCCATCTCTTTAAGAATTTTCCACAGTTTGTTGTGATCCACGCAGTCAAAGGCTTTAGCATAGTAAATGAAGCAGAAGTAGATGCATCTCAGGAATTCTCTTTCTTTCTCTATAATCCAATGAATGTGGGCATTATAATCTCTGGTTCCCCTGCCTTTTCTTTATTTAG
This sequence comes from Bubalus bubalis, assembly GCF_019923935.1. Taxonomy (NCBI): domain Eukaryota; kingdom Metazoa; phylum Chordata; class Mammalia; order Artiodactyla; family Bovidae; genus Bubalus; species Bubalus bubalis. The sequence continues at coordinate 47,223,035 of NC_059159.1, read as the reverse complement.
TTTGTACATATGGAAGGTCTTAGTTCATGTACTATTGAAGCCTTGCTTGAACGATTTTGAGCATTACTTTGCAGGCATGTGAGATGAGCACTTCTGTGCAGTAGTTTGAACATTTGTTGGCACCGCCCTTCTTTGGGATTGGAATGAAAACTGACCTTTTCCAGTCCTGTGGTCACTGCTGAGTTTTTCAAATTTGCTAACGTATTGAGGGAAGCACTTTACCAGCATCATCTTTCAGAATATTAAATAGCTCAGCTGGAATTGCACCACCTCCACTGGCTTTGTTCATAGTAATGCTTCCTAAGACCCACCTGATTTTGAACTCCAGGATGTCTGGCTCTAGGTGGGTGATCACACCATCATGGTACTCCAGGTCATTAAGACCTTTTTTGTATAGTTTTTCTCTGTATTCTTGCCACCTTTTCTTAATCTCTTCTGCTTACTCTATTAAATCCTTACCATTCTGTCCTTTATTGTGCCCATCCTTGCATGAAACATTTCCTTGATATCACCTGTTTTCTTGAAGAGATCTCTAGTCTTTCCCATTCTATTGTTTTCCTCTATTTCTTTGCATTGTTCATTTAAGAAGGCCTTTTATCTCTCTTTGCTATTCTCTGTAACCCTGCATTTAGTTGGATATATCTTTCCCTTTCTCCCTTGCCTTTTGCTTCTCTTCTTTCCTCAACTATTTGTAAAGCCTTTTCAGATAACCACTTTGCCTTCTTGCATTTCTTTTTCTTGGTGATGGTTTTGGTTACTGCCTCCTCTATCGCATTATGAACCTCCATCCATATTTCTTCAGGCACCCTGTCTATCAGATCTAATCCCTTGAATCTTTTTGACACGCCCACTGTATAATCATAAGGGATTTGATTTAGGTCATGCCTAAATGGTATAGTGTTTTCCCTACTGTTTTCAATTTAAGTGTGAATTTTACAATAAGGAGCTCATGATCTAAGCCACAGTCTGCTCCTGGTCTTGTTTTTGCTGACTGTATAGAGCTTCTTCATCTTTGACTGCAAAGAATATAGTCAGTTTGATTTTGGTATTGACCATCTGGTGATGTCCACATGTAGAGTCATCTCTTGTGTTGTTGGAAGAGGGTGTTTGCTATGACCAGTGCGTTCTCTTGACAAAACTCTATTAGCCTTTGTCCTGCTTCATTCTGTACTCGGAGGCCAAACTTATCTATTATTCCAGGTATCGCTTGACTTCCTACTTTTGCATTTCCAATCCCCTATGATGAAAAGGACATCTCTTTTTTGGTGTTAGTTCTAGAAGTTCTTGTGGATATTCATAGAACTGGTCAACCTCAGCTTCTTTGACATTAGTGGTTGGATTACTGTGCTGTTGAATGGTTTGCCTTGGAAACAAACTGAAATCATCCTATCATTTTTGAGACTGCACCCAAAGACTGCATTTTGGACTCTTTTGTTGACTGTGAGGGCTACTCCATTTCTTCTAAGGGATTCTTGTCCACAGCTGTATATATAACAGTCATCGGGATTAAATTTGCCCATTCCCATCCACTTTAGTTCACTGATTCCTGAGATATCAATGTTCACTCTTGCCTTCTCATGTTTTACCACGTCCAATTTACCTTGATTCATGGACTTAACATTCCAGGTTCTTATGCAATATTGTTCTTGTAGCATCGAATTACTTTCACCACCAGACACATCTGCAACTGAGTGTCATTTCCGCTTTCACCCAGCTGCTTCGTATTTCTGGAGCTATTCATAATTGCCCTCCACTCTTCCCCAGGAGCATACTGGGCATTTTGCGACCCAGAGGGCTCATCTTCTGGTGTCATATCATTTTTTGATTTTCATATTGTTCGTGAGGTTCTTGAGGCAAGAATCCTGGAGTGGTTTGCCATTCCCTTGTCCAGTGGACCTTGTTTTGTCAGAACTCTTCACTCTGACCCATCCACTTGGGTGGCCCTGCACAGCAAGTCTCACATCTTCATAGAGTTACACAAGCCCCATTGCCACGACAAGGCTGTGATTCATTAAGGGGATCTTGACTGGACCTCTGGAGTTCTTGATTATGTGGTGGGAATAGGGAATGAGTGGAGAAGGAAATGGCAACCCATGCCAGTATACTTGCCTGGGAAATCCCAAGGACAGAGGAGGGCTGTCCAGAGCCTGGAGGGCTACAGTCCATGGGGTTGCAAAGAGTCAGATGCGGCTTAGCAACTGAACACACACTCACACAGTGATAATAATGGTGCTGAAAACCCTAGCAAAACTATCACCAGTAGAATCCATAAGAGGAGAGGAAGACAGGAGGAATAAAAGAGAGAGAGCAAATCAAAAGGTATATAGATTGAGAGCTAGGAAAAAAAAAATAGGCAGGGATGTGGGAAGAGAACCTTTTGGGGGGAAATGGATGCACTTAGATTATTTAACTAGAAGAAACAGTTGAGTGCATCTGGGTGATTTTGCAATGAGTCCTACCAAAATCACATGAGGTTAATTATTTTGACCCCCATTTCCTGCTATCACACTTGACTGAGGGCATCCCAGGCTGGCAAGGACACTACTGCCCTCAATAACATGTCTCCAGCAAGTAATGACCTCTCTGGAGTATAACTCAAGTTCCTGGAGCGCAACTGTAACTCCAGAAGCAAACTGGCTTTGCAGTAATGGCTTCGACGTAATTGCTAGTGGTTTCTCGTCTCTGTTGGCAAGAGACACAAGGAGTGAAATTGCAAAGCCTTTTCCCCTCTGTTCTTTCTTTCTTTCTTGTTTTTCAGGGCCTGCTGTCCATCTTGCAACATCAGAGAATATGTGACTGTTGGGAACTCATTTTTGCAAAAGCACTAGGTAGACCCTGATGCCTAGAAAGATTGAGAGCAGGAGGAGAAGGGGGTGACAGAGGATGAGATGGTTGGATGGCATCACAGACCCAACAGACATGAATTTGAGCAAACTCCAGGAGATGGTGAAGGACAAGGAAGCCAGGTGGTCCGTGGGGTTGCAAAGAGTCAGACTTAGCAACTGAACAATGACTCGGTAGACTGAGCTTGAGGTGGGTAGGGACCATGATGCTGTGTGTACATTGTACCTAAGAGCCCAGAACATGGCAGTTTAAATCAGTGGATATTTGAAGAAAAGGGTGACTATGAAGCTCTGTTTCTTTGAGGCCATGCTTTTTTTTTTTTCTAAATAGTTTTGAGCCCCTTTAGCATATTAAGCTTTCTACTAGCTCTTGAGGATCAAATGCACAACAGGACATGTTCTGGACCCCACAGAGCTTATAGTCAGCAGGGCAATTCTGCTGTTTGACAGAGAAGGGGAAACTGTTATAACAAGGGAGTCAGACACTATGGACTTGACTTTTATTACTTTTTAAAGAAATTCTCCCTCCTCTGGTTGGATACCTTTGTTCACATGGAAGACTCCAGGAACCAGGGCATCTTTTGGGAAATCAAGAAGCACAGTAGTTTAAGTTTCATTGATTCATTCAACAAATATCAATTGAGTCTTGATCACGTTAGGAGCTGGATTTGGTGTTAGGAAACTGGGGTGAATTAGGTAGTCCCCAATCCTTATCTTCTGGGAGCTCGTGTTTTAGCTGGGAGGCAGACAATACAAGAGAGAAGTAAGTACTAGAAGAAATATCAGGATTTTACACCGATCAGTGCAAAGCATTGAGAGGAATTTAGCAGTTTTATTCAGAGATGAGGAAGTCAATAAATTTCCATGTTTCTTTCATTTCCTGTTCAGACACACAGATCCCTCCAAGCCTCTCTGTTTCTCCGACCACATTTCACACCCTTTGAGAGAAATTCTGACATAGGTACACCCACCCCCCATTTCTTAATGCTCAGGATTCTATCAAAACCATGAGCAAATAAATTAATTTCTATGCTTCTCAGGTGCCTCTGCCATCAGATAAGCATCATAATACCTGCAGTTTGTCAAGATAAAAATGGATATTAAAACAGCTGAAGCCGAGTGAGCAGCTGATCCCTGTTTCTTCTGTAAGCAAAAGAAGATTCTTTCTGAGACTCTTTTGGAGCTTAAGGAGACAAAGATTTAGAGTGCAGGTCCTTGTGCTGTGATGTTCTCGAAGAGGAGGAGAAGCTCAAAATCGCAGCACATTTAGGGTGGGGAGACCTGCAAGCAATGCATTGTTGTTTAGCTGCTCAGTCGTGTCCGACTCTTTGCAACCCCGTGGACTCTAGCCCGCCAGGCTCTTCTGTGCATGGGATTTCCCAGGCAGGAATACTGGAGTGGGTTGTCATTTCCTTCTCCAGGGTGTCTTCCTGACCCAGGGATTGAACTCATGTCTCTTGCATTGCAGGAGGATTCTTTACCGCTGAACCACCAGGGAAACTGCACAAAAGGGTATAAACGACCCTATCAGAGTGTCCCCACCCAGCTCAGGGGAGATGGCCCTGAATCTGGTTCTGAGAGTTTTCTCCTTATTCACGGGACTCATCTGGACCCTGGCTCATGCATACCGATGTCGCCCTGCTTGTCTGATCTGATGTTTAAGCACTGATTCCTCACTGCACACTTCCCACGTTGCATGCAATGGGGACAGGATGAGTGGCATGGGGATTAAAGAAAGATCACAAGTTCACAGTATGTGGCTCCATGTCACCAGGGTCTCCTTTTGACAATAGTAGTAATATTAGTGATGGTGTTAAGAATGGCAGCCATGGTGACTGAGCTTTTCTTAGACATTTACTAGGGCTTACACATTCCAACTCATCAGATCCTCCCATCTGCCTTAGGGGGTGGGTACTCAGATTTATCCCCCTTTTACAGATGAGCAAACCAAGGTTTAGACAAATTAAAGAGCTAGTGAGGAGTGGATCTGGGACTTATCTCACAGCCCTTTCTCACCAGCGCCTGAGCCCTGGACCACAGTGCTCCATGGCCTCACAAGACACATGGGCAGCAGCAGGATTCAATGATCCTGGACTCTCATGGAAGCTCATCCCCCCAGCAGTGGGACCACAGCAATTTACTTCATTCCTTTAAGCCTCAGTCTCCTTGTCTGTAAAATGGGCAGAATAACCTCACAGGATGAAATGAGTGTTAGCTCCCCATACATGGAAATGTCAGCTTCCCTCCATGGAAATTCAATCTATAACAGAGAACTTAGTGGAACATTTAAGTGCCATACTCCTCTCCAGTATCCCACAGTCCAGAGCTTTCTCTGCCTTGTGCACAGACCACCTGCCCTGTGCACTCCTTAGGAACAATCATTAATTTACAAACTGGCCCCTGGACTCGGAGGGCAGGGAGAGACCAAGGGAAGAGGCAGCCCTCCAGATTGGTCGGTGGCGGTTTCACAAGCAGAGGAACTTACAGAGGAGGCTTGTCTTGGATGCAGCAAGATGAGATCTCTATACCCGCCCACCAGAACCTTACAAGTTTATATAGAAGCCTTAACTGGGCTCAGTTACGTACACCATCCAGATGGTCTCAGCAACACATTGCTGTCTCATGCCCGTGTCCTTGAAATCAGCTCCCATGGCGGGAGCAGTGGGCAAAACACACATTCCAAGGACGGCGGAGGGGTAAGGAGCCTCTCATTGCCCGGGGCCAGCTCGAGGGTCAACCGCTGTCACACTTTGTCAATTACCTCCTCCAATAACAGTGCAAAGATGTCTCTCACTTGCTGGTACCCTCCCTCAAGGCTTTATCAAAGTGCTTGTACCAAATTAGCAGGCAATAAATTCTTGCTAATTGAAGGCACAATCAGACATGGAAAAAGGAGGCATATGTGTATGTATACATTTGAAAAATATTTTTATTGGAATATAATTGCCTTACAATGTTGTGCTAGTTTCTGCTGTCCCAATGAAGGGAATCAGCTGTATGTATACATATATTCCTTCCCTCTTGGACCCCTCACAATCCCCTCATCCCAGAGCACTGAACAGAACAGCGGTCATCACACAGCACTGAACAGAGCTTCCTGTGCTATATGGCAGCTCCCCACTAGCTATCGGTTTTACACACGGACGTGTATATATGTCAGTCCTAATCTCTCGATTCACCCTCCCCTCCCCTTCCCTCACTGTGTGTCTACATGTCCATTCTCTACATCTGCATCTGTATTCCTGCTCTGGAAATTAAGGCCATCTATACTATTTTTCTAGATTCCACATACATGCGTTAATATACCAGATTTGTTTTTCTTTTTCTGACATCCTTCACTCTGTATGACAGACTCTAGGTCCATCCATATCTCTACAAAAGACTCTATTTTGCTTCTTTTAGTGGCTGTGTAATAGCATACTTTTGTATGTGTATAAACAGAGATGAAGGGAAAATACAATTACCTCTCCCTTACTCTTTTTACAAAAAGCTTTTGAAAACCCAGCCTCTCTGGTGGCTCCTCTGCGGCCCTTCGGATGACACACTCAAAGACACACAGGTCTGAAAGGGCCTCCCAGTGTAGCCTTCTGGCCAAGTCCTGTATCTCTCTCCAGACTCCATCTCCCACTCATCTTTCCTCGCACTTCTCTCCAGCCTTCACTGACTTCATTTTCCCCAGAGCCAGCGATTCTTATCGTGACCAGTCGACATGGCACCGTCACATGGCTTCATGCATCGGGGGAGGGAGTTTGGTTAGAATAACAGCAGAGTGGAAAGGCCGTGAAATCTGGTGCCAGCAGACTGGGCTTTGATCTCGATCCTCCTCCTATGTTCTCAGCATCCTTCACCTCTCTGAGCCTCAGTTTCTTCTTTTATACCGTGGAAACAATGCCCCCGTTCTGCTTCCAGAAATCAGATAGGAAAACGCCTACCTAAGAGCTTCACGTCAACTGTGGTACAGACAGGAGACATTACTAGTGCCTCGCCTGTGAGATGAAAAGTTCCCTGGGAGCAGGGCTATGCTTTCTACCTCCTGTTTATTCCCTTGAAGCGCTGCCTGCGGGCTCGGACACGTTCAAACCTGTGTAATGAATCTGTAGCGGGACGCATGTAGATGCGGGGAAAAAGATGAACGTGATTGCAAACATACATGTGTTGCTCCCTTTCCTTCCGTCCTCTTTACCTCTTTCTTATTCCCAGTTCATTGCTCTGATTTCACGTTGTTTTATGAAAGAGCTAGGGAGTAAATAAATGGAATGAAAATGAATACAGGAGATACAGAAAAGTCATCAAATGCAAATAAGTACCCGAGTGAAGTGCACTGAGATGCACGCAGTGAAACCCTTTTGGAAAGAGCAGATGGATGGATAGAGTGGGGAGCGGGGTGGAAGGGGGTGGGGTACTGATCTAAGAAGGTAGGTGGGTTGATGAGTCAAGGAAGCTGTGAAATAAGAAAATGATCACGGTATGATAAGATACCACTACCGCCAATGACTGGTTCCCGAAGATCAAAAGCAGTTGTAACCACAAGGGGGAGAGGAAGTTCCACTCAGCAGCAGGACCTGCTTGTTTGGCCCTCTGTTTCTCTGGCTGGGCTTCTGCAAGCTCGCCAGCTCACCTAAGGCCAGAGTGGTGTTAATAAAGTTTTTGTTGAAAGCCTGCCTGTGGCTTGTTGATTTCAGGGCATTTTTTCCTGCTTCTTTGTCCCGATGTGGGAAGTAGTTGGCTCTCGGGATGGAGAGACAGAGCAAAAGCAAACAGCGATGATTTCTTTCTATGACTTCCTTCCCAGGGGAAAGAGGAGCAGAGGAAGACTCAAAGAGGGGGATGAATAAAGACAGAAAGAGGAAATAAATCAGGCCTAGAGGAGAAAAACATAAAGAGGGTGGACGGGAGAGAGGTGGAGTGCAGCAGGCGTCCACACCCTAAGGACAAGGGAAATGACATGAAATCAAAGCAGACATCAGGACCTTGGTGCCCTGGGTACCTGCTTCTATCCATGGGGTAGATGTGAGCCAGGCCTGCTTCATTCATATGAGAGAGAACTTTTGTGTCATTAAAAAAAAATTTGTATTGGAGTATAATGTTGTATTAGTTTCTGCTGTACAATGAAGTGAATCAGCTATATGCATACATATATCCCCTTCCTCTTGGACCTTCTTCCCCACTGTGTGTGTGTGTGTGTGTGTGTCTTCAAATAGGATAAACATGAGCATTGTCTGGGAGTTTTCCTCAGCCTACCTGGAGGGGTAGGCCGTAGGTGTCTAAGGAATCATGTCAGCGTGTCTCGTTGTTGTTTAGTTCTAAGTTGAGCCCAACTCTTTGCGACCCCATGGACTGTAGCCCACCAGGCTCCACTGTCCATGGGATTTTCTCAGGCAAGAATACTGGAGTGGGTTGCCATGTCTTCCTCCATGGGATCTTCCTGACCCAAGGATCGAACCCGTGTCTCCTGCATGGCAGGCAGATTCTTTATCACTCAGCCACCTGGGAAGACTGAGAAGTGTCTCATGGAAAGCAAATTAATAAGAGAAAGTAGCCACTGACTCTGTAGGAGGGGGTAGGGACTCATTACAAACTAATTTTTGGTTATCCAAAAATTGATTGAGGGTAAGGAAGAGCTCAGAGACCCTCGTGTGATTGTCTTCCTTATTTCCTGCTTGCAAGCAGTTATTAAACACCACTTGTTTAATAATTTCTTCATGATATCATTATCCTATCTGATGAGGAAAGAGGAGAGAAGCTTGTATGGGAAGTGTCAAGGTCAGTTGTCCATGCAAAGTCAGGAGAAGTCAAATGGAACAACCTCTTAACTGGGTAGGTAACTAGCATGCAGTTCATACCTGACCTCAACTTTCACCAGGACCCACATTTCTGTGGGCTTCCCAGGTGGTGCTAGTGGTAAAGGACCCCTCTGCCGATGCAGGAGACATAAGGGTCGCAGGTTCGATCCTTACATCTGGAAGATTCCTTGGAGGAGGGCATGGCAACCCATTTCAGTATTCTTTCTTGGAGAATCCCCATGGACAGAGGAGCCTGGAGGGCTACCGCCCATAGGGTCGCAAAGAGTCAAACACTATTGAAGCAACTTAGTACATGTTTTTGTAGACAATGAAATTAAGGAGAACTTATTCAAAAGCCCTCGAAGTTAGGATTTTCTGGTCAAATAACCCCAGCTGAGATTCTCTGGGTGCATAGCTTCCTGCTGAACACAGGGACTCTGATTCCACTGAAGTCTTCCTTGGGTGCTGGGGTCACAATGAACAGGCTTGAGGGGCAGGCCTTCACCTTCCTCAGGAACAAGGTTCAGAGCAGGTCCCAGTACCCCTTCTTCCCAGGTCAGAAAAGGGTCTCCATTCTAGCATTTCAAAGGAGCAGCATCAGCATCAGAAATAAGGGAATTCACCCAGTGTTCATTTACTCATGAATTCTCATACTGACAAGCCCCTCCCAGGTCCTTCACGCTGGGGTACAGCTTCCAACAAGCCAGACAGGGTCTCTGTACTGGGGTTGGGGGTGGGTCTATGCAACAGATAATTCAAAAGGAGACGAGATTAATTTCCTGACAATGATGGGCCCAGAGAAGAGAAGGGAGCATCTGATGGCATCATAGTGGGGTGGAGGGTGGAGACAGGAGGCCAGCCATGGCCTCTCCCATCAGGTGACTTATGAGAAGAAGCCAGCCTGGGGGAAATTTCTCTAGGCTGAAGGTAATGCAAAAGCAAAACTCCAGACACCAGTTTGGCATGCCTGATACAGAGGAAGAGCTCCCGGGACATGGCTGGGTCTGGGTGGGGTCCCTGATCTGCGCTCCATAACCCTGTAAGGGCAGAGAGCCTCCAAGCCCCCGACCGTAGAGATTCAGCTGCAGAGGGGTAGGAGGGGGAAGGCAGTCGCAATCTGCATTTTAACATGCTGGGTGATTCTCATTCACCTGGCCCTGTCAAGCCCCTGCTCCAGCAGATGGTAACATGGGGTTAATGACCAGAATCCCAGATTCAAACTCATTTTTATCCCATTAACTAGGAATTTGTGACCTGGTCAGGGCTTGTGTCAAACTGCAGCAGCAGAGGAAGCTGACACACAGGCGTGTGTGCTAAGTCGCTTCGGTTGTGGGTTGTGTTTGACTCTGCGACCCTATGGACTGTAGCCCGCCAGGGTCCTCTATCCATAGGATTCTCCAGGCAAGAATACTGGAGTGGGTTGCCATGCCCTCCTCCAGGGGATCTTCCCAGCTCAGGGATCGAACCCGCATCTCTTATGTCTCCTGCATAGGCAGGCAGGTTCTTTACCACTAGCGCCATAGGGAGGAGGCCTCCACAATGATTTAACACAAATGCAAACAGCGCAGAGGTGTTATGTGGTTTTCCAATGGCCACACAGCAGGCTGGATCCATTCCAGAGCTCAGATCAACTGGCTGCTGAGCCCCTAAAGTCCACTCTGTGTGCCCTGGCCTTTGCAGTTTTTACCTGGTAAAGGAAAAAAAAATAGAGCAACTATAAATAAAATCTCAATAAGCTACACTTAGGCCCAGCTTTGCTTAATACCCCTGCCTGGAATACCCTTCATGACAAATTATTTGCTAAGTGTACACTGAAGTAACTAAATGGGAATAGTTGTTGTGTGAGGTGTTTATTTATAAACCAATAGCAGAAAAACACTTTGGTTTATAATAATTGATCTTTAAGCTTTCTTTAGAGGAATGAACTGCCAGGAAAAAAAAGTTGTGTACTGAGGCCCCTCCGAGTTTGAAATAATAATTAATAACGCCATCTGTATAATAGAAAGAAATGCATCTTTTTTAAAATTAGGGAATGGTGGTGGCAGCAACTTGTATCCAGCACATGTTAAGCATTCAAGCTGATTATAGATCTCAGCTTGCTAACCTTGCCTGTCAGTATTTGCAGGACGCTGGAGGCAGGGACCTGCACTTTGTAACCTCACATTCCTTGGGCTGTAGGCTCTGGAGAGGCCCCAGGTTTCCCAGGATTAGAAGAGGGTCCCCCCTCCTTGCATCTCAGAAAAGCATCCTCAGTGTCAAAGAAAGTGAATTCATCCATGTGTTCATTTATTCACTCATAAGTGAATAAATTTACCACAGCAAAAATCTGGGCCCATTGTCTACTGGGGAATTAGATTATTTTATTTGCAAATGAATTTGTCTGGAAATGTTTTTAGTGTTTAATCCTGCACTTAATATTTTGCATGCATCAAAAAGACCATTACACAAAATTAAGGCAGAGTCTGAAAATCTGGGCCAAATGGACTCAATCTAAACCCATTCCTCATAAATTCCTACACATACTACAGTGCGTTGTAAATCTGATTGGGGAGGGAAATCCTTAACCAACTGAACACCACAGAAACCTTTTTAAGGATCCTGGACTATCTGATGTTTGTATATAAACCAGACTGCTAATTGCAAATGAGTCTTATCCATTAAAGAGGGTCTTTAACAAGAGCCATGTAGCAACATTCAATTAGCCATCAAGTTGAATTGCTATATATGCCAGGAAACTGTGCAGTGTTGCTTCTTGAAGGATATTCTGTAACTTAGATATTTCATATTTGAAGCTGGAGCCATGATACTCTACACTATTGAGATCTTGTGGAAGCATTTTTATTGGGGTTGGAAAATGTATCTTTTCAGATTCAGACATTCCCGAGTTTGACTATCAGCTCTGTCCCTTGAGAGCTGTGAGACCTTGGGCAAGGTAGCTCTCCTCTGGGTACGAGGCCTTCTCATTTGTAAAATGGGCTTGGGAGTACCACTCTCTCACTGTGATTGATAATATCCACACAGTGTTAGGTATAGACCCAAGTGCTCTGTGATGAAATCCACCATCAGGGTCATTCTCGCCTGACCCTCCCATCCTACCCACAAAGGCCTAAGCCATCTGGGAAAACTTTGGTCAAGAGCCACTTCAGAAGACCTTGAGAGGATCCTGAGGGCACGGAGAGGAAACAGAACAGAGCGAGGAGTATGTTTGACGCTGACCAGGCCGGATCTCTCTCACTTCGATCTACTGGTAGGAATGGTGATACCTTCAGGTATGTAGTATTCTAAAAGGGCTTCCCAGGTGGTGCAGGAGTAAAGAATCCGCCTGCCAATGCAGGAGATGCAGGAGACTCGGGTTTGACCCCTGGGTCCAGAAGATCCCTTGGAGTAGGAAATGGCAACCCACTCTAGTACTCTTGCCTGGAAAATTTCATGGACAGAGAAGCCTGGTGGGCTACCATCCATGGGTTCACAAAGACTCGGACACAACTTTTTAACTAAGCACGCATATACATGTAGTGTTCTGGGGAAAATGGCATTTTCAAGAGCTCTTAATGTTTCCCCAAGCACCTGGAAGGGAACACCAATCTGGGAAGAACCTTCCCTGAATAATCATCAAGAAACTGTTGCTAAGTGTGTAAATCACATCATAGACTTCATAAGCTGTATTTCATTTCATTTGCACAAGAGATACTATGAGGGAGCCATTATAATCCTCACCATTTAGGAGGTGGGGAGACTGAAGTTCAGAAAGTTTTAGTAACTTTCCCAAAGTTATGGAGCAATAAGGGGCGTAGTAGATTGGAGATTCAAATTCAGGGCTATCCTGAATGACTCTGCCACATTGAGCTGACTTGTTGTGTTTGTAGTGGTCAAAACACACCAGCGGGGACTCCAACAGGTGAACAGGTTTAAATGGGAGAGAGGGTAATTAGAACAACTTGGAGATCTTTTTCCATACACATGAGAAAGCGTGTCGGGGGTGTGAACTGAGGGAAAATATGATCCTGGGAAAAGAAGAGGCTTCAAGGGGAGAGGCAGATCTGAGCTGGGGGAAAGGGAGTGAAAGGCAGTGCAGGTAAGAGTGGGGGTGGGAGGAACGAGGTGGGGAGGGGGGAAGCTGTCTTGTGGCTGGGCCTTGCTAGACCAGGAGCTCATTTCTCTCACTCTCCGCTGTAGAGAAAGGACCAGGTGTACTCCACTGGGACTTGTGTCACTCTGCCTGACGTTGGAGGATGTCACTGAGAAGACATGACTGCTGGTTGACCCAATTGGCTGGACCCAGGCAACGAGAGGCTCCTAACCCATGTCCTGTCCTTGGAAAGTACACTTCGCCCACCATTTAACACCAGGTGCTAATTCAAGGGTACAGCCTTGAGAGAGTAAGTTGGCGTGACTCAACCCAGTTAAGGGTTCTATATAAACTTTTAAGATTTGGCAGGCAGGAGGGGAGGTATACTGACTTTGCAGCCCACCAAGACAAGCCTTGTACGCAAGTTCCCTAGTTTGTTAAACCTGCCAATTGCCTCTCTCCTTGGTCTCTCCTTGCCCTCCATGTATGGGAGTTGTTTGAGAACCAACAATTGGCAAGCCAGCCAGGAGACCAGACAAACGGGTCTTGGAAAAGAGGTATCCCTGGGGGAAATCTGGACACCCAGGAAGTGCCAGCTGTTCTAATGTGCTTGCCTGACGAACTGCATGTAGTGCCCTTGTGACAAAGAAGAGGAACGGACGACTGGTCCCTACTGTGAACAGCTCAGCTGGCCTCTGAGGCTCACACAAGGAGTGGCTGAAGCTCAAGTTAGAGAGTTGGGGAGGAGCTGAAGTCAGAGAAGGACATTTAGGCATCTACAGTTCCCTTTAGGGCTGCAGACAGGGTGTGAGGATAGAATCATAAGTTGGAGATGTAGTGTGCCATTTAGCAAAGCTAGGAGGGCACGGGCTGCTGCAGATTAAGGTCTGAGTTCTTGTGACAAAGCCTGATTAGCTAAGAGGCAGAATCCCTGGGAAAACAGAAAGATATAAGGGGAGGATGTTACCATGATTGACAATGAACCTGAGTCCTCAGACCCCTAATGCAAAGGAAAAATTTAAATAGTAATTACCCTAGACTTCTGACAATAGAAAAATGGGCCCCAAAACTCCTAGGAGAAAGCCTGCCTTCTTTCTCTGTCCCTTGAAGTTGTAAATCTCATCATGTATTTGAAATGTAAACGCTGTGCACAATTGCCTTAGACTAAAAAAAAAAAAGAAAAGAAAGCGGAAGAGGTTTTTAAGAATACAGACTGCTATAGAAAAGCCCCTTGCCCAAAATCTAGTCCACAGCGTCAATAAGATTGTCAAGGGCAAATACAAATTTGAAAAGTCTTCTCCACAAATATTAGGAAAATACTTTAGCCATCTGAGAGGGTAGCCTTATCTTGTTGTGTCTGCTGCTGCTGCTAAGTCGCTTCAGTCGTGTCCGACTCTGTGCGACCCCATAGACGGCAACCCCCCAGGGTCCCCCGTCCCTGGGATTCTCCAGGCAAGAACACTGGAGTGGGTTGCCATTTCCTTCTCCAATGCATGAAAGTGAAAAGTGAAAGTGAAGTTGCTCAGTCGTGTCCGACGACCCTCAGCGACCCCATGGACTGCAGCTTTCCAGGCTCCTCCATCCATGGGATTTTCCAGGCAAGAGTACTGGAGTGGGGTGCCATTGTCTTCTCAAGTTCTGTCTGCTAGAGACACCATTTGGATTCAACTGTTACTTATAAACTGGTGAATTTTACATTGTTGAGCCATGGCTAAAGTTTGGGAATGAAAACTTTAGGGTCTCTGTGTCTGCCTGTATGTTGACATATGTCTATGGATAAACATTATATATATATGTAATGCTTTGTACTTCTGGGGTGTATTGCCAAAATTAATTTGTAAAAGAGTTCTGCTTAATTGGCTTAAACAAAAATAAACTTTAATATCAATAGTATGCTTATGTAAAACTAAAACTTAACTTTCTTTCATCTACTGGAAGAACAAAGTTTTCCTGGACTAATGTGAGGATAAGATTAATAGAATTTTGAAAGGTTTCTTTCCCTTTTAAATAAGCTGCCTAGAAATCAAAGGTTCTGTGTTTTATCAAAAATATTTTTCTGTGCCTCATGTTGTCTTTATTATATCTTTGATTACTTAAGCTGAATTTTCTCTATTAAAACAGCAAAGTGTTTTTCATTATTTTGTTTTTTACAATTCTGTAACTTTCTGCAATTACCTTTGAAGTCTTTAATTGTCACTTTGGTTAAATGGATAACTAAGTATTTTTTCACAGGGACCTATGATCCTATTTAATACAACATTTTAAAATCTTTTGACCTTTTTGGCAAATTTCCTAAAAAAAAAAAATCAAACTTTAAGTGAATTATTATTAACCTTGAACTAACTTTGAGATTTTCCAGATGGCCCCTGGAATATCTCAAAAGGTGTGCTCTTTCTCCCTATGAAATTAAACTAATTATGCTTTAAAAAATATGTTCAATTACAATAAGAAGCACTGTCAAATAAGTAATGCTTAACTTTCTTTAAAAGTCTGATATGTTCTGGCATAATGTTATTAGTCATAATTTTAAAATGTATGCCACAGAAATAAATTTTCTTGTCAATTGCATTATAACAAACTCTCGCCAAACTTTTATTTATTTATTTTTATTATTTTTTACTTTACTATATTGTATTGGTTTTGCCATACATCAACATGCATCCGCCATGGGTGTACACGTGCTCCCCATCCTGAACCCTCCTCCCACCTCCCTCCCCATACCATCCCTCTGGATCATCCCAGTGCACCAGCCCCAAGCATCCAGTATCGTGCATCGAACCTGGACTGGCAATTAATTTCTTATATGATATTATACATGTTTTAATGCCATTCTCCCAAATCATCCCCCCCTCCCTCTCCCACAGAGTCCAAAAGACTGTTCTATACATCTGTGTCTCTTTTGCTGTATCGCATACAGGGTTGTCATTACCATCTTTCTAAATTCCATATATATGTGTTAGTATACTGTATTGGTGTTTTTCTTTCTGGCTTACTTCACTCTGTATAATAGGCTCCAGTTTCATCCACCTCATTAGAACTGATTTAAATGTATTCTTTTTAATGGCTGAGCAATACTCCATTGTGTATATGTACCACAGCTTTCTTATCCATTCATCTACTGATGGACATCTAGGTTGCTTCCATGTCCTGGCTATTATAAACAGTGCTGCAATCTAGTCAAACTTTTAACAGTGGCCATTTTTTAAGTCTTGCGTCATTCACAATTGCTGTTTTACTCAGATGCTTTTGCAGAAGTGTTAACGTAAATATGTTTCATTTTATTTGTATTTGGCCAAGCTGTGGGATCTTAATTTCCTGACCGGGGCTCAGACCCATGTCCCTGTGGTGGAAGCATGGATTCCTAATCACTGGACCACCAGAGAATTCCCAAATGTTATCATTTGAAAGAAGATTCATTGAAGACTCTGGTCAGTACAGGTTTCTGATAACTAAGATCAGTTTGTCCTCCCGAGGAAGGGCAACCATGGACCTTTCAAGGACCTTCCCCAAGGCTACTGCACAGCTCACTATGCGTCATGGATGATACCCCAGGACCCGTCCCTGTTTCCCTTCCCCACGCCAGTCAAACGGGCCCATCATGTTGCTGATACAATGCTAACATGTGGAGACTTGCCTCTGCACTAAGCCCTCTGCAGGCTTGGCTCGAACATCTATAAGGAGAGTCTGGGCAGTGAGTCCACAAAAAAAAAAAAAAAAAAAAAATTCAGGGCCCAGGCACTGCCATGAGGTTTTGGGGACTAGTTTGGTCAGTAAGACTTGTGTTGTCTCAGAAGCTGTGTTTGACCATGGGCAAGCCTATCCAACTTCTAAGAACATGAAAGAGGCACCATTCAGCCTTTGTAGGGATTTGGGGGTTTTATTCCCCCATCTGTCTCTTATACCGCCTGGTAAGGTGTGGGGCTGGGGATCAGAGTAGTGAGCTGCCTTTGAGAAGATGAAGCAACAGGTGAAGCAGATGTAAGTTCTGGGCCTCTCCCAAGCAGGGCCACCATCTGGTGTGTCTGGGCCTCCGAGAAGTATGGTTGGGTGCAGCGGCAAGCATAGCAGAGGAGAGAGAACCTTTAGAATTTTGGTCCCAGCTCTGGGAGGGGCTTCCCAGGTGGCTCAGTGGTAAAGAATCTGCCTGCCAATGTAGGAGTTCGATCCCTGGGGTGGGAAGATCCCCTGGAGAAGTAAATGGCAGCCCACTCCAGTATTCTTGCCTGGGAAATTGCATGAACAGAGGAGCCTGGGGGGATTGCAAAAAGTCAGACATGACTTAGCAACTAAACAATGACAAGTGGGAGGGAGCAGAAAGCTGATATACCCCACAGAGTACTGGGTCCTAGTGGGATATACGGAGCTCCTCAGGGTAGAGTCTCATAAAGGAACAGCACATCCTGGTAAGAACATCCCTTTCTATCAAGGGGTAGGTCGACAATATGTTCCATCCACACACCTCTGTCTTGGCTCAAACCCCCACTTTGACTAAGTGTCACAAACGTATTTATAGCAGGGGGGCCCCCCATCCACCAGCCCACTGCCTCTAGAAAGGTGAGTGTCCCAGGCCCTGTAGAGAAGGTACATTCCCCAAATGCCCCTGCCAGTATTCCTGTGGTCTGTAGAGAGGGAGTGGGAGAAAGTCCCTCTGATGCCTTGGATATAGACACCTGGACACAGGAATGAACCTCAGTAGCCAGAGGGCAGGACTCCAAGTGATTTGGCTGGTGACCACTTATGAGGCCTGGCTGATAACCCTTTCACTGACAGTTGGCCTGTTCTAAAGGGCTGTTCTGGGACTTTCATGCAAGTTCAGTGGCTAAGACTCCGAGATTCTGCTGCAGAGGTTGTGGGTTAGATCCCTCCTTGGGGAACTAAGAATTTCCCAGGCTGGGCAGCCCTAGTCAAAAAAAAAAAATTTTTTTTAAGGGGTCTGTTATAAGGCCTGGACAATGGGAAGCTGAGACTGGATGATCACAGATAAGCCCTTGTGGAGTCAGGATAGGTGGAAAGATAT
This sequence comes from Bubalus bubalis, assembly GCF_019923935.1. NCBI lineage: Eukaryota > Metazoa > Chordata > Mammalia > Artiodactyla > Bovidae > Bubalus > Bubalus bubalis. The sequence continues at coordinate 47,205,323 of NC_059159.1, read as the reverse complement.
TTGGGTTCACCTGTTAGAGACGGAGGCAATGCTCACTGTTTTCACATCTCAGCTCACATGCCCCGGCAATTAGGAAGCTGACGCTCTAGCCTGGGTATAAGCCGTGGCAAGAGACCCTTCAGTGGCTACAGCTGATGACCCTATGCATCCCATGGGAGGTGTGGGCATGTGGTGCTTGGGCAGGAGGCTGTGTTGCCAAGGACACCAGGTGGCCCCTGATAGTGACTCGGTTAATGTGGTAACAGCATGTCCTGTGTGTTCTAAACAATGCTCAAGGCAGCTACCAGGGGAGGGTGGTGGGGCTGTCCACTGGCGTATCTACTGCTGAGAGATTGGCAAATTGATTATTATTTGCCTCCTCCTGCTGAGTGAGGGTTCTCAATATGCCCTGGTTTGTGTGGACACTGAGTCTGGCTTAACCCAAGCTATCCCCTGGGACTGTGCAAGCCAGGCTGCCACCCCTGGGGTGCTTAGAAAGGCTGAGCACCATGGATGGATACTGTCATCGAACAGATAATGATGGGGGTCACATTGCAAAGGTCATGATGTACAAGATGGGGCAAAAAAAAAAAATGACAGTGACCGAAGTTTCCTTCTTCCTTATAGACTGTAAGCAGCAGGGGAGGTAAAAAGGAAAACTGGGATATGAAAGCAGCAGATTAAACTACTAGCAGGTAAAGCCACCTTGGCCAGGTAGGGGCCTATGGCCCTGTATGCCGGGCACCTGATCCTGTAAACGTGTGGAAATGGTGGGAGACAAACACTGCCTGGACTCTCACTGTGGATCAGCCTGCAGTGCAGTTGAGAACACCAAGCCCCGCCAGGCCTGGGAGAGGCTTCATCCACTGGAATTTGCCATGGGACATCCCCCTGGGATGGGTGAGTGGCTCTGCACCCTTGGTTGAGGAGGAGTCTCCACAGGGATCCCACCGTCCTGCTGCAACCTGGGCCTGTGGAAACCAGCTAGACCTGAGGTTGAACATGCGCCTTTGAGGGGAGAAGGTGCAGTCCTGGCCTGGCCTGTCTCACCCCCAGTTCATCTCTTCACACCCAACGGTGCTGCGTCCCCCAGCCAAGAAGTACGGCGTACCCAACCAGGTCAAGTTCCTGAAGCTGCCGCCTTCCTCTCCTCGAGGCCAGGGGGACACCTTCTGATTCCCATGGTGCCATCATTTGATCGCCGTCTTTGTCCCCCCCATTGGCCTGCTGCTGCTGTTGCTAAGTTGCTTCAGTCATGTCCGACTCTGTGCGACCCCATAGATGGAAGCCCACCAGGCTCCCCCGTCCCTGGGATTCTCCAGGCAAGAACACTGGAGTGGGTTGCCACTTCCTTCTCCAATGCATGAAAGTGAAAAGTGAAAGGGAAGTCGCTCAGTCGTGTCCGACTCTTAGCGACCCCATGGACTGCAGCCTACCAGGCTCCTCCATCCATGGGATTTTCCAGGCAAGAGTACTGGAGTGGGGTGCCATTGCCTTCTCCGAAGCCCTGACTGAAAGCCAACAAAGCCTGTCCTTCCTGAACCCTGACATTCTCAATTAGAAAAGCTCTCCTCCAACATAGGATGGCCTTGGACAACGTCGCTGCCTGGCAGGAGACACATGGGCCATTAGCCAAGCAGAATGTTGTGCATTCATACCTGGTGAGTCTTCTGTCTGCTAATCTGTTATTTTTATTAAATAACACAAGGACACAAATGGAGGCCCTGAATGATCCTACCCTCAGCCTATCGTTGCTGTTGTTCAGTTGCTCAGTTGTGTCTGACTCTTTGTGACCTCGTGGACTGCAGCACACCGGGCTTCCCTGTCCTTCACTATCTCCCTGAGTTTGCTCAAACTCCTGCCCTTTGAATCAGTGATGCCATCCAACCATCTCATCCTCTGTCATCCTCTTTTCTTCCTGCCCTCAGTCTTTCCCAGCATCAGGGTCTTTTCCAATAAGTTGGCTCTTTGCATCAGGTGGCTAAAGTATAGGGGGGCTTATAAATCAGTACTTCAAATTACGGGGCTCTGGGTGGAAAAAAAAATTGATTTGGGAACGACTGTCTTATGTTTTCTCTTGCATGCACCTGTATTGTAGGTGAGGCATTTGCCTCCAATATAGCCAGATAACCACCCAACGAGCTCCGTTCAAGTGAAACCTGGGCTGACCTTTCAGGGAACGTTTCCAAGGAGGGAGCTGCATGTGTGAAATAGAGCAGGTCATGGGGGGTGGAATCCTAGGAAAGGTCATCAAGAGGATGGGTCTGGGGCAATCAGAGTCTCCTCACTTCTTCCCTGTCTTTGGATTGTGCACGTACATTTCCTGGGCTAGAAGGTGCCTCAGGACACAGCCTTGAGAGAGTAAGGTGGGGTTGAGACCATCTGGATGGTCTATGTTCCCGAGCCCAATTAAGGCCTCTTTAACTGTTGTTGTTTAGTTGCCTAGTCAGGTCTGACTCTTTGTGACCTCATGGACTGCAGCCCGCCAGGCTCCTCTGCCCATGGAATTTTCCAGGCAAGAATAGTGGAGTGGGTTGCCACTTCCTTCTCCAGGGGATCTTCTGGACCCAGGGGTCGAACCTGTGTCTTTTGCATTGGCAGACAGATTCTTTACCACTGAGCCACCGGGAAAGCCTCTAAGGCTTCTATTTCAGCTTCTAAAACTTGGTGCAGAGACCTACTCCTCTGGCAGCACCTAAGATTGTGTGTAAGTTCTCTTGCTTTTTAAACCTGTCACCAACCAGTCTGCAGCGGCTGCCTCTTTCTTTGGTCTCTCCCTGCCTTCCGTACGTATGGGATCAGCTTGCGAATGAACGCTGCCTCCAGCCTTGTGGAACCCTGAATTATCAAGGATGTGAAGTATATTCCATTCCTCTCTGTTTACCCCAAACCAATGGAGTGTCTGGTATGGAGTCAGAGATCCACAGACTTGTTGAACAGGCTAATGAGCCAAAGACTACAGAGGTGCATTCGGGAGGTAGTCCTGGAGGAGGAGGGCCTGGCGCTATGAAAAACATGGCCAAAAAGGACCTGGCTTGGTGGAGAGGACAAGGAGGGCTGCTTCACATCTGTGGAGGAGGAGCTGGTCGGTGTGTAGTACAAGGTGAGTTTGTGTGTGTGTGTAAAATGGGAGAAGTGAAAGTCGCTCAGTCATGTCTGACTCTTTGCGACTCCATGGACTATACAGTCCATGGAATTCTCCAGGCCAGAATACTAAAGTGGGTAGCCTGAATACTGAAGTGGGTAGCCTTTCCTTTCTCCAGGGGATCTTCCTAACCCAGAGATCAACCCAGGTCTCCTGCACTGCAGGCGGATTCTTTACCAGCTGAGCCACCAGGGAAGCCCAAGAATATGGGAGCGGGTAGCCTATCACTTCTCCAGGGGATCTTCCTAACCCAGGAATTGATCCAGGATCTCCTGCATTCAGGTGGATTCTTTACAAACTGAGCTACCAAAGTGGAGTAGAAATGCTTGTCCTCTTCCTAAATTTGGGAAGACATGTTTTGACTATGGCTTTGAGCTCGTGTTTTGGAGACAAAAGCCTGAGTTCAAATCCTGCTGGGGCACTCACGAGTTGTGCAACTTTACTCTCCTGAGCCTCTGTTTATTTGTGTGTATATATGGGGCTTCCCTGGTGGCTCAGACAGTAAAGCGTCTGCCTGCAATGAGGGAGACCCGGGTTCGATTCCTGGGTCAGGAAGATCCCCTGGAGAAGGAAATGGCAATCCACTCCAGCACTCTTGCCTGGAAAATCCCATGGATGGAGGAGCCTGATAGGCTACAGTCCATGGGGTCGCTAAGAGTCAGACACGACTTCACTTTCACTTTATGGGGTAATAACACACAATTGTCAAGGTGGTTGAACGCATTAAGTGAAATGAGACAACATCCTTGCCCAGTCCTGACACACAATAGATTCTTAAAAAAAAAAAAACAAAAAAAAAAACTCAGTTATTTTCAGCTGTGCTGGGTCTTCTTTGCTGTGTGAAGGCTTTCTCTAGTTGTGGCAAGTCAAGGATACTCTCTAGTTGCGGTGCACAGCCTTCTCACTGCAGTGACTACTCTTCATTGCAGAACACAGGCTCTAGGTCACATGGACTCGGTAGTTGTGGTGCTCGGGCTTAGTTGCCATGCGGGATGTGGGGTCTTCCCGGATCAGGGATCGAACCCATGTCCCCTGCATTGATAGGCAGATTCTTAATGACTGGACCACAAGGAACGCCTATGATAGATTCTTAGTCTTGGCACCCCGTGTTTTGAAGCCCTGTCCCCATCTCGGCAGCTTGAGGCAGGAATTGGGAACCTCTGGGCTGACACATGCGTGAAGTTAACTAGCCTCTGTCATTTGTCCTTATTTGGGATGCTTCTGTTCTTTAAGCTCCCAGGATCGATAAACCATTGATTTAAAGCCATATGTTGCCTCAGTGCGCATCCAGACTCTGTTACCAGCTTGGCTTGGATCTGGTTAAGCGAGAGGGCAGATGGGATAGAGAAATATTTCGAAGTAGATACAAACCAAGAGTGACATTCCCTAAACTGCCTTCTTCTCAAGGAGTGTTATTTAAGCTGGGCATGCCCTGGGGACATCAGGTTGGCTCCACACAGCATCCCCAGCTTGGCAGTGTGCATAGGGTTGGCCACTGGAACTTTCTGTTCCTTTTCTCCTGAAGGGGATTTAGCCTCACTGATTCTATGGGTTCCAGCCCTTTGATCCCTGGCACTGGGCAAGCCACACCCACCTGCTGGCAGGGGCTGACTTCCAGTGGATTTTCAGGAAAAAAAGAGGTAGGTGGCTGGAAGCCCGATCTTTCTTTCCCATCTATAGCTCCAGCTGTGTTTCCATCTGGCAAATCCTGGGGTAGAACTCCACACACACACACACACACACACACACACACACAGCCCAAGGGAAGGCAGCCAGTCCTACCTGGAACCCCAGCTGTCTTTCTCTTTCAGATGCAAAAATCTCCTGACATCTCTGCGGAGGTGAAGGCTACTTGTTGCTCTGCCTGTGGTCTCCCAGGGGCGCCTGGGGCCCCTCATACCCTGGAATGTCCCCCTCCCGCAGGCATCAGGGGTTTTCCCGGGCTCCCTTCCTTTCCCACCTTCCAGCATCTCTGTGTCTGGAGACCCAAGGCTGGGTCTGACCTGGGAACAGATCTTGGTGCAAAGGCTTCCTGCCTCCACCCCCATACCGGGCTCTTGGGAGTTGATCAAGGTAACTTCCTGCCACCTATAGGGGGCGGCTGTCACGTCCTCCCTCCCGGGGAGGGGGCTGGTTCTCCCCCTGCGGGGAGAGGCCCCCCATTAGCTCCCTCCAAAACAGACCAAAAAGAAACTTTCGCCGGGTCCCCCGGACCCCCAGCAGCCCTCGCCCCCACCCCCACCGGCCCTCTCCCCATCCCAACAGCCTGCTGGTGGAGGGGGCGAGGGAGGGCGGCTCTCTCGGTGCCCTCTGGGTCCTCGCTTTTCCTGAGAGGGTGGGATGGGGGTGGCGGGGCGGGGGTGGGAGACAGACGAGTCCCCTTCCGGAGCCCCCAGCCTCCTTCCCAGCCTCCTGGTCCTCGCCTTTCCGCGGCCGCGCGCGCTGCCTACTCTCCGAGGAGGAGGCGCGAGCCGCGGACCGCCCGGCATTTGGAATTCTGCCCAATAAAAGGGGGGCCCGGAGGACGGACGAGAGGAGAGGAGGGACGGAGGCCGGCGGCGAGAAATGCGATCCGGAGTCCAAAACAGCACGGGCAGAGGAGAGGACCCGAGCAGCCGCGGCGGCGGCGACGGGGGCCCCTGAAGCTCGGCCGCTGCGCCCGCCTGCAGTGCATCAGCTTGGCCGCCCTGACATCCCCAGGATGCTGAACACGGGGCATTATGCACTGGTTAACAGGCTCCGAGCTGCTGAGCGACTTGTTTTAAGCATTTTCTCCCTCGCTCTCGCTTTTAATCTTGTCTCTAGTGGCGTGTGTAGGGGGGAGGACTTTATTTCCATTGGCTAAGCTCTCCCTTCCCACCCACATCTCTTCCACATCACCTTGGTGTCTCCCTAAATAAAACCAGCCCTCCTTATCGCCTGGAAAAAATCAGGAGCTAGAGTTTGAATGGGTTTTTTTTTTTTTTTTAATATAAACACTCACCCCTGGCAGCGTGCGGCTGGGCTTTCAGGATAAACTCCGGTGGTGCTGCCCTGCCTGATGCTGGCTTTTCCTTCCCTCCCTTGAACGTCAAGGTTTAAGCAGAGCCCCGAGGACTGGGAACTCTTTCCCTGAAATCTGATCAACCTGAAGCCAGTTGCGGAACTGCACAGGGTCCCCATGGACCTCAAGGAGAGCCCCAGCGAGGGGAGCCTGCAGCCCTCTAGCATCCAGATCTTCGCCAACACCTCCACCCTCCACGGCATCCGCCACATCTTCGTCTACGGGCCGCTGACCGTCCGGCGTGTGCTCTGGGCCGTGGCCTTCGTGGGCTCCCTGGGCCTGCTGCTGGTGGAGAGCTCGGAGAGGGTGTCCTACTACCTCTCTTATCAGCACGTCACCAAGGTGGACGAGGTGGTGGCCCAAAGCCTGGTCTTCCCGGCTGTGACCCTCTGCAACCTCAACGGCTTCCGTTTCTCCAGGCTCACCACCAATGACCTGTACCACGCCGGGGAACTGCTGGCGCTGCTGGACGTCAACCTGCAGATCCCCGACCCGCACCTGGCCGACCCCACGGTGCTGGAGGCCCTGCAGCAGAAGGCCAACTTCAAGCACTACAAACCCAAGCAGTTCAGCATGCTGGAGTTCCTGCACCGCGTGGGCCATGACCTGAAGGATATGATGCTCTACTGCAAGTTCAAGGGGCAGGAGTGTGGCCACCAGGACTTCACCACCGTGAGTACTTGGCATTCAGTTCCTTTCTGTGCTTGGTCTTTGGAGAAGTGCCACGCTGGTGGCCTCTGGCTTGGTTTGAAGTCTCTCTGTGCTTTGGAGCAGGAGGGAGAGCCGTGCCTCAGGTTGAAGGCCAAGAGGGGAGTTGGCCAGAGTTGTTAGAACTGGCAGGAGGTGTCTGCTCGCTGGGATGGGCGCTGTTGTCTGGCCGGATGTGCAGGGCGAGCGGGAGGCCTGGCCTTGGGCGATGGCTCCCCGAGATGTGCCGAGCTGCCTTCCACCCACCCAAAGGCAGGAGGCCTGAGCTGTCCGTGGTCCAGGGCACTTGGTGTCTGAGCTGTGTGATTGGAACAGCTTGTCATTGACGAGGTGGCATTTTTTTTTTTCCCCTCTCTCTCTCTGCTCGGAAGTAGCATCAGGCACTGCATCCTGTGGGTTGGGCTGGAGCTTAAAGCTGCCAGAGAAGGGGGTGTGGGGCCCCAGGCAGCCTGGCTGGTTCCAGTGGCTTTGGGAGCTTGCTGGAGCAGGTGATACTGCAAAGGTGTGGAAGTCTCTTTGCTGCCTTTTCCTGTGCGGATTCTGAGCTCCATGTCAGGAGAGGAGAGGCCAGGGACCCCGGGGTCTCTGTCTGGTCTGCTGGCAGGTCAAAAGCAAAGAGATGTTCAGGGTGCTTGGCCCAGAGAGGAGGGTTTAGATGGAGGCAGGATGGTCTGTGAGATGCCTGCGAGGGCAAAGCATTGCAGGCTGGCTGGTCTGGGAGTTTCAGCTGGAAACTCAGAGGCTCAGTTTGCTATCTGTACAATGATGATGATCGCTTAACAACGTAGATACGAGAGGAGTGGTGTGGGGAGGGGGCGAGCAGCTGTGAGATTCCAAAGCCTGGAGGAGGAGTGTGGAGCTGAGTAAAGAGCAAAAGCGGAGGGGAGGTGGCTCCCTTTCAGGCAGGGGCTTCCTGGAGGGGCAGAGAAAGGATGGGAGGAGAGCTGTGTCTGCCTAATTAGTGGGCTGCTAGGCAGAACTTGGCACCACAAGTCTGATTGCTGCTGCTGACAGCTCCTTGCTCCCGGGAGGGCCTGGGACATCAGGGGCCTTGGGACCCTCCGGAAGCCCAGTGTGGTTGCTTCTCCCAAAGCTGCCTTAGAGCTTTTGAGTCTCAGAACCTTGAGCCAAATTGCAGTCGTAAGTTTGGCGTGGCAAATGGCAGAGAGACCCGACTCTGTCGTCAGCTCTCGTCTGAGGTCCTCTGCTTAATTAAGACATGCCCTACCTTGCTCCGTGATACATCCATTCCCCGCCCGCTCTCAGATCCACTGCCTTAGCAGCCTCTTGCTGTGAGTTTCTTTTAACACTACAACCGATTTCTGCCCACAGCCTCTGTGCTTGCTGTGGGCTGTCTCTGGTCTTCTCTAGAAAAGCCAAGAGTGCTTGAGTGTTGGGGAGCGGGGAAGGAGAGGGTACTGCTTCTCGCTGCCTGTAGAGCTCTCTTTCTTGGGGGAGTTGTTCTGTGTGATTTGTTTGAAACATTGTGCAAAAGAGCCCAGCAGAATCAGGCCGTGGTATATGGAAGCTGAAGAGGAAGCGGGTCTGAGCTGGGGGCAGGGACCAGCAGTCCTGGAAGCCTTTCTAAATTGGAGCAAACAGGATCCAAAAACATGTCATGCACAAATGATGTCTTATGTGGCTTGGGGAGAGATGGGGGGAAAACCTCATTCTTAGAGGCTGAAACCATCATTGTATCCACCCCGTGCTTTCTAGTGCCGTGGCAACGCTCAGCTTCTCCACTGCACCACGCAGCTCAGACACACACTCAGCTGTTCCTCTGTCTGCCTGAACACGCATGGAACATGCAGAGAGTAGAGAGAGAGAGAGAGGGTGGCACCAGAGCCACCGCGGTGGGTAGCAGCCTCTGGACTAAGTTCTCTCAAGCATCCACATGACCACATGTTCACCTAGTGACTTCCTCTCAACTCATGACCAAGTTCCATTTAGAAGTAAAGGTTCTCTGATCCCCGGCTGCTGTTTCATACTCAGCCTGTCATTTGGGTCCCTGGGGTCCCAAGAGGCCAAAGATCAGGCCTTCAATCCTGACCCGAGCCTTTGACCTTGCCAGGTTCTCACTTCAATAGGGAAGCTGCTTATGGATATAAATGTCAAGTGTCATGTCATTATCTGTCATCCTCACCAGATTCAAGACTGATCTAGGTTGAGTGCCCCTCCTTGGACTGACCTCAGTGTTCCCCCTGCATTGAAAAGGGGATGGGTCTCAGGGCTGGATTGTGTCCAATAGGGCAGGAGAGTGTCTGAAAGGGCACCCGCTCCAGGCGGGACGTTGATCTGTTTCGCCCATTGGTCACAGTGAGCAGCCAAGCTCCAAAGGTGGGGCGTGATGTCAAGTTTGTTCCAGGACCTTGTAGTGAAGGCTAATCCTTCCTACTCACCCTGGCCTCTTGGCCTGGGGTCCAGGTGTACTTGTCCTTGGCCGGGGGTGCACCAGAGGAGCCTGAGACCTCACAGGTGGCTATGGGAGAAGTCAGCTCACCATCTTTCTCTCTCATTCATTCTCTGTACTCCGTACCCCTCTCCTTTTGGTTCATTTGCTGGACTCTCCCTGGGTTTGTCCTATGCTGGGTGGCTTCCTCCTCTATGAGCTGTGGCTGGCTTAGTAGACCAGTAAAGTGTCGGGGAGGAACTGTCCCAAGTGGATCATTTTTCCCATTTTTCTTTTTCTGTAAAGCGCACCTAATGCCATCTCCAGGGCTAATGCTTTTGCAGACGCTTCCTTATTCCAAGTTCTTAGCTGGTGAGCAATGAAGTGCATAATACCCTTTAATTAGCGAATGAGCCATGATTCAGGCAGAGCGAAAGACTGTCAGTGGAGGTTAAAAGTCCCAGAAGCTGTGTGTGGGACTCTGATTGCCATGTAAACAGGTATGCTTCATGCTTGGGCAGGTACATTCTTAGCCCTCACCTAGGACCATCTGTGGAGAAGGCAATGGCACCCCACTCCTGTACTCTGGCCTGGAAAATCACTTGGACAGAGGAGCCTGGTAGGCTGCAGTCCACGGGATCGCTAAGCGTCAGACACGATTGAGAGACTTCACTTTCACTTTTCACTTTCATGCATTGGAGAAGGAAATGACAACCCACTCCAGTGTTCTTGCCTGGAAAATCCCAGGGATGGGGGAGCCTGGGGGCTGCCATCTATGCGGTCGCACAGAGTCAGACACGACTGAAGCGACTTAGCAGCAGCAGCTGCAGGAGGACCATCTGACTTCAGATGGGTACATACTTTTGCTTCCTGGGAAAGAAGAGGAGCATTTTGATTCAACAGTATCCACTTGGCAGAGCCTGCCCAGCTGACCTAGTGTGGAAGGAAAGGGTGAGAGGGCTCGCCGTGGGGGTGTTTGTCTGGTCATGACTGGATGAGTTGAAGTTAAGATTAGAAGTAGGAAGACTTAAGTTTGCATTCCAGCTCCATCATTTCTTAAGCTTATTCCCTAGGTCGTGTTTTGTACCCTTCTCGGCACTGACTTGCTCATGGAACATCTGATTGTAACCCGTGACTTTGTAACTCACAGGGGAGAACGAATCATGTGGGACGGTATATATGAAAGTCCTTTTGTGTGTTGTGACAATGATGCAGATGTAAGGCAGGGTTATTATCAAGATAAGTAGGAAGGTTTTTATTGTCCAGGCTGCTTGCCCTGTTTGCAGCCCACCAGACTAGTCAGTTGATGAGTAATGCTGTCACGGTAGTGAGGAGGTTGCTACTTTCTCTGTATGGAGCCCTGGGGGAAAGCCTAGCATCACGGGGATGGGGTTTCTTAGAGTGGAGGTCACAGCTGGATTCAGCAGCTAACTGTTGCTGACAGGTGGCAATCCCACTGCTTGTAACTAGCACGTGATGGTTTCACGTCTTTTTTCTGCTTATCACATTGGGGTTCATCCGCCTCCAAGTTCAGGAATGCAAATGCCCCCCCAGTTTGCATTTTTAACCTGATTCCCATAGTGTGAGTGTGTGTGTGTGTGTGTGCATGCGTGCGTGTACTTTAAACCTGACATTTCTTAGGAGAGGCATTTCTTTCTTTTTGTACTGAAAGAAAGGTCCCTCCACAATGGGATCTTGTTAGAGGCAATTCTACAACTCTTAGTCATCCACATCGCATGGCCTTAGAGAGATGGCTTGGGGAGGGTTTAGCAAGCTCATATATTTGGAATTCTTGCCCCAGGTCGGTGGGTCCATAGCTAATCTTATTACTCCTTATCACAAGAGGAACAGGTGTGTGAAGAATGGGGGCTTTGGGGAGAGATCTGAGTTGGAATTCCAACCATACCCTCTCTTCCCTGTATAATCTGTAATTTGTATAAGGCAAATTTCTTAACTATACTCTCTCCAACTCTAATTAAAAACAATAATGCCTGCCACTCAGAGTCGTTGTACTGATCTACGGAGGCCAAGGATGCCGAGAGCTAGTGCGGGGCAGGTGCTTGGTACAAGAGCAGGCCCCTTGCTTTGTTTAGCATCCCATGGGAGTGTTGCCTGGGCCTTGGTTGGATGCTGGCTCCCATGACTCCAGGCCAGGGCCCTGCCCACTCTTCCTCACTGTGACTCACTAACAGCTTTAGATCATGGGCAACGGCTGTGTTTGTGGGGTTCTTCACTCTCAAAATGTGTCAAGCGTTCCCTTTTCACAGTATGTCTGTATCAGTTCTGCTACCTGAACACCCCCTCCTTACCCACCAGCTTGGCTTCCATGTCTAGCTCATGCCACTAACCTTAGCCCAGGAAGCTTGTGCTGCCCGCCTTACCCCTGATAGGAGTCGAGTGGCCTGGGTACCAGGCAGGCATCTTGTATCCAGCGTGTCCTGTGAGTGCCTAGCACATCCATTCCTTTGTTAATCAAGCAGAACACCTCCCATGTAGCAGGGATGGCGCTAGACCAGATCTTTGCCATCAGAGAGCTTATGGCCCATTTCTTAGCCCTCTGGATCGGGGGCTTGTTGAGAGCAGGAATCTTGTCTCATCAAACACTTTCTCTGCATCTGTCATGCTGAAAACAGGGCCTGCCCACAGTAAATACCCAGGAAAGCTGTTTTTTTTTAGTTCCTTGCAGTTTCCTGAATTGATCCCACATCCTTTGCTCATGGGCCTGTCTTCTTTACATCTCTCACCTCTCTCTATGTCTATTTATTTAAATCCTATGCATCCTTTAAAACCCAGCCCTAATATCTCTGTGGCCTTCTCTAGGAAACCACTGCCAACCCCTTTCCCCATATCATAATCTAAATTAATCTCTTCCTCCCCTGTCTTCTAGACAGCCTTTGGCGTACTCCGATAGGACAGTCATTATGCATGCTTTCCCTTGCATTAGAATCATGAAGTGTTTAGGCTGAAAGCGACCTTGGAGAAGATTTAATTTAATACTTGCATTCTTTAACCACTGATAATTTTTATACATTGTCCATTTCAGTCTCTCCTTCCTGTAAGACATGATTTTTTTTTCCTAATTTTATATTTTCAGGACTTAGAACTGCTTATCACATCGAAAGCACTTCCAATGTGTCATCAGAGTGTGTGAAGCGGGTTTGTAGCTTTTCAAATGTAAGGTGACTCTGATATCAACTGAACAATTGCATTTTTGGCTTCCCTTTACAGTGTAGGTACCCAGGATTCCCCCTGCATTGAGATGACTTGTCTCCTTATTGTTATTATTTTAATAATACACTTTCTGATTATAGAAACAATCCACGCTCACTGGAGAAAACTTGGGAAGTGTGGGAAGGAATAAAGAAGACAACCTTGCCCATAATAGCATCTTAGATATAATTGCATGTATTATTTTGGTGTCTGGGGAGTAACTCCATTTGATCATGCCTGGGTTCACACATCTGTACATCTAATGCCTGGTCTGGCATGCAGTATACACTCAGCCCGTGTCTGCTTGCCTTCTTCTCCCTGGGTCCCCTGGGTAGTATCCAGAGGGTTAGAAATTCCTTGAAAGGTCCATTTAGTGTAAAAATAAAATCTACAGATGGGTCTCCATGGGTCTGATCAATACCTCTTTGGTGGGATATATTTTGTCTTATCTGCCAGGAGCATCCAGGGATAATTTGTGAGAGAAAGAGGTACCAGCTTCTCTTAACTCAGCTTCCTTGGGTTTTAGGTTCACAATTGAACAGGAGTTGCTCTTTTTTAAAAAGTAATTTTATTTGTTTATTACTTTTGGCTGTACTGGGTTCTTGTTGCAGCGTGGGCTTTCCTGTAGTTGCAGCGAGCAGGGCTGTTCTCTAGTTGTGGTGAGTGGCTCTAGGCATGTGGTTTTCAGTAGTTGTAGCACACGGGCTTAGTTGCTCTGGAATATGCGGAATCTTCCTGGGTCAGAGTTCAAATCTGTGTTTCCTGCGTTGGCAGGCAGATTCTTCACCACTGAGCCACCACGGTTAGTCCAAGTTACTCTTTTCTGATGGCCCTTGATTGACAGCCCAGCTGTGCATTTACCTGAAGCCATCTTGGTCCTGTGTGTTGTATGTTTGCTGGACTGAACCAGAGATGTGTTTATTGAACCCCAATTGGATCTTCTGACTGAGGCTTAATCTCGTTCCTGGATGAGACCCAACTCCTCATGACCATGAGGACCATGGACTGTGAAGACCACGAGGTTCTCCTTGCCTGGTCATCTCTGCCTGCCTCAGCATGGTATATAGACCCTGACTTACTCTAACCTGGGAAATTTCTAGGCTCTATATCAAAATGGTATGCATTGCATTGGGCTTCCCAGGTGGTGCTAGTGGTAAAGAAGCCGCCTGCCAATGCGGGAGATGTAAGAGACAGGTTTGATCCCTGGGTTGGGAAGATCCCCTGGAGGAGAGTATGACAACCCAGTCCAATATTCTTGCCTGGAGAATCCCATGGACAGAAGAGCCTGGAGGGCTACAGTCCATACGGTCGCACACGACTAAAGAGACTTAGCATGCACGCATATACATTGCATTGCATCCAGAGTAAATGATAGCTCTTATTCCTGAAGTTGCTTGGAAGTCTTGTGCATATTTACCATGCTCTTGCAGAGGCAACCTCTGCCCAGCTGAGTGGGTGGTTTTCCATGGTGCCAGCCTCTGGTGGGGATCTTCTAGTTTGCAGTGTTAGGTCGTGTCATTCTGGCAGTAAAGCTTTCAGGGGTGTGTTGACTTCGCTCTGATGTGATGAAGGGCTGGGATACTAACTACAAGTGAATGTTACAATAACCCAAACCATCTGCTTGCCAAGAGAGGCTAAGGCCTCATCAGGCCACTGGGCTGGTACCTAGCTGCTCTGTATTTCCACTTTTGTCCCTGGGAGCTCTTAGACCTCCAGAATTGCTGATGGAAGAAGGCTACCCGAGAGCTTACTGAATTGGAAATGGAGTCTTTCCCCCTTGCTCCAGTGTCTCCCTTTTCCTTTCTATAGCAAGTCTTTCCCTTAATGATGAGATGAACTCTAGACAATTTTCTATAAAGTTTCTGAAACCTAGTTTGCTACCAATTTCTAGAGTAAGAGCTGAAATGGGATGCCATGTAAAAAGTCCCCCACAACTGAATTGGTAGCTTTTTTATTTTTAATTTTTTTTTGAATTGGTAGCTTTTAGCACCAAACTTGTCAGAGGCATTGTTCCCATAGAGCAGTTCATATTTCAAAGAACCAAGTAATCCCATTTTCTCCAGCAGAACAAAAATATGTCACCTGGGTCTAGAGATATCTGAAAGTGTGCTGTGTGCTGTCTTTTTTTGTCGGAGTGTTTGTGTTTGATGGAGCAAGGTTGCCATATCAAACTTGACCAGCAGGGCTGTTTGACCCATGATCTATTGTAACCCGAAACTAATGGCCTTCATCACCTCTGCAAATTTGAAATTCCATGTCTCATAGTTCTCCCCTGCAATGGACTTCAAGCCAGTCCATACAGATGGGGCTTAGTGGTTACTGGAAGCCTGTGATAGGAGCCTATTTATCAGAATGGGCTTTATTTGAGAAGAACATTCTGCAGAGGGTCATCCTTTGGTTGCAAACGCATGTCTCCATCTCCCAGCACTTATTTTCTCATGACTCAGGTCCATTCCCTATCGATTACCTCACTGGCCGCGGAAATTTGTATTCAGGAGAAATAAAGCATGAAGCACAGAAGGAATGTATTTGCCTGCATTTATTGACTTCTGTTGATGGAGTGACCCAACCTTGGGCAAGGTGATTAGCTTCTCTGGGCCTCAGTTTCTTTACTTGTAAGATGAACAGGCTAAACTAGGTGATTCCCAAGGACATGCCGATTTGTAGAACTCTAATGTAGTAGAACACAATCAAAGTTTATTTTCTGATCTCACATTTGTTCGTTGAAACTACAATTTTATGTTTGGAGGCAAGGAATGGATGTTATTTAGTAACCAGATATGCTTATTTATTTATTTGTTTGTGTTATGTAGATAGAGCTGTACCACGGAAGGAAAAATACCCTGATACCCTGTGTGGGTGTAGCAGAAACAGGGAGGCACCAAGCCCAACAGTCAAAACTGTCGGCGAGCCCTGTGTGTGGTTGCAGTTGGTCAGTCTGCCTGAAAGTCTCCATCACGCTGGTCCTAGAGTTGTGAGCAGGGGTCCGTGTTCAAGTTAGCAAGGGCGTTTGTGAAAGATGCTGTAGTTCCATCCAGACCCTCTCTCCTGCTGCTGGGGCTGCAGCTCCTATGGCTCCTATCTGGCCTGAGATCAGAAGGACGCCCTTGGTCCTTAGACAGTTGGCAGTGCCGGTCTAGGAGATAGCTGAGAAGTTATACACCTCCCCACCGCCTGGGGGCAGCCAGGGGCCAGCAACCGACTGACCCAGGTGCTCAAAATGCCAGGCGTCTCGAGACCCCAGAAATTAGGGTGCCGTTTTTCACACTCCCGAGCTTTCCATGGGGTCAGGTTGAGCTTCGCGTCTTCCCAAAACACCACTTTGCTTACGTCTTCTTCCTTCCCTATCCTGCGTGCCTCCCTCCCTTCTAGGCTTTTCCTGAGTTCATCATCCCTTCAATAAAGTGTCTTCCCTGGTGGCTCAGATGGTAAAGCGTCTGCCTGCAATGCTGGAGACCCGAGTTCGATCTCTGGGTTGGGAAGATCCCTTGAAGAAGGAAAGGGCAACCTGCCCCAGTACTCTTGCCTGGAAAATTCATGGACCAGGAGCCTGGTAGGCTACAGTTCATGGGGTTGCAAAGTCGGACACGACTGAGCGACTTCACTTCACTTTCACTTCAATAAATTACCTGGATGAGGAACCCTGTCTCAGGCTCTGCTAGGGAACCCAACCTATGTATTGATTCGTTTTTGCTTCTCCATCTATTTGACAAAATGGAGAATCACTTAGGCACGTGAACCTGTATCTGGCTTGGAGTGAAGGAAATACCGATTTCAAAAGTCTTATAAGCCTCAGTCTCTCTAGATGTGTCCTCCTCTGGGGTCTGTAACAATTTCCAAGGGAGACTTTTCATAACTCAAATGAGCATCTCTCTGATTGGGATTCGTTATTCTAGCCTCAGCTGTATATTCCTCTTTGGAACTTTTTGTCCAAGGAAAGCCCTTCCCAAAGTTGCCTGTGCCCTAAAGTGAAGTCACTCAGTCGTGTACGACTCTTTGCAACCCCGTGGACTGTAGCCCACCAGGCTCCTCTGTCCCTGGGATTCTCCAGGCAAGAATACTGGAGTGGGTTGCCATTTCCTTCTCCAGGGGATCTTCCCAACCCAGAGATCGAACCCGGGTCTCCTGCATTGCAGGCAGATGCTTTATCCTCTGAGCCACCAGGGAAGGCCTGTGCCCTAAGGACTGAGCTATTCCTATTCTCACAGCTCCTGCATACCCCTGGTCCCCACCTGCCACCACCCCCAGCTCAGGCTGCTCACACCCTAGCTCTCACCTTTACCAACACCCGCCTTCTCGTCCTTTCCCAGTTCAGCTGTCTCTGAGAGCGTCCCTTTCTTGCCCTCCTCCCAGCCTTCACTGGATGGGCCTCAGTCTGGCTTCAGGCCACAGGGAGGAGGCGGCTGCCTTTGATGTTGGCAGTGGCTCGGGCTCATCCATAAAGTAGGAGGCAGTGAGAAATGTACGGCTGACCAGGGGTGACGCTGCTCATATGTCACAGAAAGCGTGAGTGATGAGGAGCGCAGGGAGGAACTGAGAACTGTTTAGCCTGAAAAGGGAAGCAGGTGACCCAAGGCCGGGGGGTTGCCATCTTCATGCACTTAGAAGGTCCTCCTAGGGAAAAGAGATGAGGTTTTCTCTTCGAGAGGCCAGAGGGCAGTGCTGGAGCCCAAGTTTGGGAAGTCGTTCACAGAGGTGGTATCAGCTGCTTGGAAGGTGCCATCCGGGGACCACCTGTGCTGTGTCATTCCAGCTGAGGCCACATAGTCGCTTACTGGCGACGCCGTAGAGGTGGATCAATGTCACGTAAAGAGTTGGATGTAATGACCTCTACAGTTGCTTTCAGCTCTGAGCATCTTTGATTTATTTCCTTTTGGAACAGATATTTGGGGTCAGAGGTGAGGGCCACTGACAGATGGCTTTGAGAGGAATCGATAATAGAGGCAAGCCAGCACATGTAGCTTGCTACATAGTTTCAAGAGTGAGGAATAAGGATGCTGCTGCCAGAAAATCCTTGGAGACAGAAGAGGCTCAGTTCATCCAGAGAGAGAGGAGGATGTGTGTGGGTGGTGGTCACTAGGGCTTGGAGTGGCTGGTAAATGATCTGGCCTCCCCAAGGGAGTCTGTGCGGCTTCTGGACAAGTAGTTCCCAGGACAATTCATCGTAAATTCTGACCACTAGTGCCAGTTTCAGAAAGCAGATCTTGGATGTGTTTGGGCCTGGCCTGGTTTCCGGTGGGGGCAGGAGACAAAGAGGTGCTTGAGTTAAAGGTTACTCTAGGGCTTCCCTGGAGGCTCAGTGGTAAAGAATCTATCTGCCAAGGCAGGAGACATGGGTTCGATCCCTAGTCTGGGAAGATCCCACATGCCAAGGAACAACTAAGCCAGTGCACCATAACTATTCAGCCTGTGCTCTAGAGCCCAGGAGCTGCAACTACTGAGCTCATGTGCTGCCATTACTGAAGCCTGTGAGCCCTAGAGCCTGCGCCCCACGACAAGAGAGGCCACCATACTGGGAAGCCTTCCCTGCTTGCTGCAACTAGAGAAAAGCCCACACAGCAATGAAGACCCAGTACAGCCAAAAATAAAAAAAGTAAAAATAAATAAGTAAAGAAAATTATTTAAAAACGATACCACTATAATGGGTGGGGTTAGCGATAGCCCCAGTTATAGAGGCTGGGAAGGCTAACCTGGCTAGGAGAATGCCCTGCCTGGGAGTACCAGGGTGTTATGGGAAGTGTGGGGAGGATGTAGGGGTACTGGCACCAGAGGTAATTATAGAATGAGATATTTTAGCCAACTGTGGATTTCAGTGCCTGATAAGTGTGGGCTCCAGGCTTGCATAGCTATGATTTTTTGATTTATAAGAAAGGCATATTTGGTCTTCATTTGCTGGTTCCTGGTACAAGAGATTGAAAACCTTTGGAATATCTGGAGGGGTTGGGTAAGAGGAGTATTTTTAAAAAATTGTTTTAAAGCCTTTATTGAATTTGTTACAATATTGCTTCTGGTTTATGTTTTGGTTTTTTGGCCTAGAGGCTCATGTAATTTTAGCTCTTTGACCAGGGATTCAACCCTCACCCTCTATATTAGAGGATGAAGTCTTAACCACTGGACTGCTACAGAAGTCCCAGGAGCATCTTTTGTTATTCCTAATGAGGCCGTTTCAACCAGACCTGAGTTTATGCTAAAGAAGTAAATCTTGCTGGCCGCCTGGATGGCTTCAGGATGGGGTCTGGCTTCCATCAGTCATGTGATTAGAAGGTTGGAAATTGAGCTAATCACCAGTGGCCAATGATTTAATCAATCCCGCCTATGTAATGGGACCGCTCCGTAAGAACCTCTGAATGAAGGGGTTCAGAGAACTTCTGGGCTGGTGAACATGTGGAGGTGCTGCAGGGGTCGGCATACCCAGGGAAAGGGCGGAAGCTCAGTTCCCTTTATGCTATACCCTGTCCTAAGGTTCTCTTCTGTCTGTCTGTTCTGGAGTTGTGTTCTCTAAAATAAACCAGTGAGAGTAAGATAACTTTACCTGAGTACTGGAGGCCATTCTAGCAAATTATCAAACCTGAGGAGTGGGTCATGGGAACCCTGATTTATAGTTAGCTGGTATGAAGTACAGGTGTCTTGGAGACTGGCATCTGAACTGGGGACCGTCTTATGGGTCTGAACCTTTAATCTTTGGGGTGTGCCCTAACTCTGGGTAGTTAGGGTCAGAATTGCTTGGTATGAGGGGAAAACCCACCCACTTGGTGTCAGAAGTGAATTGTTCTCTGACTTTAAAAAACAAATCTTAGTAAAGATCTTGTGCAAATTACTTCTCTGTTTCCTCATGTATTAAATAATAATTATACTGGTACTTACTACATAGGATGGTGTGCTGCATGAATGAAATAATAGAAGCAAAGCTTTGAGCTTCTGGCCAGATGTAGAGTGTCTGTATTTTGTTGCTGCTGTTATTTTTATTATTACTAAGATGAGGTGGAGATAAAACTTACTGACAAGAGATCTGAGAGCCAAGGATTTTGGGGGGGTGCGGGGAATCCACATTGATATTTGTGAATTCCAAGAGTATGGGGATGAGGCTGTGAACAAGCCAGGCACCCAGATCCTGCTCTAAGCTACTAGAGACACCCAGAATATGTCAAAAATAGAATTCCTTCCATTTGATCAAAACTATGTAGTTTACAAAACCTGTTAATAATTGCTGAAGTTTTCTGAGTGCATGCTACATCTCAAATCCTGTCCTTTACCTGGGATCCAGTCTCTATTCGCAACTGTTTTTTTGGTAGGGAAAAAAAATTGAGGCTGAGAAAAGTTAAATGACAAGCCTGAAGTCACTTAGCTAAGAATTGGTGGAAGTGGTACTTGAACCAGGTACTCTGGCTCCAGGTCCTCCAGGCTTCCTAAGATGCTGTTTGGTCCTCGCAGTAACTCTGAAAGCAAGAAAGGTAACAGTGCGTCTGTTTCAGAGTTGAACACATGAGGCTCAGAAAAGCTGAGTGACACATGCAGGGTCACTCAGCAAGACAGTGGCACCTTTGAGGATCAGAGTTCCTGCCTCTGATTCCCGTTGGGGGTTCTCTGTGAGGACATCGAGCTTGTTTATGCTGGGCTGAGTAAAGTCAGGCTGTTCATCTGTGAGTCTTCAGCTCAAAAGACTTGAAGTTTAGGCTGAAGTTTCCTCCATGACTCTTGTATCTTGCTCAAGGAACCAGGAGCCTGGCAGCTCCCAGGGTTGAATGAGAGCAGGAGAGTGGGGTGCAGGGGGATGCAGCTGTCCATGTAGCCCCCATCTCTTACCTGCATCCCTCACCCTTGTGCAGGTAAACTGAGAGAAGAGGCAAAGGCAGCCCAGCTCTCTATGACTGAAGGCAAATGAGGGGTTTTTTTTAATTTTATTGAAGTATAGTTGATTTACAATGTTGTGCTAATTTCTGCTCTGCAGCACAGTGATTTACTTTTCATACATATATATATATATATACATATATATATCATATATACACACACACACATATATACACATACATTCTTTTTCTTGTTTTTTCCATTATGGCTTATCATAGGATTTTTAATTTTTGTTTACTTATTTATTTTCATTAAAAAATAATTGAATGCCTGTTATGTGCTAGGCACTGAGCTAGATGCTGAAGATACATAGATGAAAAAGCCAGCTGTCACCTTTAGGAAAAATTTTTACCTAGGGAGCCCATCAAGTCCCAGACCCCTGTAGGGTGTGTACAATGACATACATGCATGTATAGAGTCATACTGTGCTCAGTCACTCAGCCGTGTCTGACTCTCTGCAATCCCATGGACTGTGGCCCGACAGGCTCCTCTGTTCATGAAAGATTCCAGGCAAGAATACTGGAGTGCGTTGCCATTTCCTTCTCCATTAAGTTTGTTTTACATTGAAGGGTAATTGCTTTACAACACTGGTTTGATTTCTGCCACACATCAGCCTGAATCAGCCGTAGGTGTACATATGTCCCCTCCCTCTTGAATGTCCCACCCTTTCCCACCCCTCTAGGTTGTTACAGAGCCCCAGTTTGTATCATTTTGAATATGGTTTCTTGTGTTACACTGTAGAACCTTGTGTATCCATCCTACGTATAATAGTTTGCACCAGAACACGGTTTTGTGGTGCAAGAGGATATTCCAACTTTCTGGAATAAGACCTTGCAGCTCCAGTTCCAGGCTGAGAGGAGGAAGAGGAGCACGGATGCAGTCAAATGACTGGTTCTGAGAGGGGACTCCCTCCAGACCTTTCTGGCTGATGACCATGCAGGTGGATTCTGGGCTAATGTCATGCATCTTGGCGCAGCTGGTTTCACCGGTTGCACAGCCGGGTCACCGAGCATCAGCCCTGTGAAATCAGTTTTCCCTTTTCGGGGAAAGTGGGCTTTGGATCCTGCTGCCGTGATTTCTGCCTGTCGCAAGCATGGCACCCCTAAGAGCTGGACACACGTCTATGGTCCCCTCGACCTCCCAGCTCTGCAAATCTGCATCAGATCCTTTATTTTTGCCTCCCTGGTCTGTCGGCTCAGGAATGTACAGGTGGACAGGCCTAGTAATTCCACATCACCCTCTTTAGGAAAGTGGAGAAGTTGGAGAAGTCTTTTCTTGCCAGGCTGACACTTGCTGTCCCTCTCAGATTGCCAACTGGAGGGCTCTGGGGTCTGACATTAGGACATGAGCATCAATTTTCGGATGTGCATGGGATTCTGCCTTGCTGGCTCTTTCTGCCTCCACTTCCCCATTTTAAATCTGACTCTGGCATTTGAAAAGGTTGGATGATATCACCGACTCAATGGGCATGAACTTGGGCAAACTCTGGGAGATGGTGAGGGACAGGGAGCCCTGGCGGGCTGCAGTCCATGCAGTCACAAAGAATCAGGCCTGACTTGGGTCTGAACAACAACAACAGCTGGCAAAATGCTAACTTTATGAGAAACAGATATGTTGAAGGAACCAGGTGGCGAGAGCTTGGCATTGAGAGCTTCCGCCTCCGAATCCGTGACTTGAATTTGAAGGTTCAGTCCATCTGTGCTCTGAACAGAGTTCCAGGCGGTAGTATAGCACTGGGGTTGAGATCCGGGGCTATGGAGTGAGATGGTCTTGATTGAAATTTTATAATCATAGACAGTAAGTTTTTACATAAGAAATTTCGAGTTTTGAACTTTCAAAGATGTGAACATATTATAAACTTATTACAATACAGTAGACAACTGTGTTAGTTGGGTGAACTGTGCTTCGTTGCTCAGTTGCATCCAACTCTTTGTGACCCCACAGACTGTGCCCTCCAGGCTCCTCTGTCCTTGGGGATTCTCCAGGCAAATACTGGAATGGGTTGCCATGCCCTCCTCAGGGTTAGTTGGGTACCTGGGCAAATTTTGTTGGACTTACAAACAAGTTCGACTTACAAACGTGCTCTTGGAACAGAACTCGTTCGTATGTAGGGGACTTATTGTATCAGTTAGATGACCCTGGGTAAGATATTCAATCCAATTTGGGGAGAATTAAGTAACTTATAAACTATGCAGCATGATAGAGCCCAACTGTGAGTTGGGTCTCACCCTCCTCCGTCTTTACATCTCCATCTATCCACCACCTTTTCGGCTTCTGATTCAGTATAACGTTTTTCTATTCCCTCATTTCTGATCTTTGAGCTGGGGGCTTTCTCCTGAGATTGTCTGTACTGGGTTCTCTTTTGTATTCTCCTACTCCGTTGGCTATGATGAGAGAGGGACCTTTCTCTGGAGCGGGAGCTGTATCGGTTAGATCTTTTAGCATGTCCACCATGATGGTGTAGGGAATTTTAGGTCCTGCTTTCTCCTTGACAGCCCTGAGAGATGTCCACCCCTCCAAGAGTGCGAGAAGATGGCCAATGAGAGAGAAGCATCTCCATGAACTGGAAATAACAGTGTCTTCAAAAGTTGGGGCCAAGGCTGCTTCTGTCTTCCTAGAGTGATTTCTTAGCAGAACACCTTTTATCCCCTGGGCCTGTTAGCTATTTCAGGGACATTCTAAGTGGCTATTAACAAATGTTGAATTATGGCTGCAAACCTCTGGGAGCTCGAGTGACATTCACATGAATCACAAGTGAGCTCTGTGCAGTCAAGGCTGCCACAATGGACTGGGATTAAACAAACAGGGGCCGTTGTTCTCCTGCTAAGCAATGAGGCAAGAAGGCGGCTCCTTGGAGTCTGTGGTCCCAGGCAATGTGCCCCTGGGAAGCAGGACACTGTTCCACAAAACATAGCTCATTGCTGTAGGGAAGACATGCTCTGGGTTTGCAGAGAGGCGTATTTCAGCTTCATATCTGGAGGAATTTACCAACAGTCAGTATGCCCAGGGGGGTTTCCCAGGTGGCGCAGTGATAAAGAATCCACCTGCCAAGGCAGTAGACACAAGAGACTTGGGTTCGATCCCTGGGTTCCAGAGATTCCCCTGCAGTAGGAAGTGGCAACCCACTCCAGTATTCTTGCCTGGAAAATTCCATGGACAGAGGAGTCTGGAGGGCTGCAGTCCATAGGGTCACGAAGAGTTGGACACGGCTGAGCTACTGTACATGCACACCTGCGTTATGTCCAGAGATACACTCACCAGTCTCACGGTTATGAGTTACCCAGGCCACTGGTTCAACCAACATCGACTGAGTGCTTCCTATGCCCTGGGCTAAGCTCTAAAGAAATGGAAATGCATAAGGCTTGGTTCTGGAGAAGGAAATGGCACCCCACTCCAGTATTCTTGTCTGGAAAATCCCATGGACAGAGGAGCCTGGCAGGCTACAGTCCCTGGGGTCACAGAGAGTTGGACATGACTGAGCGACTAATGCACACACACACACACACAAGGCCTGGTTCAGAAGGTCAAGGAGCTCATAGCCTGGAGGGGGGCAGTGAACAGATTCCGTGAAAACAACCAAAGTTTACACAAGGCAACACAGGGTAGGCTCTAAAAATCTTCCAAGAGGAGATTATATGTGTAATTTTTTTTTCTTTTTTGCCCTTCGAGACAACTTAAAATGTATGTGTGTATGTATGTATGTATATATATGTGTGTGTATATATATATATATATATATATATATATATATATATATATATGAGACTAATGCAAAGGATTCCTGTGTATCCTTCCTCTGGTGGTCCCAGAGATGTCCTCTTTGGCCAAAGGACCCCTCCCGGGAGGCTCTCGGTTGTCAAATCTTCTGAGTCTCCTTTATTCTGGAACTGCTTCTCAGTTTCTTCCTGACCTTCATGACCTTGACTTTAAAAAAATAATAATTCAAGGCTAGTCATTTTGCCAAATGATTTTTAGTTTGGGTTTGTCTGATGTTCCCTCTTGATTAAATCCAGGTAATGAGTTTGGGGCTGGATTTCGCAGGTGGGTGGTTTAGTCACTCAGTCGTGTCTGACTCTCGGACCCCATGGACTGTAGCCTGCCAGGCTCCTCTGTCCATGGAATTCTCCAGGCAAGAATACTGGAGTGGGTTGCCATTTCCTTCTCCAAGGGATCTTCCCGACCCAGGAATCGAACCTGGGTCTCCTGCCTTTCAGGCAGATTCTTTACCCACTAAGCTACGAGGGAAGATCACCAGATTTCACAGGATGGGAGCAGAATTCTCACTGCATTCTATCTGGAGGCACATGATATCTTATTTGTCCCAATACTTATGGTGTTAACTTTTATCACTTGATTAACGTGGTGTCTTCCAGGGAGAGACTCTGAGACTATGTAAAACCCCATTTCTCCTCCCTCTTTCACCCTCTGGTTTTATCATCCATCGATTTTTCTTGCCTGAATTATTACAATGATGCTTGCCAAATGGTGATTTTCTAATTCCATCTTTCCATCTACATTTATTAGTTGGCTTTCTAAAATATAGAAGAGCTTTCTCGTTTCCCTTTCTTATTCATTTATTTTATTTCAGTAGAGGCCCCGATTTCTGTTTTATTCAATGGGTTCTCATCTGTTAATATCATTATTTCGAAACTCAAAATCGCCCATATTTGGAAACCCTTTCAAGCTGATATCTGTTTCCTTTTTGACATTTCCCTGGATCCCTTGTACATGTTTAAAATTTCTGGTCCAACAAGAAGGCTCATTTATTTTTCCTCCCTCAGTTCTGTAACTAGCTACTTTTCCAGTGAATCCTGATATCTTTCAGTGGGAAATGGTATTCAGAACCAAGATCTGGGAACCGGGTATGCTCATTACTACTAGACTGTCACTGCTCTGGGCCCTCCCAGTGGACAAAACTAGGAAATTTACATGCATATTTGCATCTATATCGAACCACCAGTTCACATAGATGCTTCCCGTTTTAATCTAACACTAACTAATTAGATAACTAATGTTAATCTAACACCATGAATTCATTCTAAGTTTTTGCCCTTTCCATAGTGATCTTTCGTTTTTTTCCTGCAGGGAGGAAATCTGCCTCCCGTGATCTTATTTATTTGCTCTATTCTGTTGAATGGAGACTATTTTCATATTCCTCCAGACTGCTAATCTGCTTGGATGTCTCCACACAAGGACCCAGTCCCTGCTGGGCTGACTTTCTGCCTCTCCCCAGTGCCCCTTCTGTGTGCTCTGGTGCTACCAGGCTGCCTTCCATTCTTATTCAGGTTTCCTCAGTTGTCCCCAAAACATTTGTACAGCTTGTTAACTTTAAAAATTCAGGCTCCACTGAAAAGGCAATCAAGATTGCATTGCATATTATTATTCTGTTTCTTTAATCAATGCTCCTCCCAATATAACATAACATACATAGACACCGTTTTTTTTTAACAGTTTTATTGAGATGCAATTCTTATTTCATATAATTAACCCATATAAGGTATAAAATTCAGTAGATTTAGTGCATTCACAGAATAGTGAATTTTAGAGTATTTTCATTACCCCTGAAAGAAACTGGATCCATTAGCTGTTACCTCCCCTCCCGCCAAACTCTATCAGTGTAGTTCCTCACTTTTCTGCTCTCTGTCTCTACAGATTTGTCCATTTGGGATATTTCATACTAATGCAATCACATACTGTATCACATTTATGTTGTGACAGACTTCTTTTGTGTAGCATAATGTTTTCAGGGTCCATCCGTGTTGTAGCCTGTATCAGTACTTCATTTCCTTTTATTCCCCAAAATGTTTCATTATATGGATATGTCACATTTTATTTATCTTTTCATCCTTTGAGCTGTTTCCATTTCTTTTTTTTTTTTTTTTCGGTGATTATGAATAACACTCCTATTCACACTTCCTCTAGTATTGACTTTTGGAAGAAAACAAATCCAAACAAAGCAGCCCCATACAGTAATCTTGTATTATGAATCTATCTGATTAGTTCCTTGTGGTTTCACTTAACCTACTCCTCCCTTCTCTGTATTTCTTACAAACTCAGAGTTGGGTTTAAAGAGTTGATGAGGTTCAAGGTTAATGTTTTTGGTGGAGAACTCTATGGATGAAGCTGTGTACTTTGTACTGCATCATAGAAGGAGGAGCTTACTCTGTGATGGTCCCATTCTTAGAGATGCTGGTTTGGGTCCCTTGGTTAAGGTAGCAACTGCTGGGTCTCTCCCTTGCATCTCTTCCCATCATCAAATCATCTGCCATCATCCGTGGGATCATACTCTGATACCCTGTTAATATTGTATTTACCCTCATGTTTGAACCTGAATTAACAGCTTCAGTAGAGTTTGCAAAATTGTGATTTCTCAATTCTTTCTACATTTATTGGCTGACATTCTTTTGTAAAGAAGAGCTTTCCCTCATCAGCTGGGGATCAACCAGAGTTCTTCCTATGAAGGCAGGATAAATGCTTACTCTTGTCCTTTAATTACCAGTTTCCAGAGGATAGAATTGATGTAATAACTGCTGTAATAACTGGGTGGGAGGGGAAGAGGGCAGGTTGGTAGGGATCCATGCAGCTGTAGTCAAGGTAACCACAGACTCTTTTCAGATCTCCTGGTATCCCAAGATGGGGGTGTTAATCTTTCAGACATGGTTCTCCCTGGTCCTGAGACTGGGCAAACCTGGGATAGAGATGGCAGGAACTAAGGTTGGCGGAATAGGGCTGTGACATCCCCGACCACGTGGCATAAGGCAGGTCATAAAATTAGGGATCCTGAGTATCTGTCCTGACTCATAGTGTCTCCTCACTTCCCTGGAGCCTCCCCAGGAGATGCCCAATGCTTATGCTGCCTTGCTCCTGTCTGCAAGGAGTTCATACAGCCTCCTTCCTCAGTGGGAGCAGAGGAGGTAGAGTAGGAAGGGAAGTCTCGCATGTGGATTCCACTAAATTAAACTACTTGAATATGTTGCTGTTGTTCAGTCACTAAGCCATGTATGACTCGTGCGATCCCATGGACTGTAGCATACCAGCTTGCCTGTCCTTCACCATGTCCTAGAGTTTGCTCAAATTCATGTCCATTGAGTTGGTGATGCCATCTAACCATCTCATCCTCTCCCATCCCTTTGTCCTCCTGCCTTCAATCCTTCCCAGCATCAGGGTCTTTTCTAACAAGTCAGCTCTTCGCATCAGATGGCTGAAGTATTGGAGCATCAATTTCAGCATCAGTCCTTCCAATGAGTTGATTTCCTTTAGGATTGACTAGTCCAATCTCCTTGCTGTCCAAGGGACTCTCAAGAGTCTTCTCCAGCACTGCAATGGGAAAACATCCGTTCTAACCTAATTCTAACCTAGATACATGACTAGAGCTAATCATTTGCTGAGCACTTACTCTGTGCCAGGTGGTGTTGCAAGCACCTCCCAGTGACGTGGTGAAGGAGGTGCTCTTACTCCTCGGATTGTGTGTGAGGACTGAAGCACAGGAGATTAAAGGAGCTGCCAAAGTCTCTAGCTTGATGATCCGTTCACTCCCCGATTCTGTCTCCCCAGGCAGTACATGAAAAGCTGTTAGGAGGAAGCAGAGGGGCAGTTTCACCTTCTCCTTCCTCCAGCCTTTATTTCTCTGGATAACTGGATATTTCCATGGCTATTTGGCTTCGAGTCTGGAGGGCGGGGCTTCTGGGTATAAAAGGGAGAGGAGCAGGGTGGGGCTTTCAGAGGGGAGAGGCACCCAGTGAATGCAAGCATGATGGTCCCCAGGAACCCTTGGCACCACGGCTCTGTCCCTCACCCTGCATCGCTCTGCTGACAGTCCCCATCCTTCCCACATCCTGCTCTCTGCCTGGCCTGCTAATTATCTGGTATGCTAATGAGCCCAGAGGATTAACACAAAACATGGGTAATGATGATTTCACTTGATAGATTTAAAGCTACCTTCCTAGGAAAATGTAATTCAGTCTGTTTACTGGGAGGGCATCTCCCTGAGGTCTCAGTAGTGGAGGACCAGACACCTGACCACAATGTGTTCTTCATTCAACCTACTGTTTCTTCATTCACTCATTCATTCATTTTGCACCCCCCCTCCCCCGCCCAAGGGCCTACTTGGTACCAGGATGGATAAAGCACATCTCCTGATCTCAGTGAAATCTCATATTTTCAGAGGGATGCACCTATGTAAACATAAACTTTATATTAGAACTGTCATGACAGAATTATCTATGTTGTGTGTGTTTGGGGGGGGGGGGCGGGCAGTGCAGAGGATGGAGTGGTTATTCCAACTGGGGGGAGTGAAATGGCTTTATGAGGAAGGTAGCTTTTTAGTGAGGCCCTCAAGAGGAGTAGAATTTTGACAAGTGAAAGGGGCAGGTGGGTACATATCATGGCCAGGGAATGGTGCAAGTAAAATTACCTGTAAATTATATGCTTGGGTAGAAACAAGAACAGGAGATAATGCTTCAGAGTTGCTCCTTGCGTGACTGTGAGGGACCCCAAGTGTTATAGGCACTGGGGAGCTTTTGAGGGCTCTGAGTGACATAATCCTATTGTATTGGTTTGGCCAAAAAGTTCATAACGTCTTACAGAAAAATGCAAAAGAACTTTCTGACCAACCCCAAACTTTTTTTTTTTTAGAATCACGCTTAGGAACATCCTGGTTGATGATGGTTTAGCTAAGAAAGAGGTTGCAAGGGTATGCTTTTTGTTTGATAGTTTTGTTATTACTACTATTTAAAAAAATAAGAGGTTTTTTTTTTTGCCATTATTGGATTCTTACCTATTAATCTTATCTTTGTGGAGCCCAAGTCTTTTGGAGTGAATTACTGACTGTAAGTGTAAACAATACTTCAGGCAGTGAAAAACTTCATCATCATGTGCTGAGAGAACTAATCAAGGCATTAAGGGAAGATTTAAATCTGTGTTTCTCAACCTTGACTGCACAGTGAAGTTACGAGGGAAGCTTTAAAAAATACTGATGACTGGGTCCCACCCCAGAGATGTCTGGGTTAAAGCCTGGGTGTCAGAATTTTCCAAAGCTCACCAGATTAATGTTAAAGCTCAGCCAAGGTTAAAAGCTACTAGCAAGAGAACCAGCAGTATGGAGAATTGGGAGCAAAATCCAATGTTGGGTTTGCTGATGGGTCTTCTCCCACAGAGATGCTAGTAGCCCTTGCCCTGGTCCTGATCCACTTTCTGTCTGTAGCTTTATTTCCTATGCCTTCTGTGTTCCTCCTGCTTGGGAGTTCCAGTTACCAATGGACAGGCCTGTATGTTATAGCGTGGCCCCAGAAGACAGTTCTTGTCTTAGGCCAGCCAGGCCATAGCTGGCTGGGGCTTGGCTGGCCAGAAATTGAAGTTGTGAGGTTCTTCTCTTGGAATTATTAATCAAGGACTTTCCAGCTCCTTTATTTTAGGCAAAGTATCCCATTTGGCTTCTGAGTCCTGATAAGCCTATTTGTTGTCATTATTCAGCAGTCCAGTCGTGTCTGACTCTTCATGACTCCATGGACTGCAGCATGCCAGGCTTCCCTGTCCCTCACCATCTCCCAGAGTTTGTCCAAGTTCCTGTCCATTGAATTAGCGATGCCATCCAACCATCTCATCCTCGGTCGTCCTCTTCTGCTTCTGCTCCTGCCTTCAGTCTTTCCCAGCATCAGGGTCTTTTCCAATGAGTCAGTTCTTTGCATCAGGTGGCCAAAGTATTGGAGTTTCAGCTTCAGCATCAGTCCTTCCAATGAACACCCAGGACTGATCTCCTTTAGAATGGACTGGTTGGATCTCCTAGCAGTCCAAGGGACTCTCAAGAGTCTTCTCCAACACCACAGTTCAAAAGCATCAATTTTTCAGTGCTCAGCTTTCTTTATAGTCTAATTCTCACATTCATACATGACCACTGGAAAAACCATAGCCTTGACTAGACGGACCTTTGTTGGCAAAGTAATGTCTCTGCTCTTGAATATGCTATCTAGGTTGGTCATAACTTTCCTTCCAAGGAGTAAGCACTTACTACGGTTCATGCTTTGACCTATATTACCTGTCTTTGAGGACAGCACAGCTGTCTCACCTGCCCCCAGGGACCTGGTCAAGGTGTCCAGTTCTGGTAAGAAGGTGATGTGACCCCTTTTGGGACCTCAAGAAGTTCACCCAGGCCATTGACACTTAAGGACAGATGTTGTACCTGGGAGTCAAAGTGGGCGGTCACAGTAGGAACTGACCACTTACAAAATTCCAAATGCCAATAGATCATTGTTTATGACTCCCAAACCTCGGGTGCCAATTCCAACTTCATCCTAGGAAGCTCAGGTCGTTTCAAGCTTCAGGAAGTCCTTTCAGTAGGGCCTGGGATGTTCCTGACTGTCTGCTGGAAGAGATACATGCTTATCCATCCTTCAGTTGCCTTGGCCTTGGCTGGACTGACTCTCCTCATCACAGAGAAGGAGCATTGGCTTCAGGATCAGAGGATTAGTACCTTGAAGCCAATTCAGCATTCATCAGCTTTGTGACTTGGTAAATACATGTAAGAGTTAGTTTTTCTTCTTATTATTACTTTTTATTTCATATTGGGGTAGAGCTGATTAACAATGTTATGATAGTTTTAGGCTAAGGAACTCAGTTATACATATATGTGTATCCATTCTCCCCCAACTCCCCTCTCATCCAGGCTGCCACATAACATTGAGCAGAGTCCACATGCTCTACAGTAGGCCCTTGTTGGTTATCCATTTTATTGATATATATGTTCCTATTGCCATTTTCTTAATTGTTTGGGGTTTGATTTTGTAGATGTTTTTCTTCACTTGTATTTCTTACTATATAAGTCCCTTTAGCATTTGTTGTAAAGCTGGTTTGGTGGTACTGAATTCTCTTAACTTTTGCTTGTCTGAAAAGCTTTTGATTTCTCCATCAATTTTGTTTTTTTTTTTTTAATTTTATTTTATTTTTATTTTTTTTAAATTTTTTTAAAATTTTATTTTATTTTTAAACTTTACATAATTGTATTAGTTTTGCCAAATATTTGCCAAATATCAAAATGAATCCACCACAGGTATACATGTGTTCCCCATCCTGAGTACTGAAAGGGAGAAATCTACAACCAAGATTACTCTACCTACCAAGGATCTCAATTTTGAATGAGATCCTTGGTAGGTAGAGTAATCTTGGTTGTAGATTTCTCCCTTTCGGTACTTTAAATATATCCTGCCATTCCCTTCTGGCCTGCAGAGTTTCTGCTGAAAGATCAGCTGTTAAACATATGGGGTTTCCCTTGTATGTTACCTGTTGTTTCTCCCTTGCTGCTTTTAATATTCTTTCTTTGTGTTTAATCTTTGTTAATTTGATTAGTATGTGTCTTGGCATGTTTCCCCTTGGGTTTATCCTGTATGGGACTCTTTGTATCTCTTGGACTTGATTGACTACTTCCTTTTCCATGTTGGGGAAATTTTCAACTATAATTTCTTCAAAAATTTTCTCATACCCTTTCTTTTTCTCTTCTTCTTCTGGGACCCCTATAATTCGAATGTTGGTGCGTTTGATATTGTCCCAGAGGTCTCTGAGATTATCCCCAGTTCTTTTCATTCTTTTTACTTTATTCTACTCTTCAGAAGTTATTTCCACCATTTTATCTTCCAGCTCACTGATTCATTCTTCTGCTTCAGAGATTCTGCTATTGATTCCTTCTAGAGTATTTTTGATTTCAGTAATTGTGTTGTTTCTATATGTTTATTCTTTAATTCTTCTAGGTCTTTGTTAACTGATTCTTGCATTTTCTCCATTCTGTTTTCAAGGTTTTTGATCATCTTTACTATCATTATTCTGAATTCTTTTTTCAGGTAGTTTTTCTGTTTCCTCTTCATTTATTTGGACTTCTGTATTCCTAGTTTGTTCCTTCATTTGTACAGTATTTCTCTGCCTTTTCATTATTTAATTTATTTTTTAACTTATTGTGTTTGAGGTCTCCTTTTCCCAGGCTTCAAGGTTGAATTCTTTCTTCCTTTTGGTTTCTGGCCCCTAAGGTTGGTGCAGCGGTTTGTGTAAGCTTCGTATAGGGTGAGATTTATGCTGAGTTTTTTTTTGTTTTTCCTCTGGTGAGCAAAGCTGAGTGAGGTGGTAATCCTGTCTGTTGATGATTGGGTTTGTGTTTTTGTTTTGTTTGTTGCTTGGATGAGGTGTCCTGCACAGGATGCTACTGGTGGTTTGGTTGGGTGATGCTGGGTCTTGTATTCAAGTGGATTTCTTTGTGTGAGTTCTCACTATTTGGTACTCCCTAGGGTTAGTTCTCTGGTAGTCTAGGGTCTTGGAGTCAGTGCTTCCACTCCAAAGGCTCAGGGCTTGATCTCTTGGTTTTGGACACTCTTGAGTGGCTTCTCAAACCTGGATGAAACCATCTGGACCAAGTTTGTTTTACGTTCCAGTGGGTCAGTTTCTCCAACCTGATGTTCTTGGAATGCTGCTTCATAGCAGGAAGTCAGGCTCTAGAAGTCATCTCACCCTGCCACCATGTCTGCCACTGGCCTGGGCCCCGTCCACTGGCCTTTATGCTCCTGCCCACCCTCTGCAGCCTAGCTATTGTAAACATAGCAGCGTGTACATGTCCATCCCAAACTCCCTAACTGTTCCTCCCCCTCAGCCACTGTAAGTTCGTTCTCTGAGTCTGTGAGTACCTGTAAGAGTCCGTTTTTTGTCTCAGAGTTTCTCAGCCTTGGCACACAAGAAGACTGATGCTTCTTTGTGTTGGAGGCTGTCCTGCTCACTGTAGGATGTTGAGCAGTATGGCTGCCCAGTAGTACCCCTCCCGTCCTGCCAAGTCTTGACTGCCAGAAATATTTCCAGACATAGCCCCATGTCTCCTGTGGGGCAAAGCTGTCCCTGGTTGAGAACCACTGGTTTATCTATAAATTGGGATGAACACCCCTGGGTTCAAGGGTTGTCCTCAGATGTCACTAAGTGTGGTTTGCAGGGACAGCTCTTGGCACACAGCAGGTGGCCCTTGGCAGCACAGTGAGGCCCAGGGAGGCTGTGGGTTCCCTTGGCTGCCTCTCAATAAGAGCTTCCCCTCCTGGTGCCAGACCTGTGAGGCTCCCCAAGCCAGGTGGGCACCAGGCTTGTTGGCATCTCTGGTCCTTTGGCCTGGGGCCATGCATGTAGGTGTCGGCCTCCTGGACTTCTGTCCCATGACCCTGAGCCAAAGCTGCTCCCTAGGGCATGAGTAGAGGTTCTGTTGCCACCTCAAGGGTGCCAGGTCACCAGGACCCACTTTCAGCACCTTGGGGATTCCCAGGGAGTGGGTCCTCCTAGCAGCATTTTCTGTAGGAGAAGGGAAGGGAAATTACTAGCATTTTCTGAGCATTACCATGGCACTACTCCATCTATTGGGAGAAACTCTCACCTTCTCCTGCAAGGGGAAGAAGAGTAGAAAATCACCAAGAGAAAAGCAAGATCATTAGAGACAGAGACCTGAATTTATATTTTCCCATTGCTGCTGCTGCTTTTTTATTTTTTATGTTGTTTTAAAAGTTTTATTTGGAGGCTAATTGCTTTGCAATGTTGTGTTCATCAGTACTGTTATTCTGTTGTTGTTGTTTGGTCGCTCAGTCTTGTCCAACTCTTTGCAACCCCATGGACTGCGGCCCACCAGGCCTCCCTGTCCTTCAGCAACTCCTGGAGCTTGCATAAACTCATGTCCATTGAGTCAGTGATGCCATCCAACCATCTCATCCTCTGTCGTCCCCTTCTTAGTCTTCAATCTTTCCCAGCATCAGGATCTTTTCTAATGAGTTGGCTCTTTGCATCAGGTGCCCAAATTATTGGAGCTTCAGTTTTGGCATCAGACCTTCCAATGAATAGTCAGAGTTGATTTCCTTTAGGATTGACTGGTTTGATCTCCTTGTAGTCCAAGGGACTCTCAAGAATCTTCTCCAACACCTCAGTTCAAATGCATCAATTCTTTGGCATTCGGCCTTCTTTATGGACCAACTCTCACATCCATACCTGCCTACTGGAAAAACCCTAGCTTTGACTATATGGACCTTAGTCAGCAAAGTAATGCCTCTGCTTTTAATATGCTGTCTAGGTTTGTCATAGCTTTTCTTCCAAGGAGCAAGCTTGTGTTAATATATGATATTTGTTTTTCTCTTTCTGACTTACTTCACTCTGTATAACCTATATGGCTTTAGGTTCATCCATTTCACTAGAACTGACTCAAGTTTGTTCCTTTTTATGGCTGAGTAATAGTGTTTTAAGATTTTTTTTTATATGGACCATTTTTAAAGTCTTTATTGCATTTGTTACAATATTTCTTCTGTTTTATGTCTTGGTTTTTTTTTTTTTTAGCCTCACAGCATGTGGGACCTTTGCTCCTGATCAGGGATCTAACCCACACCCCCTGCATTTGGAAGGTGAAATCTTAACCACTGGACCATCAGGAAAGTCACCCTCATTGCTGAAATCAGGAAATATATCTGTATTGGTATCTATACCTATACATGGGCTTCCCTGGTGGGGCAGACTAAAGAATTCCCCTGCAATGCAGGAGACCTGGGTTTGATCCCTGTGTCAGGAAGATCTATTGGAGAATAAAATGGCAATCCACTCCAGTATTCTTGCGTAGAGAATCCCATGGACAGAGGAGCCTGGCAGGCTACAATCTATGGGGTTGCAAAGAGTTGGACACAACTGAGCAACTAAGTATGCACACACACACTTATGTACCTCACATATATGTTTATATTGCATGTATCATAGGATACATATCTCATATATTGTGTCTCATATTATATATATGATATGTATGATAGAGTTAGTGTGAACATTTAATTAAATCAGCTAATGGATGCCCAGCCCAGGGGCTGACCTGTAATAAGTAGTAACTGTTTGGTGGTTCTCATCTACCTTTTTATTTTTTTAAAATTTACTTATTAAAGTATACTTAATTTACAATATTGTGTTAGTTTCAGGTGTATAGCTGCAGGTTCTTTTCCATTATAGGTTATTCAGTTCAGTTCAGTTCAGTTGCTCAGTCGTGTCCGACTCTCTGCGACCCCATGAATCGCAGCACGCCAGGCCTCCCTGTCCGTCACCAACTCCTGGAGTTCACCCAGACTCATGTCCATCGAGTCAGTGATGCCATCTAGCCATCTCATCCTCTGTCATCCCCTTCTCTTCCTGCCCCCAATCCCTCCCAGAATCAGAGTCTTTTCCAATGAGTCAACTCTTCGCATGAGGTGGCCGAAGTACTGGAGTTTCAGCTTTAGCATCATTCCTTCCAAAGAAATCCCAGGGCTGATCTCCTTCAGAATGGACTGGTTGGATCTCCTTGCAGTCCAAGGGACTCTCAAGAATCTTCTCCAACACCACAGTTCAAAAGCATCAATTCTTCGGCGCTCAGCCTTCTTCACAGTCCAACTCTCACATCCATACATGACCACTGGAAAAACCATAGCCTTGACTAGACGAACCTTTGTTGGCAAAGTAATGTCTCTGCTTTTGAATATGCTGTCTAGGTTGGTCATAACTTTCCTTCCAAGGAGTAAGCGTCTTTTAATTTCATGGCTGCAGCCACCGTCTGCAGTGATTTTGGAGCCCCCCAAAATAAAGTCTGACACTGTTTCCACTGTTTCCCCATCTATTTCCCATGAAGTGATGGGGTTGGATGCCATGATCTTCATTTTCTGAATGTTGAGCTTTAAGCCAACTTTTTCACTTTCTGCTTTCACTTTCATCAAGAGGCTTTTTAGTTCCTCTTCACTTATAGGTTATTACAATATATCAAATGTAGTTCTATGTGCTATGCAGTAAATCTTTGTTGTTTGTGGACTTTATATACAGTGGTGTGTATCTATTGATCCCATACTCCTAATTTACCTCCCCCCCTTTCCCCTTTGGTAACAATAAGTTTGTTTTCTGTGTCTGTACATCTGTTTTGTAAATAAGTTAATTTGTATTATTCTCTTCTGTCTTTACACAGATGATCTCAGTTCATTCTCCCAATAAAGGAGGGAAGCAGGTATTGAATAGGAGTGGTCCCAATCAGGTCCCCAGATGGCTTAAATTGGGGGCCCAGACCTCCCTTTGGAGGAGGCTGTGTTTCTAGGGAGGCCCTGGGTCCCTGAGAGCCCCCCAGCCCAGATAAAGAGGCCAGCTAGGCGCAACTTCCGGGATAGATGGGGAAAGTGTAACTGCTTTCCCTGGAGCCCTCCCAGTTTATAGACAACATTTGTGTGTGTGCTCACCATGTGAGAACAGGGCTCAATGATGGGGCAGGCAGAGTTACTCCTGCTTTGCAGATGAGGAAATTCAAGTTCAAGGAAGTTAAGGGGCTTTTTCCAAAGTTATGCCCTGGCCAAGTCAGTGTCCCCACAGAAATCAGCCAGACTCGCCATCTTGCACATGGATTATGATCCCCGTCCCCCTGCGAAAAATAATAAGATTAACGTCCTCCTTCCTCAGAGAGCCCCACTGTTAAGCTTCTGGGGTGCAGGATAGGGTACCTCAAATTCCAGGACAGCACCAACCATTGGCTCTAAAGTTCCCAGAACACCCCCCGGCCAGAGAGCCAGGAGCCCTAAATTGCCCTGCGAGGAGTCAAGAAACCAGACTCAAGGTAACTCACACAAGGGCTGGCACTGACTCTCAGACACTCATTTCCAGATTCTCAGACCTTCCAGGGGCCTCTTCTTCACTTGGAGTCTTCCTCAGCTGTGGCTCCTGCTCATCAGACCCCAAGCGGGTTAAAAGGAAAGGCATGCCAAGCTGCAGACTGAAATCTCTCTCTTTTGCTCTTTTGGTTGAGCGTGCTGTATCTATCTCAGGGATCTGGGGACAGGACTCAGACTCAGGAAGATGCCACTGGCTCCCGGTTCCTACTGACCACTGCCCGTGCTGCCAAGGGCCCCCAGGCTGGCTGTGCCCCAGGGGACAATGCGGTGACCAGGCAGGGCTGAGTCAAAGCTGGCTGGGCCCAGGTCCTGGTGGCTGAGCCGGGGGCAGAGACCTTTAGGTGGCTATTTATAGACGCTGATGGTCAAAGGGGAGGGAGCTATCACAGTGGGAGAAAGGCCGTAGAGCTGAGGTGGGGAGGGGTGGTGATTTACTTAGGAAGCTGATGGCTGACTCAGAATGGATGCTTCCAAGTGGTCCCTCTGTGAATTCTCTCCCTCCCATCCCCATTATTCAGCACTGGCACATGGCCTTGTCCCAGTCTCAGCTGTCAGCACATCACTGCTTGGCTCAGTGGTGGTCCCCATTGCTTCTTTCCCATTGCCTGTGTTTCCAGTTTCCATTCTCAATGCTGCAGGCTACGTACCCTAAACTCTGCTCACACGTGCAATTCACTCTTTCCTGAATACTCTCTTTCTCCACCGACTGCTTACTCAACTTTGCTCATACTGTTCATTCTTAGAATTGGTTCAAAGTCCACTCATCTTCTAGCATCTCATTCAGGGTAACTTTCCCCCTGAGGCTTTCCTGGGGTCTCCCTTCTCCCCATACTGCCCCCCATTGGACTCGTGTTCTCCCTCCATGGAACATCTTGGCACTTTTTCCTCTCCCAGGACATGCCTCAGATTGGCCTTATATTGATTTATATGTTTCCCTTCCACTGAACCCATCTCTTCATTTCATAAAGCATTTATGAAACCTCTCGTGTCTGCTGTGGAGTAGCTTAGGGGTGGATTGTTATACAAACATCAGTAATATAGGGCCCAGCCCTTGCGGAGCTTGCAGCCCTGATGGGGAAACAAACATCCTAAAAAATTCCTTGTGGGGTGACAAGCACCAGGAGAAGACTTCCTGAGTTTAGAGGAGATGATGTTTCACACTCTGTTTGAGAAGGGAAATGTGGACACTGAAGCATTGCAGAGGTCAAAGCCATCTTTCAGACAGGGACTGTGTCTTTCTTGTCTATTCCTTGCAGCATCTGGGACACAGAAGATGCTCAGGACACGTGTGCTATCTTGGGAAGAGGCAGGTCTAGGCTCTGGTTTCTCCAGGCTCCTTTGAGCCCTTACCTCCACCACCTACTATAGTTAATCAGTATCAGAAGTGTTTGCATGTCTGTCTCCACACATACAGGCTGAGAGCCCCTGGGAGGCAGTGGTTGAACCTAAGGCCTGCACAGAGGAAGGGTTTAATGGAGCCTCTCTGGATGATGTCATGGATAGCATTGATTATCCCCAACTAATTCTACCTTGGAAAGAATGTGACAGGCTCAGGTAGAACATTCTTTCCTCAAGTCTCTAATTTTACAATGTGTGAATGAATGAATCTTCCTTCCCCACAGACAGCCTGAAGCATGCAGAGCCACCCTTAAAATGACAGGGTGCAAGTTCCCACGGTGGCTTTATTATCACCCAGCGGGTTCACCTGGCTCTTGGATGGCAGAGCTTCCTGCTGCACTGGGCCAGCTGCCTTGTTAATTGCAGCCCTCTCGGATCATCGGAACGCTTCCCTGTGGCACTAGTGGTAAAGAACCCGCCTGCCAATGCAGGAGATGTAAGAGATGCAGGTTCAATCCCTGGCTCAGGAAGATCCCCTTGAGGAAGGCATGGCAACCCCCTCCAGTATTCTTTCCTGGAGAATCCTGTGGACAGAGGAGCCTGATGGGCTACAGACCGTGGGGTCGCAAAGAGTCCAACACAACTGCCTTAGCACACATGCAGACAGATCATCAGACCCCTCTGTGAGGCAGGAAAGCGTGTGGCTGAAGGGTGACAGCTAGCCTGAGCCTTTGTTCAGTACTTGTGTGTGTGTGTTCAGTCGTGTCCTCGGTCCACTCACAATCCATTTTCTAGATTTCAGGGAAGCACTGATCTGTGGTGTCTAAAAAAGGTGGGTGTAGCTCTGGCAGGACCTAGTATGCCTTGTTTGAAGTACTGAACTTAGTTTTTCAACAAAAGGGCTCTGTGGCCAAGGAAGCTTAAGAAAAATCTGAGTGAAACAAAACTGTCTACTTTTCTTTGCTTTTCTTTCTACTTTTCTTTTCTTTGAAGGACTTGTCAGTACCTTTACTGTGGCTGACATGCCCTGTGAGTCTCCAGTGATGTTCCTTCTCAGCCAAGAACCATGTGATACCCCAGAGCAAACTTTTGGGAATTTTCCACCCCAGGAATAGCATGAGATACAGCCTGTTAGAACAATGTCCCCACCTTTTTATACATGTGTATATCAAACATAGTCATGTCAGACCAGGCATTTTAAAGCTGATTTTTCCCAACAACAATTTCCCAGAACCCTTGGATTTTATAGGGAAAAAAAAAATCGTGAAGAGGATTTCCCGTTTAAAATCATGGAAAGGCCAAAATCTTGTAATAACCACTCTAGTTACCCTTCTTTCAAATACATTTTGATATTAAGGAAGTTGAAAAGAGGAGAAAAATAAAGCGGCAGTGGATTTAAGCAGGGCGAGATCAGAGGATTATTGGTCAAGAATGTCTGAACTGGCATCCTGGGGACCTCATGGTGCTAGTGAGGAAATGGGCCCAGAGACGGCAGAGAACTTGCCCAAAGTAAAACGGGAGTGCAAGACAAGGGGAGGTCCAGGGCTCTTTCTCCCAGACCTTGGCCTGGGAGTCAGGCGGAGCTGGGCCCAGCTCTGGCTCTGCCATCCACAGAATGGAATAGTAGATGCTGCCAGTCCCTTCCTCTGTAAATGGGTGATGCCAGTCCCCACCTCATAGGGCTACTGTCAGGATTTGGTGGGATAAAGGCTATCACATGCTTAGCCTAGCGTTTGACGGTGTAATCTGTGTTTAATAAATGTAAGCTATTAAAAGCCAGGTTCATAAATATTGCATCCTCATAGTTCACAGGCCCTTGGACTCTGGGGGAGGGATTACATATCACTCAGCAGATTGATTTTTTTTTTCTTGGTGATTCTTCTCCTTTTGGTTCACTCAGTTCATTTTGTTGGGGAGTCCAGGAGATTGCAATTTAAGGAAACACCTGTGAACATTAAAAGAACTAGCCCATCCCCCACTGACCATGTCAGACTTTCTGGGATGCCTTCAGTGCATTTGACTTTGTTTGACAGCTCCCTAGAAAGTTCCACTGTGCAGCCAGAAATGAGTTACCCCCAGACCACCCTCTCTACTGGCCTAACCCCCACTCCCCAACCCAGCTTTCAGCGAAACAAGAAAGAAGCCAACTCTAACTCTTGCTTTTTGCAGGGCACCAAGAAATACTCGGTCCAGAGTGCTGGAAGCGATGCTATTAATAACTTGTTCAGCTAGCACCCAATTTTAGTGCTGAAATGACCCCACTCATGTGAGGTTGTTGGGCAGGGACTGTTACCCCTGCCCCCATTTTACCAATGAGAAAGGTGAAGTGACTTGCCTGGGGTCCTGAGATGCATAAATAGGCCCTTCCCCTCCTAGGGCACTGAATACCTGTGCTTTGCAGGGGAAAGCAGGTGGTGTACAGCAGGTGGCCAGCAGTAGTCTCAGAGAAGCTGTGTCTCCTTGCCTCCCTCCTCTTCCCCTGCTGGTGGTGGACTCCAGGAAGCTTTCGATGGCAGGGGTTACAGGAAACTCATGAGTGGGGCTTCTCAATAGGGATGGGGAGGCAGGCATAGCAGAATTGCTCCCTCAGACTCTGTCACTCCCACCCCCAACCCTGCATAAACTCACACAGATCAGATGTGTTAATTAATTCTCCACAACCACGGTCTGAGCCTCTTACCACCTATTTCCTTCTTCCCTATTTCTTTCCTTCCTTCTCTCTTTCCTTTTGTCCTCCCCTTCTCAAACATTTACTGAAAGTGTGCAAAGTGTGAGGCACTCTATGAGCCTCAGAGTGTGATGCTGATCACCCGCATCATAGGATCTCTTCATGGCTGCCAATGTGCCCTCCATGCCAAGAGCCTTCCCTCATTTAATTCTTAAGCCACCACATGAGATAGGATCTAATTATAATCCCTTTTTGTAGATGAATAAGTCTGAGGTTCAGAGAGGTTGGATGACTTCCCTGTGGTCACACAGCAAGAATAAGACAGCTGGCATTTGGATTTGTGAGGAGGGTTGGCATTCTTTGCCCAAAGCCTGGAAAGCTTAGCACAAGACACACTTGGAACCCATAGATCCTCAAGGCTGTGCTCTGCATACCCCGTCCTTCATCATTTATCATGATCCCTTCCTTGAATGGCACAGGTTCGCACATTCAGTTTTGAGTCCAGCTGTCCCTCCCTGTGGAGGACGCCAGGTGATATCCGACTCCTCCTTGGAGCTGTTGGCATCATCTAGCTGGAGAAACAGCAGGGGAAGTGGAGGTGTCTGGCTGACCCCCAAGAAGGGGAAGGGATGTGTCCAGGCTGAGAAGGGTCCCTGCACCCCATCTCTCCTTTCTTGATTCTACCTAGTTATTTGTGGAGCAGAACTGATTGCTAAGTGACTGGTTTGGGAATGGAGTGAGGCTAATGGTCTGGAGAGAGAAAGGGCTCACATCCTCAACCAAACTGAAACCCCTGGCTATGGACCCATGTTGGCTGGAGCCGTCATTTCAGTCAGCTCAGAACAAATGCGAGACTGTTCTAGTTGTTGAGGGGAGCACCAGCGATCATCTCTTTTTTTTTTTTTCTTTTGCTTTTCAGAGTTTAGAATGAAGTTAAGGAGAGATAAGCAGACACAAGGGATGGAGACAGAATCAGGAGGACAGGGAGACGGGAGATAAGGAGATGAAGAGACCTAGATCCTGCGATAGTCAGGCCTCATTTCTAGTTGGAGAAGCCCTGATTCTCTCTCTTTTTTTTTTTTTATACTTTACAAAATTGTATTAGTTTTGCCAAATACTGATTCTCTTTTTGCTGTCTTTCTTCCGACACCAAATGTGTGGGGCTTTGTCTCGCACCAGCCAATGCTTCAGTTCTTGGGACCCCAATGGGGTGTCCTTCAATTCCATTCAATTCAGTTCTGACTCTACCAGACATAGCGCAGGCCTCCAGCTTAAGGGCTCTGTCTCACAAGACTGTTCCCCATGTCAGATGCCACCCCAAGTCCTGGCTTCCTGTGGGACCAACGGGCTTTGAATTTAGGTGCCCACTATTTTGTTCGGAGGCTTCCCAAGTGGCTCAAGGGGTAAAGAATCTGCCTGCCAATGCAGGAGACTCAGGTTCAATCCCTTGGTCAGGAAGATTCCCTGGAGAAGGAAATGGCCACCCACTCCAGTATTCTTGCCTGGGAAATCCCATGGACAGAGGAGCTGGGTGGGCTACAGTCCATGGGGTCACGAAGAGTCAGACACGCCTTAGTGACTGAGCACGCACATACATCGTTTTTGTTCAGGTTTGATAATTTGCTGTAACAGTTCATAGGACTCAGGACAACTTTCCTTGCTATTCCCAATTTATTATAAAGGATAGGAACTCATACAGCCGAATGGAGGAGCTGCATAGAGCAAGGACTGGGGGGGAGGAGCACAGAGCTTCTGGGCCCTCCTGGGTGACCCCCTGTTCTCCTGAGGGTGATCACTAACTTGGGAGGCTCCCATCTCTGGCTGCTGAGGGTTTGTTCCCCAGGATAAGGGGTGCCCAGGCCTAGCTGCAGCCTCCTGGTGTTGGGTGTTCATCTGTTGGGGTAGCTGACAGCTCAGATGGATGATCCCTGTGTTCTCGGGCTTAGACTTTGACCACAGATGAACGTCGCTGCCTGTCTGATCAGTGCTTTGTGGAACACCTTCCTCATGATGGTTTAGAGCCAGGGCTCTCCCTGCGTACAATGGCTCTACCTGCACCCTGGGCCTCCCGTCCTCCCCCGGGTCCTCTGTGTCTTACCACAAGACAGCGGAGGAGATACTCCAGCCCTCGGGTGTGCCGGGTCAGAGCTGACCCACTTCTCTGCCTTCACACTCTGCTGAGCAGAAAACTCCATCCCAGGGCCCCATTCCAGCACACAGAGGGGGCTGAGCCACGTTATCCAGCTGTGACTCGGGGTGGGTGCTTACCAATGCCTCTGTTACATGCTCTCTGATCT
Organism: Bubalus bubalis; assembly: GCF_019923935.1. NCBI lineage: Eukaryota > Metazoa > Chordata > Mammalia > Artiodactyla > Bovidae > Bubalus > Bubalus bubalis. The sequence goes on along the minus strand of NC_059159.1, from coordinate 47,162,043 downwards.
CTGCCATCAAGGGCTCACGTGTCTGGGTTCCCACTGGCTCCTCAGCACCCAGTTACCCCCCACCCATGTCCAGGTGCCTGTCACTGAGCAAAGGAATCAGGCATAAGAACATGGTTCCACTGCAGGCTATGTGTGGGGCTGTGAGCTGGTCCCATGATCTTGCCGTGCCTCAGTTTCCCCCTTGGTGAGATGGGGATGACTGTCCCTACAGATCGTGGTGGCTCATTCATTAAATCATGCGGAGGAGGAGCCGAGGTGTCTGCAGCAGTCCCTGAAAGATCTGGGTAATTGGAATGTAAATTGTGACTTGGAGAGGACTGAAAACTGAGGCTGGGCAGGCCAGCCATGGACAGATCAACGGAATCATTGACCATGAAGTTAAGAGGTTTGAACTTTATTGAGAAGGCATGGAGAATCCATTGAAAGAATAGAAATAGAGACATGGTATCACCAGCTTTCTCTAGCATTGCTCAGGGATATGCATCAGAAGGGTCAACAGACCTCTTGTGAGACTCTCATAGTAATCTGGATTTAAAAAGTGCTATTGTACAGATCAATGATGCCTAGGTGCATGAAGCAGCTTTTAAACTGCTCAGAAAGTGTATTAAATATAATCGTCTCAGCAGGTGATAACACCTGCTTCTTCAAGGTTTCAGGCATTGTGTGAAGCCCTTTCCATGTATTATTGTGTTTACTTAAGCTCTGTGCCTCAACTTCCTTACCTGTGAAATGGTGAGAAAAATAACACCAACATTACCAAGTTGTTGTGATAACAACTGACTTAGATAGAATAAAGGGCTTCTCTAAAGAGCTTTGAATGATCCCCGGCCCAAGGAACCTTTAATAAAAGCCACAGTGACAACGATCCTAGGAGGTAAGATTCCCTGGTTGAATTTCATAGACAGGAAAATGGAGGTGAGCGAGACTATTCCGGTTATACGGGGTGGTTCCAGGGTTCAGAGCTAGACTCTCATGGCTGTTGGCTCCAGGCCACTACGCGACCTCTGTGTTCATTGTCGCTGTCATGATGACTCAGAGATCTGAGTGAGAAGCAGGTGTATGACTAAGGTGACTCCTGGGGACATCTCCATTGAACAAAGGATGCTTGCAAGAAGCTGACTGCCATTCCCATGAGTCAGCTCCCTCCCACTCCTGAAAAGTCTAAGGGGTTCCGTTGGGTTTCTGGGTCATAGCACCAGTTTGGTTTGAGCTCAGGAGCTCCATCTAGGTGGCACAGCCACTGAGCCAGTCTAGAACCCACCCACGCAACTGTGAATCTTCTCTCCAGTTCTAGCGTCAGCAGGGGTTATCTTAGCAGGCAGGGTTGTCTGCTCAGAGCTTTCCATCCCCCTTGAATACCCCCACATTCCAGGGGATTCTAGATTCTTCTCTCATTGGCTGGCTGAGGCTCACCTCTGCCAGCTTGGAGCAGAGGTATCACTGGCTGCCCAGAGAACTGTTGACTGGGGGCAGTGAAGTCAGGCCCATGAATTTTTGATAGACTCCCCTCCTGAAGACATCAGTGTGCCCTTGAAGGTGGATAATTGAAATTCAGATTTGGATATTCTATTACTTGGCGATATTCTTTATGAGGCAGCTTTGTGTTTCCCAGTGACTCGGTTGCAGCTTTAGTGACTCCATTATGGAGAAATATATTGATTTGTCAGGGTGGTGTCAGGGGCGCCGCTCTGATGAAAATTGATTTATCTCTCCCTGAGCAGCTTGTGTTTTTAATTCATCTTTGCTTCCAACAAGGCGCGGGGTGTGTGTGAGGAGGGCGCCTCCACTCTCATGACTCTGTTCACCACCAGACACTGAAAATAAGGCTCAGGGTGCAGCCCTGGCTCCGGTTTGATGTTCTGTGCCGAGGTTGATAAAATAGCTCCCCATTTGCCTCTGCTGGTGTTGATAACATTTGTGTTCAGTCTTTCCCTTCCCTGACACAGACACCCGTAGCTGGGTGTGACAGATGGGGACCGTAACTCCCTCGACCATGGGAGGATGGCTCTCTGTCTCTCTCTTTGACAAGAAGCAAGTCGATACTGAAGTGGCAAGTGAAGCTAGAGAGGTTTCCATTTGCTTTCCGATGAACTGCAGGCAATGACTTTTAATTGTGAGACTTCTCCAGTGTTCAATGGCTCATCCCTTCATTCATCCCAGCCAGTGTGATGGCATCTGGGTGCCTGGCCTAGGCTCTCTCCTCTGCCACCTTCTAGCTAAGTGTGGTGGGCAGTGATATCATCTCTCTGAGTCAGCCTCCTTGATCACAATGGGAAGATAATGATGCTAAATGGATAGATTGGTGAGAGGAGGGAAGGAAATGATGCATGTAAGTTCTTAGCACATGGCCTGGCCCCACACAATAAAAATAAGGGTTGAAAGTCAATAAGTAAAATAAAGTAAAATGGGATCATTATGGATTAGGCTCCTGCCCCGTGATTATGTTGGCTTTGGTGAGACAGATGGTTCCTGCACCCAAAGAGCTCAGTCTAGGGATAGAAACGTTCTGGGTCAAGGCGAATAGCATGAAAGTATAGAGAGAGCATCCAATTTAGAGTGGGAGGGGGAAGGTTCAGAAAGGACTTCCAGAACATCAGTTATGTTGGATTAGGGTCCCACCCGATTCCAGCATGACATCTGCAACGACCCTATTTCCAAATAAAGTCACAGTGGAGGTATTGGGGTTCAGAACTTCCAGTCTACTGTCTGGAATACATACACAATTTTTAACAGTCCAACCTCCAACCCCCCAAATTAATATCCTTCCCTCATGAAAATATATTCATTCTACCCTAACACCCCCAAAAGTCTTAACCATTCCAGCACTAACTCTATCTCATCTAAGTGAAATGTATGTGCATGAGCACACACGCGTGCACACACACACACACACATACACACACAATCTGGTGTCAGATTCCCACTGGGCTGGAAAATAAGCTGAAGGAGCAGGTGGCAGGTGGGAGAGGTAGGAAGACAGAGGAGGTTTCAGTTTTGGTTGTCAAGTTAGTATCTCTCATGAGACACCAAGTGGAAGTTGGGTAATGCATGTTCTTATAGATATTATAGTTGGATATCATGCAGTCTTTTAAAAATATTTCATTTACTTATTTTGGCTTGCCTAGAAAATTCCATGGACAGAGAAGCCTGGTGCAAGAAGCCTGGTGGACAGAGAAGTCCATGGGGTTGAAGAGTCAGACACAACTGAGCACACTCCACACACACACACACACACACACACACACAGGTCTTAGTTGCAACATGTGGGGACCTAGTTCCCTGACCAGGGGTTGAACCCAGGCTCTCTGCATGGGCGTGCAGAGTCTTAGCCTTCGTTTTCTCTGGAGCACCAGGAAAGCCTGGATACCATATATTCTTGGAGGTAGTTAGGTACCTATAAGAAATGAGTGTGCCTCTTGTTCTGAGGTGAATTTAGAGAAGAAAGGCACTTGCAATGATGATGGATCGTGGCAGTGAAGACATGGAGCATCAGTTGCCCCATTCACTGGATATTATTTCTTGGTGCTCACCTTACATCAAGTATCCTGGGGGACTTCAAGATACACCTGCCACAAATCTCATCCTCAAAGAGCTTACAGTCATAATGGGATTTGTGGCTGGACCAGAACTTACAGTCCACAAACAGCTGCAAGGCAAGATAGTAAATAAAAAGTATTGACCACCAGGAGACGTGATAAATTGCTGTGGGATTCATAGAGAGTAGATGTGATCTCTTCCAGAAGTGAGCACGTGTGTGTGTGTGTGTGTGTGTGTGTGTGTGTAGGAGGAGGGGAATTCTAAGAGGAATTGATTCTAGAGCTGGGCTTGGAAGAATGGGTCATACTTGGGCATGTGGTGATGGGGTCAGGGTGGTTGATTTTGCAGGCACACAGGAGAAATGAGAAGGCGGTCATCTAAACACTATCCTAGGAACGTAAGGCGTTTAAGTATGAAAGTCAAACTGCGTATATTTTGGTATAAAAAATCAGGGGAACAAAGCAGTGTTTTCATTTATCTTACTTGATACATTAGCATTATATAGAAGAGGATCCTGTTATTTCCACTTTCAGATGAGGAAATAGAGGCTTAGGAGAATTGAGTAGCATGTCAAGCTCACAGAGTTAGTAAAAGGTAAAGCTGGAACTCAAACTGATGTTCCTTTGACTCCAAAACCATGGTACTTCTGGTGTATCTGCTTTATTATTTACTCTCACTTTATACAACATCCTGATTCATACTTGCTCCCTTAGTAAAACTAGCCCAGAAGGAAATCTAAGGGGGCCAAGATGAGGAAAGTGGTCAGGGGCAGTTTATAGGGGGACCTTTTTTCTGATTCCAAGGGAAACAGCTTTTCTGCTGCGGATCCTCTGGCTTCCAGTGTGAAGGCTGAGGAATGGGCAAGAATAGTTTTCTGCCTAAGAGAGCCGCACAGAAGATCATCTGGCTATCAACACGGTGGATGCAGCCAGGGCAGCATGGATACCTGTCCATGTTCAAGATCACTTTGGGCTGCTGCATAACTTCGGGCTTAGACAGCGCAACCTTAGAGCAGCCATTCCCTGGATTGAAGCCCAACAGTCTTGACATCTCACAAGGGACCTGCAGAGAAGACTTAGGATTCAGAGAGGTAAGGACATACTTCACCTGCTTTCAGAGGAGGAGGTGGCTCGGCCTCCAGGTCAGATGGTCTTGCTCTATTTCCTGACCCTGACCGGCAGCCTTTCGAGGACTGAGGACCTGGCCAGAGGCCCATGAGCAATCATCACAAACCCATCTCATGTCTGGGACCCTGGCCAGAGGCACATCCTGCTGACAGTGGCCAGGAGCCTGGTCTGTATGTCTAAAGGGCAGCAGTGCTTTATGACTGCATTGCCTCAACCGTGATGGGATCTTCTGGAAGAATCCTAGACACAGGAAGCTGTAGGAAATTGGTCCTTGTCTGCTGAAGATGTCTCCATACCAAATAATAATAATAATAATATTTTTAAAGGAAAAAGTATACTGTTAACCATGTTCCTTTGTGAGTTCTTACAGTGTACCTGACACTTTTCTGAACGTCTTAAATACATTAACTCATCTAATCCCTTGCTACTCTGTTGTGCTGGGTGTCGTGTCTGACTCTTTGCAACCCCATGGGCTGTAGCCCTCTGGGCTCCTCTGTCCGTGGGATTTCCCAGGCAAGAATACTGGAGTGGGTTGCCATTGCCTACTCCAGGGAATCGTCCTGTCCCAGGGATTGAATCCTCGTTTCCTACGTTGGCAGGCAGATTCTTTACTGCTGTGCCACTTGGAAAGCCCTTTGCTACTTTATTAGATGGGTGCTATTAGTATACCCATTTTATAGATGATAATTGAGGCTCAAGAGAGAGTAAATAAACTGCCTAGGATTACACAGTCTGTTAGTGATGAGAGGAGATTTGAACCCAGGACTTCCTGATCTTGGAGCACATACTCTTAACCACTATTCTGTGCTACCTCACCTTGACACCCAGCGTGACTCAGGGGAGCCCCAGCCTGCAGCCGAAGGGAGAGTCCCAAAGCCCCATGGAGACTCTCTCAGGTCCTAACTAAGACATCATGTTAGCGGGTGTCGTTCAAGGGCATTGTGGAGCTCTTGTTCATTCCAAGGCCAGGGCAGAGCAATGTCCTTGAAGCTGATGGGAGACACGCCCCTCTAACACCCGTTCCCAACCCGCCCCCCCCCACCCCCTCGCCTCCCCGAAATCTGCTCCTCCCCCTAAGTTCTCCATCATGGTTAGTGATGACGTTATTGGATCCATCTGATCTCCAAAACTAGAAACCTCAGAGTCATTAGCAACTTCTCCGTCCTCTGGAGGGCCCCACCTCCATCCAATCCATCACCAGTCCTGCAAATTCTTTCTGACACACGTTATCTGGAGCCCAGCCTTTCTTGTCTCCACCCCCACAGCTACTCTCTGTACATCTTCTGTCGAGATGCTTGCAGTCCCTCCTCTTCAGCTCACGTTCCTTGACTAAGAGTCTTCCCAAACGGGACCTGAACTCCTTAGGTCTCCCCTTCTGCCGTGGCACTCCACTAACCCCAAGTTTCCAGTATGCTCGTTCCCCCAAAACTGATGTGCCTGCCCATGACTCTCAGTCTTCCGCGATCTGCTCTGTTTCACATGTCTTGCTTCTGTTGCAGCGCTGGGAAGACTTCTATTCACCTGTCAAGGTCCCGACCACGTGGCACTTCCTCTGGGAGGCCCTCTGGATTCCTCTGCTCCAGGGCAGTGTTCTCTTCTCCCTCCTTGGTGCTCTGACTTCCCTTACTTATATGTTTGGCTGACATAGACTGGATACTTCTAGAATGTGTCTGCTGACATCCCCCTGTTCCTTCAGATATAGGATCTTATTTATCTTTCTCTCCTCAGCCTCTAGTATAGTCCTTAGACCATAATACGACAGGTAAAGGGATGTTGAATAAATGGATAAAAAAAAAAAAAAACCAAACTGACATATTGATGGTTCCCATTACATACAGTTCACACACATACACATACTTGCAAAAGGTATTGAAATAGCAGCTCTTGAGATTAGCTTAGTAAATAAGGAAACCTGGTTTCTGCCCATATGTCTGCAACCCTCACCAAATCACTCCTTGGAAAATACTGCCCTGTCAGGACTTCCCTGGCGGGCCAGTGGTTAAGACTCTGCACTTCCAATGCAGGGAGCATGGATTTGATCTCTGGTTGGGGAACTAAGATCCCACATGCTGTGCAGTGCAGCCAAAGAAAATACTGCCCTGTAGCTGAGACACACTAGCAGTTACTGTGAGTTTGTGGACGGCATCTTTTAAGTTCCACCTCGAAGGAGAAAGCAGGTGGTGGAGGGAGAGGGAGAGGGGGCAGCAGCTATTTCAGAGCCTTCATGAAAGCTGCTTGGTAAGAAATAAAATCAAATGCCACCACCAGCATCACAGCCACCCCCTGACTATAGCAGAAGATTTCTTTAACACCTTAGCAGACAAGCACCCCCATGGGTGGAATCATCCGCCTCACGGACCCACACCGGGTTGTCAATTGCTGATGTAAGGCCTTTGCTCAATGCAGGCTGCTCTAAAGAGGGTGGAGAATTCTCAGGGTGGAGAGTGCAAGCCCCATTCTGTGTCCTTGTATGCTTCCAGAGCTGTGCCAGGGACTCTGTTGCTTTCCTTGATCTTCATAGCCACCTGGACAGGGAGATGTCCTTGTTCCCATTACACAGATCATGAAACAGAGGCTCAGAGAGGGAAAGGCATTTTTCTGACACCACACAGCCTGGGAGAATAAGGATTCAAAGCCAGGTTAAGGTGATGACAGAGGATGAGATGGTTGGATGGCATCACTGACACAATGGACATGAGTTTGAGCAAGCTCCAGGAGTTGGTGATGGACAGGGAAGCCTGGTGTGCTGCAGTCCATGGGGTCGCAGAGAGTTGGACACAACTGAGCAACTGAACTGAACTGAAAGTTGTTCCCTTTTCCACCTCATCTGCTAGATCAGAAGGGAGGAAGGAAGAGACTCAGGGGCCTCTGAGTCAAACAGGTTTCTCTGTGACTTTGCCAAGAGTCATCTGCACCCTCCACCCTCTGCTGCACCAACAGCAGGTCTCAGGTGCTGACCTCAGGGTGTCCGTGTCTGCTTCACACAATTTCCTGCCCTCCTGGGGTTTGTGTCTCTAGTGTTGGTCTTCAGAATCCATATGGAATGAACCCCATCAGCCTTCTCCTAGTTGTCTCCTGCGAAATTGTCCTATGTGCTTGGAACATATTTTCATGTGTATACCTAAATGCGCTGCTTGAGCTATATTAACATACATATAGACCCCTGAATAAAAAGAGTTTTGGTTCAAGGGAACATTGGAAATGTGGTATTTACAGATGTTGCATTCTGCAGGGATCACTGTCCAGATGAGAGAAACCAAGATATAGCAGGTAGGGCAGGTCTGGGAACAAAGCAGTAGAAAGAGTGTTTGAAGGAAGCAGAAATGTTCAGCCTGGACAGACTTGCCAATATTAATATTAGAGCAGCTCCAAGTGAGACGGCATAAAAGTTAAGGAAGGAAAGATTTCGAACCAATGGAGTAATCAATGAAAAACAGTTTGAGCTATCAATGAATGGCCTTCTTACATACATATGTATTAGGAATTTATAGGTCTTTAGACTCAGCACTGGAGAAGGCAATGGCAGCCCACTCCAGTACTCTTGCCTGGAAAATCCCATGGACAGAGAAGCCTGGTGGGCTACAATCCATGGGGTCGCTAAGAGTCGGACACGACTGAGCAACTTCACTTTCACTTTTTACTTTCATGCATTGGAGAAGGAAATAGCAACCCACTCCAGTGTTCTTGCCTGGAGAATCCCAGGGACGGGGGAGCCTGGTGGGCTGCCGTCTATGGGGTCGCACAGAGTCTGACACGACTGAAGCAACTTAGCAGCAGCAGCAGCAGCAGACTCAGCACTGGAGCCTTATATGAAATGGCTTTTTTTTTGGCCGGGGGTGGGGGATGGCAGAAAGCTTCTAGTCACAGAAAGAGTCCAAGCAGGAGTTGGATGGTTACCCATCATGAGCAATATTAATTCCAGTGCTAAATGGGTGATTGGAAAAGATGAGTTCTAGTGTATTGCAATTCAGTAGAGCAATGGTCCCCAACCTTCTTGGTACCAGGAACTCATTTTTTGGAAGACACTGTTTTTACCAACGGGGGCAGAGGGGATGGTTTCAGGGTGATTCAAGCCCATTCCACTTATTGTGCACTTTCTTATTATTATGTCAGCTCCACCTCAGATCTTTAGATCCCAGAGGTTGGGGAATCCCTGCAGTGGAGTAAAGAGAGGGGCAGCCACCTCTGTACCATCCAGAATACCCGAGGCAGGACACTGCATGTTATCATCACTGACTGGCCAGTGCAGTGCATGACTGCTATCCACGAGCCACATACCCAGAGTGTGTAATAGGGTGACCCTGGTGGCTCAGATGATAAAGAATCTACCTGCAATGCAGAAGACCTGGGTTTTATCCCTGGTTTGGGAAGATCCCCTGGAGAAGGGAATGGCCACCCACTCCAGTATTCTCTGCTGAAGAATCCCATAAACAGAGGAGCCTGGCGGTCTACAGTCCATACGGTTGCAAAGAGTTGGACACGGCTGAGCGACTGACACTTTCAGTTTCACGTTTCACTTTCAAGCTAGCACCCGAAGAGAACTAAAGGAGAAAAGAGCTGAAATGAAAGCAGAATGGATTTGGCTTGAATTAATGTGCTGACCCGCCAGGGGACTGATTGCTGACATGAGCATGTGAGGGGAAGCTGTCTCTCTGTCTTAAGTGATTCCTTGAAATTTTTTAGGCACCCATTTCTACAAGGCTTTAATCATAGGGTGTGCACTGTGCTCATGAGACGTGTGAATGTGTGAGCTCAGTTGTGTCTGACTATATGTGACCCTGTGGACGGCAGCCCATCAGGCTCTTCTGTCCATGGGATTCTTCAGGAAAGAATAGTGGAGTGGGTTGCCATTTTCCCCTCCAGGGGAATCTTCCTGGCCCAGGGTTCGAACCCAGATCTCGTGCATTTCTTGCATTGGCAGGCAAAACCTTTACTGCTATGCCATCTGTGAAGCCCACTCATGAGACATAGCCCTGGGCTATAAAATCAAAATTGGACAGAAATACTCAAAATGTTCTGATAGGTGTCGGGCTTTCTTGTCCTTTACCCTAACCTCTGTCCTGCTCCTTTGGCTCATATCTCTCAGCCATTCCCTGTGGTTTTCTCATGAGCTCTGAGATGAGGGGTGGTGTTGGCTGGGCCTGAACCATCATTCTTTGAACAACAGGCTGAATCTCACCCACCTCTCAGGACGCTTGATCTCCTGTTTTCTGTTTGTTTGGCTTTTGTTTTCTTTTTTTAACTCCATGAACCCTCACTGTCCTCAGCCCAGAAACATTGTTCTGGGAAAAAGAACATTGCTTATCGGTCAGGCACTGGGCTAGTTGTAGTCTCCACCTGACACCTGATTCACTTTTAGCTCCCCACCTGCCCAAGCCTTTTCTGCAGATGAGGATCTAAGAGCTTAGGAGAGTGGTCTAAAACAGGGGTTCCCAACCTCCGGGCCCTGGACTAGTACCTCCTGTCAGATCAGCAGCCACATTAGATTAGAAGTAACATGCATAGCAAACAAATGCATTTGAATCATCCTGAAATCCTGCCCCCAGTCTGTGGAAAAATTGTCTTCCCCCAAACTGGACCCTGGTTCCCAAATGGTTGGAGACCGCAGGTCTAAAAAATACAGTAAGTAAGTGTTAATGTCTGTTTCAGTCCAGGGGGTGGGTGGATGTGTGTGTGTGTGTGTGTTTGTATGTATCCTGAGTTCACATCCTATGCCCAAAAGGTTGGAGACCTGGTGTAAAACACACAGCAAGCAAATGGTAATGGCAGTTTCAGTCCAGATGTGTTTGCATGTGTGTGTGTGTGTGTGTGTCCTCACTCCATATACTATGCTCTTCCTACTCCTGGGGAAGAAGGGATCGCCCCAGCAGCAGTCCCCCACCGCCGCCCAGCCTGCCAGGGCATCCTTGCTTGCATTGCGAACAGACAGAACACACAGTCTCCTGAACTGGTGGATGCCCAGTGAGCCTCCTTCCACTGGGAGGCAGGAGTTGTTCTGAGTGCAGCCCTTGAAAGCGCTGCTCCCAATCCTGGCACCTGGTTTGTTTCATTCAAGTTGGTGCTCACGAGAAGGAGCAGACAGCCTGGACAAGGGGACTGCCAACTTCTTCTTGATCTGTGAGCATCTGCCCAAGGGAACAGTGCATTCTGAGGAGCCCCAGGAGACAAGCGTCACAGCCGAATGAGAAATCCCCCTATCTGTCTTTTCGTGTCTCCTTAGAGGTCCTAGCTCCTTGCCTGGAGGAAGTACCCAACTATGCTATGCTATGCTATGCTAAGTCGCTTCAGTCGTGTCTGACTCTGTGCGACCCCATAGACGGCAGCCCACCAGGCTCCGCCGTCCCTGGGATTCTCTAGGCAAGAACGGTGGAGTGGGTTGCCATTTCCTTCTCCAATGCATGAAAGTGAAGAGTGAAAGAAAGTGAAGTTGCTCAGTCATGTCCGACTCTTAGCGACCCCATGGACTGCAGCCTACCAGGCTCCTCTGTCCATAGATTTTCCAGGCAAGAGTACTGGAGTGGGGTGCCATTGCCTTCTCCGAGTACCCAACTAATAGATGACTAATGCTGGAGTGGGGTACCATTGCCTTCTCCAAGTACCCAACTAATAGATGACTAATGCCAGTCTGGAGCCTTGGTTTCCTCTTCTTTAAAATGATGGGTAGCAATGTCTTCCTGGCAGGTGGTGAGTATCCTCTCACTGGATTGATAGTAAATTTTTGGTAATATTGTTCTCTATTGATCCCACCACTCTCTTTTCCTTCACCCCTCTCTCTGGGCCCTGGCTGGAAGCAAGAGTGTATCTCCTTGGCAGGGGGAGCAGATTGTTCACTTTAACCAAGGGGTCACCTGGCACTGTGAGCTCAGGGCTTGTGCTTCAGAGCCCAGGTGGAGATTCTCGACTAGGATGCTGCGGGTCTGGGTGTCGTTGATTGCCAGAAACCCATCTGTGCTTGTTTAGCTCTCTTCTCTCATTCCCCAGTCCCTTGACCCTGCATCTGATTTGGGAAGTAGGAACAGGACAGAGAGCAAGTTCAACTTTAGAGAGCATGACTGCACGGCTGTTAACACTGTGGAGAAATATTAATAGGTCTCGCTTGTCCTGTCGAATGTCTCCTGTTCTCTTAGCAATATTGAAGCTGGGGAAAATTTTCCCCAACAGCCCCACAGACCAGAGCTTACGATGTCTTATAGAGCGAGGACATTCATTATAAGAAGCTTCAGGGAGCTTCGCTGCCCAGCCTGTAACAAGGTCTTATCTGGTAAATGCCCAGAGGAGGAGGGCAGGGTTAGTTTCACATGTGGGCTTCACTGCAGAGCCCAGGGATTAATATATAATGCATTCAGCGCTGGTGAAGCATTGGATCTGTGGCTGGTTTGAGCTCAGAATGACACTGACCAGGGGTGAATTCCTCTGTTTATTTCCCTCCCTTGACTGCCCTGTGAGCATGTATATGTGTGTGGGCTGAAAGATCACTTTCTGTTCAGAGGTGTCTTGCCTCAGAAAACTTATAGGCAAGTTTGGAGGGGGTGGACACTTAAGAAGGACCATCATTTTAATTTATTTTTGGCCAATGAATTTATCGTGGATGATATTTTTGTTAATGGATTTATCACAGTAGGCTCAGTGTTTGCAAGTGTTTTAACTTATTTAATTTGCACTCTGACCTTGTGAAGTTAAACTTGTTATCACTGTTTACAGATGGAAAAGACTGAGGCTCAGGGATTATACATAAGTTGCTCAGTTTCACAAATTTAGAATACGGAATAGCTAGTATTCAAATTCTGGTCCTTTCCATCCTGAATATATTTATTCTTCCCACCCAAACAAGTGTCTGTCTTGAAATACAACTTCACAACAATAATGGGTATTTTGAGAAATTATATTTAGTTACTAATATCTTTAAAAAGTCGTTTATTTTCCAAGTTCCCAGGAGCAATTTTTCCATATGGATATGCATTTTAATATAGTTATAATGATTACCTAGGAATACTTTTGTGTTCAATTCTCTTGTCTTTATGATATGCTTTTCCTGACACTGCTAAATAACCTTTAAAATTATCATTTATAAAAAGGCAAAATAATCCATGGGGTTAATTTCCCATAATTTACCCAAACATTTTCCTGTTATGAGCCACTTTTTCTTTTCTCACATGTTGCTACTATGAGTAATGCTGCAGTGAAGATGTTCATGCATAGACCTCCTCACAAGGCAATATTTTACCGAGGAAGAGACAGGGGATTGGACTCAGGCAGATGGAGTTTGAATACAGTTTCTCCCTCGTAATAATGCTGCAGCTTTAGATAGGTCATTAGCCCTTTACTAGCTTCCTCTTCTATAAGATGGGAGTAAGGGCATGTGTCAAAAGACTGATGTGCAGAAATAGTAGCACGGTGACTATAAGCATGCCTAGCCCATGCCAGGTATGTAATTGGTTTTAGCCCCACTTTTCTCCTTGGAAAACCCCATGGGTAGAATGTCAGAGTACATATGCTTTTGTGAGTTTGGGTGCCTTCTGGAAAATTCCTTTTCAACAGGGTCAGAACAACTTATGCTGCTGCTAGCCTGTAGGAAAGTACTGTTTCACAAACAGTTGGTTTTACTATTTTTGGCACCTTATTTTATTTTATTTATTTTTTTTGATGCTTATGGTTCTGAAAGGGTAACAAGTAGGACTGAAAATCAGCTCTGAACCATGCCATGGTAACAACCTAAATGTCCATTGGTGAATGCATGGGTAAAGCAGATGTGGTACATATATACAGTGGAATACTACTCAGCCATGAAAAAGAATGAAAAATGCCATTTGCAGCAACATGGATGGAACTAGAGATGGTCAAACTAAGTGGAGTAAGTCCGAAAGAGAAAGGCAAGTTTTGTGGAGTAGCAGTATCATAGCCAGTGGGGTCTATCTGAGGCAGGATCATTGCTAATTGAAAACTTTTCCAACAGAAAGAGAAAGACAAATGCCGTGTGACATCACTTATCTGTGGGATCCAAATATGACACAAATGAACTTATCTACAAACAGAAACGAGCTCACAGACATAGAGAAGGGACTTGTGGTTGCCAAGGGGGATGCTGAGTCGGGGAGGGATGCAGGCAGAGTTTGGGATTAGCAGATGCAAGCTAGCATATCAACAAGGTAAACTAGGTAGACAGCAAGTTCCTCTCAAACCGGAGCCCTGTAACAACTGGGAGGGGTGGGATGTCCCAGAGGGAGGGGACATAGGTGTACCTGTGGCTGATTCGTGTTGATGTTTGGCAGAAACTGACACAATATGGTAAGGGCATTATCCTTCAATTAAAAGTGAATTTAAAAAAAAAGTTCCTACTGTGTAGCACAGGGAGCTGTATTCAATATCCTATGATAAATCATAACAGAAAAGAATATAAAAAAGAATGTATGTACATGTATAACTGAGTCACTTTATTGTACAGTAGAATTTGCTGAGTCCCTTCACCGTTCACCTGAAACTATCACAGCACTATTAATCGGTTATGCTGCTGCTGCTAAGTCGCTTCAGTCGTGTCCGACTCTGTGTCACTCCATAGGCAGCAGCCCACCAGGCTTCCCCATCCCTGGGATTCTCCAGGCAAGAACACTGGAGTAGGTTGCCATTTCCTTCTCCAATGCATGAAAGTGAAAAGTCCAAGTGAAGTCACTCAGTCGAATCTGACTCTTAGCGACCCCATGGACTGCAGCCTACCAGGCCCCTCCATCCATGGGATTTTCCAGGCAAGAGTACTGGAGTGGGGTGCCATTGCCTTCTCCAATTAATCGGTTATACCCTAATACAAAATAAAAAGTTTTTTAAAAATTAAAAAAACAAAAAAAACAAAAACAGCTCTGTGCCCTTTACTTGTGAAGATGCTGGACTCTGCAGTCACAGAAATGAGTCCCAAAACTTTTGAAGGTCAAAAACTAATTAGTGACCAGAAGGCTTATATGTAAGTCCTCCATGACTAATCATATTTCCTTGAACCAAGTGACTGATGAGAGAGACAGAATAAATATATTCTTGACAGGAAACATTATCTGACCTGAGCAAGGGTGCCTGGTAGACATTGCAAAACCTTCTTAACTGATGATTTTTTTTTTTTTTTAAGGAGTGCTTGTCATCAGATAAGGAAGCTTAACAAGATCCTCTCCCAAATTGGATTTGACATGTGCCTGGCACTTGGACAGCTGAGCCCTCCCTCCCCAGACAGTTCTCTGCAGCCACAGCCCAGGGCACAGGGCTTTGCCCGCCCTGCTGCTGATACAGCTGCTAATCCCAGGCTAATGAGTGATCCCCAGGCAGAGAGGGTGGTGAGGCTGGGCAAGCAGGCAGGCATGAGGGTAGTGGGCAAGCAGAGCTGTGAAAGCCACAGGCCAGGAGGAGCTGTGGTTTCCTGGGGCAACTGGAGGATGCAGCTTTCCTGGAGTGGTTCTTGGCCTTGAATTGGGCCAGTGCTCTGGGGCCTCTCCTAATTGGGGACAGTGTCTTACACAGGATGCTAGAGAGAGAGACAAAGAAAGGCTGCTGAGGTTGACTTGATGCCTTGCTCATTTGTTTAGGCTATAAACCCGCACCGAAAAATAAGCACTATTGTGGAGGACTGTCTCCTTAGGATGTCTCTCCAGGGTTGTTGGGATTTTCATTCATTTTAGTTTAATTTTACTCAGGAAAAGATTGGGGGTAAAAGCTACATTGTGGGTGACTTACTGCAAAGGTTATATTTATCCCAGAATAGCTTTCAAGACCTCAAACCAAAATGTTAATTAAAAAAAAAAAAACTATCCCACCCGTTTTACACACACACCGTGTAAATTGACACATCCTCTTAGTCATAAATCTACACAGTGTCAGACTGGTTAGATGGATGGAAATTTTGCTTTTTGTATGTGAGTTAGCATATCTGGGTTCATGTCTAATTCATGACAGCTCTGTGATCTAGGGCATGTCACTTAATGCATCAGAGTTTTCATTTTTCAACTTAAAAAATGAGAGTAAAGTAGATGAATGTCTAAAGTTCCCAAAAGGAATGCTTAGTGGCCCATGCACATCTGAAAAGATGTAGATTTATACAGCGATGAGTTTCTATTTAAAACCTGTTAAATGACAAACGTGCTGTGTGTTTGTGTGTGTGAGTTTGTGTAACATTACCAAGTGTTGGGAAGGATGTTTATATAAACTCTCATTCACTGTTGATGGAAGTGTAAATTGGCAAACGTACTTATTTTGTTACCATATTAGTGAATCGTTATGATCAAGAAAGTTATGGTCAAAATAGTTGTGATGAAGAAAGGTGATTCCCATATCTTAAGAATCAGAGTGTTTAGGCTTAGCTCTGTCTTAGAACATATGTGTTCATGGGAGATATGCACAGGAGTTCATACAGTGGCAATGCTCAGACATATGTGAAGGTGTGAACAGCCTAATGGCAATTGACAATCGAATGCAAAAATAGTTTTGGTATTTCACCACAATGGTATATGACCCAGGGGAGAAACTGAATGAACTGGAGCCAGCTTTGAGGAGCTCCCACTGATCAACTCTGAGACGACATGAGCACCAAAATGGGCTTTCCAGGTGGCACAATGATAAAGAATCTGCCTGCCAACGCAGGGAACATCAGAGATTCAGATTCCATCCCAGGATTAGGCAGATTCCCCTGGAGCGGGAAATGGCAACCCCTTCCAGTATTATTGCTTGGAAAATTCCATGGACAAAGCCTGGTGAGGTACAGTCCATGGGGTCACAAAGAGTCAGACACTTTAAGCGACTGAGCATGCATGCACATAAGCAAGCATGCGTGAGCACCATAATAATTACAAAGGGTGATGAGTGATGAGCGCTGCGAAAGTAGGGAATCACGAATCCACATGCATAATAGATAGATACTAAATAGATAAGTAGATCCAGTACATAGATGAGACACCTATATACACATACATACACATGAATCCAGGTGAAAGGAGGCTCTAGTTTCTACTACAGTGCTAAGGGCTGAAACTGGCGCTTGGAGTCATTATTTTGCAATCATCCTGGTAAAGATGGGTCATAGAAGAATCACCAGTTCAGTTCAGTCACTCAGTCGTGTCTGACTCTTTGCGACCCCATGAATCGCAGCACGCCAGGCCTCCCTGCCCATCACCAACTCCAGGAGTTCACCCAGACTCACGTCCATCGAGTCAGTGATGCCATCCAGCCATCTCATCCTCTGTCGTCCCCTTTTCCTCCTGCCCCCAATCCCTCCCAGAATCAGAGTCTTTTCCAATGAGTCAACTCTTTGCATGAGGTGGCCAAAGTACTGGGGTTTCAGCTTTAGCATCATTCCTTCCAAAGAAATCCCAGGGCTCATCTCCTTCAGAATGGACTGGTTGGATCTCCTTGCAGTCCAAGGGACTCTCAAGAGTCTTCTCCAACACCACACTTCAAAAGCATCAATTCTTCAGCGCTCAGCCTTCTTCACAGTCCAACTCTCACATCCATACATGACTACAGGAAAAACCATAGCTTTGACTAGACGGATCTTTGTTGGCAAAGTAATGTCTCTGCTTTTCAATATGCTATCTAGGTGGGTCATAACTTTCCTTGCAAGGAGTAAGCATCTTTTAATTTCATGGCTGCAGTCACCATCTGCAGTGATTTTGGAGCCCAAAAAATTAAGTCTGACACTGTTTCCACTCTTTCCCCATCTATTTCCCATGAAGTGATGGGAGTGGATGCCATGATCTTCATTTTCTGAATGTTGGGCAGATACTAAATCCAGGAGGAGATTCTGCTGAGAGCAAGATATTGACATGATTTTTAAGTGTTTTTCCTACATACTGATTACTCGTTAAAATGAGAAAAACTGATAAGTTTATTCTGAAAAAATTGGCAGCACCTTGACTGAATGATTAAATTTAACATCACCAATAAGGCCAGATGGACACTGTGTTTCTCCAGAGGTGCTGTCCTAAGGGAGGTGGGAGTGGGCTTCAGGATTGGGAACACGTGTACACCTGTGGCAGATTCATGTTGATGTATGGCAAAACCAATACAATATTGTAAAGTAGTTAGCCTCCAATTAAAATAAAAAAAGATAAATTGAAAAAAATAAAAAGAGTGTATGGCCTTAATCTAATCACCAAGAAATCTCACGCATCCCCAAATGGATAACTTTCTATGCAAAGATACAAAGAAAGTTTGTGGAAACATTCCAGAGCACCTAAGGCTAAAGAAACTTGACTGGTAAAATCTTGTACTAGAGGAGAGAGAGATGCTATTAAGGACCTTTTTAGGTAAACTGACACAATTGGAATATGGCTGGTATATTAGTTAAAAGTAGAGCATAAATGTAAATGTGTGAGTTTGATAATTGCAGTGGTTATAGAAGAAAGTATTCCTACTCCTGGAAATACACATTTAAGTACTTAAGGGTAAAGGTCTAAGATGTATATAAATTACTCTCAGATGTTTCAAAAAATAATTATACCCACCACACATGCCGAGCAAACGGAAAGAAATATTAAGTGAATCTGTATAAAGCATATTGAGTGTTCTTTGCACTATTTTATTTGTATAACTCTTTGCTACTGTTTATTTTTATTAATTAATATCCAAATAAATATGTGAGAGATGCAGCTAAGCCAGTGTTTAGAGGACCAAATGGTACCTTTGAATGTTTATCTTACGAAGAAAGGTTTAACAATTAATGATCTAAATTTCCATCGTGCTGCTGCTGCTGCTGCTGCTAAGTCGCTTCAGTCGTGTTCGACTCTGTGCGACCCCGTAGATGGCAGCCCAGCAGGCTCCCCCGTCCCTGGGATTCTCCAGGCAAGAACACTGGAGTGGGTTGCCATTTCCTTCTCCAATGCATGAAAGTGAAAAGTGAAAGTGAAGTCACTCAGTCATGTCGGACTCCTAGCGACCCCATGGACTGCAGCCCACCAGGCCCCTCCGTCCATGGGATTTTCCAGGCAAGAGTACTGGAGTGGGTTGCCATTGCCTTCTCCGAAATTTCGTAGGAGGTCAGAAACAAAGACAAAATAAGTAGATGGAAGGAGTAACACAGGTGAGAGCAGAAATCAAAGAAAGAACAGAAAAACAAGAAATAAAATTGACAAAGTCAAAAATTTTAAAAGATTAATAAATTTGATAAACTCTTAAAAAGACTAGGAAACACAAAAGGAACCCAGAAAGGAAACAAAAATTACCAATGATTTCATTTAATAGGAATTGAATCACTGCCACTATAGGTCCTACAGACCTTGAAAGGGTAGAAAGGATACATTATGAAGACCATTATGCCAACAAATTCTACAATTCAGATGAAATGGGCAAAGGCCTGATAAACTCAACTGCCCAACAAAGCAAGTCTGATACAAGATGATAGAATTCTGAATAGCTCTGGACCTATGAAAGAATTTGTATTTTTATTATTTTATTTATTTATTTTTAAATTTTATTTTTAAACTTTACAAAATTGTATTGTATTTTTAAATTAAAATCTTTTAACAAACTCTGGAACTCCATGGTTTCACAGGTGAATTCTCTCAATAATTTGAGAGAAATATACAAACTCAGAAAAAAGAGGAAGAAGAAACATGCCTTAATCATTTTATGAGTTAAACCCTTCTGTCAAATCAGGACAAAGACAATATAAGAAAAGAAAACATTCTAACACAGAGATGCAAAAATCCTTAACAAAATATTGACAAATCTTCAGAAATATTTAAAATGTATACTATGTCATGATCAAAGTTTATTCTAGAAATACAGGTTTGATTCAACACTCAAAAATTAATCAATATAATCTGCCAAATGAAAGCTAAAGTAGAAAACCATGAATGAGCATAAAAAGCATTTAACCAGATCCAACATTCATTCATGACAAAGATTCTCAGCAAGCAGACTAGAATAGATATAATCTAGCAAACCAGAATACTCAATCTGATAAAGGGCATCTACAAAATACGTACAGTTAATACTTAATGATGAAGCACTGAGTGTCTTCCCCCTAAGATCAGATAAAAAGGCAGGCATGTTGAACCTTCTATTCAGTGTTGTATGGAAGTTCTAGTCTGTTCAATGATGCAAGATGAATTAAAAGTGTAAAAATTCAAAAGGGAGAATTTTATACTATCCATAAACAAAAATTATATTACTTACTTAATTTAAAGAATTTAGACTCAAAGACACCATAATATTTTTAAAGAATACCTTAAGGCGTTAATGAAGAAAGCACCTAGAACTATTTAAATGGATTTTCCAGTATCTCAGGATGTGCTCAATGTGCTTAGTCATTCAGCTGTGTCCAGCATATTGCGACCCTTTGGGCTTTGGGACCCTTAGGACCCTTTGACCCTTAGGACCCTTTAGCTCGCCAGGCTTCTCTGTCCTTGGGCTTTCCTAGGCAAGAATACTGGAGTGGATTGCTGTTTCCTTCTCCAGGAGATCTTTCTGACCCAGGGATCAAACCCACAGCTCCTGCGTCTCCTGCATTACAGGCAGATTCTTTACCGCTGAGCCACTGGGGAAGCCCCATATTTCAGGATACATGGTACATAAAGAAAAATCAATTATTTATCTATATATTGGCAGAAAAAGAATTGGGAAATAAATCATTTTTTCACAGTATCTTAAAAATTATAATTAGCAATGCATTGAAGAGAAGATATGTGAATCCTTTCTACTAAAAATTATTTAATATTGCTAAGAAAAAATTTTAAAGATGTTAAAAATGGGAGGATATACTATATTTGTGTGAGTGGAAAATCTAGTGTTGTCAAGATGTGATCTGTAGTTCAATGTAATTCAAATCACAATTCCAAAAGGCTTTTTAGAAATAGAAATAGATAAGCTAATTCTAAAATTATATGGATATGCAAATGATCTTGAATAGCCAAATAATAACACCCTTAAAAAGGAACAAAGCTGGAAAACTCACACTGCTTGCCTTCAGGACTTAATATAAAGCTACAGTCATTAACACAGCTTGATAACAGTTTGTTATCAGCATAAGGACAGGCACATGGATTAATGCAGCCTGAGAGATGGTACATAGACATATATGTATATGGTGAATTAATTTTTGACAAAAGCAATAAAGTAATTCAAGGGAGGAAGGAAAGCGTTTTCAACAAATGGTGCTAAAATCACAGAGTATCTGTATGGTGAAACAGTGAGCTCAGTCCCCTACCTCACACCACACTAAATTGAATATTTCATGGATCTTAGACCTAAGTGTAGAATTTAAAATAACAAAATTTTAGGGCACTTCCTTGGGGTGTAGCGGTTAAGACTCTGTGCTTGCACTTCTACGTGTTCGGGTTTTATCCTTTTTTTTTTTTTTTTTTCGGGTTTTATCCTTGATCAGGAAACTAAGATCCTGCATACTACAAGGCCATGCCAAAAAAGAACAAATAAATAAAATTGTAATTTTTAAAAAAAGATCCAAAAGGTAAAGATTTCTAAGACAATATTCAGAAAACATTACCAATTAAAAAAAAAAAAAAAGAGCAAACAAGAACTCTTCTCAATGGAATATATCATCATAAAAATGAACAGATAGATTGGAGAAAATTTTCCAAAACATATTTCTGACAAAGAGCTTCTACTTAGAATATAAGAAAGACTATACACTACCTTGTGTAAAAGAGATAGTGGGGAGTTGCCGTATAACACAGGGAGCTCAACCTGATGCTTTGGAACAACCTAGAGGGGTGGCGTGGGATGAGGGATGGGAAGGAGGTTCAAGAGGGAGAGGACTTGGGTACACTTATGGCTAATTCATGTTGTTGTGTGACAGGAACCATCACAGCATTGTAAAGCAATCATTATCCAATTAAAAAATAAAATAAAAAAGAATAAAATGACAACTCACTAAAAAGAGGCAACAATCTTGAACAGTGAAACGTGCTTGACAACAGGGGTTGGTCAGGCTGTTCGAGCAACCTGAATGCTCTCACATCACTGGAAAGGGAGTCAAATGGCATGGCCATCTTGGAAAAAAGATTGGTAATTTTTCCAACAGTTGAAACAACCTCCTAAAAAAGAATGAAATACTGCCATTCGCAGCAATGTGGATGGACCTAGAGATGCGCATACCAAGTGAAGGTAAGTCAGAAAGAGAAAGAAAGATACCATATAGTATCGTTTGTATGTGGGATCTAAAATATGACACAAGTGAACATATCTACAAAACAGAAATAAACTCATCGGTATAGAGAAAAGACCTGTGATTGCTAAGGGAGGGAAGGATTGTGAGTTTGGGAGTATCAGATGCAAATTAGTTCATATAGGATAGATAAGCAACAAGGTCCTACCGTATAGCACAGTATATTCAGCACAGAACTATATCCAATATCCTATAATAAACCATCATGTGAGAGACCATATTCCTCTGTGAATCACTTTGCTGTATGGGAGAAATTAACTAACACTGTAAATCAACTGTACATCAATAAAATATTTTTTAAAAAAGAAAAGGAAAACTGCACCTACTCTCTGACTCAGCAGTTCCATTCCTTCATCCAAGAGAAATTCAAACAAATAACCACAAAAAGGTAGTATAAAAGTGTTCTTAGCAACTTTATTCACAGTAGCCAAGAATTGGAAGCAGCCCATATGTTCATGACCAGGAGAATGAATCAATACACCATGCTATATTTGTACTGTGGAATACTCTTCTCAGTAGAGTGAAGCCATCTTTTGATGCATGAAACAATGTGGATGAATCTCAGAAATGTGATGCTTCTTCCCCCCAAAAGGATACAAATGACTGTAGACTCTATGAGCCTATTTATATGCAATTACAGAACAGGCCGTTGTAATCGAAGGTCAAAACAGTTGGTTTTCTAGGGGGCAGGATGGTGGAAGAAAAAAAAGACTTTGGGGAAAGGAGGATATTTTTTGTAAAAGATGAGACTGTTCTCTGTCTTGATAGAAATAGTGATACATGGTGGATCTATTTTTGAAATGTGTACAGTTAAGATTATGCATTCAAATGTATGTAAAATTTATTTTAAAACAGAATTGTAAAGTATAATTGAGTGAGACTGAGGTAGAGTTGATGTCAGTACAGGTGCATCAAGAATAACCAGATAAGAACTTCCCTGCTGGTCCAGTCGTTAAGATTGTGTACTCCCAATGCAGGGGGCTTGGATTCGATCCCTGGTCTGGGAATTAGATCCTTTATTTTTTATGCTGAAACTAAAGATCCTGCATCCCATAACGAAGTCCTGGCATGGCCAAAAAAAAAAAAAAAAATGAGATGTTGATCATTGGAGCTGGGTGATAGGTACTGTGTGCAGTCACTCAGTAGTGTCCAGCTCTTTAACGAGCCCATGGATTGTAGCCTGCCAAGCTCCTCTGTTCATGGGATTTCCCAGGAAAGAATACTGGACTGGGTTGCCATTTCCTTCTCTAGGGGATCTTCCTGACTCAGGGATAGAACCTGCGTCTCTTGTGTCTCCTGCATTGCAGGTGGATTCTTTACCACTGAGCCACCTGGGAAGCCTGGGTAATAGGTACCCAGGCTACTTTATTTTTTTATTGAAGTATAGTTGTTTTTTTGTTTTTTTTTGTTTTTTTTACAATGTTGTGTTAATTTTTGCCATGCAGCAAAATGATTCAGTTATATATGCATTCTTTTTCATGATGGTTTATCACAGGATATGGAATATAGTTCCCTGTGCTATACAGTAGGTCCTTGTGGCTTATTCATTCTCATTATACTGTTCTGTTTACTTATATTTGAACTTTTCTGTGACAAAATGCTTTCCTCAAAAAACCAAGCTGCAGAAGATTTACAGTGTGGTATCATTTATGGCAAGTTTGAAAACATATAAACAGAAACATTCACTGTTTATAGGTTTGCACTTTTACAGTAAATGTTTTTAAAAAGCATGGAAATCCTAATACCTGATTTGAGCCCGGTGGTTATGATTGGATGGCACAAAAAGAAGGATTCAGAGGCCTTTATAATATTCTATTTATTCATTAAATTATCCTCTGTACATTTTTAGACTGAAATACTTCATTCAAAGTGTGGGAACCTTCAAGAACTTTAGCCACTATTCTAACATCCAGAGGGGTGCATGGGGTGTTTGCTTCTGTGAAAGGTATAATAATCTCTGCTCTGCTCACCTTTCAGGTAAAGGTGCAACGAAATGTTGAGGCTTCAGGGAAAAGCTAGAGGGGCTTTCAGACCTCTGCACCTTGAGTACAGCTGCCTCACTCGCTTGAGGCCTCCTTGAAGGAGGGGTCTTGCCTTACAGGACTCTGTGTGTCTGGTACTTAAAATGATGCCTGGCACATTTGGGATGTTCAACTGCTGTTTATGGAATGAATGAGTGGATGGTTCCTCCACGCTCTCCGTCCCCCACCATAAGAGGCTGTGTGGGACATCTTGGAAATGTTAGGATTATCTTAATAAGTCATAACAAGGTCCGATGTGATTGATGTATCAGACATTTTATAAGGGCTTTGTTAGAATTAATTCATTAATCCTGACAGCAATTCCATGAGATTGGTCCTATTATTACAACTCCATTGTACAACTGATGATACAGAGGGACAAAAATATTAGATTTCTTATCTAAGATCATACAGCTAGTGGTAGAAGACAAGGGACCTGACCCAGAGCCCTTGTGTTTTTTAATTAATTTTTATTGGAGTATAGGGCTTCCCAGGTGGTGCTAGTGGTAAAGAACCCCCTCCCAAAGCAGGAGGAGTAAGAGAATGCAAGTTCAATCCCTGGGTCAGGAAGATCCCCTGGAGGAGGGCATGGCAATCCACTCCAGTATTCTTCCCTGGAGAATCCCATGGACAGAGGAGGCTGGCTGGCTGTGGTGTATAGGGTCGCAAACAGTTGGACACGACTGAAATGACTTAGCACACAGCATGCATAATCACTTTGAAAAGTGAAAGTGAAGGTGAAAGTTGCTCAGTCGTACAACTCTTTGCAACCCCATGGACTATACAGTCCGTGGAATTCTCCAGGCCAGAATACTGGAGTGGGTAGCCTTCCCCTTTTCCACAGGATCTTCCTAACCCAGAGATTGAACCCAGGTCTCCCACATTACAGGCAGATTCTTTACTGGCTGAGCCACAGCGGAAGCCCAAGAATACTAGAGTGGGTAGCCTATCCCTTCTCCAGCAGATCTTCCCAACCCAGGAATGGAACCAGGGTCTCCTGCATTGCAGGTGGATTCTTTATCAACTGAGCTCTCAGGGAAGCCCCTATAATTGCTTTACAATGTTGTTTTAGTTTCTCAGTTCAGTTCAGCCGCTCAGTCATGTCTGACTCTTTGCGACCCCATGAATCATAGCATGCCAGGCCTCCCTGTCCATCACCAACTCCTGGAATTCACTCAGACTCACGTCCATCGAGTCAGTGATGCCATCCAGCCATCTCATCCTCTGTCGTCCCCTTCTCCTCGTGCCCCCAATCCCTCCCAGCATCAGAGTCTTTTCCAATGAGTCAACTTCTACTGTACAGCAAAACGAATCAGCCACACATATACATATATTCCCTCCCTTTTGGACTTCTTTCCCATTCAGGTTGTCACAGTGTGTTAAGTAGAGTTCCCTGTTGTATTTGACTATGACACCCAACATCTTCTGATAATCAAATGAGTTTGGAGGCAGAACCCTAGCTCTCAGGTGATGCTGGGAAGCCCATGGATATAAAAGAGCCCAGCAGAGTTCTCCTTCAGGGAAATGGGACTTTCAACTTAGAGGAAGAAGTGGGCAGAGGAGGCAGTCAGGATGGGAGATGGTCTTGGTTTCTGGGAGCCTTGTGCCCTCTTGCGGCTGTGTATCCCTTGGATAGGATATGTCTCTTCTGAGTCCTGAATTCCCATCCATGCTGAGATGTCTCTGTGGAGCTCTCAGCCATCCTGGAGGACTGGAGCTCCTCTGGGTTGAGACTGGAGATAATCTGACAAGTCTGGAGATAACCGCTCTGGAGAAACAGAGCCTGCCCTGCACCGGTTGTCAAGCAGAATGAATACAATGTGTTTTAATAATGAATGAGTGATTAATAGCAACTGCTTTGGAGAATTATGATGCCAGGAGCCTTACCACACCACGGAGCCGAGTTTAAATGATGCTGGAATGCATAATCGGGACGTTAGCATCTGTTCCAAACTGCATTATAAACCAGCCTCCATAATGCCG
Organism: Bubalus bubalis; assembly: GCF_019923935.1. NCBI lineage: Eukaryota > Metazoa > Chordata > Mammalia > Artiodactyla > Bovidae > Bubalus > Bubalus bubalis. The sequence goes on along the minus strand of NC_059159.1, from coordinate 47,136,223 downwards.
CTTATCCACACCTCCCTGACATGTTATTATAACACCTCTCTTGAGAATGGATGGGGGGAAAATGTAATACCTATTAATCACCGATTGATAAAGAGAAGAACGTTAAATTAAGGTAATGTTATGCATGTCTTCTCCCTCTCCCTGCTCTGGTTTTGAATTCGCCCTTCGATGGCCCTGGGATGACTGTGTTCCCTGTTCTGAGGGTGAGAAAATGTGGTCCAGCCAGAGGAGGCATGCAAAGCAGGTAGCAAGTATCTGGAAACTTGAATCCATTAAATGGTTCCCCATAGAACATAATCCAGGTCCGTCAAAGGCGTGCCTGTGTGATTTGGCCCCCTGTCCCTCCACCAACCAGATTGCCCATGCAGCCTACATCCAGGTCTGTGCTCCAGGCCACCTTGAACTGTTTGCAGTCCCTGGAGATGACAAGCTCATTTTTGGCTGAAGCTGCTGTTCTTTCCACCACGTGGTCATCCCTCCTCTGCCAGGCTAATCTCCTGCTCATCCTCTAAATCTCAGCTTAGTGTCACTTCCTCCATCAGGCTTGCCTGCTCTTCCTTCCAGTTTTCTCCATCAGAGCCATGGTATCACACAGTAGATATGGAAATCACTCATTTGTCATCTTCTCAGTCCACTGAGAGCCCTTGGAAAACTTGTCTTACCCAACTCTCTGTCTTCCCGAGAAAGAGCCCAGGATTGGGCACTGGGTAGGTTTCACAAAGAACTCAGCACTCGACTGATAGAGACCAGACTTTGGAGCACATAGAGGCATACATGTACAGTCTCGGGCTTCCCTGGTGGCTCAGATGGTAAAGAATCTGCCTGAAGGGCAGGAGACCTGGGTTTGATCCCTGGGTCAGGAAGATCTCCTGGAGAAGGGAATGGGTACCCATTCCAGTATTTTTGCCTGGAGAATCCCATGGATAGAGGAGCCTGGCAGACTACAGTCCATGGGGTCACAAAGATTTGGACACGACTGAGTGACCAACACATACATACAGTACGTGGAGCCTCATCCTGATGGGCTTGTTACATCTTCTGCAGATTGAGCCCCTACTGTGTTTTCTTCTAGAGGTTGTGTATACAGCAGCCATCAAAGCAACCTGAATCTTGCTTTTGTGGAACTGGCGTTTGTTTGAGGGACTCTTAGTGGTAAAAAAAACATCACCAGCTGGGAGCAGTTTGTCTCCCACGGTCTTCCCCTTGACACATTTCCCCCCTGTCCTTCAGGTTCAGCTCAAGTGCCATGATCTTTAGGAAATCTTCCATATCAACTCTGGGCAAAGTGAGAGCATTTCCTTAATTCTAAGACACATTTTTCCTGCATTTTATCATTGCTGTTGTTCTCTTGAATTGGGAATTTATACTGTTGATGTCTGAACCATGATGTGCTCATTTCCTGTGATCCAGTTTTCCTTTTTCTGCAAGCTGTTGTTGAGTCAAGGGATGAGGGAAACAGGAAGTACCTGGGGGCGGTGCTCCCTGTTCTTTGTTCCCCCAGTGGATGAGCTGCTCAACTCACCTCACCTCTTTGTGTCTGGTCACATACCTTTCTCCCTCGATGGACTGTGAATTCCTCAAGGGCAACCACGTCTCATTCAACCACAATTTTTCTTTAGCTTCGATCCTGTGCCTGCCACCCAGGAAGCACTCATTTCTCTTGGGGATTAAAGCAATGCATGATGTCATGGGGGAAAGCTGTCCTGCTGTCCACATGATCAGATCCGGTAACTTCTCTTTCCTATTTATCCTTTCAAGTTCACCTCCAGAACCACCACTAGAGTGGATCACTGAGCACAGAGCCATTACATATTAGCAGGGTCGTCTGTTTGTGAGAATCCCGGGGCTTCAGTTTTCTGACCTCTACCATGGAACTAAGAGTGCCCACCTCCTGCAGTCTACAGGGGAAGATAAAGTGAGCTACACGTTTAGTCCGTTTTCACAAACCGGGTGGCTTAACGCGACAGAAGCATATTCTTTCACAGCTCTAGAGGCCAGAAGTCAGAAGTTAAGGTGTTGGCAGGGCCATGTTCCCTCCAAAGCCTCTAGTGGAGGAGCCTCCATTGTCTCTCCTGCCTTCCAGTAGCCCCAGATGTTTCTTGGTTTCTGCTTTATCTGACCATCTTCTCTCTCTTACAGGAACTTTAGTCCTGTTGGATTAGGGGGCCACCCTACTCCAGTTTGACCTTGCTTTAGCTTAGCCAATCACATCAGCAATGCCCCTTTTCTAAATAAGTTCATTCTGGGTTAACCGGAGGTCAGGACTCCAACCCATCTGTTTGGGAAACACAATTCAATCCATAACACAGAATTTTCTAGTAAATACTCATTTCCTGCTCCCCTCCCTGCCACCCCCAGTCACGCCGACTCAGCCTGCTCCGCCTGCATCCCACTGTGTCTGTGCCTCTCTGATGTATATTGTTAAGTGATCTGAGGAAAGTATGCCCTCCTTTGCGAACCAGACTGGAAGCTTTCTGAGGGTAAAGACGTCCTTATAGCATCTAAAAGACTGCTTGGCATAACCTAAAGTCTCAATATGTGTTTATGGATTGCCTAGTAACAAAGAAGCAGACAATATTGACCTCATCTTCTTCCACATTGGTTTCTCTAAAATTCTTCTTCTGGATCCTAAGAGGGGTTTACAGTTCCCATTTCAGCTAGTCTCATTTTGTGTGAGCTGCCAAGAGAAGTTAAGTGTAGAGAGCTTGCATGAGGTCTGTGGTTATTCCTTTGCATCTTGACAACAACCACTCCAACCAAGGCCACCCTGATCTCTCATCTGGGCAGCTGTAATAGTCCTGCTCCTTTTTGTAATGTGTTCTTTGGGGAAAAAAAATTGGAGTATAGTTGTGTTTTTTTTTTTTTTTTTTTTGGACTTCCCTGATGACTTAGCAATAAAGAATCTGCCTGCAAGACAGGAGACGTGGGTTCAATACCTGAGCTCTTTAACTTGTCTGAACCTTGGTAAAATGGCATTCATCCCAGTACCCACCTTCTAAGACAATTGGAATAGTGTGAGGAGTTGAAATGTGTAGGCACTAATTAATATCTAAGAAAAGCTCATTCACTATAGCTGTCATTCTTAACACCATCACGATTATTACTACTGCTGTCAAAAGGAGACCCTGGTGATGTGTAGCTATGTCCTGTGGACTTCTGATCTTTCTTTAGTCCCCACATCACCTATCCTGTCCCCATGCAAAATGGGACGTGTGCAGAGAGGAATCAGTGTTCAAACATGAGCTCCAATAAGCAGAGTACCATCTCATGAGCCAGGGTCCAGGTAGGTCCCACTGACAAGGAGAAAACTCTCAGAAGCAGTTTCAGGGTCATCTCTCCTGAACTAGGTGGGGATACTATGATAGGTTCATTTATACCTTATTGTGTGGCTTTCCCTTGGAGAAGGCAATGGCACCCCACTCCAGTACTCTTGCCTGGAAAATCCCATGGACGGAGGAGACTGGTGGGCTGCAGTCCATGGGGTCACGACTGAGCAACTTCACTTTCACTTTTCACTTTCATGCATTGGTGAAGGAAATGGCAACCCACTCCAGTGTTCTTGCCTGGGGAATCCCAGGGATGGCGGAGCCTGGTGAGCTGCTGTCTACAGGGTCGCACAGAGTCAGACACAACTGAAGCTACTTAGCAGCAGCAGCAGCAGTGTGGCTTCCCTGGTGGCTCAGCGGTGAAGAATCTACCTGTGATGCAAGAGACATGAGTTTGATCCCTGGGTTGGAAAGATCCCCTGGAGAAAGAAATGGTGACCCACTCCAGTCTTCTTGCCTGGGAAATCCCATGGACAGAGGAGCCTAGTGGGCTACAAAAGAGTGGGATACACAAGAGTCCACAGGGTCACAAAAGAGTGGGACACGACTTAGTGACTAAACAACAACAGCAACAAATGGTTGCTTTACAATGTTGTACAACAAAGCCGATTAGTTATATGTATACACGTATTCCCTCCCTCTTGGCTCTCTCTCCCACCTGCCCTCCATCCCACCCATCTAAGTCACCACTGAACACAGAGCTGAGCTCCCTACGTTGTGCAGCAGTCCTGTTCTTTTGAAATCCAGTCTTTCCACTGATCTCTGGGGGATCTTTCCAAAACATGAATTTGCTGGCACCATTTTCATGAAGATTTAGCCAAGCATCTTTTGTGTGTGTTTTTCTAGGGAGGCTGCACGTGCCTAGTATTATGCCCAGGCACAATAATTGCTGGATAAATATTTGGGGAAAAGTTAGATGGATGGAGCTGAATGAGGTCTAGGCATGGAGTAAAAACATCTCAGGTTCAAACCCTGGAACTTCTGTGCATTATTTATTTGACCTTAAGGTACCTGATTTTTCTGAGCTTCAATTTTCTCATTTATAAAATAAGGGATGTAAATGTAGGTTGGTTCCAGGGTGGACTGAAACAGTGCAGGCAAAGAACCTAATACCATTCGCAAAACATAGAAGATGTTTATGAAGAATCCTGGCTCACCTCCCAACTGATGCTTTTCCTCTCATGAACCCCTCCCCATCTCTAACTGCTCCCCCTGCACATCTTCAGTTCTCTTCTAATTCTGTGTCTTGTTTGCCCTCCTTCTCCCTAACTCTTCCTTTGATGGGGTTCCCACCGTTCTCATTTTTTCATGATTAAAATATAGCATCGTGGAAAGCTAATTAATATTGCAGAGATGAAGGATGCGGTGTTGCCAGTCCCAGCTCTCTGCTGAGTGCAAACCACTTACAATGAAACCCGCCAGCTTGGCTATTTAGAAGAAAAAGGATTTATTTATCAACAAGAGGGAATACAACCCTTTTATAATGCAGCCACCAGCCCGTCTTTGATGGCACTGCCAGCTTCAAACCCCAGGTGCCTGCAAAGAGGCCAAGAGGAGAGTGGATTCACGCTGCAAAGACTGGCAGCATGGAATCCCTTGGTCCAAGCTGGTCTTGTCTGCTGTGCCCCTGGGGCTCCAGAGCTCTGTCTACCTGGCCACACCTTAACCCTTGTCTCCTGACAGCCTCCCTCATGGCACCCATGGTTTGGGTGCCAATGGAAAGAGCTGTGGAGCAGGAGCCAGGGAGTAACAGGACTGGAAGAGCCAAGAGATCATTCTGCATTATGATCCCACTTTACATATGAGGAAACTGACAGAGTAGGACATGAGTTAAGAGTTATTCGAGGCTACATAGCATGGGCCACACCCACCCAGGACTTTGAACAATTGAATGTGCTTTCCTCCAGGAAATTTCTTGGTTGTTATCACTGCATGTGGTTGCTTAGTCCCTCAGAGTCATTATTACAGTGAATGGTGAACATTTTCCTATCCCAGGATAACCTAGTATTAGTCACTGAGTCGTGTCTGACTCTTTGCAACCCCATGGACTGTAGCCCGCCCAGCTCCTCTATCCATGGGATTCTCCAGGCAAGAATACTGGCGTAGGTTGCCATTCCCTTCTCCAGGGGATCTTCCCCACCCAGGGATCAAACCTGCGTCTCCTGCATTGTACAAAGATCTTTCCCAGCATGAGCGTCTCAAAGCAGAAACCCTGTGGTTTTTCATTCTCTGCATTTGTAGAGCCTAGAACAGTACTCCGCACATGGTGGGGATTTAATATTTATTAAATTAATTAACTCATACATAGAATTGATGGCATTGTGGTTTCCTCTCCTATATCTTATGATAAAATGGATTCAGTGGAGGCAATTGCCAGTCAGGTGGACTCATGGACTTTGGGAATAATTTGCAAAGTTGAGCTAAAGCATTTTACCTTTAGCAATCACTTTATGACCCCTAGTCATGCTGAAACCACACTGGCCGCCTTCAGTTCAAATTGCAGCATCCTCACTCACTGTGTTGCCTTCTGCCTCGGTTACTTCTTTTGTGGTGTCATCATCCTTGTTAGTGGAGAAGACAATGGCAACCCACTCCAATACTCTTGCCTGGAAAATCCCATGGATGGAGGAGCCTGGTAGGCTGCAGTCCATGAGGTCTCACAGAGTCGGACATAACTGAAGCGACTTTGCAGCAGCAGCAGCATCATTGTTAGCCTGATGGGGATGTTGTGAGGATCACCTTGGATCCTATGCCCAGTGTGGTGTAGTGCAGTGGTTAGAGGTGTGTCCATGGTGTGCAGCCTGCCTGGCTGTGGAGTCTGTGACTTGACCTTCGATTCAATCAGAGAATGCTATACGATGAGTGGTCACTGACTATAATTGGGATGTAGTCATTGTTAAGCTAAATCTGTTCACAGGTGAGGCCAAATGACTTAACTAAGGTTGCGGGTTAGGAAGTGGCAGAGGCAGGATTGATGGCAAGGCCCCTTCTCTGTGCTAAGTCATTTCTATTCCACTGCAGCCCACTATTAAACCGGGACCACCCTCAGTTTCCCATGGCTGCATCTCAATCCCAGCCCCCTCCCAGTGAATGATGAAATTCTTCTCTCCTTGTCCCTTCTCTTTCCAAGAGCCCTTTGTACTTTGTTCTTCTTCCTCCTGCCAGTATCTGCTCTGGGGAGCAGCGCTGCTATCATATGCTTCAACTGTACCATATATTTTACATCAAAAAGTGACCTTACCTGGGAAAGGGAGGCCACCTTTGCTGCCTTCTACAGGCTAGTCCTTCAGGGGTGCACTGTCAGGGGGGCCACAGGCTGGCCCATGGCAGGAGGTTTCCCTTTTGTGTCCCAAGTGTCTGGAGGGCCCTTGGGTTCATCCTGTGTGGGAGATACTGGATGTCTTTGCCTCTTTGAGGAGACATGAGAGGCAGCCCTCAGGGCTAATGACTGCGTGGGATTCACTCGGATTACCATGGATGCATACCTGGGAGCTCAGAGCCATCTAAGTAAAGGTAAATGCAACTTAAGTGCATAAAGAATCTTGGATGTCTGATACCCATTCTCCATAGATCATTAGTTCATGCATTCATTTAGCCAACAAATATTTAAAAGGCATTATACAATGGGGCTTCCCTGGTGGCTTAGATTGTAAAGCATCTGCCTACAATGCAGGAGACTAGGGTTTAATCCTTGGATCGGGAAGATCCCTTGGAGAAGGGAGTGGAAACTCGCTCCAGTATTCTTGCTTGGAGAATTCCATGGACAGAGGAGCCTGGTGGGCTACAGTCCATGGGGTCACAAAGAATCAGACACTACTGAGCAACTAACACTTTAAACATTTTATACCATGTTCCATGTCCTTGTGTCCAAGATGAAGGTAATAACATCAAATGAATTAGACCCTCACCACCTCTTGAAGCTTATAATATAGTTAGGGAAGAGCTAGGGACAAGCTAGTGCAGCTGGGACCAGTCTTGCAGGGCTTTGTGGGGCTTGTGGCTGGTCATTTACCCAGTGCTTCCTGTCTTAAGATGGAAGACAGAGATAAGACCTCCCAAGGGCAAAGTCAAGGTGACAAGTCCCAAACCAGTTCCAGGAAACAAGGAACTGGTCAGATAACAGGAGTCTAATCACAGAGCCCAAGTAGAGTGGCTTGGGTGTGGGGCATGGGGAAAACCAATTGAAAAAGTGATGGTCGGGGTGAATGACAACATCTCCTCATTTATGTGTGGAGTTAGGCTAGGGAATGTTCACAGCAGCAATTTGTAAGAAAGAGACTATGAGGAAAACCTCCGTCTATTAACAGGACTAAGCAAATGCATTGTGAGGTCCTCAAATAATAAGAGTTTCAGCAGAGAAAAGTGATCAACTAGAGCCTCACATGTCAACATGGATGAATCATGCAAACACAACACTGAATGAACAGCAAGCTGAGAAAAGTACACTTGTTTTATATACTTGTCAGGCTTCCCTGGTAGCTCAGATGGTAAAGCGTCTGCCTACAAAGCGGGAGACCCGGGCTTGATCCCTGGGTCAGGAAGATCCCCTGGAGAAGGAAATGGCAACCCACTCCAATTCTCTTGCCTGGAAAATTTCCATGCACAGGGGAGCCTGGTAGGCTACAGTCCGTGGGGTCGCAAAGAGTCGGACATGACTGAGTGACTTCACTTCACTTGATGATACCATATATATAAAGTTTGAAAACATGCAAACCAATTCTATGTATTGTTCAGGATAAATAAACATGTAGTACAAGTATAAAGTCATTCGTGGTAATGATGAAATATAAATTCCAGGTTCAGGTGGTTTCTGGAAGAGGGGAGGGGTGTGGTCACGAAGAGGCACATGGTCAGGGGGTGGGGGCTTCAGCTGCATCAGCAATGCCTTATTTTCTAATCTGGGTGGTAGGTGCATGGATGCTCACCACAGTATTATATTTGATTTTTTTATGTGTCTCAAATATTGCATAATAATTTCTTTTTTTAAAAAGCTGGAGTGAGTGAGTAAAATGACATGGTTTAGGAAAGGAGGGTCTACAGTCTACCCTTACTGCCTCTAATCAGCTAGGCATCAGACTTGGGGATCTTCTCAAAGCCTTGCTCAGAGATGTAAAACAGGATGGCTCTTAAAGGTCAGCTGCTGGCTTGGTCAACTCCTGCCTTGCTCTTCCCTGCTGCAAAGCAATGACTTTGGAAATGAAAAATATGGTTGGGACTTATGCCTGCCTGAGTGCATGCATGCTAAGTTGTTTCAGTTATGTCCAGCTCTTTGCGACCCTATGGACTGTACACTGCCAGGCTCCTCTGTCCATGGGATTCTCCAGGAAAGAATGTGGGAGTGTGTTGCCATTTCCTCCTTCAGGAGAATCCTCCTGACCTAGGGATCAAACCTACATCTCTTCTGTCGCCTGCATTAACAGGTGTGTTCTTATCTGGGAAGCCCTATGGTTTCCTGGGTACTGTTAAGCTACTCTGAAGTCCCCCAACTTTCTCCCTATGGGGATAATCTGTCTTGTGGCCAAATAAGCTGGAGAAGGGAGAGTCTGGGTGGCCAAGTCAGCTACCTATTTGGGGAGCCTCTGCTGTCTCAGGCTGAGAATCGGAGGTGCAGTCAGAATGGGGAGTGAGCAGGTGGACAGCAAGACATTGCTGAGGCTCTGCAGGATGTTGTCAGAGTTTGGAGGTATCTTAGCCCATTGACAGTACTCCTTTCTGCTCATGTTTGAGTCATTGTCTAATGAAACAAAATGTAGACTCCCAAGCATGAACTGAACTGGGATGTGAAAGATGGTTTTCCTAATGGAGGGACAGTGAGCCCTTTTTAATGTTTATACACACCTGGTTGTCACCTTGATCTTTAGAAAGCCCTTGGAATTGATTGGGGGAGCTACCAATAAAGCAATGCATTGTCGCTCACTGTTTGGCATGTTCATACATGTCATAGTGTACCCTCCATGAGGGCAGGCTTGGTGTCTACCCTCATATCATTGCATTCCAGAACCAAGGACAGTGCCTTGCAGAGAGCTGGCCCTTCGTTGGTTGAATACATGAATGGGTGTCTGCATACAACATGTATGGGCTGTGGGGAGAAGAAGAAGCATATCCTCTATACTTCTGCCTTCAAAACATTCTTTCTTTGGAGGAGGCAAGGCATGGAGTAGAGGAGGGAGTGCAGGTGTGGGGTCTTAACCACTCTACCCTCCTGAGTATTTCCTTGTCTCCATATACACTGGTGTGATTGTCAGAAGGCCTGATTCTGAGTTCTGTGTGCTTCCTGTTATACCCTATAGCCTCCCACCCATCAGAACACCAGGTCTGTGGCCGACTTCTTGAATGACTTTGGAAAAGTCACTTCCCTTGGAATTAGGACAGATACTGTGCTTCTCAGCTTGCTTTCCTCGTAGAGGGCATTTGGAAATGTATAGGGACATGTTTGATTGTCACTGGATGCTAAGACTCTTTGACAGGCAAGAGAGCCCCCACATAAGGAGGAATGGTTCCCCCTAAAGTGCCAGCAGTGTCCTTAGTGAAAAACATCGTTAGACTCAATGGAGACCCTTCTAGCTAGGAGCTGGTCTGTCAAGCATAGCCCTGTGCTGTGACATAGCTCTGGTTAGAGGCCTGACGTGTGAGGTTAGTGAGCTCAGCAGCATTGTCCTGGGGGAGCTGGGACAGGTGGGAATGGGCAGACCTGGGAGCTGCTGGGTGTCAAGCACCAGCATGGCTTGGTGCAGCCTATGACTTCTGGGCTCTCCAGAACCAAGGATTAGAGGGTGATCTGAATGGATCACCCTGGAGTTGTGAGGTAAAGGCAGGTGGAGGCCACAGGGCAGCTGAGTAAGGGGAGGGCAGGTCTCAAGAGCTGTAAGATCAGAGTGCAGCTGGCAGGATGAAACAAGCCATTGAAAAGAGCGGTTTGCTGTGATCTGCTCTGTGGCAAACAGGGGCTCAGGGCCTGGGGCTGAAAGGGAGTCGAGGGAGGCATATTTTAAGGTGTAGAATCAATACTGCATCTGTCCCTTTTAAATTCAGTTCCTTCTTCCAATAAATCAAGTTGAGCTTGAGTGTAGGTGCTTGTCAGGGTCTGCAAAGAGCCTTTGGCTCGGCAATTTCCATAGCAAAGGCAGGCAGTTTGAGGGAATCAGATAATTACTGAGCCCTTTTTAGCATCTACACACACCTGGCTGTCACCCTGATCTTTAGAGAGCCCTTGGAACTGAGTGGAGAAGCTACTTGCAAAGCAATGCATTATTGCTCTGTGTTTGGCATGTCCATACATGTCATAGTGGGCCCTCCATGAGGGCAGGCACAGTGTCTACCCCGTCACTGTATTCCAGCACCAAGGACAGTGCCTTGCGGAGAGCTGGCCTTTCATTGGTTGAATGGATGTCTGCATCCATTTGGGCTGTGGGAAGTGAATGGATGTCTGCATCCATTTGGGCTATGGGAAGAAGCAGCATATCCCCTTATGCTTATGTCTTCGAACATTCTTTCTGTTGGAGGAGACAAGGCATGGAATAGAGGAAGGAGTATAGGTTTGGGGTCAAGCTGTCTATATGGTACACCTGGATCAACCAGCTTACCAGCTCTATGACCTGGCTGATTACGTAACTTTCCTAAGCCTCATCGGTAGCAGAAATGATGCTAGGAAAGGATTTAGTGAGCTAATGCATGGACTCCTTAGCACATGGCCTGGTATACAACAAGTGTGCAGTAAGTGGAGACTGGTGAGGACACAGCCAAAATGCTGCCAGGGTGCCTACCTGCATGAAGCAGGTGACTTCCCTGCATCAGGGACTCTCTGGCATGTGTGCAGACACTGGCCTGTGGCAGCATCCTCTGCAGTTCACGGCAAAAGGAACAGAATGTGGACGATGCAGTCCACTTAAAGGATACTCCTTTTATGTGAGATTTTCTTCTTTATTGGACTTCCTTAGTGGCTCAGATGGTAAAGAATCTGCCTGTAGTGTGGCAGACTGGGGTTCGATCCCTGGGCAGGGAAGATCCCCTGCAGAAGGGAACGGCTACCCACTCCAGTATTCTTGCCTGGAGAATCCCACAGACAGAGAAACTTGGGCTATAGTCCTTGGGGTCGCAAAAAGTCGGACATGACTAAGCGACTAACACTTTCTTCCTTATTGCTTTTAATTTTGATGTAAAAATATCTTTGTTTCATGATGTGATGATGAACTTAGAGGGGAGGCTTTAAAACTATATCCTCAAAAGGCAAAATAAAAGTTTATGACCAATGCTATTCCTCCATTAAAAAAAAAAATTCTGAATGTGAAATCCCCATGCCCTGAGACCCCCAGTATAACTGATTCTGGTGGTGGTCTCATCTGAGGGAGGTGGAATAGACACTAAGTGTAGGGCGTTTGGGGAGTAGAGGGGGCAAAGGCCTCTCTCGACCTGGTCCTTGAGAAGGCTCCCTAAGGCAATGGGAAGAACTTGAACATGGCCTTCAACATGGCAGGATTTGTGTTGGCAGATAAGTGACATCCTAGGTACTGAGTACTGTTTGAGCAAAGGCCCCAGTAGACATGAGCCAGGTGTGATAGGGGTTGAAATGGAGAATGTGGGCCATGGAGAAGCAAACATGGACCAGAGAGCCACTAGGGTTTCTTAAGCAGGGGCATGCCATTCTTAAAGTGGCGTTAAATATGGAAGGTAAGTAATTTATTGAGGTCCTCTGATTATTTCTCATACTCACTGCTACCCTGGCATGCATGCTTATGTGCATGCTAGGTTGCTTCAATCATGTCTGATTCTTTGCGACCCTATGGACTATAGCCCACAAGGCTCCTCTGTCCACGGGATTCTTCAGGCAAGAATACTGGAGTGGGTTGCCATTTCATCCTGCAGGGGATCTTCCCAACCCAGGGATCAAACCTGCATCTCTTACATCTCCTGCATTGGCAGGTGAGTTCTTTACCATTAAAGCCACCTGGCAAGCTACCCAGGACCTATTCCCAAATGGTGTAGAAGAATAAGGAAGCTGATAGAGATAAAACAGTGCATCATGGGTCATATAATGGTTGGTTACAGAACCAGGAATGCATCGGAGTGTTCAGATTCAAGAACCTTTGAGAACTAGGGGTTAAATTTAGATGGAAAGAGATTCAGCAAATCCTGATGAGTGAACTGTTAGGACTTGAGAGCTGCAAGTAGGAACTCCAGTGGAAATTAAATGATACAGTCCCTCCCTTCAGAAAGGACTTTGATACAGTATCATTCTCATCAGTAGTCAGGGGTCCATCTGAGGTGGCGAGATAGTGTCTTGGGCATGAATGATGCCCAGCACGGTGCCTGAGTAAATCCATATTACCCAATAGATCCCACCTTCCTCTTGTGAGAGCTGAGGGTTGGTTTTCCACCTTTGTTCTGTGTCAGTAAATATCTCCCACCCCTGGGTTCTAATGTAGTAGCACTGGGGTGCCTCAAGGAAAACTAGATGTCTAGCAATCACTTGAAGGGGCTCTAGTGCAGTTGATTGCTGGACCACATTTAAAGATGCTTTGCTCCAGAAGGGGGTGCATCTCTTCCTGGGTTCTGTGCCACTGTTCAGGTAGATGACACCAGGGTCAGGGGAACTAGGCAAAGGCTTCCCTAGGTACAGAATATTCGGGGCTCGTTTCAGGAGGGACAGGTGCTTCATTTGGGGATGGGAGGACCTCCAATGAACAGGCATTATAGAGAATGTGGTTCTCCTGGTTGATCCTGAGTAGGACCCTATAAAAGCTTTCAGCCAGACTAGTCTCATCCCTGCCATCACCAAAAGAGAACAGCTGTGGGGCTAAATGAGCCCCGGCCAAGCCACAGAGGACCTGCTTTGCTGCTGACACATCTGGTGATCCTGGGCCAGGCTCTTCTCATCACTGTAATCCCGTCCCTCTATCGGAAAAGGAAAGGTTCGGAGGAAATGAACCTTAAGGTACCCAGGCTCCCTAGATGCCTTTGTTAATGCACCACTTTCACAGAGGAAGAGATTGATGATAATATGGCCAAGATCATCCAGTTGGAAAGTGAGAGAAGCTGCCCATTTGTGGCCTTGGAGCCGGCTTGTCAGTGTGGGATTCATCCTCCTTTCTCATCCTTTGGGGCTGTTGGGGAGGATGTTTTGGGAGTGTTTTGGGTTTAGACCCAGGAAAGCTGGGCTGCTGTGGCGTACGGTTAGAGCATCACGGTGCACGCGGCCACCATGCTGTGTAACTCTGAGGACACAGTTGACATTACCATCTATGTGAATGGCACCCCCTGGGGTTGTGTGCTCAACACTGAGAGCTTGATGATGGTGCCTTTGGGTACAGTATTCTTGCCTGGAGAATTCCATGAGGAGCCTGGCAGACCATAGTTGGACATGACTGAGCAACTAACACACACACACACACACACACACACACACACACTTTTCCCTACCTTGCCCTATACACAAGAAGTCGGAATTAGCCTTGGGGATTCAGGTGGAAGGGAAGATGCTTTCAGTTCTGTAGGGAGTCAGAGATCAGGACCTTTCAGAAAAGTGCAGCTTCCCCCACCCCTCTTCCAAATGGATGGCTTGTTTTCTGCCACCTGGGCCTGGATGTGACCTGACAAGCAGAAGAGCAGGCATGGAAAAACCCATATGTCAATCCATGCCCAGCCTGCCTTGCACAATCCTAGGAGCATCTTTCTAAATTCTGTGCCTTAGGTGACTCATTCACCTCACCCTAGTTCCAGCCTTGCAGTATGAGAGCACCTATTAGGGCATCAGCTCTGTAATAGATATTGGGGTACAAAAATCAATAAAATGAGGCCTTCCTTCCCTGGACAGACAGCTAGAGAGACCAACAGGAAACAATGATTTTAGTTGGCCATGAAATTGTTTCAGTAAGGACAGGAGAAGTCCCCTGGGGCAACAGGGGAGGCATCTGGTCTACCTTGGGAGACCGGTAAGCCTTCCCTGAGGAGAGGTGGTCTTGGAGTTGAGACTTAAAAGGTTAGGGGAGGAGAAGTTTGAAGAGGAAAGAGAGGGAGGAAGGGGCATTTCATGCAGAAGAGACCACATGGACGCAGATACAGAGGCTAGAGAGAATGAGTGTTTAAAAATCCACTCATTGCTCAGTAGGAGCGAGATGAAAATTACATGGGCTGCGTGCTAGGGGGGAGGGAATGGGAAGTGACCAGAGAGCCAAAGCATGACGGAGCCTGTATTCCATGCAAAGTGGTAAGAATTTCTGTCCTGAAAACCGTGGGGACCTGCTGAAGAATTTTGAGCAGGAAAGTGACATGATCAGAATTGCATTGTTAGAAATAGCACTCTGGTAGAAATGTGGGGAGTGGACTGAAGGGTTGGGAGAGCAAGGACTAAGTGAGTGGCTAGAAGGGGGTTGCCAGTGTTCAGGTATGAGTGCTGAGGGCCCGCGATGAAAGGAGTCCTGCCTCGCTGTCCTCACTCCTTCCCCTGGCCCCTGGGAGGAAAAATGGCTTCCTGCCCTCCCCACGTCTAGGCGGGCAGCCCGACTGCACTGATTGAGGTGAGAGTGAACGTCTCCGGGAGCACAGGGGTGGGAACCAGAGGGGCTCTAATCCGGGACCCTCTGGCAGAAGCAGAGTCTCCCTGGGCTGAGAACAGATCCCTCCTTCTGAGCTGGGTCTGGAGCAGAGGAGGAACACTTGGTCCACAGGAGGAGGAGCCCCGAGGCTGCACTGGGAACTTTTTCCCAGCACTGAGCCCCTGTACTCACAGGTGAGAGGTACCAGACGGAAGGGGTATGTGGGGACAGCTCCCTTTCCCCCTGGTTCCAGAGCCCCTTCTCCACATTTCTGTGGCAATATCTTTACATTGCTTTCTTCATCCTTGCTTCCCAGCACCTCCAGGGGGGCTAAAGAAGGTAGCTAATTACCTTGCTATAAATACCAGCCAGGAGGAGCTCTGAGGGCCCCAGACCTGGCTTCTTTCTCAGTGCCTTGCTGGTGGGTTGGACAGTCCTGGATGGGGGACTCTACCCAGTAATCCACCGTATATTTCTAGGATGTGCCCACCTTCCCCTAATGAATGGAAACAGGCAGAGTGGGAAGAAGTTAGCAACCACATCACAGACATCCACAAAGTACCAGGCACAGTGCTAGCCTCCAGGAATTTGGAGGTGTATCAGAGCCTGGCTCTGCTTTCAAGGAACTCCCTGTCTAGAGAGAAAGATAGGCCTGCAACAAATATCAGTGGTTCTGATGGGATGATGGCATGGAGGTGTCACCCAGGGAGTAGGGAGGAGCCATAGGTGTGCCTGCAGTGGAAATGGGGGGCTTTACAGAGAAGGTGGCCCATGTAGCTGAACCCTGAAAGATGGAGAGGGCTGGGAAGGCATTCCAGACAGAAGATGTGGGGCAGCAGAAACAGGGTGGAAGTGTGTCCTGAGGGAGCAGAGCTGGCCCTCTGTACCACTGGCCCAGGACCAGGACTTCCTGGAGGGAGGAAGGATTTGGGTTCCAAAATGCAGCTGGGATCTGGCTCTGTGAGTCCTTGAGTCCGGTCTCCTTGGGTCGCCGTTGAGAACCACGGAAGGCTTTTGGGCAGCCAGATGGCCTGATCAGATGTGTGCTTAGGGAAGATCACTCCAGAGAAAGGCTGAGATGCCCTCCTCCCTGGTCACTTAGCTTCATTATCTCAAAAAGGCAGTCTTCAGGGGCTGGAGCTCATAGGAGGTGATGGCAATGGGCAAGGAATTACAATGAAGACACAATTAACATCTTACAAACAGAAGCGAAATGCAAACACCTCACTGGAAGAGTGGAATTATGCGCAGAAAAAAAAAAAAATCCTTCCCCTAATAGCTCTCCGACTTTCATTAGTTCTGACAGTGAAGGCTGCATCTCTGTGTGTTCCATGGCAACCGTTTCCAGGAAGAGCGATGCCAAGAGGAGCGCAGGTTCTGAAGACTTTCAATCAGTCCGAAAGCTTAGCCAGACAAAACATCACATCACAGGCTTCACAGCCTCCGTGGGCGCCTAAGGGGAAGGGTATGACGTGGGCAAACATTCCTCTTGGCTCTGGGGGTGACTTGAGCACAGGAAACGCGAGCGCAAGCCACCTCCCTCCAGGGCTGGATCACAGGAGAGATGCCCAGGGCCCAAGGTCCCCCGACTGCAGACTTGGGTCGTGTGGCTCCAGGAGAGGGTTGAGACAGAGAAAGCAAAGTGTCATCCAGTGGATTCCTTGGCTTCCTCCCTGTCCCCCGGAAAAGTACTCAGCTCTTTCTAAGCTGTGCATGTGCTAAATAACACTGATAGAGGGAGAGAGCCAGGCTCTGGAGCCTGGAGGCTCGGATCTGAATTCCAGCCTTTCTCTTACTAGCTGAGCCATCTCCATCAGCTTACTTGGCAACTGGGGTTCAGCCCCTTTACTATCCCCACGTAGTCAGGAGGATCAGTGGCACAGCCTGTGGACAATGCCAGATTCTAGAACTGCTCGTAGTGGGTGCCGACTGGGTGAACCTCGTCCCGTTCATGTTTAGGGTCCAGTGTGAGGTGCTGTGGATGACGAAAGTGGCTCAGACTCTAGATTCTGGCTGGGCTGCCTGTAATACTTGCCACCTGCTTCCTCCTCTTCCACCCTCCCTCCTCAGGCAACCCTCGTGTGCCCTCTCCAGCTCTCTTCACCCACTCTGTAGTATTGCAAGGATGGTGAATGGCGTGGGGTAAAAGCAAGTGGGTTTGTGCTTGGCCTCTGGGACTCAGATGGATGAGCTGGTTTGGTGCCTTTGGCCCTGGCCGTGCTCCTGACAAAGTGCATGGATGGGGTGGGGGCTATGGAGCACAGACATGGGAAGACAGCTTATAAACATTCAGTGCCCTCCAAGCTCCTGCTTTCTCTGCAAGCATACATATCGAGGGCCTCCGTGTTCTGAAGCTCTGGTCCTTGGGATGCCTCAATGAACAAAACAGGGAGCTTCCCTACTCCTGAGAGAGACTGGTCATATGCAAAATACACCATGAAAAGTGGATACAAAGTTAGAAAGTGATAAGTGCTTGGAAAAACAAACAAAAAAACCCAGCAGGGCAGGGAGAAGGGCTGGAAGTGTCAGCATGCGGGGTGGGTTGGTATTTTCAAAGTAGCGGGGGCATATTAGATCTCATTGAGAAGATGGCATTTGAGCAAAGACTTGAAGGAGGGAAGGGTGTCTGGAGGAAGAAAACTAGGGAACAGCAAGTGCAAAGGCTCAGAGGAAGACGAGTGACTGGCATGTTTGGGAATAACAAGACAGACTGTGTGGCTGAGTGGAGAGGAATGGGTGTCCCATGGTAATAGGGACTAGAATAGGTAAGCTAGAGTTGACTTTGCTTTATGGTGTCCTGAGTACTGCCAGGATGTTGGGAGGGTCTAATGGTGATTAACCCTACATTCTCTATGACTCCCTACTCCAATCAGCCAGAACTAGATTTTAAAAGTTATTCTATGTATTGGAGTTCAGTGTAATATTTTATTTAAATAAAGCCTTTGGCAACCTGAAAAGGATTGAAAAATTGACTAACTGAGCCTTGTAATAATGGGAGAAATGGAGCCTCAGAGAGGACAAGTGACTTACCCAAGGCCACACAGCAAATTCAGTGGAAGAAATAGAAGTCAGACCCAGGGCATCTGGAGAAGGCACTTCGCTATTATCTGTATCGGAGCCATGGGGCGTCTTGGGAGCTGGCTGAAGCCTGAGACACACACAGTCCACACCGGATCCTGACAACTGGGTCCCCATGGACTCGTTCGCTTCAGCTCGCTTGAGTCCGCATGACTTTTCTCAGGCTGTTGCGTTCTCCTCTTACAAACACACATGGCCCTCCTCAGTTCAATTTCTACCTCCTCTATGAAGCCACCTCCAGCTTAGCTGAACCATCATCTTTCTGTGAAATGTTTACAGCAATTTGAGCCATAGCAGCTCTGAAACAAGTCCTGCTGTCTTTTTAAGCTAGTGTTTCCTGCTCTGTAAGTGCTGAGGCAAGTTGCCTGCTCATGGGGTTTAGGCTAGGATGGAGTTTCATAATATATGTAATACTTCAGGATATGATCTGGCACAAAAGAGCTGGCCAAGGAATGTTTATTAAGTAAGTAAATCACATCAGCCTATGGAGAAGTACTTTTCAATGGACCTACTGGCCCTGTCCATAAAGAGAAGGCATCTGAGCCCAGAGGTCAACAATATGGGTTTGAAATAAGAAAGACCCAGGTTCAAATCAAATTGCTTAACATACTAGAACCTCAGTGTCTGCATCTACTAAATGGCAACAGTACCTACCTTTGGGGATTATTATTGTTGTTCAGTCACTAAGTCGTGTACAACTCTTTGCAATGCTATGGACTGCAGCAAGCCAGGCTTCCCTGTCCTTCACTATCACAAACTCATGTCTGTTGGGTCTATGATGCTATCCAACCATCTCATCCTCTGTCATCCCTCTTCTCCTCCTGCCCTCAATCTTTCCCAGCATCAGGGTCTTTTCCAGTGAGTCAGCTCTTCACATCAAGTGGTCAAAATATTGGAGCTTCTTCAGCATCCATCCTTCCAATGAATATTCAGACTTGATTTCCTTTAGGATTGACTGGTTTGATCTCCCTGCAGTCCAAGGGACTCTCAGGAGTCTTCTCCAGCACCATAGTTCGAAAGCATCAATTCTTCGGTGCTCAGCCTTCTTTATGGGTATTAACAGAGAGGAAATTGTATAAATGCTCAGTAGTACTTGTCTAGCCCCTTGGGCTGGATGAAGCCCTACTGGGATTAGAGGAAATCCCAGGCAGTGGTTCTGACACTTGAGTGTGTTTCACCATCACAGACTTGTTAAAATATGGATAGATGGTTCCCATCCCTCAGAGGTTCTGATTCAGTAGGTCTGGGGTGGGACCAGAGACTGCACTTTTAACACATCCCCAGGTGAGGTGATGCTACTTGTCCTGGGGTCACTAAGAGCCAGTGTCTTCCACCAAGATGAGAGTCATGGAAAGAGAAGGGACTGAAGATCAGGTACAGACTTGATGTGCAGCCAATCCCGATGGAGAGTTATGAACCCTGAAGGAGGCCTATTCTCTAGGCCAGGGAGTCAGCTGACTTCCCACAGGGTGGGGTGACCTGTGGGAAGGTGACCAGCTTGGCAGGGTGACCAGCTGCCCTCACTGGAACTCCATGACACACACACAGATTCATAATCCAAAGAAGAAGCAGCCTACATAGAACTCCTTCCCCTCCTTCTGTCTCATTCCTATTTCTTCCAACTGGATAACTTCTGGCCTCTGGATATACCAAAATAGAGTGAGTTATAAGATGCTAATGGAGATGAGCAAGAAAATAGAAAACCAGATAGAGATGAAGCTAAAATCAGTGTTTCTAGATTTGGAATTCCCCCCACCCCGTAATTTCTCAAAGATAGCAGTCATCCTGGGAGCATTCTAGGTCCCCAAGATGTTAAAGTAGTCCCATGAAAATGAATGGGTTCTCTTTCAGCTACACAATAAAATCTATAGATTTCAACCTACATTCAGATCTTGTATGACTTGGATCCTTTTATACTAGCCAACCATTAAATATCTAACTTTTCCTAGTCCCTATACTTTTTCTTAAGTCTTTGCTCTCGCCTTCCTTCCAGCTGAATTGTCGTCCTTCCAATAAGCTCCTAACATCTGTCTCTATTTTCAGCATTCTAAATCAGGGGCTAGCAAATGGCCAAATATAGCCCACTGCCTGTTTTTGTCGGTAAAGTTTTATTGGAACATGGGCACACCCATTCATCTCTGTATCCTCTAGGGCTGCTTTTGTGCTGCTATGACAGAGTTGAGTAGTTGTAACAGAGACCATCTGGTCTGCACAACCTAAAATACTGGCTGGCTGGCGCTTCATGAGAAAAGCTTCCTGACCCCTGTTCCAAGTGCAATGTCATTTTCTCAATGAAACCTTAATGGATCCCACCAAGTAACATTTATCTCACTTTCCCCCCAAACCTCCTAGTTCTTCCCTCTATGATTATGTTACTTGTCATAATGGTTTTCTGTATATATAATATATATATATATTTTTTTCATCGAATCTCTTTGCCAGGGCATACAAAGTTACATTTAAAAACATTCCATAAAGTCATTTGTAAAGTTCCAAAAGTAGGAAGCAACCTAAATGTTCAAGAGTAGAAAAAAGGTCAAATAAACTATGGTATAGCCTATGAGGTATTGCTGCTGCGGCTAAGTCGCTCAGTCGTGTCCGACTCTATGTGACCCCATAGACGGCAGCCCACCAGGCTCCCCCATCCCTGGGATTCTCCAGGCAAGAATACTGGAGTGGGTTGCCATTTCCTTCTCCAATGAGGTATTGCTATGTAGCAAATAAAATCAGTTTCTCAAGATCTAATGGTTGGGGAAAAATTGTCCATCACATAAAAAGTTTTTAGAAAAGGTTCTAACAGTAATACAAGCCTACTTTGTAAGTTAATAAATAAATACACAAATTAAGAAGACTTGAAGGAAATCTATAAAAATCTTATTCTTCTCTGGGTAGTGGTTTATGGTTGACCTTCATTTTGTTATTATCTTAGTTTATATATTTTTCATAATAAGGATATATTACTTTTAAAACTAGGGGAAATCCCTTCTTGGCCTTTTGGCTAAGATCAAGTGTAAAACCGGGGAAAAGTCCAAGTTATTAACACACTAGCAGCTGACTGTCTTCTGGCTTCACCACATTCTAACACTTTGGCCTTGAAAATTCACCTAAGCCTCAGTTTCTTATCTCTAAAATATGGGGAAGTACAGCTTTCTTTGGAAAAGACCCTGATGCTGGGAGAAATTGAGGGCAAGAGGACAAGGGGGTGACAGAGGATGAGACAGTTGGATAGTTGTATGGTATCACTGACTCAGTGGATGTGAGTCTGAGCAAACCCCAGGAGATAGTGAAGGACAGGGAAGCCTGGCGTGCTGCAGCCCATGGGGTCACAAGAAGCTGGGCATGACTTAGCGACTGAACAATCACGACAATGCTTTTTTTTTGCAAGGTTTGTTGAATTTTTGAAACAGTCTAGCAATCTCCAAAATGCCCTCCTCCCCAGCATGCCACAGCATCTGGGCCATGGTGGTGAGATGGGGGGAGTCTGGGAGTTTCCACGGGACCGAGTTGGCACCTTGAGACCGAGGCGGAGCTGTGATGGAGCAGAATGGTGCTGAGGCTGCCTTGAAGTCCGGGGACAGCACACGCCTTCACAGCCCAGCATGAGGATGGCTGCCGTGAAAGGGTCCTGGTCCCCGAAGCCCCCGGCTTCACCGGTCCAATGCCATCGTGCCTTTGTGTTTCATTTTTCATTTTCATGCTAAACTTGCCATTCCAGCTGCAGTGGTTTGGGGCCTGCCCGTCCACATTCCCCACCTTGTGCTGTTTTCTCGCTGCCTCTCGTCAGTCTGTGTTCGCCATTTTCTTTCTCCTTCCAAGTCACACCTTCATACTTCCACTGAAGTGTATTACTTTTTTTTTTCTTCGCCAAAATCTTTCTGTTCCTTCCTGACTTGCTGAAAAATGTCTTTACTTGAGCCTACGAGTAACATTTTTTCTGTATTCCTTTCTCCCATCTTTTTCTGCTCCTCTTCTTTTGTCCACATCCTTATTATCCCCTCACCCAATTATCAAGATAAGTGAGGGAAGGCAAGAGTGGATGATGGAGATCAGCAAAGAGGTTGGTCAACTGGACTCAGGTGGTGGCAGTGGAGATGGAGAACAGTGGATAAGTTGTGCTAGATGGAGATAGGCTCCATTGAAGTCACATATGGTGAAGATGAGGGCCAGAAAGGGACTGTGATACACCCCAAGTGACCAAGGGACAGCTCAGGGAGTCTAGGTCTGTGTTCTTGCAATTCCTGGGTATATCCCAGTATCTGGATATATCACTCATCTGCCATGGCCCTTCCACCCCCCCCCCCATTCTGTGTGCTCCCCAGGGATGTGGAGACATTGACCTACCTCACCATATTCCACCACCCAGGGTGGTGTCTTTAACAAGGGCCTCCGCATACCCAAGAAGCCAAGAGGGTACCCGCTGACTTCTGGACTTTGAAGAAACCTGTCACACCTGCCTTTAGCTTCAGAACTTGGTATTTCAGGAAATTCATTGAGGGCTGGACCATAAAGTTACAGGGGTATGTTTTGGACTGGGGGCAATGGGGACAACTGTTATTAATTAGGTCAGTTTCTTATCAGCTCCATAAGAGTGGAATAGCAGACTCTGCCTCTGTGGTGCTGTCCCCAAGCTCAGTGGGAAGTCAGAGCCCTTAGCCCATGAGAATGCCTGAAGAGCAGGTGGGCCTCATGGATTAAGCAGTGAACCAGTGCAGGAGGAGATTAGCATTTGCTGAGCATGAACTGTTGTGGTTTGTGAACTGCTTGTGAGTCCTTGATGACCGGGTGTGTTGAGTCTCATGGCCTTGTATCCTGCATGGTGTGATGCTTCATGGCAATCCATCCTGGGAGCAGGTGTCCAGCCCTGATGCCTCCATGCCATGCAGGACTCTGGAGGCCTGTGGCGCTCTCCCCTAGCTCTTGGTTTTCTTGGTAGAGATGTAGAAGCCCCACCTCAGTGTGGCTACAGAAAGGTTATGCCCCAGCTCTGATTTCCCTTTTTTCTAAGATTTTTTTTTTAATGTGGACCATTTTAAAAGTCTTTATTGAATTTGTTACAATGTTGCTTCTCTTCTTGGACTGTGTGAATTAACCTTCTCTGGTTTCTAGAAAGTACCATGAGGATATGCAACTGTGGCTCAAGAGGGAGGGATAATCACATACCTGAAAGGATGGAGCTTTGAAAGGTCTCCACCAGAGCTACCTTGAATCTTCCTTGCAACCTGATCATCTCTCTGGGGATGCTCCCAGCTCTTTCTTGCTCAAGTACACATCAAGCCTGTGAGCTGAGGAATTTATGTCAAGCAAACTTTCCCAGGCTTAAGCTTATTATTCCCAGACTGTCCAAGGTTTACAGGGATCATCATCTATCAGATACCGTTTTCTACAGCTCAGTCAGTACACCTACTTGGTGCCAAATCCTATTGCCATTGAAAAAATTAGGAGATTGAGTCCCAGAGAGATTCAATAATTTTATTTGAGGTTAAATAGATGATTGATAGTCATACTGGGATCCAGGCCTAAACCTAATTTCAAAGCCCCTGATTTTTCTTTTTTAAAATATAATTTTATTTCTTTATTTTTGCCTATTCTGGGTCTTCACTGATGAGCTCTGGCTTTCTCTAGTTGGGGTGAGCGGGGGGCTACTCTTTGTTGCCTGCACAGGCTTCTCATGGCGGTGGCTTCTGTTGTTGCAGAGCACAGGCTTCTGTAGATGTGGCATGTGTCCTGAGCCATGTGAGATCTTCCTGGATCAGGGATTGAACCTGTGTCCCCTGAATTGGTAGGCAGGCTCTTAACTACTGGACCACTGGGGAAATCCTAATTTTCCTACCTTTGAAGCTGCCCAGGGTCTTCATATCTTTCTGCAAAATGGTTACCAAGCCGCTTCTTGAAGACTTGACATATTGGAAAACTCACTACCTCCCCAGATGGCCTACAGAGGTCAGTGTCCTGCTTAGGCCGATTAACAAGTGGCTGGTCTAGCTATCACCATCTATCACCACTAACACGTGGTGGTCTTTGTCCTTGTTTTCCTCCCTTCTCTTCTTCTCACTTGACTTTGCATCCTCCTGTCTTGCCCTGGAGGGAGGGGCCCCTTGACTTCATTCAGGAAGGGCCCAGGTTGAAGATGCTGCTGGTCCTCAAGAAAACGGCCTAGGCTGGGAGCTCTTTTCTCCTTCCCTGAGCTAACCAGGCAGTGATATACCCCCTGGTAATTTTTTTTTTCTAGTTTCAAGGTTTATTTTCAATGTACTGTATTCAAGAAAGTGTAGATTTGCAGTAGTAGAAATACAGGTGAGAGAGGCAGAATAAAATGCCCATAAATATGTCCACACAATGATGGGCAGTTGATTTGTTTTATTGGAGTAAAATTGCTTTTCATTGTGGTGTTAGTTTCTACCATACAGTGAAGTGAATCAGCTCTACGCACACATATATCCCCTCTCCCTTGGACCTCTCTCCTACCTCCTCCCCGCCACCGTCCCACCCTGTAGGTCATCACCGAACACTGAGCTGAGCTCCCTGTGCCATACAGTCACTTCCCACTGGCGATCTGTTTAACACATGATGGTGTGTTTATATCAGCCCTTATCTCCCAATGCATCTCACCTTCCCCTTCCCCCCGTGTCCACATGTTCATTGTCTATGTTTGGGTCTCTATTGCTGCCCTGCCCTGGCAGTAGATTTTTGAAAAATTGGCAACAAAATGCCTTGGAGAAAAACATAGCGTTTTCAACAAATGATACTGGAAAAAATGGGTTTCCTTATTCTCTTTAACAAGAATTCCAATCCATAATTTGCACCATAACTATACAAATCAAACTATACAACATTTATAAGAAAAGTATGTAGGAGGAAGCTTTTATGTCCCTGGGGTAGCAGTGACTTCTTAAATGCAACACACCAAAAGCATAATCCATAAAAGAATAAATTGATGCAATGGATTTATTAAAACTTAAAACTCCACATGTTAACACATAGGTGATTAAAAAAATAGTGTCAGTTGTCTCAGTAACATTCTCTTTTTGAACAAAGGCAGTCTCATGTGTTTCAAAAGACATTTTTCATTATATTTCTTCCTGTTGGATATTCTAGAATTATAGTAAATGGTGTTTTCAAATACAATTTTCTAATGATAAATCATTAGAAAATAGAGGCATAATTCATAATTGACATTGTTTACAGCAACCTTGCCAGATTGACTTACTCTTTTTAAAAAATTTTTTTGAAGTATATTTGATTTACAATGTTGTGTTCCTTCTGTACAACATGGTCACTTAGTTATACATGCACATATATATTATTTTTATATTCTATTCCATTGTGATCTGTCACAGAATATTAAATATAGTCTCCTCTGCTATACGTTGGGACCTTGTTGTTTACCATTCTCTATGTAAGAGTTTACCTCTGCTAATCCCAAACTCCCATTTCTTCCCTCCCCCCAACCTTGACAACCACAAATCTGTTCTCTGTGTCTTATTTTTTAAAGAGTCTATATCTTATTTTTTTAAGAGCCTAGATTTTTAGCATTTTCTTATTTCTATGGTATAAATATTCCCAGCATAGCTGATATCAAGCTACCAAGGTAGCATCACTGAAAGCAGAGTTGGGAAGCATACATGTGTGCTCAATCTGTAAACTGTGTCTGATTCTTTGTGACCCCATGGACTGTAGCCCTCCAGGCTCCTCTGTCCTTGGGGTTTCCCAGGCATACTGGCATGGGTTGTCATTTCCTTCTCCAGGGGATCTTCCCAACCCAAGGATTGAACCCACATCTCCTGTACTGGCAGGCAGATTCTTTACCACTGCACCACCAGGGAAGCCCACTATTGGACGGTAAAAGCAAGCAATCTATGTGGAAATTGTCAAAGAAATTCAGCTCTAATAGAGAAGTATGTAAGATAGGAAGTCAAGTGTCTTCAGCTTAACTCACCACCTGGACTAATAACTGACCATTTTTCTTGAAGATAATTTCATCTCTTTCTCTCTAGATCTTCCTAGATCATATTACATATTAATTATGCATATCTTGGTAAAATGTGACCATATTAATCATATTACTTTTTAATCTGGATTTTCATTTGACAGCTTATCATGAACATTTCTGCATTAGTCATTTAGAGATTACCTTATCCTTCATCATGGTAGCATATTATTCTACTGTGTGGATGTCCTGTAATTTATTTAATCAGTTTGATTTTTAACAACAGGTTATTTCCATTTTTTTTTTTAAATCATAAACAGTGCTTTGAATATGTACTCAATAATCTCCTTTGGATATTTTTTTAGAAATCAATTATTGGGTCAAAGCGTATCCATACTTTTGATTGTCATACAACATGCTCTCCAAAATAGCTCTGCAATTTACATTCCCACTGCTAATGTTCCGCACTCCCATTAGGACTGGGTATTACTGATCTAAGTCATTTACTGATCTGATGGGTAAAAAGAATACTATTTTTTAAAAATTACTTTTCTTTAAATTTCAAGGAGGATGAAATCTTTTCATATGTCTATTGACTATTTGTTTTTCTTTTCTCATTTTTTTTTCTATCTGAAGCCTATACTTGTGTATGTTCAGGCCTGTGTATCACTAGTTATCACTAGAAAGAGGTTCAGAGAGCAAGTGGTATCTACTCTGATGTTTATTTTACCCAAGAAACCAGTTTTAGCTTTCTACTGTGTACTAGGTTTGGGGTTGTTAAATACAAAGAAATATAATGCCAAGTTCCTGTTCTTGATGGTACTGAAAATCACCAATGGGAGACCGATGTGCAGGAAATAGAGGATGTGGCCCGGGAGTTGCAGTGGCCTGAGGATGGCAGGGCCCAGTCTTCGAGTTTTAAATTGAAGTTCTGGTACTGTCACTTCAATTCTCTCGCAATTGAGATTAGACATATGGGCTGTCCGAGAGCTAGGACTTGATAGTAAGTAATTCTGCCTGTAACCCAGGAGATGAAGACACTGTCATTGTTTTCTGGGTGGTCTTGCTAACCTTTGATTTCAAGTTCCCCGGAAACTTTGCTAACCAGTGACCTGCATCCCTGCCTCCACCGCAAGGCAGTCCCCTTTGGCCATTGGATACACCCCCCAGAACTCTGAGGAATGCTGCGGAGACACTGAGCACAAGAACCAGTCTGGTCCCAGCGAGTCCCATGTTTCTGTGATTTTCTATGACTCGACGATTCCTTTCAATAGGAGCCATAGATGATACCAACATCATCGTGGGGACACAGTGCCTGGCCTCCAGGTGCTTATGGGCTGAAGAACCTTTGTAAAACGCCT
The DNA here is from genome assembly GCF_019923935.1 of Bubalus bubalis. Lineage (NCBI taxonomy): Eukaryota > Metazoa > Chordata > Mammalia > Artiodactyla > Bovidae > Bubalus > Bubalus bubalis. The sequence continues at coordinate 47,109,000 of NC_059159.1, read as the reverse complement.
TGGCAGCCTACATGGAAGGATGTCAGTTGCTGGGCAAAGTTGGCTCTCTGCTCAGCGGTGGCCCCTCCACACCTACCTGCGTCATGGTTCCCAGGCCAGGCTGCACATTAGAATCACCCAGGGAGCTGTTAAAAAGCTATGGAGATGAGGCCCTACCCCCAGGAGGTTCTGATTCAATAGGCCTGGCATGAGGCCCAGGCAGCAGTGTTTTGTAAGAACTCCCTGGGTGGTTCTTATGTGCAGCCAGGGCTGGGAACCACTTGCCTGCACAGATTACTGGGGGGATTTTCATAGAGATGGATGACTTCATTAGCTGGTGGTTCAGGACTGTTGCCTGTGTTGGTCACATTATCTCCATGGTTTGTCATTTCCTTAAGTCCTTTGAGGGCAGGGACTGTGGACTTCACACTTGAGAGGTTCATCTCTTTCAGCCAGGCTGTACTCATGGTCCTTCTGTGGTTAAGATCCGAGTCCCAGATTTCTTGGGCTCAGACGCTGGTTCTGTAATCTGACACCTACAAGACTGTGGGGAAAATACTTAACCTGTGTATGCCTCAGTGTCCTCACCTAAAGTTGAAGAAAATACTATCTCAAGGGTATCGGTGGATTATATAGGTTTCTTGTATGCAAAGTACTTATAAGAGCAGCTGATGGTAGGAAGCAGTCAGTGAACATTATTCTCATGACTTGGGAGAAGGAACTATATTAGGGAAGAGCAAATCTGATTATATCATGGGACTTTCTTTAACCTTTGTATTCTTTAGCTTTTGCTACAAGTTAATCACTAAAGGGATATTCCTGATAAGCTTGAATTAGACATAATGGCTCATCTCTGGGAATCCTTGCTCCCATCTGTGAATGGCTGCAGAAAGAAATGAACATGTCCCCTCTGGAGTCTGACCGGAACCAAGAAATGTTTGGTTTTAACACCACCGCCACCCTCCTTCATCCCTGAGGCCCTGGATCCAGTATCCCATGCATAGTGAGTGCCCCTGGGAATGAGGACCACAGAGACAAGAGGACAAGTCAGAAGATCTGGATTAAAGGGCTATCCCTTCTGACTGTTGCTTCATCTTTAAGATGGTTGTAATCTCCTGGTGGTAAACCTGACCAGGCAATTGTGACCATCCAGGGAGGAGACATGTGCAATAACACACCATCAATCCTAAAAGGTTGTGCTGCTCAGAATCTTTAGGTCTCTGAAAAAGGGTCAGGGATGAATCTCACATAGGCAGCCTCAAGAAACTCAGGCTCACTAGATGACATGTACAGAATGGATTTAAATATATGAGAAGTGTAGAGAGAGACGTAAAGTAAATATAGTTTAGAAAGATACTATTTTCAGGTGAGGGAAGCTGAGAAGACGTCCTAGACAAGAGAGTTGAATTAGGGTTTGAAAAAAAAAATGGTATTTGGCCATGCCTAGGTGGGTAGAGGTGTGCATACAGATGTGTGTCTGTAAGTAAATGCCCATAGGACTGCGGGCATTTATAGAGGGGTTTCTCGTGGCTACTGGAGGAGTGGTGACAGTGGAAGTCAAGCTCCCTTGGAGTGTGGAAAAGTGGAAAGAAAATTGGCTTTGGAATCAGGCAGACTTGGGTCCTATTCTAGACATTTTCAAAATACTCTGCCCAGTACATTGTGAGGTTTTTGGTTCCAGCCATGGACACATACACTGTCTCTCTCTTTCCCTCTCTCACATTTGCAGTCTCATCATCCATTTAATCTCTTGTCGATTCTCATTTCCAAACAGCTCCTGAATTTTTACCTTCCTCTCCCTTCCATTGCCATTGCCAAGCACTGACCCTGACTTTAACTTGCAGCCAGACTCCATCACCGCGTTGGTTTCAAGGCTTGCCCTCTTTCTCCTTGCTTCCTCACTTCCAGTTGCCTCCTGCCTGCAGTTTTCTTTCTGTTGTACTATTCCTCTCTGGCAGTCACTGCATGGCCACAAGAATCTTTCTAAAAATCACATATCTGATCACATTCGTCTCCTGTTAAAATACCAATAATGACTTGCCTTGCAGCCGGAATAGCATCAAGTCCAATCATTAAATAGGCGCTGCCCACCTCCACTGCTTCACTTCTGTTTTCCTAGTCATCCTCTCAGTGGGACTGAGTGGCGGCCAGCTTTACTCCATCCTATGTCTAAATCTGGTCCATGCCGGCTTCTCTGCTTGGAATGCCCTTTCCTAGTGTTTCCCTCTGGAATAATTTAATTGAATTATTTTAATAAATGAATTAATTGAATAATTTTAATATAGTAATATATTAATATTGCATATGAACAAAGTAATATATCCATCTCTTCTTGGGCTTATTTACCTGTCTAGGTGAGCCTTTGTGAGGGCAATGTCCATAAACGACTTACCTGTTTCTCTATACAGGTCCAGGTACAAGGCCTGGCATGAATTAGGTGCTCAACAAAAACTTAATGATTAAGTGAATGAACTAATAAATGCATAGGTAGTTTTACTAATAAGAACTCCCACTCATGCCTTCTACTGGAAAGGAAAAGGAGCCAACGATTACACATTGATTATCTGTCTAATCCACTCTTTGACATGTTCTCCCAAGGCAGTTTAATCATTCATCTTGGTATTCAAAAGGCTGAAATCCTTTGGAGTGGATTTTCATAAGAATGAGTTGTTCAACCCCAAGACATGAAAGGAGCCCAGCTGAAGTTGAGAAACTCAGTATATCCTGCAACTTTTGCAATTTGAGGATCAGGTGAAAGGTCAAAATATTCACTGAGGACATATAAGGTACTGATTGAGTAAGTCTTTGGTAGAGGAGTGGAGATAAAGAAGTTAAAAAGGCAGCTCCATTTTCTTGTCTATCTATGTGTTTACACAGTCCAGGCCTTTGATCTGTACTGTTAAAACACAATACAGGATTTCCCTGAAACAATCACGGTTTCCCTGGTGGCTCAGTGGTAAAGAATCCACCTGTCAATGAAGGAGACAGGGGTTCGATCGCTGGTCTGGGAAGATTCTACATGTCATGAAGCCGCTAAGCCCATGCTCCACAGCTATTGAACCCATGCTCTAGAACCTGGAAGCTGCAGCTACTGAAGTCCATGTGTTTACAGCCTGTGCTCAGCAGCAAGAGAAGACACTGCAATGAGAAGCTGCGCAGCAACAAAGACCCAGCCCAGCCAAAATAAATAAATAAAATTATAAAAAATAAAAACAACAAATTTCAACCCAGTAAATTCGAAGATCTACTAGGCTTTATTCAATGATTCACAAATCAGGCACCATCCCCTCTAGTAATAATAGAAGGGTACTTCCATAGATTGTTCATGGGTTGGATCTGTGGTTTTTCTTTTTAACAATGGCCCCCTTTGGATCAGACTCTCAGACGAACTGAGAGATGTGATCGCAATGTCAGACCTTGGCATCACTCTCAGCTATGGCTCTGCAGCTCTGTTGATCTTTGGTGTGGTATTCACATGTCATGATGTGTTTGGCTGAAACTCTGTGATAATCACCGGCCATGACTTCAGGTTCACGATTTTTAATTCATTCTCTTTGCTTCTGTTATGATTGTCCAGCGGTGAGGAGATCATTACCCTGTCGATCAGCAGCTGCAAACGTACATTTAAAGCTTCTGAGAGGGAACAGTGTGCTGGGGGATCGTTATGATAACTGTAAGCAGGATCACCCCCAATGTTTGGGGCATACTATGGAGCCATAGTGCCCGAGACCCAAACCAGTCAAAAAAAGACCCTGTTGAGGGAGTCACCCTTTGATGCCAAGTGTCTTGCTCAGTGATCTTAATGTAACTGAGTTTCAGCTTCCCCAGAATGGTTCTTCCAGGTGCAGCAGGTACTGCTGGCCCCCACACAGACCCCTCCTTGCTCAGCTAGAAGATAATCAAGAGCTATCCTGTTATCAAGAACAACCTTGACCAGAGAGTCTAAGGATCTTCGCTGGGCAGCACATGCTTTAGCCGTGGTTTCTGCAATATATTCAGAAGTTAGGGAGAGACTTCTGATCACATTCTCACTTGTCCTTATACCTATCCATGGCTTTGCCAAAGGGAGAAATTCCTGAATCATAATGCCTTCTGAAAAGTCCTTTCTAGAACAATTAGCAGCATAGTTAGAAAACCTAAGAAGCATAGCGCAGCTGTGTCCCAGCCATGTGGACATTTTTAGATCCCAGGAAAGTGATAACTACCATAGATAAAGACAAGATCTATTGGGGACACAAACCATTTCCGTCAAGGAAGTACTGTTAATGGACTCGTTCACAGGAATTGCTGTGTTTACCTGCTCAAGCCAGAGGTCAGTCAGTTTCTTAGTTCATGGTAGAGGAAATCTCCCAGTCTGAGATAGTCATCCTAAATTCCAGAAGTTACCTGACTTAGCAATGTCCTGGGAAATATGGATGGGGGTGTCATTTTTCCAGGGTATGCTAAAGGAGAAAAAGGAAAGAAGAAAGAGGTGTATGTTTAGCCAAAGTAGGAAGTCTTGATCCACTGTCTTGGGTGGAACCAGTCTACCTGGATGTCAGCTACTTCTCTTCCTTGTCAGATTGATTCAGAGGTGTCTAGCATTGGTTCATGTCCAGATGTCTAATGGGCCCCTTTTCAGCTGTGAGATAAATATCCACGGTTCAAGTTCCTAGAGTTTGACTGTCATTTGGGTAGTCAGAAGAACCTGAAGAATCTGGCACAGTCCCTTCCAAGGAGATTTAAGGGAAACTTTGTTTTTAGTGATTTCAAATCAGCAAGGTGGGAGACAGTTGGAAATATTAGTTTGGTGAGTCATATGTTTGAAGCAACTAGAAGAATTCAGGACCTAGTCGAGTTTACATGTAGGTAGTAAAACCTCAAAAATAATTAACAGGAACTAGAATCTAATATCTACAGTGGTGCAAACATAATTTTTCTCTCTACAGTTGCTCTTATCTTTTTTTACCAAAGATAATCACAGTAAAGCTAATTTGTTTATATTAAATTTGACCTGATTATTTATGTAAGTGCATCAAGAAAAGTGCCTGATCATGTAAGTTCTGTTTAGGACGGCTTTGCTGAAATGTTTCACAAGGATTCTCAAACTCCACCTGCAATACCATTTCAGTCAAAGTCTTGGTAATATAGTCAACATTTCTGATTGTGTCAGCATGAAAATAATACTACTCACTGAGAGATTCTGAATTCTGGAGGGAGCCAGTATGGGGAAAAAGTAAATGTTGCATCTTTGTTCACAAAAGTGTATCTTACTAAGTCGGTTGATAGCTTAAAAAATTTCCTTAAATTTTGGGGAAAAAAGGCATCAGCAATACTATAAACATGAGATCATGAAAATGATAACCCATCCTCGGACTTCCCTGTTGGCCCAGTGACTAAGACTCTGTGCTTCCAATGCAGAGGGTGTGGATTCGATCCATCCCACATGGCAGTTCAGTTCAGTCGCTCAGTTATGTCCGATGCTTTGTGACCCCATGGACTGCAGCACGCCAGGCTTCCCTGTCCATCACCAACTCCCAGAGCTTGCTCAAACTCATGTCCATTGGGTCGGTGATGCTATCCAACCATCTCATCCCCTGTCATCCTCTTCTCCTGCTTCCAATCTTTCCCAGCATCAGGGTCTTTTCCAATGAGTCAGCTCTTCCCATCAGGTGGCCAAAGTATTGGAGTTTCAGTTTTAACATCGGTCCTTCCAATGAATATTCAGAACTGATTACCTTTAGGATGGACTGGTTTGATCTCCTTGCAGTCCAGGGGATTCTCAAGAGTCTTCAACACCACAGTTGTGGCATGGCCAAAAAAAGAGAACCATCTTCATCCGTTCATTCAACCTCATATTATTAATTCTTGTTCTGCTCAAATCCAGTTTTTCCATTAGTCCTTTCGACCTTGCCTGATGATTGAGGATGATAGAAACAGTGACTAAAGAGTTTGTAAGATTTTTGTTAAAATGCATATGATTTTCCCAATGAAGTAAGTTCCTTGGTCACTGGAGACTGTGGAAGGTTTACTCTAAGTGGGAAACACATTTTCCAACAGTGTCTTTCCACTACGAGGGCATTGGCCTTGTGACAGGAAAAAGCTTCAACCCATCAGGAGAATGTACATACAGCAATAAAAGCATATTAATAACCCATACTAAGTGGTAGTTGCAGGTGCTCAGAGGGTCCAGAAGAAGGAGGTCTGAGGGTCCTGTGGAACCAAAGGAGCTTTTCTGAAATGCACTAGAGTAGGTAGAGGAATGCAAAAAGCCAAAATATGGGAGGTTTGCCAGGGCGCTGGGAAGATCCAAGCAGCCGTCTTGGGTTTCTCATAGCCCCAACTGTTCATTTAGATTACAGCCATTTTTTACCTATCTTAATTTCTCTGATTTGGGAGCAGACTGTTGCCATGTTACAAAGACGTCAGGATGGTAAAATCTGGCAACAAGTGGTCATTTTTTGCAGAAGCAATATGAACTTTATTCACGTGTACCACAGTCCTGATAGAATCTGTTGCTGCTTCTTTTGCATGAAAGCCAGTGAAGTCATTTCCCTAATATTCAGACTCAGATGGTAAAAAATCTGCCTGCAATGTGGGAAACCTGGTTTCAATCCCTGGGTTGGGAAGATCCCCTGGAGAAGGGAATGGCTACCCACTCCAGTATTCTTGCCTGGAGATTTCCATAGACAGAGGAGCCTGGCGGGCTATACAGTCCATGGGGGTTGCAAAGAGTCAGACACGACTGACGACTAACACTTTCACTTCAATTTTGATAACAGCAGTTTCAGATTTGTCAGATGTCCCATTAGTCCAATTTTCAAATACCACTTATTTAAAAAAAAGTTTTTTTTTTTTCTGATGAGTTTCATTTCAGAGTCGCTCTTAGGTCCTGGAGAAGATGCAGGTAGGAAATCTTCATCTCAAAAGTACAGACTGAGTGCAAAACACTGTTTCCAATGCCCTGATCTTTTGAAGCATTTTGAGAGCAATAGGTGAGATTTAGGGATTGGAAAAAAAGAAAATGTTGAACTTTGAACTTCTAGAGACACACTTTTGATTCTTCAGAGAATTGTAAGACAGAGAACTTGTGTTCCCAGTACCCTCTAAAGAATTGGGTTTAGCTTTGGTGTCGGTACCTTTAATCTCTTTAATTTTCAGTAGCTTTTTCCAACACATCTTTCACTGAAGCTCTTTCAGAATTTTGAAAACTTTTGGAGGCTTCTGCATACTGATTAAAATAGGTATTCCATCTGTTTGATTTGGGAGCCCTTGATTACCTATTTGGAACATTGCTTATAATGGCCATTGTAATTTCAGGTTATTTTTAGTAAAATGTTCCCATTTTGCTCTTTAAAAAATTGTTTTAAAAATTTATTTTTTTAATTTACTTTTTGGCTGTGCTGGGCCTTGGTTGTGCTACATGGGCTTCTCTGGTTGTGGCCAGTGGCCTCTCCAGAGTGCATGGGCTCAGTAGTGGCAACGTGCAGGCTTAGTTGCCCTGAGGCTTGTGGATCTTAGTTCTCCCACCAGAAATTGAACCTGTGTGCTCTACATTGGAAGGTGAATTCTTTACCACTGAACCACCAGGGAAGCCCCCAAGGAACTATAATTCTTAAACATAAACAAGTGTGCCAGAAGTTGCATATTCAACTCTTTGGATCCTTTTTTTTTTTTTTTTAACTGGGACTTTGGGTTTCTGAGAGCCAAACTAATGATGAGGAGGGACTTGTGGAGTTGGAAGGTGGTTAAGTGCTCTATAGCCTTTAAATTCTTGACTTCTACTCACCAATGTTTTCAACTTTTTTTTTTTTTAATTTCTGAGAGTCCCATTAGCAACTAACCTTTATTTAATATCCACTTGAAGCCTCCCACTGGAGATCTCAGACCCAGTTCTGTCCCCAGTCCAGTTCAATTCTTGAGTTGGACCCAGTCCAGATCCAACTGGTAACCACCAACAATTCCCATGGAACTTTGGGAGGAAAGGGCTGAATAAGCAGACCTCAAAGAATGGAGGCAGCAGACTGATTCTAAACAAACGGAGAACTGCAGCTGCCACCGACAGTTTCCGACGTGGAATCTGGGGAAGAATTCCAAATGAGTGGGGAACTACAGCAGTTCCTAATACGGAATCTGGGGACAGAATTGAGGACTGGGGGTTTGCACCCAGAGAACTGTGGTCTGAAAAGTTAGGGCCTTGGCTCAGAGAAGAATCCTTTGCCAGCTCAGTTAGGCTGTGGGTAGAATTGTCTACCAGCTTTAATGACCTTATCCATAAAGGAAAGCGAATTGGATCAGGAGCTCAAAGGCGAAGAGAGCAGAGCTCAAACCGTGAGGAAGTCTCCAAGGGTCCTCAGAAATGGAGAGAAAGTCACTGAAGTCAAAAGAGTTCATGGGCTCCCTGCCTGTGTTTCCTGTTGTCCCTGAACACTGTTGGAAGTTCACTTTAGATCCCACCACCGCCACCAAATCTGTTTAAAAGTCAAATTCAGCTGAGTAAATTTGAAGATCTAATTGGCTTTATTCAATGATTAATGGATCAGGGCAGCATCCATCTAGTATAAAGAAGAGCTCTCCGAAGGACTGTGCAAAATGGAAGATTTTTATAGGAAGAAGGGTGGGGCAAGGGAGCTATTAATATTAGCAAAAGAGAGGAAAGGATTATTTTAGGCCAGGGTGTCTTCTTTTTTCAGGGGAAAGGAAAGAGCTTTATCTTGCAGATTGCTTCTTCTTTCATGGGGGATGGAGAAGGCTAGTTCCTCATTGGTGCTGATCAGAAAATTCCAGATTGACCAGTTATGAGTGTATTTCTGGGAAAGGTCAAAACTGCATTTAGGCTAGGTATTAAATCTAGGTTTGGTATCATGGGTTTTGGCACAAGTCATGCCATTTTGAGCCTGTGATGTTTCTCTTTAACAGCATTATCTATGCTTGGCTATTCCAGATCATATTCTTCACTTTTCATATTGTTATAGTCACAGATTTCTACTTGATCAGCCATAGATGATATCTGAATTGATTTCCACCCCACTGTGATTCTTTGTCCATGGAAGACATGTGCTTATCAACCACATCACTCCTTCCTGCCTGCCAACCCTGAATGTAGTTTCAGAATTTTTCCTTGCATGGTATACCAGGTCTTGTTAAGTCATCATAGAACCATTCAACTTCAGCTTCTTTGGCATTAGTGGTTGGGGCAAAGACTTGAATTACTGTGATATTGAATGGTTTGCCTTGGAAATGAACAGAGATCATCCTGTCATTTCTGAGACTGCACCCAAATCCTGCATTTTGGACTCTTTTGTTGACTATGAGGGCTACTCTATTTCTTCTTGCCCACAGTAGTAGATATAATGATCATCTGAATTAAATCCACCCATTCCGGCTCATTTTAGTTCACCAATACCTAAAATGTTGATGTTCACTCTTGTCATCTCCTGTTTAACAACTTCCAATTTACTTTGATTCATGGACCTAACATTCCAGCTTCCTAAGCAATATTGTTCTTTACAGCATTGGACTTTACTTTCATCCATCAACATCCACAACTGGGCGTTGTTTTTGCTTTGGCTCTGTCTCTTCATTCTCTCTGGAATTATTTCTCCACTCTTCTCCAGTAGCATATTGGGCACCTACCAACCTGGGGAGTTCATCTTTCAGTGTCATATCTTTTTGCCTTTTCATACTGTTCATGGGGTTTTCAAGGCAGGAATACTGAAGTGGTTTGCCATTCCTTTCTCCAGTGGACCACATTTTGTCAGAACTCTCCACTGTGACCTGTCTGTCTTGGGTGACCCTACTTGACATGGCTCATAGTTTCATTGAGTTAGACAAGGCTGTGGTCCATGTGATCAGTTTAGTTTGGTTAGTTTTCTGTGATTGTGGTTTTCATTCTGTCTGCCCTCTGATGGATAAGAATAAGAGGCTTATGAAAGCTTCCTGCTGGGCTTCTATGATGATCTACAAGACATTCTAGAACTAACACCCCAAAAAGATGTGCTTTTCATCATAGGGGACTGGAATGCAAAAGTAGGAAGTCAAGAGATACCTGGAGTAACAGGCAAGTTTGGCCTTGGAGTGCAAAATGAAACAGAGAAAAGGCTAACAGAGTTTTGCCAAGAGAACACACTGGTCATAGAAACCACCCTCTTCCAACAACACAAGAGAAGACTCTACACATGGGCAATACCAGATGGTCAATACCAAAATCAGATTGATTATATTCTTTGCAGCCGAAAGGAGAAGCTCTATACAGTCAGCAAAAACAAGACTGGGAGCTGACTGTGGCTCATATCATAAACTCCTTATTGCAAAATTCAGACTCAAATTGAAGAAAGTAGGGAAAACCACTAGACCATTTAGATATGACCTAAATCAAATCCCTTATGATTATACAGTGGAAGTGACAAATAGATTCAAGGGATTAAGATCTGATAGAGTACCTGAAGAACTATGGATGGAGGTTCATGACATTGTACAGGAGGCAGTGATCAAGAGCATCCCCAAGAAAAAGAAATGCAAAAAGGCAACATGGTTGTCTGAGGAGGCCTTACAAATACCTGAGAAAAGAAGAGAAGTGAAAGGCAAAGGAGAAAAGGAAAGATACACCCATGTGAATGCAGAGTTCCAAAGAATAGCAAGGAGAGATAAGAACGCATTCCTCAGTGATCTGTGCAAAGAAATAGAGGAAAACAATAGAATAGGAAAGACTAGAGATCTCTTTAAGAAACTTAGAGATACCAATGGAACATTTCATGCAAAGATGGGCTCAATGAAGGACAGAAATGGTATGGACCTAACAGAAAGTGAAAGTGAAGTCGCTCAGTCATGTCTGACTCTTTGCGACCCCATGGACTGTAGCCCACCAGGTTCCTCTGTCCATGGGATTCTCCAGGCAAGAATACTGGAGTGGGTTGCCATTTCCTTCTCCAGGGGATCTTCCCAACCCAGGGATTGAACCCAGGTCTCCTGGATTCCATGCAGATGCTTTAACCTCTGAGCCACCAGCTCAAATAAGAGAAGCAGAAGGTATTAAGAAGAGGTGGCAAGAATACACAGAACAACTATACAAAAAAGATCTTAATGACTCAGATAACCACAATGGTGTGATCACTCACCTAGAGCCAGACATCCTGGAATGTGAAGTCAAGTGGGCCTTAGGAAGCATCACTACAAACAAAACTAGTGGAGGTGATGGAATTCCAGTTGAGCTATTTCAAATCCTGAAAGATGATGCTGTGAAAGTGTTGCACTCAATATACCAGAAAATTTAGAAAACTCAGCTGTGGCCACAGGACTGAAAAAGGTCAGTTTTAATTGCAATCCCAAAGAAAGACAATGCCAAATAATGTTCAAACTACTGCACAATTCCACTCATCTCACACACAACCAAAGTAGTGCTCAAAGTTCTCCAAGCCAGGATTCAACTGTACATGAACCGAGAACCTCCAGATGTTCAAGCTGGATTTAGAAAGGGCAGAGAAACCAGAGATCTAATTGCTGACATCCATTGGATCATAGAAAAAGCAAGAGAGTTCCCAGAAAAGCATCTACTTTATTGACTACGTCAAAACCTTTGACTGTGTGGGTCACAACAAACTGTGGAAAATTCTGAAAGAGATGGGAATACCAGACTACCTTACCTGCCTCCAGAGAAATCTGTATGCAGGTCAAGAAGCAACAGTTAGAACCAGACATGGAACAACAGACAGGTTCCAAACCCAGGTAGGAGTACGTCAAGGCTGTATATTGTCACCCTGTTTATTTAATTCATATGCAGAGTACATCATGAGAAATGCTGTGCTGGATGAAACACAAGCTGGAATCAAGATTGCTGAGAGAAATGTCAAACCTCAGATATGCAGATGACACCACCCTCATGGCAGAAAGCGAAGACGAACTAAAGAGCCTCTTGATGAAAATGAAAGAAGAGAGTGAAAAAGCTGGCTAAAAACTCAACAGTCAAAAAAATAAGATCATGGCATCCAGTTGCATCACTTCATGGCAAATAGATGGGGAAACAGTAGAAACAGTGACAGGTTTTATTTTCTTGGGCTCCAAAATCACCACAGATGGTGACTGCAGCCATGAAATTAAAAGATGCATGCTCCTTGGAAGAAAAGCCATGACCAACTTCAACAGCATGTTAAAAAGCAGAGACAATACTTTGCTGACAAAGGTCTGTCTATTCAAGCTATGGTTTTTCCATTAGTCATGTATGGATGTGAGAGTTGGACCATAAAGAAAGCTGAGCGCTGAAGAATTGATGCTTTTGAACTGCGGTGTTGGAGAAGACTCTTGAGACTCCCTTGGACTGCAAGGGATCAAACCAGTCAATCCTAAAGGAAATCAGTCCTGGATTTTCATTGGAAGGACTGATGCTGAAGCTGAAACTCCAACACTTTGGCCACCTGATACGAAGAACTGACTCATTTGAAAAGACTCTGATGTTGGGAAAGATTGAAGGCAGGAGGAGAAGGGGATGACAGAGGATGAGATAGTTGGATGGCATCACTGACTCAGTGGACATGAATTTGAGTAGGCTCCGGGAGTTGGTGATGGACAAGGAAGCCTGGCATGCTTCAGTCCATGGGGTCTTAAAGAGTCAGACATGACTGGGTGACTGAACTAGGAACTATACCAGGTAGCTATTGGTCTTCTGGTACCAATTTATCAGAGTAAATAAAGTACTATGAAATAAAATCCATTTTTTCCAATCCCCTAGCACATCTTTGAGGTATTTTTTGGGAGAAATCTGGGTCTTGGGAAGGTGGAGACTGAATGCAAGGGTCACAGTGGAACTGCTTTTCCTTGAGGTCCAACCTCTAAGTGCTTCCTTAATGTCTGCTCACGGATGTCTCATGCCTTGCTCTCTGTGATGAACCCTTGGATGCCTTATAGATTATTTGTGTTTTTCTTTCTCTACATTCTCAATTGCAGTAATTTCAATATGCACCCAGTTTAAACAAGCTAGAGACCTATTACTCATCCCTGACGCGTCCAGTTTCTTTACCTGCACATTTACTTCACCAACAAATAGTATTAATTGCGTTAATCAATACATCTTTCAAATATATCTCCTTCCAGTCTTACTGTGATGCCTTCCCAGTGTAAGCCTTTATAATGTCTCTTCTCTTAACTGGTTGATATAATTACATCTTAGCTGGTTTTCTTGCTACTATCTGTGCCTCTATCTACTCTACTGCCAATACTTCAATGAGGTATCAGCTAATTGTACTCCTAGGTATTTATCCTCGGGTAACAAAAACATGTGTCCATGGAAAGAATGGTACAACATTCACAGCAGGTTTTTTCACAATGGCCCTGAATTGGAAAGAACCCAAATGTCTATCTACAAGTTAATTGACAACATATTGTGCATTTATCCAATGGAATACCAATCAGCCAAAAAAATAAAAAGGCAAACTACATACATAGAAATTTATGAATCTCAAAAATAACACGCTGAGTAAAAGCCAAACATAAGAAAAACATAAGAAAGCCAAACATAAGAAAACTGTATGATTTCATGGATATAAACTTTTAGAGCAATTAACTAAACAAATTTATGATTAAAAGGTGGTAAGAACAGTCTTTGCATCTTGGGATGGGGAGTGGGTGGTGTTTGACTGGGAAGGGACATGAAGGAACTTTCTAGGAAGTTGGAAGTGTTCTGTGAAAGGAATGTAGATTTCATTTGTCAAAATAATACAGCTCAGATTTATACACTTAATTGTAGTAAATTTTACCTTAAAAAAAAAAAAGGAAACTAGAACTGTGAAAAATAATAAATGTGAGGAGAGTGGAGAGTGGGTGGAAGTATAGATGATTCAAGAATGGCAAAATGCTGATAATTATTGAGGTTGGGTGATGGGTGCTTAGGGGTTCATTATACTATTTTGCATACTTTTTATATGTTTGAAAATTTCCACAATAAAAGGTTATTTGAAAGAATAGGTCAAATCATATCTCTTTGAAGTTTGAAGCCTTTTAATGACTTCTCATCAGACATAGGAAAAAAAGCCTAAGTTATATGCTATGATTTATGTGGTCCTGCCCACTTAGCATTCTGAACTCAACATTCAGAAAACTAAGATCAGGGCATCCGTTCCCATCACTTCATGGCAAATAGATGGGGAAACAATGGAACAGTGACAGACTATTTTCTTGGGCTCCAAAATCACTGCAGATGGTGACTGCAGCCATGAAATCAAAAGATGCTTGGTCCTTGGAAGAAAAGCTATGATCAACCTAGAGAGCATATTAAAAGCAGAGACATTACTTTGCCAACAAAGGACTGTCTAATCAAAGCTATGGTTTTTCCAGTAGTCATGTATGGATGTGAGCGTTGGACCATAAAGAAAGCTGAGCGCCAAAGAATTGATGCTTTTGAACTGTGGTGTTGGAGAAGACTCTTAGGCTGTGAGGAGATCCAACCAGTCCATCCTAAAGGAGATCAGTCCTGAATATTCATTGAAAGAACTGATGCTGAAGCTGAAGCTCCAACACTTTGGCCACCTGATACAAAGAACTTACTCGTTGGAAAAGACCCGGATGCTGGGAAAGATCGAAGGTGGGAGGAGAAGGGGACAACAGAGGATGAGATGGTTGGATGGCATCACTGACTCTATGGACATGAGTTTGAGCAAGCTCCGGGAGTTGGTGATGGACAGGGAAGCCTGGCCTGCTGCAGTCCGTGGGGTTGCAAAGAGTCAGACACGACTCAGCGACTGAACTGACCGCACTTAACTGCTGGCCACCTCCTATCTTCTTCCTCTCTCCTCTCTCACTGTGCTCCAGTCCCACTGGTCCATCTGAGAGATACCTGAGCGTACCAAGATTTTTCCAAAAGCGGGACTTTTGGATCTCTCCTCTCAGTTTTCACAGGATTGTTTCTTCTCATCCTTCAAGTCTTCAAGAAGCACACCAAACTGACATCTTTCTTTTTTCTCTGTCTCCTCATTAGAAGACTGACTCTATAAGGACAGACCTGATGCTGCTCTTAGTTGTCATTTTATGCTGAATTCCTAAAACTGGGCCTTATTTTCTGTTTTGTGAGTTTGCATGCGCCAGTGAGTGTGTCCTTCAATTACCTCTTCTCGTGGAGCCCTGGAGTGAAGTGTGTCCTTTTTATGTTGCTCTGACAGCAATAATTTACAGGCTCTGGGGCTGAGGATGTGGCGTTAGCGCAAATGTCAGGTAGGATGAGACAGCTATCTGGGACATGTTTTAGGGTCTATCTGGCAGATGAGACTGTGAACTCAAACTGTGAGATTTCTCAGGTAGGAAAGTATTTGAATGGGATGCCGCTAGTGTGGGTTAATCAGCCCTCCCTTCTGCTGGGCATAATTTAGGAAAAAAGGGTGCTTTTCCCTCCCTGCCTTTCCACATTGCTTGGAAGGAGCACTGTCCTGGGAGCTGGGAGTATAAATCTTGCCCACCCTCTGCAGTAACAGGCTTCATGTGTGCATGCTGAGTCGCTTCAGTCATGTCCAACTCTTTGTGACCCTATGGACTGAAGCCCGCCAGGTTCCTCTATCCATGGGATTCTCTAGCAAGAATCCTGTAGTGGGTTGGCATGCCCTCCTCCAGGGGATCTTCCCAACCCAAGGATCGAACCTGCATCTCTTACATCACCTACATTCTTTACTACTAGTACCACCTGGAAGGCCAGCAGGCTTCATGGCTCTGGGTAAATAATAGCCTCTGAGCTTTGATTTCCTTGTACTTTAAAAGGGGTACTTGACCCAATTGTATTCCTTTTTATGGCTGAGTAATATTCCGTAGTGTATATGTATCACATCTTCATTATTCATTCATCTGTTGATGGATATTTAAGTTGCTTCCATGTCCTGGCTATTGTAAATACTGCTACCGTGAACACTGGGGTACATGTGTCTTTTTGAATTATGGTTTTCTCAAGGTATATGCCCAGTAGTGGGTTTGCTATTTGCAGGGCAGGAATAGAGGCACAGATGTAGAGAAAGGACTTGTGGACGGAGGGAAGGGGGAAGGAGGGTGGGACAAATTGCAAGATTAGGACTGACATATATACACCACCATGTGTTAAACAGATAGCTAGTGGGAAGCTGCTGTATAGCACAGGGAGCTCAGCTCTGCGTTCTGTGATGACATAGAGGTGTGGGAGGGAGGTCCAAGAGGGAGGGGATATATATATATGTTCCCTATGGCTCAGCTGGTTAAGAATCTGCCTGCAATGCAGGAAACCTGGGTTTGATCCCTGGGTTGGGAAGATCCCCTGGAGATGGGAAAGCCTACCCACTCCAGTATTCTGGCCTGGAGAATTCCATGAATTGTATTGTCCATGGGGCCACAAAGAGTTGGACACGATTGAGCAACGTTCATATAGCTGACTCACTTCATTGGACAGCAGAAACTAACACAACCTTGTAAATCTATTATATGCCAATTAAAATCTTATAAAGGGTATCCATTGATATCAATGTTTCCCAAGTGAAATCATATTGTAGACCATGGATGCCTTGAGAGAGGAAAATAGGGAGCAAAGAGGGAAAGGGATGAGTGAAGTGCAAACGCTGTTGATGAAGCTGAGAAGCAATGGAAATCATTTGGCTAATCGATCCATTATCCGCCGTTAGCAAACTGTCTTTCTCAGGATTAAGAAAACAAAACTGGGCTAATAGGCCGTGCTAAGAAAGCACGGAAGATTATTTACAGAGCTAGTATTCTGTGGAGGGAACATCAGATTTACTCTTCTTTCTTCCTCTGCAGGTCTGCAGCACGTACAGCTCCCTCTGTACAAAGACATTTGCTTTTTTTTTTTTTTTTCTCTGAGTCCTTACTTTTACTGTCCATTGTCTCCAAGGTTGGCAAATATAACCTCTTGGGGGTGGAGGTCTTATAGGTACTTGAGTCCTCGTCAGAGAGTTACAGAGAAGGGACTTGGGGCAGAGCTTTTGTAGAAGCACATCTATAGCATCCATTCCATCTATCACATTTGTCTTTGACTCATTTGAGTTGCCCGACCTTAAAGGTGGATCGCTTCCAATGCTATGTCTGTGTATGCTGAAGCAGGCAGGATCTGGGACCAGACAGCCTGGGTTGGAATAATTCCAGTCTTCCCACCTCTGCGCTGTTTGACCTTGAATTGGCTACTTAACCTCTCTGTGTCTCAATTGCCTTCTTTTATTAAATCCTTCTGAATTAAATACTATCTGTTGCACAGGGCCATTGGGAAGTTTCTGTGGGATGATGCATATAAAATGTTTAGTGAACAATCTGGTGTGCAGTCTGTACTCAGTAAATGTCACCTATTGTTAATATCACTAATACTGTAGGATGTGGCTCAAATGGTGGTAATCAAGACTTCGACTCTGCTTATAAGCTGGGAAATCTTTTACTTCTCTTCAGATGCTGTATTTATCACCCAGAGTAACACAAGCAACAAGAAACAACCACCCCCAGCTTTGCACATTTAGAGGCCATAATGGCATGAGGTACCCACCAGCTAAGACCCGAGAGGCTATTTCCATTGTCTTCAGCACAGGAGCTCTTAGAAGGTCTCATTTTTATGAGTGTGTAAAATGCCTTGTGGACACATTAAACTTAAAATATGATTATAATAACAACAGAGCCTCCAGTCTGAGATAGAGGCAGCAACCCAGGGAAAACAAAATTCAGAGGCATAAAACATGGGAAGGAAATGTTATTTCACAGGGGTTGAGTGGTGGCTGAGACATGAAGGGAAGGGGAATAAAGGGCAGGGAGTGTGGTGAAGAGTTG
The DNA here is from genome assembly GCF_019923935.1 of Bubalus bubalis. Taxonomy (NCBI): domain Eukaryota; kingdom Metazoa; phylum Chordata; class Mammalia; order Artiodactyla; family Bovidae; genus Bubalus; species Bubalus bubalis. Next base: position 47,091,279 of record NC_059159.1, on the reverse strand, counting down.
GAACAGTAAGCCCCGCATAAAAGTTTTATCCACCCCAACCTGGGGCTGGCACATGAGAACTAAGTATAAAATTGGAATAAACATGAGAGAAGAAGATGGAGGAGAGGAGAAGGGAGAGGAGATGAGGCATAGAAAAGTGAAGTTGTAACTCTTGGGCATATACCTGGAGAAAATCATAATTCGAAAAGATGTATGGACCCCCAGCGTTCATTGCAGCACTGTTTACAATAGCCAGGACATGAAAGCAACCTAAATGTCCATCAATAGAGGAATGGATAAAGAAGATATGCCATATATATGATGGAACATTACTCAACCATAAAAAAGAGCAGCGTAATGCCATTTGCAGCAACATGAATGAACCCAGAAATTGTCATACTGAGTGAAATAAGTCAGACACAAGAAGACTAATAGCATACGATATTGCTTATATGTGGAATCTAAAGAAAGGGTACATATGAACTTATTTACAAAAGGAGTCGTGGATATAGAAAACAAACCTTTGGCTATGGTGGGGAGAAGGGAGAGAGAGGGATAAATGGGAGATTGGGACTGACATATACATATTGCTATCTATAAATAGATAAATAATAAGGACCTACTCACAGGGACCTCTACTCAGTACTCTGTAATGACCTATATGGCAAAATAAGATCAAAAACAGTGAATATATATCTGTAACTGATTCACTTTGCTATACACCAGCAACTAACACAACATTGTAAATCAACTATACTCCAGTAAAATTTTTTAAAAAAGAAAAGTGCGATTAGAGGCAGAGTTAGACCTAGGGATGGGTAAACAGTTGTGTTGGGTAGTCTCAGAAAGTGGTTGTGGGGATGCTGGGGAGGTGATAGACACCTTATCTGTGGGGTCCAATGTGCTTGATTTACAGCCCAAAGTTTGGATTTAGGACTAACACAGTCACTGCCATTCTCTGTGTAGACTCTGTAGATTTACAATGAACAGTCTTTTAGGGGGCTTTTGGGCTTTTGGGAGGATTCTGGTGGCAGTATATCTGAGCAACAGGAATGATGTCTATAGAGGGAAAGTGTCAGCATTTTGGTCTTTGAGATTCTAAAACAGGATAAAGGATGGTGGTTAATACCACATGCAGAGACAGTAGTTGAGTTTCAAGTGGTTCAAGGCTCAGAGGCAGCGAGGTCTGGAAGGGTCAGTAGGAGTTTACTAGCCAAAAGGCTGGGTTAGGCATTTTCCCCCTTATAAGGAGGCTTGGCTTTTGCACAGAACCATTTGCTGCCAGTGAATGAATGAATAATGAACAAATGAATGAACGAGTTGAGAATGAGAATGAGAGCACGACCTATTAGCCCAGTTTTGTTTTCTTAATCCTGAGAAAGACATTTACATAACCAAGAGCCAAAAGTTTCTCAGGGCAACGGTATTATTCCAATTTAATGCAGATTTCCAGCCACAGAAGAAATAATCAGCACATACACACACACAAATGTGTGCTCACATCCTATCCAGAAAATACCAACTATTTTAAAATTCATCCTGAGGATTCCAAACTTTCTGTGGATTAAGCTTCCTCTCTCATTCCTTTCAACTTAGAGGGAAGACAGTCACCTTAACCTCTAGGGAATGAACTTCCAATGTGTTCACTTATTAATTTACCACGTATTCATTGAGGTGCTTGCTCATTAAGTGTCAGGCATTGTATCAGGTTCAGGAAATCCAAAAATGAAGGAGATAAGAACCTTCCCGTTCACAGGACACCCAGGTTTTTAAGAAGAGTGTATCTGCATAATCACAAACTAACTGATAATTAGGCCTTACTCACATAGATCTTTACAGTTAACAAAGTGATTTCACATACATCGTCGTCTCTGATCCTTAGACCCTCAATCCCATTTTACAGGCAAGGAAATTGAGTCAGACAGAGGGAGGTTGTGAAACCCAAGATGTGCAGCTTATAAGTGGTAGAGCTAGGACCACCCACGTGTTCTGATAACAGAGCCTGTGCGTTTCCCATCACTCAGTGTTGTAGGCTGCCAAGCTCTGGCGCTGGTGTAATGTTTGGATTCACTAGAGGGAGATGAGCTGAGGGGATTAGAGAGAAGCCTCACGTTGCCAGTTTGCCTGATGCCATGAAGCTCCTCTGAGAAAGGGATTAGTCGTGATGCTGCTGGTATAAAGCAAAATTTCGCTCCTCTGCTGTTCTCAGGAATTTGACTTTTCTGGATAAAGAGCTTCAGAAAAGAGATTGCACAAAATGAGGAGTGTATCTTTCCCGGAATCAGTAGTAGAGAGAGCAGGTTTGATTCATGAGAGTAAATGCCCATCTGTAGGCTTCCCTGGTGGCTCAGTGGTAAAGAATCCACCAGCCAATGCAGGAGACATGGGTTTGATCCTTGGTCCAGAAAAATACCACATGCTGCGGAGCAACTAAACCTGTGCACCCAACTATTGAGCCTGTGTCTAGAGCCCGTGCTCTGCACCAGGAGAAGCCATGGTAATGAGAAGCCCAGGCACTGCAACTGGAGAGTAGTCCCCGTTCACTGCAACTAGAGAAAAGTCCCTGCAGCCAAGAAGACACAGCACAGCCAAAAATAATCCATATATAAATAAATACATCATATAAAATTAAAATGTCCATCCGCAAGCCCCAGTCACAATGCATCTCATCTGAACCAGGAATCCAAGCATTTTACAGCTGCCCTCCCCTGGAAATAGGAGGAGCTGACTGATGGAGTTCTACACATTTATTCATGTGTGTGTGCTCATGAACACAACTCACATGTGCTCTCAGGTCATCTGGAAGCTACTTGAAGCTGGAGAGATGGATTCATACTTGCTCTTATGTCTTTGGTCAAGAATTTCCTTCTTGACCAAACACATAATCATTTAGTCGCTCAGTCGTGTCCCACTCTTGCAACCCCATGGACTGTAGCTGTCCAAGCTCCTCTTTCTATGAGATTTCCGAGGCAATAATACTGGAGTGGGTTGCCATTTCCTTCTCCAAGGGGGCTTCTCTGGTGGCTCAGTGGTCAAGAATCTGCCTGCCAATGCAGGAATGCAGGTTCAATCCCTGGGTCAGGAAGATCCCCTGGAGAAAGACATACTAGGTACTCAATAAAAGTCTTTTATGTTTAGTGAAATAGGAACTAAAACTGTGGATTGGTTTTAGGAAGATTAAAATTCCTAAGTGGGCAGGAATTTTCCAACCCAGAGCAAGTCTACAGGCCCCTGACATCTGAGCTCTGTATTCTGTTATTCAGACTAAACAAACAGAGGTTACTCAAGGATTCTCTGTAACCAAGCAACCTTGTGAGTGACTGCATCAGCCCTCATGCCCAAGAAGAAGGCCATTTGACAGTTTCATTATATGTACATGTTACAGACCTGGCATTTCCCCCGTGCATGCAACTAAAGTTGTAAAAAATAGCTCCGTTTTCTGCCCTTTTCTGATCTGGTGATGAGTAATCTGTCCTGCTATTTGCACATTTTCTAGCAGTCATAATGTCCTGTCTGACAAGGAAAGGAGCTGAATTACATTCTCCCCTTTGTCTTTTTGAATCCATTCTTTGCCTTCAAGGGCTCAGGCCCACAGAAAGGTTACAGTGCTCAGTTTGCAGATGGGGGTCCAGAGTCTAATCATGATGATGCAAAATCCTTTCAATACCTTTGCTTATTTGAGATACTTCTACCCGATTCTCATCTGTGTCAGATGCTTTTCTGTGGGCAGAACACTGTCAGGTGCTGGAGACTCAGATAGTTGGGGTCTCGACTTTGCTCTCATGCTTCAGAGAGCTAAACAGAGAATCTCACTATGGGAAAACACAGTGCTGTTTAAGGTTAAAAATGATCACAGAAGAGGAAATAATTATGCGTATGGGGCTGATTTTCTGGAGGTTATCAGCATGGGATTCCTGGAAGAGACAAATTCTCTACTGTGTTTGAAAGGGTGAGTTGAATTGATCAGATGAATAAAGGTTGGGAGGAACTGTGTGCTTTATATGGGTATGAAATATTATGGTGGGTTGGATGGAGGAGGGACAGTTTAGGATTGTCCAACTGTCGGATCCGACTAGGGGACTGGAAGAACAGTGTTATCAATGTGTGAGTCCTGCTGGGGGGTCGTGGGTTTGCTCCTGCAGGAGTCGGAGGCAAGGGAGAGGTGGGAAGTGGGGAAGGATGGTGTGGGGGAGTGTGGAGGGATGACTGGAGGAGGGTGAGATGTAGATCAGGAGACAGTCCTCTGCCGACGCATCTGTCCCTGGGGTGTAGGGGCCGAAACCGCGGACCATCTGGATCTTAGGTCCAGCCAAAGATGGCTCTCCCACCACCCTGAGGTTTCCTCTTGCCAAAAGCTATTGCCTACAAAAATATTTACCCTGGCATTTTCCTAAATAGCTTTCCTCTCTTGAAACATCACAGGGCACGATGCTCTCATTAGGAGGGACAATTCTGGCCACACGGTCCCTTTTCTAGAATTATTTAAATTGGATTGAATTTTCACATAGAATTGGAGTCCCCAAGTGCATTGGAAGTGTGCTAAGTGTATTGAAAAACAAACAAAAAAAAAACCATTGGGTTGGCCAAAAACTTCATTCAAGTTTTTCTGTACCATCTTCTGGAAAATTCAAACAAGCTTTTTGGCCAACCCAATAGAATGATGTCCATGGTGCTGCTGGTGAAAACAGCAACCATGTGTCATCTCTTAACTGGACAGCATCCTGATGGAAGAATGCATTCACTTACAGCATCCTCAGCTTCACCCACAGCCTCCGTGACAACTCTTGCAAGCCAGGAGGGAAAGGAGTGATGCCCCAGACTTACGGGTGATGAAATTGAAACAGTGCCGTTAAATAACACACCCAAAGTCACTTAGCTGTTAATGCCAGAGCTGGGACTCAAACCCAGGTCCTCTGATTTCACATCCCTGTACTGATGATAGGACTGTACTGATGTACAGGACTGATGTACAGGACTGATAGGATGTACTGAATGATAGGACTTTAAAAGGGGTTATGGGATGATAGAGGGGTGGGCAGACTTAGCAGCAGCGGTGGAAATAAATGAAATTGAACATCTAGGGTTCATTCCATTACGGTCTCCTCATGGAAGCTGTATAACCCAATTTCTTCATTTTAAAATTGAGGATTCTTGAACTCATAGAGGAGACATCATGTGTTTGAGGTCATGCATGTTGGTAAGTTTGGAGTTTATTTCTTTGAACCAAACTGGGGAAGTGTATAGAAGAATAATGTAGCAAGTTCAGGAGAGAGAATGGCAAGGAGACCTCAAAATCATGACACTGGGTAACAGCTAAGGACACAAGGAAGATTTATCTGGCAGGCGAGTTATCTCAGGACAGATACGTAGTTAGACACGATGTATGTGGCCCTGAGGAGGGTCCACAAATCAAAACGTGGACACTCCTGATGGATGGACTTGGATTCACTGTAAGGAAAAGCTTTCTAGGAGTGACTGACATCTAAAACCAGACCTGTTACATGGACACATGGTGAGTTTCCTGTTTTTGGAGGGATTCAAAACCTTAGTGGGGATACTATGTAAGACGTAAGCATGACTTGAGGTTGTAAAATGGCTCTTTCTAACCTGAAAAATCCTAGATTCTCACCTATCATTCATCGATTTACTAGAAAGTAAGCTCACTCCAGGGGCTTCTCCGGTGATGCTAGAGGTAAAGGACCTCCCAATGCAGGAGACATAAGAGACACAGGTTCAATCTCTGGGCCAGGAAGATCCTCTGGAGGAGAGGGTGGCAACCCACTCCAGTATTCTTGCCTGGAGAATCCCATGACAGGGGAGTCTGTCAAGCTCCATAGGGTTGTAATGAATCAGAATGACTGAAGCGACTTAGCACACACACATACACGAAAACTCACTCCAACTGGGGACCATGCTTGTTCCTTTTTTTAAAAATATTTTATTTATTTATTGGGCTGTGCTGGGTCTTACTGTAATAAGATGTAATATAATGTGCATGAATCATCCCCAAATCATCCTCCCACTCCTGACCTGTGGAAAAATTGTTTTCCACAAAACCAGTCCCTGGTGCATAAAAGGTTGGCAACAGCTGCATTAATGTATGGGCTTCCCTGGTGGCTCAGCTGGTAAAGAATCCACCTGCAATGAAGGAGATCTGGGTTCTATCCCTGGGTTGGGAAGATGCCCTGGAGAAGGGAACAATTACCCACTCCAGTATTCTGGCCTGGAGAGTTCCATGGACAGCTATGGTCCACAGGGCTGCAAACAGTCGGAAACAACTGTGTGTATTCTGTTCATACACATAGTAGGTGGTCATTAAATATATGCTGAATACATAGCTGTCTGTCTGTATAAGTGAGCAGTCCTGGTAATCATCAGACTGGGAGCTGATTCAGTTTAGGGGGACCATTAAGAGCATGGGCTTTGAGGCCCTGAAGACTTCAGTGTAAAGATCAGCTCTACCACTTTTTAGTTTTAAAACATTGTTTAATATCTCTGACCTTTAGTTTTCTAATGTGTAAGAATGGGGGCAATAATTATGACCTGAAAGATTTGTTCTAAGGACTCAGTAAGGTAGCATAGATAAACTGTGCAATTCAATGGCTGGCAGAGAGGGTTTTCAAAAATTAGCTATGAATATTGAAGGTATTGAATATTGAAGCTATTGAATATTGAAGGGGGATTTGAAGTGTGTGTGCAGTTTATTTGGGAGTAAATCCTATAGACACTGAGCTGGATAAGGGATGCTGACCCCTCAAGCCTGGAGAAACGACTTGAGTCTGCTTCTCTTCAACAATAAAACACAACACAATCACCCATGAAAAAAAAGGTATTAGCAACACAGGAGTTTTTGCTCTTGTAAGCCCCAGATGCTGTGTTTCCCATTCAGAACTACACAAAGCCCGTTTGTTTCCATGGTTTTCCATCTCTGGTCCTTTGAGTGAGAGTAGGGATGGGGAGAGTGGGGAGAGGAGGGAAGCACCAAAAATAATTGGGCATTTTTAGATGAAATTTTACTCTTTCATGTTGGGAACCAAGCTGGTCTGGAGCCTGTGTTTCAGGGACACCTGCATGGACTCAGCCAACCAGCATTGGCTAATTCCTGGGACGACACAGGCCATGACAATGAAAGGTCTTTGTAACAATAGATTTTCAGTGATCTGTTTTTCTCAGGTCATGCTTACTCAGAACCCAAAGTCCCTAACCCTCAGCCAGGTCTCTAGCTACTGGTGCTGGTCCTGGTAAGGTTGTATGTCTGCAGCTTTCATAACTGGGACCTGTTTTGATTATCTGTTGCTGTGAAAATAAATAAATAAACTGCCTAAAGCATAGTGACTTAAAGCAATACCCATTTATTTACTCATGAATTGCTGTACCAGGCAGGACCCAGCTGGATTTCTGCTCATCGTATCTACTCATGTGGCTGCAGTCATTTGTAAACTCCTTTGGGCTTGGAAACCTACGATGGCTTCCTTCACATGTGTATTGCCTCTGCTGAGACGGCTAGGACAACCAGGGGCTCACAGGCTCCTCTGTCTCCCCATTTGTTCTCTTGACCTCAGGAAGTGGCTCAGGGCTCCAAGAGGGCTGAGATGGGAGCTTTCTGGTCTCCAAGACTCCAGACCCCACAATGGCATTGTCACTCCCTTCGCATTCTATGGGAAAAAGCAATTCACAAGACAGTCGAGACTCAAAAGGAGACATGAATTCTTGATGGGAGGAGTACCCTGTGTATTCAGGGGTATAAAGAATGGCCAGTGACCTTGTTGACATAGGAACTCCCCCAGTCCTCCCTTGATGCTCTTCTCACGTCCAAGGCCAACCCTGCTTTCAGATAGTATACATTCATCGTTGCCGATGTCTTGCTCAGTGACCGTTGGAGCTTCACTTCCGAGTACTCTATGGTCTCTTTCATCCCCTCATTGGTAGCAGACCAAGTAGGAGTCCACAGTGAGGAAGCAGCTTGACTAGAGGCACGTAGATTGGAGCCGCGGGACTGGGACCCACTCCTCCCAACTCCACATTCCGTGGCAGTTTTACAGTCAACTTCCTGGGGAAGACTGAAGGTCAGTGAGCCCAAGATGGAGTTCCAGGACAGTCTCAGGAAGCAGAAATAAGGCTCTTATCTTGGTCTTCATCTAAGAGTGTTAGTTCCTCTAGAACAAGCTGCTCTAGCATCTGTCTGGGTGTCTGACAGCTCAGAGCAGCTGTGGCTTGCTTTGCTATGAGAGGGGAGGTGTGCTTCAGGAATAGGACCCAATGAATCAGGTTGTGAAGTGGGACAGGGTGATGAACATGGCAGGGCCTGCCTGGAGGCGGGGTGGTTTTCCCTGCTGCGATGGTGGCTAAGGCAGGGTTGTGTGGACAATGACTTCCTCATTCACCCTGATCTGCAGTCTCATTACCTTTGTTGGCACCCCACTCCAGTACTCTTGCCTGGAAAATCCCATGGACGGAGGAGCCTGGTGGGCTAGAGTCCATGGGGTTGCTAAGAGTCAGACACGACTGAGTGACTTCCCTTTCACTGTTCACTTTCATGCATTGGAGAAGGAAATGGCAACCCACTCCAGTGTTCTTGCCTGGAGAGTCCCAGGGACGGGGGAGCCTGGTGGGCTGCCATCTATGGGGTCGCACCGAGTCGGACACGACTGAAGCGACTTAGCAGCAGCAGCAGCAGTCACTTCAGTCGTGTCCAACTCTGAGACCCCATGGTCTGTAGCCCACCAGGCTCGTCTGTGCATGGGATTCTCCAAGCAAGAGTACTGGAGTGGGTTGCCATTTCCTTCTCCAGGGGATCTTCCCAACCCAGGGATCGAACCCATGTCTCCTGCATTGGCAGGCGGGTTCTTTAGTGCTGAGCCACCAGGAAAGCCCAGTCTCATTACCTACTTTCTATCAAAATACTTTGAGCACTTTGAGAATCTTACCCTTGTCTGGCTTCCTGCCTGGCTGTGAGCTCCCTGAGGGCAGGGACTGCAGTGTGTTCATCTTTGGACCTTCCTGTGCATCTCAGGACAGATTGAATAAATGGATGAGAACTGTGGAAAGGTCAGAAAAAAAGTAGTGGCCCAAGAGGAAGGCCCGGCTCAGTTGGCAGGACCTTGTGGCTGAGCACAGCTAATCTGCTTAAAAGTGCATAGAGGCTCCTAGCCATGTTCTGGGACACTACTCTTCCAACCTGACCTGGTCTGCTAAAGGCCACGTCCTCCAAGGCCTCCTCAAGTGGATGCAGGGTGCAGAAGCCGACAGACAGTTTGAATTTCCCTTTCTGAGTCTCTTCCTGGCTCCCTTCAGCTAAGGCTCCCCTCCTCCGACTCCAAGGAGGTGTGCAGGTCAGCTTCAGGAACTGGGATGAAAGCTCACCCCACTCAGGGACCCAGCCAGGAACGCTTGGCCCCTTTGGAAATGGGGCCCTTCTTGCCCCACTCCCCTCTCTGCCTCTGAACCTGTCACATCCTATTTGCAGCCCTGGAGATTAAAGACAGAAATTTGACTTTTTAATTTTATTATTCTTGTTCTCCCTTCCTGCTTCATTAGAAGCATGTTATTGGGCCGAAAATATTGTGTGTGAATGATGCTCAGAGGCCCACCTGGAAGCCTGGATTCTCTGGGGATATAATTATGCTAAGTGACACTCAACAGGGACACTCACCAGGGATGGCGTGATTTCACTTCTACCTGGGCATCCTCGGCAGCCTGTCCCTTGGTTGTTGGAGCGGGACTGGCTGCTACTGCCCCTTTTGGCCTTCTTCTTGGTGTGCGTGTTTTCATGGGTTTGACCCACTTTCATTTTGTTGGAGCTGTTGTGATAATTTACTACATCTTTGTGTGTCCTCAGCAGGGAGGGTATGCATGCCTTTGAAGTAGTAAAAGGTCACCCATAACTGAAGAGAAAATGCCTCTGCAGGTGAGGCGGAGCCTTAGCACTATGTGCCTCTCCACCCCCAGGCTTAGGGCTTGACCCACTTCTGCTTCCACAGATAGACAGGGGAGGGAGCCTCACCTGGACAGAGGGCACTGGGTTCTTGGTTCCAGCCCTGTCGGAAGGCAGAGGGCCCAGAGACATCATACCAGGACCCAAACCGCACCCAGGCTTTGGTCCACGCTCTAAGTAGTGTCTTAACTCCTGGGAGCCTCGGCTTTCCCCTCTAGGGAAGGAAACCAACACCCTTTTCCCGGCATATCTCTTGAATGCTTGTGAGAAATCATTGCATTACTGAACAGGAAAGAGTTTCGTGTTCATTCAAACACATGCTGGAGGCCCCAAGGGCTGTGCTTGGGTGAACAGGGTTCTCATTCTTGCCAGGATTGCCACCTTGCAAACCGTAGATTATGAAGCATGAAACAAATGCAAAGTTGTAAAAATGTATATTTTTGAATTCATTTTGCATATGCAGGATGAGGAAAATTCCTGCCAAGCAGGAAGTGCCCAGGTGTACACTCCTAGGTGCACAACCTCAGCCACCCTTTTTCCTTGTTCCTGATCATGTTATTGCTTGCCCCCATCCCACTCCATCCCACCCTGATCCCCAGCCCCTCATCTTCTGCCCTCTCCCCGAAACTGACATGACATTGTAAAGCATTATACTCCAGCAAAAAAATTTTAAAATCTGGTATAAAAATAAAGATATGCGTTGTGCATTCAAAAAAAAATCTTATTTATTAAAGCAAAGCTTGCATATAGAAAAATGGAGAAACCATACGTCTACAGTTTTAATGCATCATCACAAGAGGACACAGACATACATAAATCATCGAGATCAGGGAATCCAGTATCACCAGCATCCCAGGAGCTCAACCTTGTTTTCATTTCCTTTCTTTCTCCCTAAGTCACGAGTCCCTGCGTGTGCGCATGCGTGCTCAGTCATGTCCAACTCTTTGTAACTCTATAGACTGTAGCCCTCCAGGCTACATGGGATTTTTCAGGCAAGCATACTGGAGTGGGTTGCCATTTCCTCCTCCAGGGGATCTTCCTGACCCAGGAATTGAACCTGCATCTCCCGTGTCCCCTGCATTGGTAGGCAGATTTTTTACCACCTGGGAAGCCCACCACTCTTCAAATGTATACTATTTTTAGATCTATTTTTAAGCTTTCTACATGCTGTGGATTTGTAAGTTTCTACATGCTGTACATCCTTTTCTACCTAACTTACATTGTTGTTCCTTGTTCGTGAGATGCTCCATGCTGCTGCCTGTGGCTGCATTTTGTTGTTACTGTGTTGTATTCTGTCACAGGAATGTACCCACATTTATTAATTCTACCGTTGATAGACATTTATACTATTTTCAGTTTGAGGCTATTATGATTAAAGCTACTGTAAACATTCTTGTCCATGTCTTCAAAAACCAGATTTGCTGAGTTCTAATTGGTGTAAATGATCAATAAATGGCACATATTTCAAGTGCGCAATTTGACAAGTTTTCACACATTAATGATTCATATGTATAAAATCAGTGTGTGTGTATATATATGTGTGTGTGTGTGTGTGATGAAAACATCACAGCAATCAGGAGATTGGAGATATTTATAGTCCCACCCCTCTCAAAGTTTCCTCATGTCCTGTAGTAATTCCTCTCTCCTGTCCACCCACTGCCAGGCAACTGCTGGTCTGCTATCCCCATATATCAATTTGCAGTTTCTTGAATGTTATATAGATCAGTCAGTTCAGTTGCTCAGTCATGTCTGAGCAACACCATGGACTGCAGCATGCCAGGCTTCCCCGTCCATCACCAACTTCCAGAGCTTGCTCAAACTCATGTCCATCAAGGCAATGGTGCCATCCAACCATCTCATCCTCTGTTGTCCCCTTCTCCTCCTGCCTTCAATCTTTCCCAGCATCAGAGTCTTTTCCAATGAGTCAGTTCTTCCCTTCAGGTGGCCCAAGTATTGGAGCTTCAGCTTTAGCATCACTCCTTTCAATGAATAGTCAGGGTTGATTTCCTTTAGGATTGACTAGTTTGATCTACTTGCTGTCCAAGAAACTCTCAAGAGTCTTCTCCAACACAACATTTCAAAAACATCAATTCTTCAACAGTCAGCTTTCTTTATGGTCCAAATCTCATATTCATAAATTACTACTAGAAAAACCATGGCTTTGACTGTAAAGTAATGTCTCTGCTTTTGAATATGCTATATAAGTTTGTCATAGCTTTTCTTCCAAGGAGAAAGCATCTTTTAATTTCATGGCTGCAGTCACCATCTGCAGTGATTTTGGAGCCCAAGAAAATAAAGTCTTTCACCATTTCCATTGTTTCCCCATCTATTTGCCTTGAAGTGATGGGACTGGATACCATGATCTTTGTTTTTTGAATGTTGAGTTTTAAGCCAACTTTTTCAGTCTCCTCTTTCACTTTCATCAAGAGGCTCTTCAGTTCCTCTTCACTTTCTGCCATAAGGGTAGTGTCATCTGCATATCTGAGGTTATTGATATTTCTCCAGTTTGTGCTTCATCCAGCCCAGCATTTCGCATGATGTACTCTGAATATAAGTTAAATAAGCAAGGTGACAGTATACAGCCTTGACATACTCCTTTCCCAATTTGGAACCAGTCCATTGTTCTATGTCCAGTTCTAACTGTTGCTTCTTGACCTTCATACAGATTTCTCAGGAGGTAGGTAAGGTGGTCTGGTATGCCCATCTCTTTCAGAGTTTTTCACAGTTTGTTGTGATCCACACAGTCAAAATTTTTAGTGTAGTCAATGAAGCAGAAGTAGATATTTTTCTGAAATTCTCTTGCTTTTTCGATGATCCAATGCATGTTGGCAATTTGATCTCTGGTTCCTCTGCCTTTTCTAAATCCAGCTTTAACATCTGGAAGTTCTCAGTTCACGTATTGTTGAGGCCTCGCTTAGAGAATTTTGAGCATTACTTTGCCAGCATGTGCTGCTGCTGCTGCTGCTGCTGCTAAGTTGCTTCAGTCGTGTCCGACTCTGTGCGACCCCAGAGATGGCAGCCCACCAGGCTCCCCCTCCCTGGGATTCTCCAGGCAAGAAAAACTAATACAGTTATGTAAAGTTTAAAAATAAAATAAAATTAAAAAAAAAATAAAACAAACAAACAAAAAAAAAGAACACTGGAGTGGGTTGCCATTTCCTTCTCCAATGCATGAAAGTGAAAAATGAAAGCGAAGTCGTTCAGTCGTGTTCAACTCTTCGCAACCCCATGGACTGCAGCCTACCAGGCTCCTCCATCCATGGGATTTTCCAGGCAAGAGTACTGGAGTGGGGTGCCATTGCCTTCTCCGTTGCCAGCATGTGAGATGAGTGCAATTGTGCGGTAGTTTGAGCATTCTTTGGCATTGCCTTTCTTTAGGATTGGAATGAAAACTGACCTTTTCCAGTCCTGTGGCCACTGCTGAGTTTTCCAAATTTGCTGGCATCTTGAGTGTAGCACTTTCACAGCATCATCTTTTAGGAATTGAAATAGCTCAGCTGGAATGGAACTCATATAATGTGTACTGATCTTTGTCTAGATAATTGCCCTTAGGGTAATTATTTTTAGATGTATTCCTATTGATGTTTGTGTGTGTGTGTTTGAGTGTTCATAGTCGGTCTCTCTCTCTTTTTTTAATCCTCTAGTAGAACTCCATTTTATGAATATACCACAATTTGCTTACCATTCTCATGTTAAAGTCTATTTGGGTTGTTTCCAATCTGGGGCTATTACAATTCAGTTGCTCATTTGTGTCTGACTCTGCGATCCCATGGACTGCAGCATGCCAGGCTTCCCTATCCATCCCCAACTCCCAGAACTTGCTCAGACTCATTACAGTTTGTGGCTGTTAAAGCTGCTATGAATATTTCTTACTAGTCTTTTGGGACATATGCTTTCATTTTTACTAGATAAATACATAGGATTGACATGGCTGGGCCATATGATAGGTGTATGTTTAAATTTTCAGAAACTACTAGTTGGTTCCAGAGTGGTTATTCCATTTTCTATTCCCACCAGCAGCATACGAAAGTTCTAATGGCTGCCCATCTTCACCAACACTTGTTATGTTTAGTTTTCTTAATTGAAACGATCACAACATTGATAACTGGCTATGTTGTTGTTCAGTCATGAAGCCGTGTCTGATTCTTTGTGACCCCATGGGCTGCAGCATGCCAAGCTTTCCTGTCCTCCACTATCTCCCAGAGTTTGCCTAAGTTCATGTGTATTGAGTCGGTGATGCTATCTAACCATGATCGGCTATGCTACAGTATAAAATAGAATGTTTTAAAAAATAAATATTCTGATGACTATGCAGTAGGTTCTCACTGTGATTTTTCCTGACCCATCTCTACTGTGGATGGTGTTGAGCATACTTTTGTGACTGCTCATGAGCATGTGGACACACTTCTGTCGAGCATTTGCCCGGGAGAATAGTTCTTTGGTCACAGGGGACATGATCAGATTGATGTTGAAAAGATGGACTAGAGGGAGCAATGTGGAATGCAGGCAACCCCCCAGGAGACTGAAGTATTTATTATTTTCTTCTGTTTGTTCCTTTCTGTCTTCTGGTGCCCTGCATTCGAAACAAATTATAAGCTCCTGAAAAACTATAAAAAGCATTCCAACTCTTTATTTTCTCCTTCACACCAAATGGTTTCCCATTTGGGAGGAGGGAGGCCTAACCTGCTTTGATGATCACCCATGTTCTCTGTCCCTTTCCCTGCCTTATATCATTTTTGCTTTTGGCACCTTAGGAGAAATGGTAGCATCCCTGTATCCCAGCTAAGGATCTGAGGCTCTGGGAAATGAACAATTCCCCAGGCTCTTGGAGCTGAAAATCAAGGAAGATGGAGCTCATAACAACTCCATCTGATGTCAGAGTTCTCATTCTTTCTCATGTGTGCCTTGTCTGCCTTTTACTATACTGCGTTTCAGGACTTCAGGGAGACACAGCTGAGTGAGCAAATGGAGGAGCATCTGAGGATTCTGCTGAGAGGCTCTCCTTCTGCATCAGGATGGTTGGTTGGTTCCATACTCAGAGGCTCTCCTGGGCTCTCCCTCCAGTTTATTCTTCTGCCTTCAACCCAGGATGGGTGGGACAGAATCCCCAATAGTCACATTAGGCCAGCACTTGGAACCCTAAAAGATGCCTCGTCAACTCCACTCCCTGTGGCCCACATTCAGCTCTTGGGTTGCGATTTCTTCCTCTGACTCTGCAGAGTACCTTAAGCTCCCCTTTCTTATTCAGCAACCCCCCATCCTGACCCCTGCTCCCAGTTAGAGCCTAGCTTTGTGCTTCACATATGGGAGCCCCATTTGGTATTTGTCATTGTTGTAGGTCTCTGTTTTCCCACTTCCTCTTTAGTCCCAGTTGCCTCTTGGAAAGACCAGCATTTGAATCTCAGCCCTGTCATGTAGCGGTTTTAGGCTCCTCTACAAATTACTTCCTCTCTCCGACACGCTTCTCCATCATCTGTGAAATGATGAAAATAGCAGTAGCTCCCTCCTTGGATAATGGTGGCAATTGTATGATGAGGAGCTTATGGTGTTAATTAACTCTTGCTATGTTTTGGTTACTGTTGGTATGTCAAGTCTTCCTTAATCCAACTTGCCTTCAGTTATGGCAGGAATCCATCAATTCTAGAAGAATGAGAGGTGTGGCTGGGGAAGGCAGGAGATGAGGAAACTGGATGCTACTCCTGAAGTCCTGAAGCTACTCTTCCAGGTTCATGGTTCTCATCTGTTGCACCATGTGATGGAGAAAACTCATGTTGCAAAGCCCAATGATGAAGACTCTGCTACCATACCCTTGGGCAAGTTGCCTTACTCTAACTCTTGATGACTAAGTGAGATCAAAAATTCGGGTATCAAAACAGTACCTGGCCCACAGGCAGCCTTTGAAGAATGCTCATTGAGCCACCTCTCCTTGCTGGTCCCCTTTGACAAAATCTAATTTGCACAGATGGTGTTAACTCATATAGTAGGCACTTGGAAATGTTGAATGGATGGATGATGGATGGATGGGTGAGTAGATGGACTGATCAACAAAGATGGCTGAAAGTGGTGATGGAAGGGTGGTATGGATTTTGAAGAGCAAAGGCAGAAGGACATGACACCCAATTAAAATGTGAACTCTGTCTTGGGCCAATATGCAGACGCTCATGAGAAGCCCTCACAACTTTCATGCCATAGGGGATCTGTTTGAAATGCTGTCGTTTTCTTTGCCAGGCTCCTTGCACATAGATACTAGTCAGAGAGCATCATCATGAAGGAACAAGCTAAGTGAGTGGGGTTTGGGTGCTGGAGGCAGATTATGCTCTGAGTCAGGCAGCCTGATACAGTGGAATAAGAGCAGGCTCACCACTACTTATATGAACCTGGGGAGAATCCTTCTGTTTCCCTGAACCTCAGCTATTGCATCTTGAGAATGGGATGATCAAATCTACCTAGGAAGATCTATTTTGTGGAATATTTTAGTGTACTTGAGCTGCCATAACAAAATACCATAGATTGGATAGCTTAAACAAAAGAAATTTATTACTCACAGTTCTAGAGGCTAGAAGTGTAAGGTCAAAGCTGATTTGGTTTCTGATGAGAGCTCTCTTCCTGGCTTGCAGATGGCTGCCTTCTTGCTCTATCATCACAGGGCTGGGAGAAAGAAAAAAAAAATCTCTCTTTCTAGCCTCTTCTTAAAAGGCCACAGTCTTATTAGACTAGGGCCCCACCCTTATGACCCCATGCAACCTTAACTATTTCCTAAAGCCTTGCATGGATACTCAATCACTCAGTCATGTCTGACTCTCTGTGATCCCATGGACTGCAGCCCACCAAGCTCCTCTGTCCATGGAATTTTTCAGGCAAGAATACTGGAGTGGGTTGCTATTCCCTCCTCCAGGGGTTCTTCCCAACCTGGGGATCAAACCCGAGTCTCCTGTGTCTCCTGCATTGGCAGGTGGATTCTTTACCACTGAAAAGCCAAAGCCCTTACCTATCTCCAGATAGAGTCATGATAGGGTTTGTCAGCATATACATTTTGGTGGGACACAGTTCAGTTCATAGGACAGAGAATACATGGGATGCTTGTTACAAATATGCTTCATAAGCTATGAAGAGCTATACCCATTTGATCATGGGAGGTAGTCATCATTTTTTAAATTTTGGTGTTGTGAGACCTTCCTCAGAGTACCCATTTATTCATGTAACAATAGTTATTGAGTTCCTACTTTGTGCCAGGTATCATTCTAGACACTGGGCTGGCAGCAATAGAGAAAAGATTAAAAAAAAAAAATCCTCGTCTTTATAGAGCTTACCTTCTAGAATGCAGGCAACAAAAGACAGATAAATAAAATATATAAATTATAAGATGGGAACAGTCATATGGAGGATGATAAAGCAAAGAAGGGTGGTTCAGAATAGTAGGGAATAGTTTGCATTTTAAGTAGAGGGTGTTCTGGGAGCACCTGGTTGGAACAAAGACTTTAACGCGAGGAGGGAAGAAGTGAGTCACATGACTATCTGAGAAAAGGATTCCAGGCAGAAGATAGACCCTGTGCGAAGTCCCTGAGGTAGGAAAGTGCTGGGTATATTTTGGGGAAAGCAGTGAGAGCTGAACAGCCAGAGCTGAGTGGGTGGAGAGAGTGGGGAGGATGGAGTCAGTTTCAATCCAAGAAGAGGACTCACTCTCTGGTTGTATAGAGGGCTGGACAGCAGTAGCAAGAGGAGCAAGAAAACATCTCAAATGAGCAGGGGAATATTTCCTTTATTCCCTGAAGATCTAGGCTCGTCTCCAGGAATGCCTGTGGAAGTCAGTTTTCATCTGCTCCCAAACTCCTTCCAGTATTTCTGGGACCCCAGACATCTCCCCCTGTGAAGCTGTGGTTAATGGCTACTGACAGAAAAACGTTCATAGTTGCATATGTAAATGAGATAGCATCCATGCATTATTAAAAGAGTAAATTCATAGCTGGAAGCGAATGTGTGTGAAGCAAGGTTCATGCAACGCAGCACCTTCACACGCCAACAGGACCAGAAGCAGGGCTCCTGTTTGAGTCAACCACAGCTACTAGCTGGACAGTATAGGTTCTGAAAACACATTTGCTGAAAGATATAATTTCACTAAGCGGCATCGATCAGGATTGCAAAGGAAAAGGAGGGGATGCTCTTGATTTGAGGCGTGGAGGAGAGTCTCCAGTCCTGCTGATAATGCTCAGGGTTCAGCATCAGCCCCGTGGAGGTGGAGGGGGCCATACACGCCTGTGCCCAAGGGGGTTCTCTCAACTGAAAATATCTCCTTTCTGATGCCAGAGAATAATGGATTCTACCATTGCAGCTTTATTCCTTTGAATTTCTTTCTTCCATTTTGAAAGGTAACACCCACAGGCACACCAAATTCGGCATCAGTGACTCTGCTTTATTATTTTCAGGTTGTGTTAACTCACCTCCAAGCTTCGTTTTTTTCATCTGAAAAGTGGAATACAATAGTAATCCCTGCCTCCCTGTTTGTAAGCTTGGATGGTCTCATGGATGTAAAACAATGACTATAAGGAGTGGTATGTGCATGCGTGCTAAGTCACTTCAGTCAGACCGGACTCTTTCGACCCCATGGACTGTAGCCCGCCAGGCTCCTCTGTCCATAGGATTCTCTGGGCAAGAACACTGGAGTGGGTTGCCAGGTCATCCAATCCAGGAATGGAACCCCCATCTCCTGAATCGGCAAGCGGGTTCTTTACCACTTCCCTGGTGGCTCAGCTGGTAAAGAACCCGCCTGGGATGTCAGAGACCTGAGTTCGATCCCTGTTTGGCAAGATCACCTTGGAGAAGGGAATGAATGGCTACCCACTCCAGTGTTCTGGATTGGAGGATTCCATGGACTGTAGAGTCCATGGGGTCACTAAGAGTTGGACACGACTGAGCGACTTTCACTTTCTTTACCACTAGTGCCCCCTGGGAAGCCCCGTATGGAACAGTAGTTATTGTTATTCCCACTTTAAAGGTGTGTGTGATATTAGGAGGCACAGTGTCTTGTGTCCAAATCTGCACCTGCTTTGGGGAATCCAGTTAGTGACTACTATGGGACTGCTTTTAGGTCCAAGGGCTGCAGCAGTTCATTAAAGAGAGGAAACTACTGCCCTGCGGTGAGACAGAGATAATAACAAAGCCCACACAGCCACCAGCGAGACAACAGTGGCTATGGAAGTGCCAACCAAGAGGCTTAAACTCATGACTCCATTGTCCCCTTGAGTGGAAATCAGGCATGCCTGCAGTCCTGAAAGAGCTTTCAGTAAGTGAAAGAAGTATCCATAAGTCCATTTGTGTCACATTTTAGATTCCACATATAAGTGATATTAGCTGGTTTCCGACTGACTTAGTATGGTAGTCTGTATTTATTTAGTAATTGCTGAAATTAATGTAACATGGTAAATCAACTATACTTCAACAAAAGAAATTTTTAAAAAGTAGTGTCTGAACTAAAATAATACACAACTAGTCCTTAGGATTCCTAGAGAGTTACAAATAAAGGGCTCGGGTTGGTCCAGGGAGGGAAAGACAACGTCTGATTATAGAAATCAGGGGAGGCTCCTTCACAAATGTGGACTCTGAATGTGTAGAGAGGAAGAGTATCCATCTGTAAAAGTCTGGCTGGTGATGCTATGATACCCGTGGCCATGTAACCAGGCAAGTGTGTTTGGAAAGATGCTGGTGAACTTAAATGGCCAGGAAAGTGGAGGATGCTTCAAAACATTGTTTCAGGTGGAAACTTTGGGGCTGTTGAGATATTTGAAGCCGGGGGTAAAGTTTGCTGATACCTGGTTCCCCCGGGAGTGCTCCTTGGTCAGAGGGAGCACATTGGGAAGCTAGATGAGGCAGAAGATAAAACTGCCCCACGTGACATGAAACAGTGTTGGGCTACATGATCATGCTTCTTATTTTTGCTTTGCCATTTTTATTTCTTTATTTATTGGACTATAATTGCTTTGCAATGTTGTGTTAGTTTCTGTGGTACAATAGCATGAATCAGCTATTGCTTTAATCTTTTCAGCACCAAGTATCATTAATATTTTCAGGGTCCTGATTAATATTTCATTGGAGTGCTTTCGTTTTCCTCTTAAACATGTATTTAGAGTGGATTGCCACATTCCTGGGTAATTTTATTAAATCCAGAGGCCAATTTCTTTTTTACAACAGTCTGCTGCTTTGATTTTATAAAGAAAATCAATGGGAAGAAAGGGGTTGCTGAAATAGAAATTTGCTTTATAGCAAAATATGCAGGAACTCCTCTTTTCATTTTTAAGTGGGAGAATAACTCCAGCTATAAAAATGATCACCCTTATGTATGCATTGTTTGTGTGTATATATATTAGTATATCCATAAGCACACATCTGTTTAAATTAAAACAGAGTGGCATCAAGCGCTTTTTTTCAACTTCAGTTCTTGGAGAACCTGTTCTAGTTTGGTCTGTGAACAACTATCAGATGTCACCCACATCACTGAGCCTTGTCTGTCTGGGCTTGAGTCTCAACTCAGCCACTAACTCGAGGGGCAGCTTTGAACAGATCACTGCCTGTCTCCAGGCCTCAGTTTCCTCATCTATAAATGAGGTAACCCAAACGTTCTCTGACATCCCACCTGCCTCTAGCATTTGAGAAGTTGATGGGAACTGACAAAAACTGGGCAAGAATCTACAAGAGCCATGGAGGGAGTAAAAAGAACATTTTTATTTAGTTCCAAGATAGCAGCACATCGAGAAACAACAAAATTAATGAAAAGAACCACTTTTATTGAGTTAGCACTGAGTAGAGAAACAATGAAATGATTGTTTTTGGAAACCTTTCCAACCTAAGCTGAAAACAAACCCAAGATAACAATGAGCTTCCTTGGGTTCCAGCACTGTCGAAGTGGGAATGAGACTGCTGGGTTTGGGAGGACTATCCCTCCGCCCTAATCATTTCCAAAGCAGAGCAAGGATCATCTATGCAGGCCAAGCCTGCCTCCTATTCCCCGAACCACCAGACATTTACAGAAGCAAAATTAACGTCATGCCTGGCTAGCGGCTGGACCTTCTGAGTGCTGCAGGGCTCCTGGCTCTCATTAAGACTTCAGGGCAGGCGGGCATGCTGCTGTTGGGACTACACGCCTTGACATCGAGTCTGGAGGTGAAGGTGACTAATAGAGAAGGATCACCCTTCCAGTTGTCCAACAAAGGTCCATCTAGTCAAAGTTATGGTTTTTCCAGTAGTCATGTACAGATGTGAGAGTTGGACCATCAAGAAGGCTGAACTTGATGCCTTCAAACTGTGGTGCTGGAGAAGACTCTTGAGAGTCCCTTGAACTGCACGGAGGTCAAATCAGTCCATCCTAAAGGAAATCAAACCTGAATATTCAGTAGAAGGACTGGTGCTAAAGCTGAAGCTTCGATACTTTGGCTGCCTGATGAGAAGAGCTGACTCGATGGAAAAAGGCTCTGATGCTGGGAAAGTTTGAGGGCAGGAGGAGAAGAGGGTGACAGAGGATGAGATGGTTGGTTGGCATTACTGACTCAATGAACAGGAGTTTGAGCAAACTCTGGGAGATGGTGAAGGACAAGGGAAGCCTGGCGTGCTGCAGTCCATGGGGTTGCAAAGAGTCGGAAACGACTGAGTGATTGAACAATAACAACAACTTTCTACAGGCTCTGCAGGAAATTCCTGCAGTGAGCCCTCATAAATTAACCTCTGCATAGGCAATGTCTAACCCTCCTTGCCCATTTCATAGATGAGGAAACTGAGGCTGAGAAGTAATGCCTCTTGGACACAGTTTTACAACTTCTATGATAGGTATGTTCCTGGTAAAGGCAGTACCAGCATCCCTTTATGTGGGTTTGTATACTCGATGAAGTCCTCATAGCATCTTGCTGACATACACAAGGGCAACATTTTTATCCCCACTTTATTGATGAGGAAACCGAGGTCCTTAAAGCCCCAGTGTCCAAGTCCATGGCTGAATGGTTAGCAAGTCATCTCTAAAACTGACTCCTTGCCTCCTACCACCTTGGCTTCATGCTGTCGCACTTACAATTAACAGTGGGAAATAAAGAGTATTTAATAAGAAAAGCATTTTCCTTTAACATACATTTTTAGGGCTGGCGAGACCCTTAGAGATCATCTAAATGAGAAGTTGGTCGTTTGAGGTGGGACTCAGTGGATCCAGAGTCCTCCTGAACGTTTATACAATTTCAGGTGCGTGAAAGGCTCACTTTGTAACAAGTAAGTACGTTGGGCAGGATAATCGGTGAAGGGAGGGGTGTGACTTTCCAGGGCACAGAGGTGCCTGGCCCTTCAGCATGGCCCTGGCACATAGCACGTGCTCAGGAAACATTGGTGGAATTAATTATTTCCTAAAAAAGGTCCTTGTTGGAACTTCCCTGGTGGTCCAGTGGTTAAGAGTTCGCCTCCCAACGCAGGGCATGAAGGTTCCATCCCTGGTCGGGGAGCCAAGATCCCACATGCCTCACAACCAAAAAACTAAAAACGTGAAAAACAGAAGCAGTATTGTAGCAGATTCAGTAAAGACTTTACAAATGGCCCACATCATAAAAAAATCTTTAAAGAAAGACCTTGTTGGTTATCTATTTTATATACAGTAGTATGGAGTTGCCCTTTTTGTAGTTGCCTTTTTGGGCTTCCCTGGTAACTCAGCTGGTAAAAAATCTGCCTGCAATGCAGGAGACCCCGGTTTGATTCCTAAGTTGGGAAGATCCCCTGGAGAAGGGATAGGCTACCCACTCCAGTATTCTTGGGCTTCCCTTGTGGCTCAGACAGTAAAGAATCCATCTGCAATGCAGGAGACCTGGGTTTGATCCCTAGGTTGGGAAGAATCCCTGGAGGAGGGCATGGCAACCCACTCCAGTATTCTTGCCTGGAGAATTCCATGGACAGAGGAGTCTGGCAGACTACAGCCCATGGGGTCGCAGAGTCGGACATGACTGAATGACTAAGCATAGCAGTGTCTAGTTGCCTTTTTATTTATTTTTTGCTATGATAAGTTGTTTATTGATGGATGAATAACTTCATTTACATAGCTTTTTGATGTTTGAGGTTATTTACCAAATATTCAAAATTGATACTGCTAGATTTAATTATTTTAATACTCATAGCTCTTGATACATATTGTCAAGTTTTTTTCAAATCATTCTGTTTTATATATAGTTTTGTATAAAATGTATAAATACATAGCTTTCCTAGGCCCTCAATTCAAACTAAATATTATCATAAAGTTTTTGCTAATTTAATTAGCAAAGTGACATCATTATTTTGGTTTGCATTTCCTTGAATAATAGCAAGACCAGCTTTTTGGTTACATTTCCTTACCATTTAGTATTTTTTCTTTTAGAAAATTGTCAGGTTATGTCTTTTGTCTATTATTCTTTGATATCTTGCTATATTCCTTACCAATTTTATGATCCCTTACATAATAACAATATTAACATTTTGTCATATTTGCTAAAAAAAAAAATTCTGTGATGCCACAAAATAACTGAGTGCATTCAAGGGTAGCCATGGATCTCAGAAATCATCTGTTCAATTTTCTCGCTTTCCACTTGCAGACCCTGGGGCTTAGAATGAGCAAGGCGGTAGCCTTGGGTACACGTGGGACAGAGCGGGATCTAGGATCTGGGCTTAGTCTTTTCTCGGGGGGCCTTCTCTCTGAGCAGTGCTGCCCGTCCCAGGGTCTCCTGCAGTAAGAACGAGGTGCTGCCCATCGGAAGCCCCAGAGGCCCCTCGCTGGCCAGCTTGGTATGGCTTGTATTCAGCAAAAGACATTCTCCTCCTTGCAAAGGAAGGTGCTAAAGTGCTTGAGAAAAGAGATTCTCTTAAGTAGGTTAAACACAACCCCACTCCCCAGCCTCATTTACACTCTTCATTTGCTCAGCAGACTGTGGCTTCTCAGACAGTTCTGGGTAAATCGCAGCCCCATCCAGGTGTGAATGATGCCACATCCAGGTGTGATGAACCACAGCAGATCGGGGTCTGAGCTCATCGCGCTGCATGGAGAAGACGCAGTCTGGGTCCGGATGGGCTTTGGTCCTGCACCGCCTGCATCCCTCCACCCTGGCCAGGTTTTGAGCCGTCTCTGGAGGTCACTGCAGGTCCAGCCTGCTAGGAAACAGGGAACGGAAGCCCAGAGCAGAATTTCTGGGAAACGAAGGGTTTCTCTTCCTTACTCCAGCCATTTCTCTTCTGTCAGAGCCCTAATGAGCTTTTAGTGCCAGGAGGGGAAAGCAAATGGAAAGAAAACAGCCCGAAGTTGTAACGCTATTGACAGTAACCGCGCTGCAGGAAGCCCTTCCCCTGGGGCCACCTTCCTGCCTGTGGTCTGCCTAAGAGGAAGAAAGGGAAGGAAATAAATAAAGTCCTTTTAAGTATAAAGAGGGGATTGCATGCAATCCATTTGTGCAAGTACTGCATTTGTGCAAGGATGCAGAGTTAACCCTTTGAGCTTCATTAGTGGCTAAGTAGAGCTGAGATTAACCGCCTCTCTGGCTGTGCTTCGGATGGGGTGGAGAGGCTGTTCTGTAAGGCGGGGTGGGGGTGTGGCGGGGGAGGAGGTGTGGCCAACGGGGCGCGTCTTTGGCAGTTCGCTTCTTAGTAAAGAAATCAGAGAAACAGCCGGTGGGTGCTGGGCAATGCAGTCCTGGTGGATTATTTCTGGCTCTTTACATACAAAACCCAAGGTCTTTGAAATCCCTCTCTAAAGATGAAGAGGAAGGCAGGGCTTGGCTTCAAATCCAGCCTCCACTAAGTTGATTAGTCTCCCTCCGCCTTAGTTTCCCTGTCTGTGGAATGAGGATGGTAGCACAGCCTGTCCTGGGGGTTCAACGAGATAATATCTATATGTTACAGGGATGAAACTAATGCATTAAACTATGTGTTTGCAGTCTTCCATCCTCCCCACCGCCCTCTGCCCATATTTATCTACTAAAGAAATCGGCTTTGCAACCTACCAGTTCATATCGTGAACTTTGACAGTGGTTCAGAATCTGAAACTGACTTGCGTGTGTGTGTGAGAGAGGGATGGGGAGAGAGAGAGAGAGTGACAGGGGGTGGGGAGGCAAAAAGTATGAAAATTATATCCCAGGAACCAAGGATTACTCAGAAAAGAGAAATGGAAGCAGAAGGAGATGGGAGCAAGGATGGAGGAGAAGGGCCCCTTTAGGGTCAAAGTTTGGGCTGAGGAGTTGACCTGGGTAGAGAGGCTACAGGAAGCTATGAGGCATGGCTGATGAGGGCTAGAGGAGTGTAAGCAAAGGTATTTAGCAAGTGTTGTTGTGGTTGGTACTGGGTGATGGTAATTTGGTGGTGATGGTACTGGTAGTGGAGTGACGTTGACTGTATTAGCTTTCTGTTTCTCGGTGCAGTAACATATTACCACAAACTTAGCGACTTAGCTAGTGCCTACTTTGTGTCTCAGTTTCTGTGGGCCAGGAGACTCTGCTGAGCGTCTCACAGTGCCGAGATCAAGGGGCCAGCAGGGCTGCGTTCCTTACTGGGGCTCTAGGGAAGAATCTGTGATCAAGGTCCTTTGGGTTGTTGGCCGAGTACAATTCCTTAAGGTTGTAGGACTGTGGTCCTATTTCCTGCTGGCTGCCGACCAGGACTGCCCTTTGCTCCTACAGGCGTTAGTGCCCCTTCTCATGCTTTCCGTAGCATCCCCTCCAGCAGCATGGGTTGAGTTCCTCTCCTGCTTCAGACCTCTCTTTTCCTGCCATATCTCTGATACCCACTGGACAAAGT
Organism: Bubalus bubalis; assembly: GCF_019923935.1. Taxonomy (NCBI): domain Eukaryota; kingdom Metazoa; phylum Chordata; class Mammalia; order Artiodactyla; family Bovidae; genus Bubalus; species Bubalus bubalis. The sequence continues at coordinate 47,065,595 of NC_059159.1, read as the reverse complement.
TCTTTGCTTTTAAGTGCATGTATCTTTAGAGTGGGCCCATGTGGATAGCCCAGGTGATTCTTCCTATTTTGAGATCTGTAACCATCACCCCGTTTGCCAGGTGGTATGTTCACAGGTTCTAGGGATCAGGGCATGGGCATCACTGGGGGAGAATTCTGTAGTGATGGTGATGGTGGTACAGTGGGTCCTCTCACTTCTGACAAACACATCCCTACCCCACTGCTAGATCAGATTCTCACTGGCTCAGGGGTGAGCCTGACTGCACCTGTGGGCAGTACAGCACTAGGGAACATGACTGGCTAGCGAGGACTGGGCTGCACGTTCTGGGAGTAGAGAAACCATGCAAGAAGGTGTGAGGATGGTGGCCAGCCTTATGACCTTCACCAATTCTCTTGTCCTTCACCTTCACCCCGGAAGGTTGTTTTTACACATCTGTCTCCCTTTCCCCCAAGCTCCTGAGGACAGAGATTCCTCTCATGTTATCCTGCTTCACAGCCCTGAGCTCAGAGCTTGCTCTTAGTAGAGGAAAAAGGATGGGGAATTCATAGTTGTTGAGTGCTACTATGTGCCAGGCGTGTTATATTAATATTTTTTTTCTGATGTGTGCACCAGTATGCCTACTTTATATCAAGGAAACTGAGGCGCAGATAGGGTGGCGATGGCATTGGTAGTAGAGTGATGCAAGTTACGGTCGTGAGACTTGTGAAGTGTACCGGGCTAGCAAGCTGCAAAGCCAAGTTACAAACACAGCTGATACTTCGTTCTGCAGCAGTGTGCTGCCTTCCATCGTGGTGCTCAAATGAGCCCAGTCACCAGCTGCCTGAGAGAGAAGAGACAGCATGTAGCCAGGGCGCTCCCCCACCTCATGGCTTTCCTCGGTGCTCATCTGAGGCTCCGAGATGGTGTGGAAAGTGGGCGGTTGGCTACAGGAGAGCTCTGTTCCTCCGTAACCAAGTCTGTCAGTGCATTGATTTGTTTCAGCCTGTTTCAGATAGGTTTTCTCCAAATTTAATACATGAAACAAGCATCGTGTTTGGCTGTGGGTCCTGTGAGAGAAATGGAAGGGAGGTTTAATCACTCAACATTATTCACAAAGAAGGCTGTGTGTGTGTGTGTGTGTGTGTGTGTGTGTGTGTGTCTGTCTGTGTGTGCGTGTGTGTGTGTCTGTGTGTGTGTGGCAGGGGGGAACCTGGTTCTGGCAGCTGCCACTGCTGTGGCTACCATTAGGAGAGCCAGCCGCCCCTCATCACTGGAGGGCATGCCAAGCAGCTGGTTCTTCTCCCAGACTCTGGCATCCCTTCCCCCGCCTGCAGGTCCCAGCCTAGCTCCCATGTCCAGTGTACTCTCCCCTTCCTCCTCCCATCACTCTCAGAGATCACACAGACCCCAATGTGTCATCCTAAAAGGTATGTTATTAAAAGCTGTATTTTCTGGTGAGTACTCTAAAATTTGTTTCAAATTATTATTATGGTCATACTGTCAGATAAAGCCTGATCCTAGACCAGAAGGCTTATCTCCAGATTCCTCATATGTTGGTCTTTCCCTTAAATGGGGTGACTTCCCCATTTAAGGGGGGAGGGACAGATGACCAGTTGGACCTGGGGAGACCTGAAGAGGAGAGGAGACAGAAGAGACTCAATGTGAAGAACTCATGGCCTTGGGGCTTTCTCATGGGATGTTCCATAGACTGAGCCCAAGGGCAGGAGCACATGTAGGAATTCTTTGCAGTCTGGGTGGTGAGGGGGGCAGGTGGTGATGTGTTCAGTGGAAGCTACATCCCCGTGACCCACCTTACCCATCACAGAACCCAGGTCAGCCAATTTTGAATGGGGACTCCCGGCAGTGGTCCTCCAGGGAAGGCTGACCAAGAGTTGATGCTGCCTGAAGATCTAGGATGTCAAAGAAGTTAGAGCAAAGAGACTGCCAAAGTGGCTGAAACTGTTCATTTGTTCATTCATTCATTCATTCAACAAATATTTTAAAAGTCAAATCTACTGGCCCTAGGACGACTGGACATTGGAAAACAGGGCAAAATGCATAAAATGATAAAAATAGTGCTTTTGATTATGCAGATTTCAAGGAATCTGATAATATTAATGCAAAAGATTAAGTATGACCACAAATTATTTACAAAATTCTCCCATCAAGAGGTGAGTTCTTTTTCCCCATCTCTTTGGTCTGGGCTGGCTTTGACCAAAGCGTGTTAGGAGTGACATGTTCTGGGGTCTAGGTCTTAAGAGTCATTGCGATTTCTGTTTCACCCTCTTGGAACTTGGAGTCCATACCATGAAGAAGTCGGAAACCATCTATCACAGAGAGAGGGAGGCCCGTCATCTCACTGGTCCTAGCTGAACCCAGGCCCCAGGCAATCCTCAGCTGAATACAGTGGCTTGAGCAAGACTAGATTAGCACTGCCCAGCTAGCCCGCAGACTCACATTAAATAATGAACCACTGTTGCTTCATGCCACTATGTCTTGAGGTGGTTTGCAGCACAGTAATAGATAACTGGAACAATGAGGTACATTTCAGGCTTTCCTTTTTTCCTGATAAAATGTTAAACTTTCTGATGAGTACCTTGCTGCTAAGTCGTTTCAGTCGTGTCTGACTCTGTGCAACCCCATAGATGGCAGCCCACCAGGCTCCCCCGTCCCTGGGATTCTCCAGGCAAGAACACTGGAGCAGGTTGCCATTTCCTTCTCCAACGCATGAAAGTGAAAAGTGAAAGTGAAGTCGCTCAGTCGTGTCTGACTCTTAGCGACCCCATGGTCTGTAGCCCACCAGGCTCCTCCATCCATGGGATTTTCCAGGCAAGAGTACTGGAATGAGGTGCCATTGCCTTCTTCTTAGGCTCTGTAAATGTTGAAAAGCACTTACAATTTTTATGTGCCTGTGGTCCAGCCTTCCATTTATTTTAAAGTAACATATAGACATAGTGCAAATACTCCAACGCTCTGGAAGACAGAAAATAGAGAAGTCAAAGTTTTCTTCCACATCTCAATCCCAAATCCACTTCCTCTAAAGTAAAAGCTGTGAACAGTTTCTTCTGGATCCTTCCAGTAAAGACAGATTATATGTGTATTAGCATACAGCTATAGGCAGTATCTAAAGGCAGTATCTAGGCTTATCTCCTTTTTATTACTTACAGCAACTGTATTTTATGCACTGTTCTGCATTTTGGTACATTTTGATTGTTTTTTTTTTTGTTTGTTTGTTTTCTCTGCTAATGATTAATCTCAAACACGTTTTCATTACCAGAGACCTATTTCTTAGTGTCTCAATATAAAGATGGATTCATGAAGGGGAGTTGCACAGTTTCTAGTTTTGAATCTACACATCTTGATGTACTTTTGCTTAAATATCCAGATATTGCTTATATATTCTGGTTCAAAGAGCATATTCATTTGGCATTTTGACAGGTACATTTATTTTTGAACAGCCATATGAAAAGGGTTTTCTGACTGTTTATAACAATATCTACCTTTGTATGCTTACAAATGTATTATTCCATTTGAGTCCCACTAGCATGAGAGTTGGTCATCTTAACATTTCATGGAAGGAGAAACTGAATCTTGGAGAGGTTGAGTGCATGCCCAAGGTCACGCAATTAGTAATTTTTTTTTTTTTAATTTAAAGGCATTAACCTTCCACAGGGACCTGAGCAGCTGGTAAAATCCAAACTGAACACATACTAAGATAATTTCATTATGAAAGGAGTTGTTACTGTTGTTTAGTCGCTAAGTTTTGTCCAACTCTTTTGCGACCCCATGGACTGTAGTCCACCAGCTTCCTCTGTCCATGGGATTCCCCAGGCAAGAATACTGGAGTGGGTTGCCATTTCTTTCTCCAGGGGATCTTCCTGACCCGGGATTGAACTTGCTTAGCAGGTGGATTCTTTACCACTGAGCCATCTGGAAAGCCCACAAAAGGAGTACAGAGTTAAAATCGTCTCATCCATTTGGTCCTCTGATGAATGAAAAACTGATCTCTCCAACACTCGAGATTCTGAAATTATGAAGATGTAGGCAGAAGAGCCTGGCGGGCTACAGTCCATGGGTTTGCAAGGAGTTGGACACGACTTAGTGACCAAACAACAACAGCAAGGCTCACTGTGGATGGGAGTAGCAGGCTCAAAGAGGCAGGGAGAGGATGCTTCATGGAAGAGTCCCGCCCCTCGGCCCCATGAAGCGGAGATGAGCCATGCAGATCTGGCCAGATGCTGTCCCACAGGAGCCATCTCCCAGTGTTCCTTGGCCTGGATTTGGGCTGGGGCTCAGTTACAGGAGATGCTTCCCCTGAGAGGTGCAGCTGGGAGCTCAGGCCTTGGCAGGGCAGCCTCGGCCCTCCACAGAGGACTGTACTGTGATAAAGGTTTAAACTGGAGTCTCTGGCCTGACCCTTTGGGAGTCAGGGCCTTTCTGCCACCCCAGTTCCAGCCCCAGATTTAACTGGGTGAAGAACAGAGGTATTCTTACCAGGGGAGATCAGGGGGAGGGATATATGGGGATAAGAGAACTACCAATGCTGAGTACCTGCTTTGTGTCCAGTGTTCTACATGCATTCACATCAAGCATAAAGAGTGATCATTATCCCATTACAGAGATAGGAAGGCTGAGGCTCAGCAGCCCCATTTTTAGAATTATTTCTCAAGGTCGGGGCCAGGTTGGCAGCTGGGGTGTTGTATTGTCAGCGTGGACTGCTATCACAGATACCAGAGACTGGGTGACTTAAACAGCATATATTTTTTCCCCACAGTTCTGGAGGCTGGGAACTCCAAGATCAAGAGGATGCAGATTCAGTGTCTGGTGAGGGTCAGCTTCCTGGCTTTCTGATGACCACTTCCTCTCTGTGTCCTCCATGGCAAAGAAAAACATCATCTCTCCATGTCTCTTCTTATAAAGGCACTAATCCCATTATGGGGGCCCCACCATCAGGACCTAATGACCTCCAAAAGGCCCCACATCCAAACTATTGCCTGGAGGGTAAGAACCTCAACGTATGAACTTAGGAGGACACAAACGTTCAGTCTGAAGCAAGTGTTCTGTTCAGGGATTCTGTGCTTGAGCTGTTAACCCCTGCCTACCTGAAGCTGTATTTGCTCCTTAGGAGTAGAGTAGGCCAGGGCCTGCACCTGGGTGCCTTTGGGCTGAGACTGGAAACCAACCAACACCTGAGACAAGCTGATCACATTTTAGGGCATTCTTCCTTCCTCTACCCACTGCCCTGAGTTCTGCTCAGTAAGCTTAGGTGATGTATCCAATGTCTCTGTCTTTTGAAGGTAGAGGCAAGAATTGAATCTGAAGCCCTAAACTTTCTGCTAGATGAACCCTGTGGTGGTTGATACTGGAGCTCAGGCTCGAGCTGCACCGCCTGAGTTCACACCCGGGGTTTTGCCACATGGTAGCTGTAGTGACTTTGGCCAAAGTAACCTCCCTGTTCCTTGGAAAGAGGATGAGGACAGTACCTTCCTCATTGGGTTACTGAGAGCATAACATAGGTTAATGCACATAAAGGCCTGAGAACAGAGCCTGGCACAAGGCAAGAGCCTGATAAATGGGTGTTACTTTCCCGAGCCCATCAGGCATGCCAGGGATGAAGAAAGACAGCTCTAGGGGAGGAGAAAGGGAAGGAAGAGTACCTTAATGAAGTTGATTCTCCTCTCTGTGGTGGGGGAGACTGTCCCAAGTCTCATAGCTGGAGACCTATCACTGTCTCTGCTACGAACCTGCCTAGGGTCCCTCTGGCAATAACGCACTCAGCTCCTCTGTTCATCAGGGCCAAACACTGAGGGTGACAAGGGCAAAGAGAGCAATAAATCCTCCTACCCAGAGGATTTATTTTCCTTTTTAAAAATTTTTATTTTATATTAGACTGTAGTTGACTTACAATGTTGTATTTGTTTCAGGTGTACAGCAGAATGATTCAGTTATATATATATTCTTTCCCATTTAAGTTATTACAGAATATTGACTGGAGTTCCCTGTGCTATGCAGTAGTCCTTGTTGATTATCTAGTTTAAATATAGTGCATGTGTGCTAAGTCACTTCAGTCATGTCTGACTCTGCCATCCTATGGTCTATAGCCCACCAGGCTCCTCTGTCCCTGGGATTCTTCAGGCAAGAATACTGGAGTGGGTTGCCACGCCCTCCTCCAGGGTATCTTCCCGGCCCAGGGATCGAACCTCTGTCTCTTGTACCTCCTGTACTGGCAGCCAGGTTCTTTACCACTAGTGCCACCTGGGAAGCCAAGATACTCTCTTAAAGTAGCAGGACTTGTGCAGTCATGGTTGTTTGATCCAGACTGTAGTATGTGTATGTTAAGGGGCTGTCCCAGTGGCTCAGCAGTAAAAAAATCCGCCTGCAGTGCAGGAGACGTGGGTTTGACCCCAGGGTCAGGAAGATCCCCTGGAGGAGGGCATGGTAATCCATTCCAGTATTCTTGCCTGGAGAATCCCATGGACTGAGGAGCCTGGAGGGCTACAGTCCACAGAGTCACAAAGAGTTGGACACGACTGAAGCAGCTAAGCATGCAAGCACAGGTGTGTATGTTAATCACAAACTCCTAATTTACCCACCTAGCACCTTTCCCCTTTGGTAACCATAAATTTGTTTTCTATGTCTGTGAGTCTGTTTCTGTCTTGTAAGTTAAGTTCATTTGTATCATTTTTTTAGATTCTGTATATAAGCAATATCTTTCTCTTTTTGACTTACTTCACTTAGTATGGTAATTTCTAGGTCCATCCATGTTGCTGCATGTGGCATCATTTCCTTCTTTTTCATGGCTGAGTAATATTCCATTGTATAAATGTACCACATCTTCTCTATCCATTCATCTGTCAATGGACATTTAGGTGATTCTGTGCCTTGGCTAGTATAAATATGCTGCAAAGAATATTGGGTGCTTGTAATCTTTTCAAATTATGATTTTCTCTGAATATATGCCCAGGAGTGGGATTGCTGGATTGTATGGTACCTTTATTTTTAGTCTTTTAAGGAAACTTCTCCATAGTGACTGTACCGATTTACACTCTCACCAAGAGTGTAAGAGGGTTCCTTTTTCCCTACCCCTGGAGGACTCTTGCTTGCAAGTACTAGCCAGGACTGACCCCACTTAGCTTCCAAGATCAGACGAGGTCAGGCGTGTTCATGGTGCTATGGGCTGTAGACCGGACCCTGAGGATTTCTGACCTATGGGAGTGAGCCGTAGGGTTAGGTGCTCCCTGCCTGGACAGTATGTGGGGGAAGGGGGTGGCGGTGGGACAGTGGCCACAAGGTGTGAGGCATCATTTCTGCTCCAGTGGCTCTGGTTCAGGGCAGAGTGACGAGCACCAGCCTTGCAGCCAGAGCCCTCCTCAAATCCCAACTCCACCCCTTCCTCTGTGTGACCTTGGCAAGTGGCCAGCCCTCTGGGAGCCCCCTTCCCTCTTCTTCCATAAGGACGTCCATCTAAGCAGTGCAGCAGGCACAGAACAGGCCTCCCCGGGTTTCTTCTCCTGGCCGCCCAGCCCTGGGACCGCCCCCTTCCTGTCTCAGCTCAGCTCTTCATTCATTCGTAAACCCCCTATGGATCATCTGTGTGCCAGGCACTGGGAGGCTCTGGGGATGTGGTGGTGATTAAAACAGATGCAGCTTCTCCCCTTAGGATCACACTGACCTTGAACTCTAAGTCCAAGGGTGGGGAATCACACAGGGTGGTATTGGGAACATAGGGGCATGGATGGCCTGGAGCTGACCAAGGACGGGCACAGTCCTTGAAGGGCGTGGGTCTGGGGGTGCAGAACATTTCGTTCGGCCCTACAGTCTGTGTTCTGGATGGAACCCTCAGGCCAACTTCTTCTGCAACTGCCCCTCCCCACCCTGGGACAGCATCTCCCCACGCCCACCCCTCAGCTCCCCATGAACGGAGACCCTTCTAATAAGCTTTCCCTCTGGTTGCCCCCAGGTTCCCACGGCCAGTTGGCCCCATCTGTCCCTCCTCCTAGATCGCCCAAGCACAGCTGATTCTATCAAATCCAATTTTCTGCATCTCCATCAGGACCCCTGCCCTGGGGGGTTTGAACCAGGTTGCCTGATCAGCTGTCTCAGGGAGGAGACTTCCCCCCTACCCCACTGCTTCCTGAAGCAGGAGGACTGCCTCCTCTGATCTGCTGAACCAGGTGGGGAAAGGCAATGGGAAGGGAGGATTGCCCTGGGAAAATGGTGCTTTTTAGTTGTCATGGCAACAGTTGCTAGGTGTCATCCAGAAGCCACACTAAAGGTTGACCTTCCCCTGGGGAAAAAGGCAGAGCTTTGAACAGGACCTAAACTCTTTTCTCTGGGCTGAGTTAGTCTGCCTCATTCATTCATTCTTTCATTCATTTCATAAATATTCTTTTATTACCTTCTATGTATGGGGACTACGTATGTCTCTGGGAAATCATAAATAAATTAGTTTCTGTCCACAAACAGTGGAGAGAAAAAAATGCAAACAGAGGATAATAATGGACTGTGTAAGGGCTTTATGGAAAATGTACACAGGGCACTAAGTGAGCAGGGCAGGGGCTCCTGACCCTCCTGGACGCTGAGCAGGCTCACTGGGCAGCTCTTCATAGTGGGGGCGACGCTGGGGCCAAATATTTCAAGAGGGTGAATAACCAGAGGAAGGCTGCTCCGCCTCTGGAAATATTCGGCCAGTCCTGGAGATGTGCAACAGCTTGGGAATTTGGGAGTGAAAGTCATCTGGAATATTCATGGTATTGGGTAGGTATGAGGGAGGGACAAGAGAGAAGGCTGGGATGGTCTGCGGCAGTTGGAATGTCAAGTGTCTAAGCTTTGGGGACTGTATCCTTCAGACAAGAGGAGAAGCTGCTGTGGGAATTGAAAGGAGGGAATGGCAGGTTACAATTGGAGGCAGAGAGATACAGCTCTGGACATGGACCACATGGATGGGTGGGGTCTGCAGGGTTTCCTTGGGAGAGTGTGCAAGTTTCTGTGACCACTGGAATACGATGGGTTGAAGGAAATGAGAGGGAAAATCTGGACTTCCAGATTCCTGACTTGGGGCCAGGCAGGTGTGAACTCCTGAAATAAGGGGATAGAGAAGACAGGGAGGTGGTGGCCCAGTAGAGAAGAGGTGGTAAGTTCAGTCTGGGCTCATACAGGTGCCTGCAGGATGCTTGGGGAAGATCCAGGTAGACAGCCCTGGACCTGGGGTGGCCGATGAGAGAGGCCCAGCTGTACACGAGGGCTGAGGCCAGGACCTTGGGCCATAGAGCTGGTCATCGGTAAACGGATGGAGGCTGAGAGGACATGCTCAGAGGAGGAGGGTGGACTGGAGTGAGTGGCGTCACAGGAACCGGGTGGGAGTGGGCCACGAGGTCAGATGCTACTGGAAAGGCTGGGAAATGAGGACTAAAAGGAGTGCATTAGATTTGGCAATTAGAGAGCCCCTGGGTGACTCTGCAGCAGAGATTTCTGGGGAGCAGTGGAAGCAGAGGGCAGAGGGGAGGGTGGGGTGGTGGGGGCACTCTGTTAACCTCTTGTTCAAGGAACTAGTCCACCCAGGGAAGGATAGCCGGGCTAGAGAGGAGGGCAGGGTGCGAGGATTTCTGATATGTGGGAAACTCCAATAGGTTTGTGGGTGACAGAGGAGGGTGTGCTGGAGCAGAAGTTGAAACCTCAGGGCTGTGGATAAGGCTGGAGAAGAAGCAGGGTTGCCAGCCACCCAGAGTTGTTGCTGTGGATTCACTAGCCAGGCAGAGGAAGTTGGACTTGCCTTTGGGAGGGAGCTAGGGTGCAGTATGAACCATGGCAGAGGGGTTGGAGGGTCACGGGGAAATGGGAGGGGGGCAGGTATGAGGAGACAGTGAGTTGTGAAGATGGAAGGGACTGTGTGTGTTTGTATATATGTGTGTGTGAGTGTCTGTGTAGGTATCTGTGTACCTGTGTGTGGCTGTATATGTGTATGTGTGTCTAACTGGAAGCATCATGACATCCCTCTGGCAGTAGATGGTGGTAGGTTTTTCAAACCCATATTGTCCAAATTGTTTAATTAGTAAATTGTTCTGGTTTCTATAATCGTTTGAAAGAAATGGATTGTATAGTGTGATGTATGTTTGTGTGTATGTGTATCTGTGAGTGTGTTAATGCTTCAGTCCTTAGGAGTGTATCTGTGTGTGCTTGTATGTTTCGATGGAGGTGTTTGTTTATGTGTATGCGTGTGTCTTTGTGTTGTGTGTGCTGTGGGTGTGTGTGCTGTGTTTCTGTGTGTATATGCTTATGTATGTGTGTGTGCACGGGTCTTTCTGTGTATGTGTGTGTGTTTTGAGTGTGTCTGTGTGTCTGCACCCGTGTGTCTTTGTCTCTGTATCAGTGTGTCTGTGTGTCTATCCATATGTCTCTACATGTCTGTTGGCTAAAGCGTATGCTTTAATGTGTCCATTTATTTGTGTATGTGTTCACACATGTGTATCTGTGGGTATGTCTGTGTGTCTGTGTGTGTGTTTGTATGCATCACCTGTGTGTGTTGGAATGAGGTCATAGAGCATGTGTTGGAGCTAGACCCTGAAACATCATCAAGGCCAACATCAGCCCAGTTACTCAAAAGGAGGGACCAGCCCCAGAGACTAGAGAAACATCCTTAGGGTCAGAGAGAGCAAAAGACAGAATCAGTTGGACCATGATCTCAGGTGGAATTTGCACATCGTATGCTCATAAGATAGGGCCCATAACTGGGATCGTGGGAAGGGGAGGCCCCCAGATGCCTTGCAGCCTCCTGGTACCCCAGGAGCTGGTGTTTTTCTCTCCCAGAACTTACTGACATTGAATAAAAAAAATTGTCCCCCAGTCTGAACCTGGAGGCCCAGCACAGTGAACTAATGGTGCCTGGGGACTTGTTCTCATTTGGCCTGGGCACTGAGAAATACTCAGCTTGAATGGAAAGACCGGTTGACCAGCATTCCAGAGCCCAGCCCTCTGTCCACTAGCCCAGCCACAGAGGGCTGACTCCCACCTACTCAGGGAAGGAATCAGGTGCATGGAGCTTCCTGGAAACACGAGTGCTCCAAGCTCAGGTGAGATGAGCCCTCTCCACACAGCCAACCAGAGTGGCTTTATGCTGCCACTACAGCTGGAATTTCATTTCCGCGGGGATGTTTCATTTTGCCATCTAATTTGGTGACAAATCAAGGTGATTTATAGGGAGCAAGCCTGCATTTAGTGTGACATTCTCATCCCAAATGCTGGCCCGTCTTGCACCCTCCCATTCCTGCCTTGACCTCACTCAGTGGATATCCATGGATTCAGAAATGCAGTGGGGGTGGGGTGTCTGAAAGCCCTCACCCACCCCGCCCCCAGATTCAGGTTATTTCCATTGCCTTGGGCAAGAGTGGATCTAAAATCCTCCAGGCTGTTTCTAAAACAAGTAGCAGGAAAGCCCCCTGCTGCAAAATTAGCCAACATGTACTTGATACTTGGGATAAACGTCCTTACTTCCCTCAGAGCAGTGTCAGCCAATAGAAATATAATATGAGCCTCATGTGTAATTTAAAATTCGCTAATAGCTGCATTTAAAAGAGTGAAAGGGACGGGCAGAACTCGCTTTCATAACATATTTTACTTAGTCATTGTATTCAAAATAGTATCATTTCAGCATGTAACAAATACAAAAATTATTACTGAGACGTTTGGGGTATTGAATATTCCTTTTTGTGTTAAAGCCTTGGAAATTGACATGTATTTTACGTTTACAGCCTTTCTCAATTCAGACCAGCCACTTGGCGAGGGCTCAGTCTCCACATGTGGCTGGTGGCTCCCAGTTTGGACCAACCAGCCTCTGATGCTGCCAGCTGTGGGGAGCGAGGTTGTTCTAGATGGTTCTGAGCCGGGGGCTCTGAATCTCAGTTTTCCCGTCTGTGAAGTGAAGGTGGTACTCCCTCTCCTTTCGTCTTCTGGGGACTGTTTTCAAGGTCTCTCAAAGTCAAGTGCCCTGAGCACTGCCCGTTTTAGAGCTCTTCATCTAAGAAATGATACAACAGGGTTTCAAAATGGTGGGCGGTGTTAAATATTTGCCTTTAGTGAGTTAACGTTTCCAACACCTTAAAATAGTAACATGTGTTTATGTAATCTCATTTGGAAAGCAAAAGTCGACATCTGAGGCTAAATCTGAAGATGAGGTCCCTGCTGAATGTTCCTCCTGCTACTCCTCTCCTTGGCCCACTAGGATAGGCTCTTAATATATGAAAAATAAATATGGGGACTTTGTTGGCGATCCAGTGACTAGGGTCCTGCGCGTCCACTGCAGGGGCCCAGGTTGATCACTGGTCAGGGAAACTAAGGTCCCGCATGCCATGCAGGGCAGCCAAAAAAAGAGGAAAACAAATATGCATGTTCTTTGCAAACTGTAAAGTGTAGTACACAGGCTTTGGTTGTGTGGGAGAGGTGGGGTCTTCACATTTGCTAAGAAAGAACAAGGGTACTGGAGGTTTGCTTCTGGGTTGATACTAGGGCCAGGTCCCCTCCATGCTCCACTCGGAACACTCTGGGGTTTCTGAAACTCTTGAAGCATGGAGGATTGGAAAGAGAGATCTCCAGACTGGGAAGTAAGAGGACAGGGAGGTCCTCTCCTGGTCCCAATAGCAAGTTTCTAGACAGTTGTGGTTCCTCTGGCCCATTTCTTCGTTCTTTGGAGGAAATGTCAAGGTAGCCTGGGTCTAGGCCCCAGCTGGGGCTGAGCCACTGTCGCTCTCCCTCCCTTTCTCTCGCACGCTCTCTCTCTCATACACACACACATGCACGCGCGCGCGTGCGCACACACACACACACGTTCAGCTTGTTGATCTTTTCCTCCTTTCTGCCTGTTCCTGGCATGGTTTCCAGAGAGCTGCTGCATGCCAGTCACCTGCAAAGGGAGTTGACTCTTGTCCTAGAATCACTGTAAGATTCAGAAGGACAGAGAAGACAAATGAGTTTCTTCTCTGGGGATCTTCTTGTCCCAGCTTCAATCTTTATTCTTAACGAGATAAAACTCAGTGCCATAGAAAAACTATGAGATTTGGAATAAAGGGACTCCAGTCCAAGGCTTGACTTCTTATTGAATTTCTTCTTTACGGTCCTCAATTTCTCCATTCTGATGCCGTGTGGGCTCCAGGAGGATAGGGTCCCACTGAGCACAGTGTCTGGCACACAGTCGTGGCATAAATATTTGAGGACTTATGAAATGTATGTATCTGGGCTGAGTAGTAATACCTGCCTCATGTGATGGTTCTGAGAGCTGATGGAGGAAGCATCGCACACGTGCATGCACACACACACACACTCACACACACACACACACACACACATGCTTTCCAAGTCCCATTCAGCTAAAAGAAAAATTAACAGATTGGCTATTTAGAAGCTTACATTCAAAGGAACAGGATGGTTGAAGACTGAACTAAGATCATGGAGCATGGTGAATATAAAGGTGGGAGAGGAATTTAGGTCTTGGATAGAAGGTCTCACTTTTCTTGTCCTGTCAACTATTTTTGAGTGTGTATGTGTGTGTGTTTGTGTTTTGGGAATGAGGGGTCTTCCTATGTGAGATACACCAAATACCCTTTCACTGGAAATTTATCTAGGAATTACTATTGGTCTATTGTAAAGTGTGTCTGCCCCCAGAATCAGCCAACTTTTACTGAGTGCTTCTGGCCGCCCTCAGAAGAGGGGAGAGGAGGAAGAGATAGAGAAGCTGTGATACCAGCCCTGAGACATTTGTGGTCTAGAAGGAGGCCAGTATGTAGATTTAGAGTATTCCCCCCCTCCCCCACTACCACCACTTTGATCAAGGGAACTGGCGCAACATACAGGAGAGAGGTCTGGGCCAGGGCTCAACCAGAGAATGATGGTTGACATTTCCCATTCCAGAGGACATCTTCGGACCCCTTGAGCCTGACCTTCAGTTTAAGTGGAAACAACTCATCCCAGTGCTTTCCAGCCTAGACAGCTACCTGCTGATTCTACCTGGCCCCTGAGCAGCACTGGGGGCCAGGCTTGGTGTTGAAAGGAAAGAAAGAAAGAAAGTGTCAGTCGTTCAGTCAGTTAGTGGCAAAGAGTGTCTGACTCTTTGCGACCCCATGGACTGTAATCCATCAGGCTCCTCTGTCCATGGGATTTTCCTGGCAGGAATATTGGAGTGGGTTGCCATGCCCTCCTCTAGGGGATCTTCTGACTTATGTTCAATTCATAAGCTCATCTTCTGCCCCAGGGCAAGTCACTTAGCACCAGTGAAGATGCTGAAGCTTCAGTTTGATCCAAGATGAGTTCAAAGGCTCCCCAGTGGGGCTCATCTTCCAATCTCAGAGCCACCCTTGTGGGTGAGTTGATGTAGAAGGAACTCCAGGCTTATGTTAGGAGTCTGGACGTCTAAGACCCGCCATGGTGCTGGTTATTCTGATTTCTTTCCTCTGGGCTCTGGTTCACTTTCCATGAGACAATACAGCTTGCTTTGATGATCTGAGTCCTTAGCACAGTGACCTTCCGTGTCATTGCCTTCAGTGAGTCAAAGTCAAACCAGGATGGGGATATGTGGCTGGTGACCTCCATCCATAGACAGCCTGTTTGCCTCTGCAAAAAATCAGCACTGAATGGTCAGGCTTTTTTAGCTGTCAGAATAAACAGAGATCACTCCTATAGAGTAGACCTCAGGCGAATCTCAAACTATTCAGCCATGTATTTGCAAAACATACAAACAAAAATGATCAAAGAAAAATGACCAAACAAAAACCCATTTATTGAGTTGTTATTATATGCCAAGCACTAAAAGTTTGGGCTCAGTCTCCATAGGACTGTCTTCTTTCAGCTCTCAGGATTTGGCTCAGAGATGAACATCTTTAGAAGGGCTCCCAATTTAGCCCCATTTTCAGGTGGGAAGCCTAAAGGTCAGAGGAACCCTTTAAAACTTAAATTCGATTATGTCATTTCCCAGCTTAAAACACATCAGCAGCTTCCCCCTACACCTCAAGTGAATCCACACTCTTGCCCTTCTCGCTCCATCTCTCTCTGCTCCGAGCCTCACTTTTTTTCTATGCTGCACACACCCTGGCTTCTGCCAGAGCCTCACATGTGCCAAGCTCTTTCTATTTCATGAACCCTGCATATGCTGAGTCTTCCTTCTGGAAAGCGTTCCTCAGCTCTTAAGCTGGATGGGTCCTTCAGATCCTGAAGATTTCAGCTTAATAGCCATCTCATCGGAGAGGCCTCTTAGGAGAATCTTAAGTAATCCACTCTTATCAATTGGTCTGTACAGGGCCCCATTTGTATCCTTTATTTTTTTTTTAAGTTGAGCTTTTTATTTTGAGATAACTGTAGCAAGATATGCTATTGTAACAAATAATACAGAGAGGTGGCATATGTCCTTTACACAGCTTCCCCAATGGTAACATTTTGCACAACTACACTGTAGTATCTATCACAGTATGGCAATCAGGATATTGACAATGATATAAAGCATTGATCTTATTCAGATTTCCTGTTTTGCTTATACTCGTGTGTGTGTGGGTTTGTGTATCCTATTCAATTTGATCACATATGTAATTTCACATATCCACCACCGCAGTCAACCCCTCTTAATACGTTTCACGATTTACATTTCTTTCACAATTTAAATTTCTTATTTAGTTGCTTTCGTTCTTTTTCTTTTCTTTCTTTCTTTTTTTTTTTTTTTTAAATGTCTTTCTCACTGGACTGCAAGCTCCAAGAAGGCACAGCCATACTTTTATTCACCTAGATGTACAGAAGTTAACACAGTGTATGCATATGTGGAAAGCAGGCATGTTTGAAAGGCCCCAGAGATGCAAAGATAACGGACAAGAAGGTCTTTGCTTTCCAAAATCTCATGATCTCTTCCCAGAGGGACACGCACAGAGATGATCGCAGTCAAGATCCGTCTTTTCTCTCCTAGACGTAGTACGTGTGATGCTATGGCACCAGAAGATGCAGTTGCTAACTGCAGATATGGACCAGTGTGCTGCAGTCAGGGAAGGCTTCCCAGGGCTAGTGATGTTGACCTAACAGCTTGAAGACTAAGTATGGGTTTATCAAGTCAAGACTTTCGAGGCAGGGGGCTAGGGATGAATAATGATCCAGCCGTGTTTCCAGCAAACAAGAATGAGACATTTAGAGAAGAGCAAGTGTCTTCATGTGATGTATGCACAGGAGCTGTGGGAAGGAACTTCAGGAGATGAGGCGGTAGTGGTCCCTTCTGAGCTCAGGAAACCCAATGACATATTGAAGATAATGGGAAAAGAGAAAAAGATGCTAAAGGGAGGAGTGATTGGATTTGAATTTATTAACAACTTTTTAAATCATTTAAAAATATTAAAATAATACACATCCATTGCAAAAAACAGTTGAAAATAATAGTAACATCAGGAAGCAGGTGCGCTATGGCCAGCGTGTAGGGGAGTTACACGGGCAGTACTGTCTGGCAGCAGGCTTGGGGAGGGGCTGGAGCTGACGGCGACTGGAGGCACAGGAGCCCTTTATGAATGCAGAGGGAGTCATGATGAGTGCTGGACTTGGACAGAGGGGATAGAGGTTGAAAAGAGGCAACCCGTGGAAGAGTAAGGAAACATATGGGGACCAGTTGGGTGTAGGTCTGGGGGAGAGGATGGGGTCTGAATGATTATCTCGATTCTGGCTTCATTATGTAAATGACTGATGGACCCTTTCCTGAAGATGAATCTCTTAGGCAAGATGGGCAGTGTGTTGTGAAAGAGATTTGGGAAAGGTGAATGGGAGAGGGCACTGTGGTCACACACCCCATCCCTTGAAAAGGGGCCAATGTTTATCAGCATCAGGCACAGACATGGATATCTGATGGCTCCTCTGGACACCTCCTGTGGTCCCATATCACATTACAGGAACATAATTCCTGGTCGGGGAGGTTGAAATGCAGTGGCCCTGGGAACTCTGTCTCTCTAACCCTCTTCCATCTCTCATGTTTCCATGCTCAGGATTAAAGCAGGGTTCATTCTTGTGGGCAGAAATGCTTCTAGTTCCACATGGACCTGACATGCCATCCATGTGATCAGAAGAGCAGGCATGGAAGGGACCTCAGAAATCACCTAATCCACTTTCCTCATCCAGGAAGAAGCAGGAAGCTCACACCCACTCCAGGCCTGGCACTTAGTCTTCATCATTACTCTGTGCAACAGGTGTTCCCGCTGTTCCCTGTTTACAGTGGAGGTAACTGAGCCTAGGAGAGATGAAGTATCTCATGGAAGGTCACAGAAAAATATCACCGCTTGGATTCAAAGTCAGTCTTTCTGGCTCTCCAGCTCATGTCCAGACTTCCTTGGGGAGAGAACTAAAATCCAGAGAAATGGAGGTTGGCTTGTAGGGGAAGAACAAACCAGATCTCTTCACCCTTCCCAGCCAACCATTGCTTCCTGGGCTTTTTCTATTCAGTGTCTGTTAGGTGGCTGGTTCTTCACTGAGTGAGGTGGTAGAAGAGAGTGGTGACTGCAGGGCTTGAAAAGTCTGTTTTCCTGTCCCCAGAGAGCACTTATGTTCTTCCTAAGGAGGTGTCTTCAAAGATGGTGTCAAAATGATGGGGAGAACCTGGCATCTTCATTCCTTTCTTTTCTCCTATCTCCACTTGCCAACTGGGCATCTGGGCTGAGAGTGAGAGAAAATGTGTTCAATAAACTCTGACACAAAGAGCTCTGCCCAAACTATTAACCTGAGCAGGAAAGAATGGGAGAAGGAGGTCTTCCAGGAAGATGCATGTTCATGCACTCAGACCACAGATGCTAGCTTATCTCTGTCTACTGCAGGGAGTCAGCCATGAGGTTGACAATTGCATCTTGGCTGCAGTGAGATGTTATTGCCTTGGGTATAGACAGGCAAAGGGAAGCCAGCGAGGGCTGCAAGTCAGGCCAAGTGTCAGTGATACAGAAACAAAACCTACAGCCTTTGGGGCCAGTGACTGCTTAATGGGAGGACACAGGAAAAATCTGACTCTTGGTCACAGTGGTTAGAAGGCAGTGTGAGGGAAGAGCAACGGTCTTGAACCAGGATAATATGCGGGTTCAGTTTATAACACTGATAATGACTTCCTGTGGGACCTTGTGCAGTAACTTAACCTCTGAAGGTTTCTTTACCTATACACACTAAGGCAAATATTGATCCGAAGAGTAAAGAAAGGAAAACATGAGGAAAGCACCATGCTTTATTTGAGTTTTCACTCGGTGTTGGTGATGGTGATGGTGATGGTGGTGGTGATGTGAGAATGATGGTGATGATCATCACGGTGGTGCTGCTGGTGGTGATGACAGAGATGATGGTGATGGTTTTGGTGATGATAATGATAATGGTTATTATCATGATGACCATGAAGACTGATCACAGTCTGCCCTTCTTCTTTGGAAAATGAAATCTCCCTGATACTAAAATTTTAGGTCATAAATAATCAAGAGACGGATGGGGAAGAGGAGGAGGGATGACATAAATATTTAGCTCCTACTTCATGCATCTACTACAATAGGCTCACTTGCACACTTCTTTTTCATTTAATCCTCAGAAGAATTCTTTGAAGTATGTCTTGCATCCCATATCTAATGATATGGAGAAAATCTATGATAGTGAGAAAACTGAGGTCAAGAAGTTAAGTTGCTTGCTCGAATTCTTACAGTGATGAAGTTGTAGAGCTAAGAGTTGATCCCAAGGCTCCAAGGCTCAGTTTCTTATTGTTTCTCATGAACTCATCAGGACATGATTCCAAAACTTCTCAATGTTTTTTGCATTGAAACATTCTTGGATGAAATCTGCTCTACCATCATCCCAGCAAGGGGGTGGGGGGTGGGCAGAAGTCCCAACGACTCTTTGTGACTCCATGAGCTCTACAGTCCTTGGAATTTTCCAGGCCAGAATACTGGAGTGGGGAGCTGTTCCTTTCTCCAGAGGATCTTCCCAACCCAGGGATTGAACCCCGGTTTCCTGCACTGCAGGCAGATTCTTTACCAGCTGAGCCACCAGGGAAGCCCAAGAATACTGGAGTGGGTAGCCTATCCCTTCTCCAGCGGATCTTCATGATCAGGGTCTCCTGCATTGCAGGCAGATTCTTTACCAGCTGAGCTACCAGGGAAGCCCAGAAGTCTCAACAATCACACCTTAAACTTGGTTGACTCCCATAAGCATCATTCATTCCTACATCTATTCTGTTATGCGCAAATTCACCAGTGTTCATTGAGCCAGACATTACTTTCGGCCCTAAGGCTAGAAAGAGCAGTGAGCTGAATGGTGGGTAGCAGCAGCATGTTTGTTTGACATGCACTTCGATAGTCTTAAGTTGTAGGTCATATGTGGATGTGTCCATCGGTATCCAGTAAGGAGAAAGTTTTATTTAAACCACTAGAGTTAAAGGACTTATTACCTGGGAATAGTGGATTGTTAACTAGATAACTTGAAGTACAAAGAGAGAATAAGTTATCACAGATAGAGCAACTACAGAAGGCAGTCGCCAATCTTAGGACTAGGGAAAGAAAATGTAGATGTTGGAACTTAGTTTTAACTTAATAAAAACTTAGCTTGGAGGGCGGAGCCTTCAGAGCTGAAACTCAGCCTTCTGTGGAGGGAGCCCTTTTCCACCGGTGCTGGTGGTTCTGAGCTTGGAGGAGGAAACACATAGGGTTGGGACTCCCGAAGAGGGACCACCATCCAGCTGATGCTGGTGTTTCTGATGGAGTACCATGAAGCATGTTCTGAAATTGTTGGGAGAAATTGAAACTTATATCCAGTTGGTATTACTGGACCAGACTACTACTTTAGGGATGAATGAGCAAGACTGGGCTGCTGCTGACAGGGAGAAGAAGCAGACAGGATGCCTACAGAAAACAAGCTGGTAGATGGGTCTGATTCTTTCTCCTCCCTCCTTGAAGCCTTTCTCTAGTTCCCCCTTTTGGCAAAGTCCAACAGAGATCTAGTTGGCAAAGCAGAAATGGAGTTTGCAGTGTCTTATCATAAATCAGTGTACAGGAGGGTGGATGTGAAACTGAGGGACAGTCATAGACAAAAACAGAGGATCTATTAGACCTACCAGAATCTTGGATGAGCTAGAGAAGGCTTCCTAAAAGGCATGATGTCATTTTCAGAAGAGATTCTGAATCTTGGAGGATTGGAGTGGGTCTGAGCCAGAGAGCCAGTGTACATGCCAGAGGGGAGGAGATGAGGTGGAGAGGTGGACATGGGATGGGCAGGCGGAAATCTCACTTTTCCATCCCTAGGTCTCAAGCCTTGAGGGGTTAGAGCATCAGAATTGGACTTTGAGATGAAAACAGAAAAAATGACCTAATTCACACACTTGCCCAATTTCATCCTCTCAACAAGTCTGTGGTTAAGACATTATTGTCTCTATTTTACAAACGAGGAAATTAGGACTCAGATAGAGAAAATTTCTGTTGCACAGCCCCAGAGGGAGCCATTGGTATTGTTGCTATGAGAATGGTGCAGCCTGGCAGTGTGAGAGGTTTCACCATCATGGCTGCAGGGGATGGTCCTACATCAAAACCCCACAGCTAGTAGGCAGGGTAGTTATAAGGAGTGTAGAGACCTCATACACGTCCAGGATCTCTTTTTCTCCTCCTGTGCTAGAAACAGTCTGTATATGAATTGTTGAAATCACACATACACATCAGTTCCTCCAGGGAGCCATATTTGAAGTCCCATCTCAAAAAGCCCCATTTCTTTTACATTGCCCCATCCCTTTGAGATGATTGGATCAAATGGGCTAATGTCAGCATCAATAAAACTTCCAATAGTTACAGAATTACCAGCTTCCCAACTCTAAGATCTGTGATTATCTGGAACCAGAAGATTACCTGGCCCCTTCTAAATGGGTTCAGGGTCAAGGAGACCAGTAGATACCTCTGGATCTGCAGGGCCAGCTACTGATTTCTCAGCTTGCTCGGGAGTTGACAAAATTCAGTCCTTGGTACTTGTTATAGCTAATTTCACACTTTGCTGTCACTCGCTATTAGGCGAGAAAAAATACAGTCCTGCTAGCAAATCCTCATTTAGGGAGAAAGAGAAAACACATTGGTTCTGGCATCACTTAGAGAAAGAAGCAATTACCAAGTGGAGATTGCTGAGTGTAACTCATGACTTAGGGATCCAGGGAGGAGTGGAGTAGAGCAGTTGTGAAATTCCTTTGGTCTCAAAGCATGGTGTGACTTCCAGTGTTTTACTTTGACCACATCCAGGTACCACTGCACAGGGTCCTTTATGCATCATTATAAGTGGGCGACATCAGAAAGAGCATTATCCAAATCCCATGATGAATCCATTGGTAATTTACTACATAGCTCTTCTTGGAATTTGGGAAACTTATCCACAGGTCCTAGCTGACAGTTGATACCATTGAGTAATTTACAAGTAACTCCAGCAGCTTTAGGTTTGCTGGGTGCAAAGCCCTGAGACCGGAGCATCAGAGAGCTCTGTAATAGTCTCGTACTGACCCTGCCATGCGATGAGATACTTAAAAGCAGGAAGCAGCTAAGGTGATGGAAGCCTAATGTGATAAATGTCCTAAGTTTAGGGCTCTATTCCGGGCTCTAGAGATACATGGACATATAAAAGCACACTCACTACTCTCTGGGGTCTGCTAATCTGGTTAGGGAGACAGGTTGCATATAGAAAAAGATCAGTCACTGTGGAAGGCAGGAAAAAATGCCGATTGAGAGGCAGAGACATGAAGTCCCTCTGGAACTGAAAAGGCTCTTCCAGAGCATCTCGATAGACTGTTATTTTCAGAGAAGGGAAATCATGGATGGGAGAGGGGTGTGACAAAATGAATGGCCAGGGAGGGCCAGAACAGACTCAAGTGAAATAGCAAGCTGCTTCTGTTCACTCCTGTTTCCAGGACACAATACCAGACACATCCAGATACATTCTATCAATTTATCTAAGTGTTGTCAACCTCACTTTATACAGGCAGAATGTATGGCTGAGAATCTAAGCGGCTCACCAAATTTCACTGTTGATAAACAGAACTGAAACTTGAACTCAGAGTCTATTTGACTCCAAAGCCCGTGTTTTTGCCATCGTGGCTTGTTGATGGTGCCTGAGATCAAAGAGAGCCTCAAAGAAGAGGTGATTCATGTACTGTCCTTTTAAGGAGAAAAGAATAACAGGCATGTGCCAGTCGGGGGAAAGGAAATGGCAGTGGCATTCAAGGGTGAGGCTGTGGGGGCAGTAGGCAAGCTAGTGACTTGTAGGGAAGCTGTCTTTAGGCTGAAGATGGCAGGGTCTTAGACGGAGTTGAGATGCTTTTTATGAAATGGCCTCCAACCTACATCGTCACACAGGACATGAGCCAAACAGTCAAAACCATACTGAGTTGGGGCAGGGTGGGGAGAGAGCCTTCTGCAACCCTGTCCCTTATTACTGGGATCTCTGTTAACCTATCAGTAAAATTTCATGGTAACCTGCCTACCACTATCTTCCTGCATTAAAATGGTGGGCAGTGGTGGACTTTTAGGGTGTTTTGAAGATGGATAACGTGATGGGGCTAAGATAAGGCATTTTATCTAGGTTCTCATACGTGGCTATATTTTAGTATCATATGAGAGTATTTAGAAAATCCTGGTGTCCTAGACCCACCCAGGGATTCAGGACTGGGAGGTGGCCTCGGCATCAGGTGACTTTAATGAGCAGCTAAGGTTTAAAATCATTGTTGTCACTGGTCCCCCTCCTCCTGCAAGTTACTTGGGCATCTTTCTACCTCAGTCACACACAGAGCTCGGCCCTGCTGAGACCTGTCGGTCCCCACTCCTGCTGCCTTTGGTCATTCATGTTTTCCTCCAAATTCAACTCTGTGGTTATTATACCCTAAAAGCTAAGTGTTGGGGATATTATCAGTGAATATGTGGGTAAATATTTAACAACCAGCTTTCTGGGAGGACACAAAGTTCTAATTTGTGGTGGTTTTTGATTTCCCTGTTATGAATACTCCCACCATGACCCATTTCATGGTCACTGAATGCGGAGTTAGGAATAATGCATTGTAATTGGCTCTTTTGAGCCAGTGTGACCCGGCTCTAGCACACCCTTGGGTTGGGGGATAAGTGGAATTCATGCCATCTTCTTAAGGTAGGCAGAGCCTAGTTGGGAAAAGACATCGGTGTACACTGTTAACAGAAATCTCAAATATGGAGTGCTGGATGGATGGAGGTAAATTCCTCCGGGCAGGGTCAAGGGAGTTGAGCTTCAGTGAATGAATAGGTGACCAGAGACAGACCTTAGTAATCAATTTCCTCAGTTTGTCCCTGCTTTTGTTTTTCCTGAATGGCCTCTGAATCCCCATGATGTCATTGACAGTCAATTAGAGCATCCAACCGGGCTGAGCTAACTGGGTCTTCACATTGAAAAGATGTAATTCTGCCTAAGAGAAGTCACAAGTCACTTAGTCAGTGAGGCATTAGATCAGTAATATACACAATTCTGTTGGGTTTTCTACAGTGCTGTGGATAGCTTGTGGGCCTCTAGTTCAGATCCATTGACCTGGTCCATCCAATCACAGGAGACCATGAGAAACAGGCCCAGAGCCCTAGGGACCTGTGCTGGGGGCTTGGGGCGGGAAGGAGAAGTCGATAGCCTTCCTCCAAGAGCTCTCTTCTCAGGACTCTGCCACAGGGCTGGTCTTAAAGATCAGACACCTCCCAGACAACATTTTATTAATATACTAAAATGAGGAACATCAGTTCATTTGCTTCGAACAAAAGGTTCTATGCAGAAAAGAAATCCAATCTTGTATCTAAATTGCTCCTAATAAGCCCACAGTTGAAGCCTCAGTGATGATCCTCTCAGGCTGTAATTGTGTGAAAAATGGATGCATTCTCATCACCAAGAGGAAAGACCAAATCTGCCCCCACTGGGTGGTGGTTATCTCGTTAAGTTATTAATGAAATTAGCAGTGCTTCCTGCCTCAGTTGACAGAGAGTATCAGGTGAGGCTGTTTCATTAAACATTGGAGAAGCCAGCAGTCCATTGCCTTAGAGAATTCTTCCCTGCTGGGTCATTGTTCCCTGGAAGTCAGACTCATGTGCTTGCTCTGGGCACCCTACTTGGTGGGATATTGACAAGAGATATCCCACCTGTGGGATATTGCAACTTCTTACTCTACTCAGAGGAGGTAGTGACTCACTTAGGGTCACTTTAGAATGTCTGTATGTGTACCATGATGTGTATGTGTTGGACCACAAAGAAGGCTAAGCACTGAAGAACTGATGCTTTCAAACTGCAGTGTTGGAGAAGACTCGAGTCCCCTGGACAGCAAAGAGATCAAATCAGTCAATCTTAAAGGAAATCAACCCTGAATACTCATTGGAAGGACTGATGCTGAAGCTCCAGTACTTTGGTCACCTGTTGTGAAGAGCCGACTCATTGGAAAAGACCCTGATGCTGGGAAAGATTGAAGGCAGGAGGAGAAGGGGATGAGAGAAGATGAGATTGTTGAACAGCATCACTGAATCAATGGACATGAGTTTGAGAAAACTCCAGGAGATGGTGAAGGGCAGGTAGCCTGGCATGTTGCAGTCCATGAGGTCTCAAAGAGTTGGACACAACTGAGCAACTGAACAAGAAATGTGTACATACATGCAGTTCCTGGTGTATGGACTGGAGGATCTAGAGTTGCTGATTCATGATGAACTCTGAGACCCTGTCCTGGCTCTCCCAAGCTAGGCAACCTTGTGTGAATCATTTCCCCTTTCTGATGTCTTTGTCAAGAAAGCAGAAGAGGGGCTTAAATTAGCAGAACCTGTGAGGTTCCTGCCAGCTCCATCTTTCTGGTCTTTGCAGTGGCCACTTGAGATTCAATTATTATAATACGAAAATGTATTTCTTCTCCTATGTCAACACCTAGCTTTACTCTGTGAACTTATAAAAACACAGAATAATGTTTCTGTTATAATGGTCAACCCTAGTTAACTACATCACAGATCACCCATGGGGCTTAGAAGCTGTTTGCCTTGGAATCTAGAGAATGCCAGACTTCCAGAACTACATTTTTCATTCCCTACTCTTTTTACCATAATGACCTAGAAATTTGGGGTTGGGATTTTGGTTTATCTTTGAACTGATAATTATGTGTGTGTGTTACGCACTCAGTTGTGTCCAACTGTTTGTGACCCCATGGACTGTAGCCCACTAGGCTCTTCTATCCATGGAATTCTCCAGGCAAGAATACTGGAATGGGTTGTCATTCCCTTCTCCAGGGAATCTTCCTGACCCAGGAAGGGATCAAACCTGGGTCTCCCGCATTGTGGACAGATTCTTTACCATCTGAGACACAAGGGAGTGAATAGCATTATTCATCACTAATTTATTTGAAAAATGATGATGTGTATTTAATCCTTCAGGAAGGATCTTAGTGTACCAATTATTTCCTCTCAAATCCTGTAGATAAAATCGATTGCTCCCTCCTTGGTATACCCAATACTCTCGATTCAGGCCTCTCACATAACTCTTCTCACACTGCACTTTATTCGGTTTGCTATATACCTGTTCCTTCCAAGAACATGTGAATCCTTCCAGGGCAGGAATTGAGTCTTATCCATCTCAGGGCTCCCCTTTCCACTGTGCCTGGCTCATAAAGGCTTATAGAACTAAATTGAGTTGTGTTCTTCAGGGGAAAATGGAAGTAGCTAACTAACTTAAAATTTATCTTCAGTACTTGTTGATCTTTGATAGGACATTTTTATCCAAAAGGTAATTGATCTCAAATTTTTTTTTTTTAAGTTGGCTTTCCCTTGCAGCATGTAGGATCTTAGTTCTCTGATCAGGGATTGAACCTGAGCCCCCGGCACTGGCAGCAGAGTTTTAACTGCTGGGCCACCGGGGTGTCCTGATCTCCACTGTCCTTCGGCCATCTCTTCTAGTCCAGAGCTTTGCACATCTACAATATCAGCTCTGAGGCCAGCCCCAAGACCCAATCCCAGCTGTCTGATTTATGCTTTAAAAAGCCCTAACCTTTGGTGAGCATCTGTCAATTTATATGTTGTCAGACAGTTTCACGTGCCTCAACCCTTAGAGCAACCTGCATTCATTTCCTTTCTTTGTGGATGAGGAAACCGAGGCTCAGAGAGATCCTCAGAGCTAGTCACACAGCTAGTAAGTGGCTGAGCTAGGATTTGAGCCCACATGCTCTCTGCCTCTTTTGACCTTATGCTGTTGCCTCTCTGGATGTCCACTTGTAACTTCAAGCTCAAAAGACATCAAATCAAACTCCCCACCTTCACCTGCAAACCAGTGCCTCTTCTCGCATCCCTGTTCATTCGGACACTAGGTCAAAACCTCCGAGACAGTTTGGGCCCCTGTCTCTCTTTCCCTCCTTCAAGGTCAACTGCTCAATCATGCATGTGTGCATAAGTCACTTCAGTTGTGTCTGTCTCTTTTGACCATATGGACTGTAGCCCGCCAGGCTCCTCTGTCCATGGGGATTCTCCAGGCAAGACTACCGAAGTGGGTTGCATGCCCTCCTCCAGAGGATCTTCCCAACCCAGGGATAGAACCTGTGTCTTTTATGTCTCCTCTGTTGGCAGATGGGTTCCTTACCACTAGTTCCACCTGAGAAGCCCTTTGTCATATCTCTGAAGAGTCTCTTTCCTCTGATGTCTCCCCCTGCTTTCTTAGGTTGGATTGAATCACCAAACCGAAAGATCTCCTACAGACATCTCTTCATCGGTCTGCTGATCACCCTCTTGTCTCTTTAGTTTGTCCTCTCCACTGTATGCCAGTTTCTCTAAAATGTATTTTGAATATTTCACTTTTCTTTTTCAAAAGCTTGTTTCTTTATGGCTGTATTGGATCTTCACGGCTGTGTGTAGGCTTTCTCTAGTTGCTATGCATGAGGGGCTGCTCTCTAACTGCGGTGCATGGACTTCTCATTGCAGTTGCTTCTTTTGCTGTGGAGCACGGGCTCTAGGGCGTGTGGGCTCAGTAGTTGTGTGGCTCCCAGGCTTAGTTGCCTCGAGACAAGTGGAATCTTCCTGGAAGAGAGATGAAACCTGTGTCCCCTGCAGTGGCAGGCAAATTCCTAATCACTGGACCACCAGGGAAGTTCAGAATATTTCGCTTTCTTGATCAAATACTTTGCAGTGACTCCTTTTACAAAATTGAGCCAAAATTCCCAATAGGCAGGTGGGGGTAAGGGGGGGGAAGGCATCATTTGTATCTTTAGTAATGGGCCAGAGATTTTCCTTTTGCCATTCTTATTTAATTTTCAGAATAAACATCTGAAGTAGGTCCTTTCATTTCACTGTTGAGTGAACTGAATTGCCTGTATCAGGGCCAATTAACTATAGGAAGGAGTGAGTATAGAACTTAAGTGTGTCTACCCCTCGTTAGCCTGATACTGAAGAAATCCTTCTCAGTCTGGCCCTGGTCTCCTCTCCTGAGCTGTTTCTCACTCTTCCACCCAGATGGCATGATTCCGTCTGTTCTGCAGCTTTGTCACCCTTGGGATGTCGTTCTTTCTAATAACATCATACCCCCCAACCCTGGATGCCAACTTTTCCCACTGGGTTTATAACCTACAGCGTTCTTTGATTCTCAACTGGTATTTCTCTGTCTGAGACTTTCTCCTTCCTCCCTAAGCTCAAAGAAACCTCTTCCTGATCTTGAACTTCTTACCATTACTACTCATTATCCCTTCACTCGTGTGGCTCTGTTTAATCATCCTGTCTTGCTAGCAAGAGAAAGGGCCTCCCATTCAGACAGACGGGGATGATGTTTTAGGTGGGGTTCCCTAGAAGCAGTCTCTGAGGTGAGAATTCTTGGCTGAGTGATTCATTAAGAAGGGATCCCAGGAGAAATTGTAAGGAAATGGGGAAGGCAGGACAGAATAGAGGGGGAAGCGAGGCAAGGGAACAGTTTGGGGCTAAGTATGGGCTCACTCTCATCCCACGGGGGAGCCCTGGAGTATAGACTATAGCTCAGAGCTTGTCCTTGCTGTAGGCAAGCTTTCTGGGCCTTCATGCTCCAGCCGCCATTGTTTAAGTGATGTGCATGCCCACGTGTCAAGGCACTTCAGTCGTGTCTGCCTCTTTGTAACCCTATGGGCTGTAGCCCACCAGGCTCCTCTGTCCATGGATTCTCCAGGCAAGAATACTGGAGTGGGTGATCCTGCCCTCCTCCAGGGGATCTTCCCGACCTAGGGATCAAACCCACATGTCTTATGTCTCCTGAACTGGCAGACAGGGTCTTTACCACTAGTGCCACATGGGAAGACCATCTTAAGGGTCATTCAGGACATTTAACTCTCGGTCCCTTTTCGGTCTCTGGGAGCAAAGGCAGAGTTGATCTTGTAGCCCCAGAATGGGCCTCTGTGAGGGAACAGTAAGAGCAGAGCATTAGAAGCAAACAAAAATGAAACTCACAATGGCTGAAGGAAGGGTGCACGGGAATGATAGAGGAATCTGAATAACCTGAGTGCAGCTTCAACAGTGTCTGCTCCGGCTGGCAGGCCTGGTGGCAGGTGTCTTATTCCTTCAGAGGCTCAGTGTCTCCAGCTGTAAAATGGAATTGATGCCTACTTCATGGCAGGACAAAGTCCTGACACATGGTAGTCATTCACTTAATGTTTATTGCTTTCCTTGGAAAGAGCCTTCTATTTTATGTCGTATGTACATTCCATACCTTACCCTACAACCCTGTGAATAGTGTGAAATGTGTTGTATTCTTGCTGCCACAGGTCCTTCCTTCATGCACCCTCTTCCTCTCAATCACCTTTTTGCTTAAAGTACAATTACTAGTCTCTAAATCTCACTTTCGATGCCATTTCCTCCAGGAAGTTTTCAATAAGTTTATCTCAGTGACACTGAGAAAATAAATTGATTAATTAAAAATAGGACTTCCCTGGAGACCCAATGGTTAAGAATCCACCTGCCCATGCAGAGGGTCTGGGTTTGATCCCTGGTCTGGAAACTAAATCCCATATACAAAAGGGCAATTAAGCCCGTGGTCCACAACTACTGAAGCCCATGAGCCCTAGAGCTTCAGCTCCACAACAAGAGAAGCCAGCGCAAAGAGAAGCCCATGCATTGCAACTAGAGAGCAGCCCCCATTTGCCTCAACTAGAGAAAGCCCACACGAGCGATCAATACCCAGCCCAGCCAAAAATACATTAAAAAAGACAATTTTTAAAAGCTCAGTTAAAGTGATTGCCTTTTCCTTGTTTGATTTCTGGAACCTAATGATATAATGAGTGAAGAGATCAGTAAATATGAGTGAGCACAAATGATAAGCACACTGAAGGTGGAGCGGAATTCCCTGGGTCACTCCTTGGCACCAGTAGGTAGCAGGTGCTGAGTAAATGCTTTCTGATTGGTTGGTGAATGGATGGGAGGATTCTGGAATGGGATTCCCAGGCCTGCATCCTTGTCCAGGTTCATTACTGACTCTGTGTGCTCTTAGGAAAGTTGGCAGCTTCTTTGGGACTCAGATTCCCCACCTGGGCTTGGATGGGCTTGAAAGGCCTTCCTGATGGCAGGCCCTCGTTCACAGCAGGGATCATCTGGGAGAGGGGTGCTGAGGGTTGCAGAGACTGAGGGGTGTACACTGCACTCCCATTATAGGAGAGTCCTCTGCTGGATGGAACACTGGAGAGACTTGAGGAAGAGGAAAGGATGAGCTCCAGCTGTCACTCTGCAACCTGCCTGGCTCTTCCTTTTTCCTGGTTCTGGCACAGGTGGCTCTGCCACTCCATAGCTGTGTGACCTTGGGAAGTGAATACGCTGTATGACTTCTCCATTGTCTGATCTGTAAAGTGAGGTCCAGAGGGTTGTAGGAATTAAAAGACTTAATAGACATAAAGTGCTTAGAATAATAATAGGCGTATAGTAAAACCTCAAGGAGCATTAATCATTGCTGCTACTGCTGCTTTTGCCAATTAGGAGGGCACTCTGGATAGACAAACAGCTACCCCATCTCTGATTCTTCCGATCAATATTTGCTGCGTGATGTTTGCCACTTGGGTGTGGTGGAGAGTGAATGAACTTTAAGGTAAGGCAGTCGTGCATGTGTGCTAAGTCGCTTCAGTTGTGTCCAACTCTTTGTGACCCCATGGACTGTAGCCTGGCAGGCTCCTCTGTCCATGGGATTCTCCAGGCAAAAATACTAGATTAGGTTGTCATGCCCTCCTCTTCCCAACCCAGGGGTCAACCCTAAGTCTCCTGCTTCTCCTGCATTGCAAGCAGATTCTTGAGCCACCTGGGAAGCAAATCCCAGTTTCACAGCCACTTAATCTGTCTGAGACTCGCATTCTTATTTGTATGAGAGACTGAGACTCACCTTGGAGAATGACCTTGAGGGTTAAATATGTGTTTGTGAAACATCTATTGCTCAAAAGTCTGGTGTGAAACATGGAACCCCTGCCCGACCAGCAATGCCCAGGGGCTTTAAGGGAGAGGGAGCAGTGAGGTCCCTCCCATGACATTGTTCTCATAGATTTAAAGATAAACTTATACCGTGGGTAATAAACTTATGGAACTCATCACCCTGGGACCCGGCAGGAGATGAATATGAATAGGCCCAGAAGGGTTTAGGAAAATGGATGAAGGTTGGATCCTCCATGAATTATGACAGCAGCATTTCCTAGAAAATGTGCATTTAGGAATCATGGTCATGCTGAGATGCTCTGTAGGAAAAGAAATAAGAAAGAAATAGCTTCTGTGGTTAGAAACCTTTGGGGAATTATGCTTCTTATATTCCATTTCTACCAGGATCTTTGCATTTACATTTGTTCAACTGCTGATTCAGCAGATATTTACAAGACACGGTTCTAGGCACTTGTAATACAGCAATGAAAAAAACAATGATTCTTGCCCTCATGGAACTTATAATCTAGTGAGGAAGATAAACAGTAACCAAATAGACATAGTAAATGATTGAATTACATGGTGAGTTTGAAGGTGAAAATGCATTGGAGAAAAGATTAAGCAGGTTAAAGGGGGATTGCAAATGTTGAAGGAGGCTGTGAAATTCCATAGGGTGGTCAGAGAAGTCTCATCCTGAAGGTGGCATTTGAGCAAAGAAGGAGGCAAAGGAATTAGTCAATTGGCAGTTGGAGGAAAGACCCTGAGATAAAGGCCGTGAGACTAGAGAGTGCTTGTCTGTTTTCCCAGAGAAAGCCCGTGTGCCTGGAGAACTCAAAGGTGGGGAAAGGGAAGAAATAAAGTCCCAAGGGTCTTGTCAGCCACTGTAGAGGCTTCAACACCACTAGCTTCAGATGAGGGAGTGACATGATCTGACTTGTGCACTGTAAAGGCACTGGGAAGCCCTGCAGTAGAGAGACTCCTTAATTTAACCCAGTTTCTCCCCAAATTTTTGACAATAGTACCTCTTTTGTTTCCAGTAAAGCCTTTAATATCTTTACACATATTATCTCCTTCTCTTGGAGTTTCAGATATCCGTTCAACTTAATATAGTGTCTCCCCAAACAGTTCACCTCTGGAATATTTTCAGTTTCCTTTAAAGATTTTTTAAAGACTCTTTAAAGACTTTTTAAAAGATATCCTTTTCATTATAGGGGACTGGAAGGCAAAAGTAGGAAGTCATGATATACCTGGAATAACAGACAAATTTAGCCTTGGAGTACAAAATGAAGCAGGGCAAAGGCTAACAGAGTTTTGCCAAGGGAACACACTGGTCATAGCAAACACCCTTTTCCAACAACACAAGAGACAACTCTACACATGGACATCACCAGATGGTCAATACTGAAATCATATTGATTATATTCTTTGCAAACAAAAATAGAGAAGCTCTATACAGTCAGCAAAAACAAGACTGGGAGAGGACTGTGGCTCAGATCATGAACTCCTTATTGCCAAATTCAGACTTAAATTGAAGAAAGTAGGAAAAACCACTAGACCATTCAGGTATGACCTAAATCACATCCCTTATAATTATACAGTGGAAGTGAGAAATAGATTCAAGGGATTAGATCTGAGAGACAGAGTGCCTGAAGAACTATGGATGGAGTTCCGTGACATTGTACAGGAGGCAGTGATCAAGACCATCTCCAAGAAAATGAAATGCAAAAAGGCAAAATGGCCGTCTAAGGAGGCCTTACAAATAGCTGAGAAAAGAAGAGAAGCTAAAGGCAAAGGAGAAAATGAAAGATATACCCATTTGAATGCAGAGTTCCAAAGAATAGCAAGAAGAGATAAGAAAGCCTTCCTCAGTGATCAATGCAAAGAAATAGAGGAAAACAATAGAATAGGAAAGACTAGAGATCTCTTCAAGAAAATTAGTGATACCAAGGGAACATATCATGCAAAGATGAGCACAATAAAGGACAGAAATGGTATGGACCTAACAGAAGCAAAAGATATTAAGAAGAGGTGGCAAGAATACACAGAAGAACTATACAAAGAAGATCTTCATGACCCAGATAATCACGATGGTGTGATCACTCACCTAGAGCCAGACATCCTGGAATGTGAGTCAAATGGGCCCTAAGAAGCATCACTATGAACAAAGCTAGTGGAGGTGATGGAACTCCAGTTGAGCTATTTCGAATTCTAAAAGATGATGCTGTGAAAGTGCTGCACTCAACATGCCAGCAAATTTGGAAAACTCAGCAGTGGCCACAGGACTGGAAAAGGTCAGTTTTCATTCCAATCCCAAAGAAAGACAATGCCAAAGAATATTCAAACTACCACACAGTTACACTCATCTCACATGCTAGCAAAGTAATGCTCAAACTTCTCCAAGCTAGGCTTCAACAGTATGCGAACAGTGAACTTTCAGTTGTTCAAGCTGGTTTTAGAAAAGGCAGAGGAACCAGAGATCAAATTGCCAACATCCATTGGATCATCAAAAAGCAAGAGAGTTTCAGAAAACATCTACTTCTGCTTTATTGACTATGCCAAAGCCATTGACTCTGTGGATCACAACAAACTGTGGAAAATTCTTCAAGAAATGGAAATACCAGACCACCTGACCTGCCTCCTGAAAAATCTGTATGCAGGTCAAGAAGCAACAGTTAGAAGCAGACATGGAACAACAGACTGGTTCCAAATAGGGAAAGGAATATGTCAAGGCTGAATATTGTCACCCTGCTTATTTAACTTATATTCAGAGTACATCATGCTAAATGCTGGGCTAAATGAAACACAAGCTGAAATCAAGATTGCTGGGAGAAATATCAATAACCTCAGATATGCAAATGACATCACCCTTATGGCAGAAAGCAAAGAAGAACTAAAGAGCCTCTTGATGAAAGTGAAAATGGAAAATGAAAAAGTTGGCTTGAAACTCAGCATTCATAAAACTAAGATCATGGCATCTGGTCCCATCACTTCATGGCAAATAGATTGGGAAACAATGGAAACAGTGAGAGACTGTATATTGGGGGGTCTAAAATCACTGCAGATGATGACTCCAGCCATGAAATTAAAAGATGCTTGCTCCTTGGAAGAAAAGTTATGACCAACTTAGATGGCATATTAAAGAGCAAAGGTATTACTTTGCCAACAAAGGTCTGTCTAGTCAAAGCTGTGGTTTTTCCAGTAGTCATGTGTGGATGTGAGAGTTGGACTATAAGGAAAGCTGAGCGCTGAAGAATTGATGCTTTTGAACTGAGGTGTTGGAGAACACTCTTGAGAGTCTTGGACTGAAAAGTGATCCACCCAGTCTATCCTAAAGGAAATCAGTCCTGAATATTTATTGGAAGGACTGATGCTGAAGCTGAAACTCCAATACTTTGGCCACCTGATGCAAAGAACTGACTCGTTAGAAAAGACCCTGATGCTGGCAAAGATTGAAGGCAGGAGGAGAAGGGGACAACAGAGGATGAGATGGTTGAATGGCATCACTGACTCCATGTACATGAGTTTGAGCAAGTTCTGGAAGTTGGTGATGGACAGGGAGGCCTGGGGGGCTGCAGCCATGGGGTTGCAAAGAGTCGGACATGACTGAGTGACTCAACTGAACTGAAAGACTTTTTATCATCTTGCTTAGCCAACATTCTAAAGCAGGAGTGCCCAACTTTCAGGATTTAATACCTGATGATAGGAGGTGGAGCTGATGCAATAATCATAGAAATACAATGACAGTAAATGTAATGTGCTGAGATCATCCCTTAACCATCCTCCCCACCCTGGTCCATGGAAAAACTGTCTTACACAAACTGGTCCCTGGTGCCAAAAAGGTTGGGGACCACTGCCCTAAAGCCTTTCTATTCAAAGTGTGGCCTGAGGACTGGCAGCAATAGCATCACATGGGAGCTTGCTGGAAATAGAGAATGACAGCCCTCTTTCCAGAGTGTGAGTTGGCACATTAAATTCCTGTGTGTGTTAAAGTTCCAGAGTGCTACTCTATGACAGACATGTTGAGAAATGCTGGATAGAGAGAAATAGTGAAAGGGAAAACATGAGGAAGGTCACAGCACTTTATAGATCGTTTCCAGGGCAGTGTGGACTCTTCTGATGTTCCTAAAGCTGACTGAGGTGGAGTGTCTTCCTGTCATCCCTACATGTCTTTTCTAGCTCATGGTGGCTCAAGGCCTTTATTAAAATCCTCCCAATACCTGCTCAGAAGAAGCCTTAGCCTCCTCATGGAGTAATGAGACCCCTGTATTTATCACTCACATCTTGGTTCATATTGCCTATTGTGTGCATGCATGCGAAGTCACTTCAGTTGTGTCTGACTCTTTGTGACCCTATGGACTGTAGCCCACCATGCTTCTCTGTCCATGTAATTCTCCAGGCAAGAATACTGGAGTGGGTTGCTGTGCCCTGTTTCAGAGGATTTCCTGACCCAGGGATCAAACCCATGTCTCTGTGTCTCCTGCACTGGCAGGTGGGTTCTTTACCACTAGCACCACCTGGGAAGCCGCATATTGCCTATTGCCAGCCCCCAAATGCCTTGTTCCTCTGCCTCTTGAAATGTGCCTCCTTCTAGTGTCCAGAGTTCCCAGTCCCCTTTGGAAAGACATGTGGATGTTAGGGACTAGGTCAGTGCTTACAGCAGAGGTCAGGACTGGAAAGGTGACCCATACATTTTCCTATTCCCTCCACTCTTATAAAGCTCCGAAACATCCCTTCTATTATTTGTGTCTCTTTCATTTGTCCCTTTCTAGCAGTCAGCTGCAGTGGCAAGAACAGGTGCCTTGGGGTTAAATGGACTGGTGTTTGCATGTCAATTTCCTCATTTCCTAGTTGCGTTACCTTAAGTGAGTCATTCAGTTCCTTACAGCCTCTTTCTCCCAGTTGTAAAAGGGATGTACAGTTATCAGCCCTGTAGAGTAGTTGTGAAGACTACATGAAAACATGTTAGGAAAATCTCTCTTGAGTCTTTTCTGTACCGAGACCTTTGGCTCCTAGACAAGAGACTCAAATCACAGACGCTGAGCCTAACAATTGGTTGTATGATGTAGGTGCGATTGAGATGAGACAGAGTGAAGTTGCTGGGCACAGTAGTGGCACCTGATAAGAAACACAGTGATTCCCGGTCATCTCATTGACAGGAGATGCACTGGACCTCCTACCTAGGTCTGTTTGATGTACGCCAACAAGCTCCCCAGCCTTGCTGCCCTTGCCGTGTGTACTGGAGCCAATGAAAGAAGCATGGTCTCTTCCCCCAAAGGAGAGGAAGAGCCAGCACCTGCAGGTGCCCATGGGCCATCAGTGTTCCCTCTACTGTTCAGGTCAACTAGTTTTTTAGGCTTTTTAAAATATATATATATATATATATATATATATATATATATATATATATATATATATATTGGCTGTGCTGGGTCTTTGTTGCTGCATGTGGGCTTTCTCTAGTTGTGGAGAGCAGAGGTTACTCTCTAGTTGTGGTGCATGGGCTCCTCATTGCTGTGGCTTCTCTTGTTGCAGAACATGGGCTCAGTAATTGTGGCTCACGGGCTTAGTTGCTCTGAGGCCTGTGTGATCTTCCTGGACCAGGGATCGAACCTGTGTTCCCTGCATTGGCAGGCAGATTCTTAACCACTGGACCATCAGGGAAGTCCTCAACTGATTTTTGATGAATGTGATTGTGACCAGAGGGTCATGGGGTTTACAAATAAGGAAGCCTGTGTATTTGTTCTGAGTGTGTGTGTGCCTGGAAGTTCCTTTTCATTAGAAACCAAAATAGAAAAGGCAAGTACATAAAGAAGCCTGAAGACTGAGTGACAGCAGTCAGTAGTAGACAGTATGGGAGCACCCAGCCCCAAGCACTGTTGACATTCGAGGCTAGATCGTATTTGACTGTGGGGATCTGTCCTGTGCATTGTGTGATGTTTAGCAGCATTCCTGGATCTACCCAGTGGGTATCATTAGCACCCATCCCAAGTTGTAATAACCCAAAGCCCTCCAGACCTTGCCAGATGTTCCCTAAGGCAAGTTCACCCCAGTCAGGAACCACTGACATAGGGGGTCCTCAGTAAATGGTCCCTGTCATCTCAATCCAAAAACCACACAAAATGCCATAAGGAAGGCTTATCCATTTTCATGCCCAGCCCCCTCTTCCTGTTGCCTCATGGGAAATTGACAGCAATGATACCCACAAGATCTCTCGGTGACCCTCATGAGACTGGGAGGTGCCTTGGTGGCAAAGCTCAGATACCTCCCTGCTCTCCTGCTGCTTTTTTGGCCCCATTTCTGGTCTCAGAAGTCCAAGCACAATCAGAACAGGTGCCAGCCTGGCTCACTGGGACTCTCACTGATTGAAAACTTTCCTGGGCATTTTTGGTTGTTGGAACATTCCATTTCACATTGATTTATTATTATATTTTTAAAGATGTTGAGATTTAAGACTCATCGAGGAGTCTGTGCTTGCCAAGACATAATTAGGAGAAAATGACAGAGGTAGTAAATATATAATTAACTCTTTTCTTAATGCTTTTTGCTGGCATTCTTCATCTAGCCGCACAGCCTGAGAAACTAGTTCTCTGGAATCTCCAGGCAACTAGAAACCAATTACCATCGTGTTTGCATATTGTGTTTTTGAGTAACGTGTACACATGTTTGTGTGTGGGAAGTGAAGTGGGGAGCCACAAAGACAAACATGGACACACACGTAGTCTCAGGTCCTAATTGGCTTTTGGTTGATTGATTGATTTGTTCATTAATTGATTCATTCCTTGAGTCAACAAAGATTTAGCATTTGCCTATTGTGTGTCAGGCACCACACTATTTCCATCCTGCCAAAATCTGTCTTTTACTGTAAGCCATCAAGTTTCCACATATCTAGACACAAAGTACATATGCATGTGATGTTGGGTGGAGTTCTACACATTATGTACATATGTAATGGGGTTCAGAGAGATCAAGTAACTTGCCAAAAGTCACATAGCTATTAAGTAATAAAAGTGGTATTTGATCCAGGTCTGTGTGATTTTCACTACCCTATACAACCTTCTTTCAAAAAATACTTGCCCAAAGAGGTGATATTTGAGCTGACTTTGAGAGGTAAGTATAGGTATTTACTGGATAAACATGGAAGGAAACAGTTTATCCAAAGGCTGGTGGGGTGATGATTTAGGAATTCCAAGAATGAAGTAAATAGGGAGATGACTAGGTGTTTTGAGAGGAACTGGAGGATACAAGCTGGGCAGGGCTCAACTCAAGGAGGGTCTTGTATTGCCAGGCCTCTCACACAGTCCACAGCAGTTTGGCTCATACCTGACCTGAATGTGAGCGCCTTCCTTCAGCACCCTGGACAGCTCCCATCAGAGCCCCTGCCTCCAGCCAGGCCCAACAGGGCAAGTTACAAGGTGACCCCCAGGCCCATTAAGAAACCAGGCAGCACTTGATATCACCGAGTGACTGTCCACAGCCTTCTCTTGCCCAGGAAGCAGGGACCAGTTAATTGCAGGGTGATCACCATGTTCTTGCGGAGCATTTAATGTAGCATGTAATTGCAGGGTAAATAAATACAGAGCTATTTCCAGCTCTCAGCCCAGTGCTGTGAGCATGGTTGTAATTACGGCTGAGGATTGGCTTGGTGCAATTTCTAAGCAATGGCTCCAGGCCTGAACTGGGTCAGCCCTCATGCAGGCCCTATCTGCTCTATCTAGATCTGGTGCTGATCTAGCCAAGCTTCTCCTTTGCTCAGGTGACCAGGGCCTTGATCAGCTGCCCTGGACTCCTCAGGACTCTAACCCGCACTTGCATCTTGGGGTCCCTCGGCCTTCTGATTGGTGCTAACTCTGGGTTTGTATCAAAGTTCTGCCACTTACTGGCTATGTGACTATGGACA
The DNA here is from genome assembly GCF_019923935.1 of Bubalus bubalis. Lineage (NCBI taxonomy): Eukaryota > Metazoa > Chordata > Mammalia > Artiodactyla > Bovidae > Bubalus > Bubalus bubalis. The sequence goes on along the minus strand of NC_059159.1, from coordinate 47,027,372 downwards.
ATTTGTTGTACCCTTCTGAGCCACACTTTTTATCTGTAAAAAGTAGATAAAAGTAATATATATTGTGGGACTTCCCTGGTGGTCCAGTGGTTAAGAATTTGCCTTGCAATGTAGGGGAGGTGGGTTTGATCCCTGGTTGGGAAACTAAGAAAGATCCCACATGCCTCAGGGCAACTAAGCCCATGTATCACAACTGGAGACCCTGTGTGCTGCCACTGTTAAGTCCGCATGCTCAGGGGCCCATGAGCCGCAACTAGAGAGAAGCCTGTGAACTGCAACAAAGATGTGGTGTGTCACAACTAAGACCCGATACAGTCAAATAAATAAATATTAAAATGATAATAATAATACATGTTGTGAAGTTGGAAGGATTCAATGAGATAATGCGTGTAAAATGTTGAGTATGTTGCCCAGCCCAGAGTAACTGCTACATGTTAGGTAATCTTTCCTTTCCCTTCCATTCTTTTCCGTCTTTTTCTCTCTCTATCCTCCATCCCTTCTTTCCTTCCTAAAGCAGTTGCGTAAAAGAGGAAGGAACATGTGTTTTGGAGCACAGAGGACCTGGGTTTGAGTCCTGGCTTCACCCATTACTTGCTGTTTTGGCCTTTGAACAGTTATTTAGTTTTTTTGGACCTCAGTTTTCTCCTCTGTTAGGTAGGAGCGGTAATACCTCTCCACCAAGTTACTATAAAGGTCAAGTGAGGTTGGTGCTCTGAATGTTCTTTGTAAACTGCAGCCAGGCAGGAAGTCAGTTTCCTGCTTAGAGTTTAACTCTGTATCCCAGAGTGGGTCCCCTGGGATGGCGACTCTGAAAGGAGATTGTCTTGCAGTAGGTTTATGAGGGAGCACTCTTTAAGAGCACACTTGTGGAAGGGTTGGGAAGAAAGCAGCATGGGCAGAGGGAGAAGCTAAGATGCGATGCAATCTCAGTGGGCGCCTTAGCCAACGCTAGAAAAAAAGGTTTGACTCCATAAAGAACTTGCTGTGATTTATATCAAAGAGCACTCTTCCTGTGTTTCCTCTAAGAGTTTTATAGTGTCCAGTCAGACAGTAAAGAATCTTCCTGTAATGTTAGAAACCCAGCTTCGATCCCTGTGTCAGGAAGATCCCCTGGAGGAGGAAATGGCAACCCATTCCAGTATTCTTGCCTGAAGAATCCCATGAACAGAAGAGCCTGGTGGGCTACAGTCAGCTGCGAAGAGTAGGACATGACTGAATGACTAACACACACACACACAAACACACACATTGACATGTAGGTCTTTAATCTGTTTCGAGTTTAACTTTGTGTATGGTGCTTAGAGAGTGTTCTAATTTCATTCTTTTACATGTGGCTGTCCAGTTTTCCCAGCGCCACATTTGTATATTTTCTTGTTTTATTTCTGCCTGTGCCCAGTCTTCAATGCACGACAAGGTCTCTGGGTTGTGGCACATGGGCTCAGTTGCCTCAGTGTGTGTGAGATCTTAGTTTCCAGACCAGGACTAGAATCTACCTTTTCTTTACTGGAAGGCTGATTCTTCACCACTGAACCATGAGGAAAGTCCCTCCCAGGACCACTTATTAAACAGACGGTCTTTTCTCCATTGTATATGCTTGCCTCCTTTGTCATAGATTAGGTGACCATAGGTGTATGGCTTTATCTCTGGGCTTCCTGTCCTGTTCCATTGATCTATTTTTCTGTTTTTGTGCCAGTACTGTGATGGCCTAGATGGGTGGGATTTGGGGTGGATGGAAGGGAGGCCCAAGAGGGAGGGGATATATGTATACATGTCTCTGTTGAATAGCAGAAACTAATACAACATTGTAAAGCAATTATGTGCATGCTAAGCCGCTTCAGTCATGTCTAACTCTTTGTGACCCTACAGACTGTAGCCCACCAGGCTCCTCCTTCCATGGCATTTCCCAGGCAAGAATACTGGAGTGAGTTGTCATGCCCTCCTCCGGGTGATCTTCCTGACCCAGGGATCGAACCCGCATGTCTTATGTCTCCTGCATTGGCAGGCAGGTTCTTTACCACTAGAACCACGTGGGAAGCCCCAGAGCAACTACACCCCAATAAAAAAAAAGCGGCTTGAACATGGAATGAAGCTTTTGAATTGCCACCATTTCAGACAAGAGCTCCATGCCTTTATACCCTCTCATATCTCAGGCCCTGGATACGGACTGCCCTTGTGGTGGGGGTGGGGGGAGCAAGATCTTGGAGGAAGCAGCTGTCTGCAGCTGAGACAAGCCACATGCGGGGATCTGGCAGCTGAGGGCTTTCTGTGGGCAGTGCCCCCAGCAGCTGAGAGTAAGTCCCTCCTTCCTGAAGAGGGACCTGGGAAGTGTCTCACTGTATCTTCCCCGTGTGCTACCTCGCCTACTCTAAGGAAAGCGCCTCCCACTCCTGCCAAGTGGCAGGAACGGAGATGAAGACCAGCCTCGCCCTCGGCCGCCTTCCCTGCTCCTCGCTCAGGGCTTTGCTCCAGCTCTGTCTGTCCTTGGGCTCTTGTCCTGAAAATATGTGGCTGCAGGTACAGATGTGGCTTTCCATCCCCGCTCTGGTACCTATCTGCCTCTGCGTCTGTTGATCTAACCTCTAATGCCTGTCCCCAGCGTCCTTGTGTTTCGCGTCTCTGTTTTATGTTATAATTCTTATTTTCATGTTATCTGACTTGGCTTCGAGCCCACACCTCTTGCTGCTGCTGTCTGAGAATCTATAAGACTCATCGAAGCTGGGGCTCAGCTCAGAATCCCAGGAATACTGAGAGGCGATGGCTCGTGTGTCCGGGCCTTATAAGTTAATGTTTGGCCATTTGTGTTATGTCACCTTGAGAAACGACCTTGGCGTCCCTGAGCACCTGCTCTCACGTTGGCCGTTGTGACTGGCCATCCTGCTGCACAGGTGCTCTTAGGAGGAACAGGTCGGGGAGGTTTTGGAGGAAGGGTGTGCTTTTGCATCTTTTTCCTGGCATTAGGGGTCTTGTGGTCCCTCTTATGCCAAGGAGCCAGGTAGGACCCAACCTGGTATGGTGTCCTCTGACCTTGGCATCCTCTCCATACACAGAATCCCTTGGGGAACCAAGGAGGGTCATCACAGCCCAAGGATACCATGCCAAGTGGCACCAACACCAGCCCTCCCTGCCATGACCACCCTCCCCACCCAGGCAGCTGCAGACAGTAGGCTTCCAGGGCCTAAAGGTCCCCAGGCTCCAAAGGGCTCTCCATCCCACTCGTGGAGATCCTGGAATCCTGTAACAGAACGGGGCTTCCTTTTTCCTGGGAAGAACCAGTGTCATGAGGTAGACACGGAAACCTTGGTACACTCAGGTATAGTTAAGGGACATCACAGATTCCCCTGAGCACAGACTCTGATGAAGGGGAGTCAATGGGTGTAGGATGTAGGGAATTGAAGAAGGATGTCCCTTAGGTGAGGCTCCTCTGGTGGCTCAGACAGTAAAGATTCTGCCTGCAGTGCAGGATCTGGGTTCTATCCCTGGGTCAGAAAGATCCCCTGGAGAAGAGAATGGCTACCCACTCCATTCCATGGACAGAGGAACCTGGTGGGCTATAGCCCATGGGGTCGCAGAAGAGTCAGACACAACTGAGCGACTAAGCAAACACACCTTCCTTAGGTGAAGACCCCAAAGGGGAAGATGCTACAAGCAAATGCCTCAGACATAAGGGTGGAGAAGTCATCTCATCTGCCAAGTGTGATGCCTGGCTTGCAGTAGGTGCTCAATAAATATCTGTTGGATGAATAAATAAAATGCAAACTCTGGACATGGAGTGTGTGCCTTTGTGTTTCTTTGTTCCAGTGAACTTGAAATCATTTCCCTCTCTGGGGTTTAAATTTCACTTTATGAAATGGGCACACCACCAGCTCCCCAACCTACATCACTGCCCCATTGCGACGATGCAGGCAGAAGGGCTTTGAAAGCGGCAGATACAGGGAAGTTTCATCATTCGCCACTTTCCCTCCAGTCCCCCCTCAGCCCCGGGGTCAGCCCTCTGGATCCATCATCAATAGCTAATGCTTTTCAGCAATGACTCTGGGTTAATTGGCTCAGGCAGAGAGTCCATAGGAAATGCCCCTGGCGGCACCCACAAGCCCTCTTCTCGGTGCATGGAATATCTTTCTGGGATTAACTGTGGCTAATGCCACTGTTTGCTAGATGGGGATAAAGACAGCAGGGCCAGAATGCAGCTGCACATCATTTGTATCCGAAATACCAGGGCCAGCTGCCGGGCGGTAATGAAATTCCAGCAAGGCTTGTTGACATTCCAGAGGCATCAGCACAACGAGGTTAAATTATAAGTTGATGATAAGCAGACGCACAGGAAAATGTCAAAATTAGCATGACCGAGCGTGGGCACCCTCCTCCCTCTACCTGTCCTTCGGCATATTTGCCTCTCCCTCTCCAGCCCAGTTCTGCCCCCAGAACCACCGAATCTCACCGCTTGGCTTTTAAGAATATAGTAGCAAGAGCAAGTCTGGCCTGGGGACTGTCAGTGTCTTACTTACCTTCTCCATGGGCAGCCTGATGGAGGGAGAGCGAAGCAACTTCCTGATGAGGTGGTGACCTTGGACATGTCCCTAACCTTGGAGTCTTCCTTTGCTCATTTGTCTGTGATGGAGGGTACTGATACCTTCCTCCTGGAACCGCTGGGGATTGGACTGGATCACACGTGGATGTCACCAGGCTTAGCCATGCTGCTCTCCCATTCCAGCCATCCTCCTTGGGTCCACCCTGGACTCTTCCATCAAAAGGGAGCACTGGAAACATGCCACTCATATGACAGGGGAAAGCAGGTTGGGCTTGTATCAGGAGTCCTTGCAAGATGAAAACCGAGGGTTGGATCACGGGGCCACAGCCTGGGAAGGCTGTTGGGAGGATGGGGACACCCAGGTCTGATGCCGAATATGTGCCTGGACCCACTATATGAGGTTTTGGAAGTAAAATCCAGGTCTTTTACAAGTCTTTCACAGACATTTCACAGCCCAGGGTTGAATTAGACCAGGTAACAATGGTACCCTTGACAAAGCTTGTTTAGCTGAATTAGATTATTAGGTTCACTGAACAGTTATTTGAGGGAGGGATGAATAACCCACTTTGTGGATAACCCAAGAGGGACTATCCAGTATGGGGTGCAGAGAAGTTAAGGAAGGGAGAGGTTGATATTATTAGAGGGCCAATGGGAATTTCAAGTTAGGGTGGCCATCAGATAGGCAGAGATTTGGTGATAGGCGAGAAGGACCGGGGGAAATCTTCAACTTAACGTCAAGGGAGAGGATAGAGTCCCTGAGGAGGCCATGTGCGGTGAGAAGCCCAGAGGACTAAGGATGGGGTCTTGAAGGCTATCAGCCAGGGGATACTGAGAAGAGAGGATCAGAGATGTAGAGACAGCTTGAGAGGGCAGTGATGTGAGGCCCAGGCAAAGAAATGGAGCATGTGGGAGAGTGCAGAGCAGAGAGATGGGATCAAGGTCTTCAGCTGAGTCAAATGGATTTTGGTGGGCTTGCCTGAAACTCTCTTTACTATTTATGACCTTGATTCTGCAGGATCATGAGTTATTAAATCCAAAAAATTGGTGTATCAAATTGATTTTTGAGTTCTGGCCCACTGAGACCTGTCTGCAATTTTTTTTTTCTTTTCTCTTCTTTGGTTCTGACTTTCTTAACAAACAGATCAGGACTTTGAAGCATTTTGATTGAAGGTGATTCAGATTCCAGAGGCTGGTCCAGGATATGGGGCTGAGAGAGGAGGTGAGAAAGCTGGTGTGGAGGGAGAAGAGTGAGCTACCCTGCTGGGATCTCCCCCCTGAAGAAATGAGCCCCCCTCCCCAATATATGGGCTGTGGTCTTTGATTTTTGTTCAGGCTTCATGCTCCCAGCAATGGGCTTTCTAGGCAGGGAGCAGGCAAGGATCCAGAGAGGGAAACAGGAGTCAATATTAGAGTTAGAATGCAAACCAGCTGTGGTTAGCTTTCAAGCATCCATTCATACATTGATTCATTGAACCAGTGTTTATCGGGCACCTACCACATGTCAGGCACTGTTCAGAGCACTGGGAATGCAGCAACGAGCCAAGCAGGCACCAGTGCCTGCCCTCATGATACTTATGCTCTAGGGAGGAGAGATGACCATGCACAATATACAGAAGTATATTAGACAGTACAGTTTTAGGAAGGAGATAAAGCCCCATGAAGCCACAATGAAGCTGGACAGGAAACACTGGCAGGCCTGCAGTTAGAAATAGGGATGCCAAGAAAGGATTTATTGAGAAGGTGGCACTTGAGCTGAGCTTGTAGGACTTAGGTGCACAAATGAATGGGTGGATACAAGGCAATCCACAAAGTCAGAACGAAGGCTGGAAAAGGTGGCCTCAGGAAGGAGAGGAATCAGGAACCACCAAGTACCCTGGAAGGAAGAATTCATGGGCAGACTCTTCAGGGCTCTATGGATGGATGGTTTCCAATCTTTGTATCCTCGGGGCACTCAGTTCAAGTCAGCTTCTAGGAAAAGAGAAACTGGCTGGGCTTGCCTGGGCCTCCTGCCCCCTGTCAGTAAGCACACACTGATGAACACTTTCACCAAGATGGCATGTCACAGGAGCAGGGTCCCCAAAAGGAGATCCGGGTGTATGGAGATGGGGTGCATGCCAGTAGGGACAGCTGAGGTTGTTAAGTTACTCACACACCTAGATACACCTACACATACCCCCTCCACACACACGAATATACACATACAGAAAATCATGCAAAACAAGAAAGCTCAGAGATCATTGAATTTGCCCCCTGGCTTAGTTGGAAGCCTCTGGTGGCTCACACAGTAAAGAATTTGCCTGCAGTGTGAGAGACCCAGGTTCGATCATCCCTGGAGAAGAGAATGGCTACCCACTCCAGTATTCTTGCCTGGAGAATCCCACGGACAGAGGAGCCTGGTAGGCTATGATCCATAGGGTCGCAAAGAGTCAGACATGACTGAGCAAGTAATATTTTCTTCTTTATTTTGTTGCTGGAGATACTGAGACTCAAGAATTGGAAAGGAATTTCTCAAGAACACTGACTGAGGAAAGTTTGGGACTGGATTGCAGGGCTCCTGACTCCCAACCCAGAATGCTCCCTGCTTCCCAGTGCTCCCCAAGGGGCCCAGGGTGTCTAAGGAGGAGGAGCTTTTGAGAATATTGGATCAAATCTGCCCACTTTCCAGATGGGGAACTGAAGGCAGGAAGGAGATTGAGAGAGCAGTGAGCAGATCTAGGTAATAGGCAGCACAGTCTCTGCAGGAGATTATGGGGAAAAAATCAGAACTTTCCTTCCCTGGACCGGGTGGCAGGAGGATGCACAGAAAATGTCCCTTGTCTTAAGTGAACATTTATAGATCTCTGGAAACTGGAAGCTGGCAAGCTATCGCTGAAGTTCAGTGCAGCCCAAAGGGCCCTATCTTGGTGGCATGGGCTCTGTAGGAAATGCCCCCATGATCACAGCATATGCGCTTACCCGAAGGAGGGCCTGTGTGCAACTGAGGCCAAATCCTATTTGCTTTCAATAAGCCCGTGTGTAAACGCTGGGCTGTGGCTCTCGCCCCGTGGCGGCCTGGTCGGATGAGTGAGCAGGGCTGAACCGTCGCTCTGTGTCTATATGTTCAGGAAGTCGTGTGATGTAAAGTCAAATACACCCCGGAGTGGAGGGAGAGCCACCGAGCTCCATTTGATGTGAGTGCAGTAATTGAAAATTAGAGCGCTCCCTGCCAGCCCTGTCTTCAGTCTGGAGTTTGCATCCCTGCCCTGCTGGGCTTCCCAGGTGGCGCTAGTGGTAAAGAGCCTGCCTGCCAATGCAGGAGACATTAGAGACGTGGATTCAATCCCAGGGTTGGGAAGATCCATCCCCTGGAGGAGGGCACGGCAACCCAGTATTCTTGCTCGGAGAATCACATGGACAGAGGAGCCTGGCAGGCTGCAGCCCATGGGGTTGCAAAGAGTTGGACACGACTGAAGTGACTTCACACACGCACGCCCTTCAGGGCATCACAGGAAAGCACCTGGTGGTTGTGAATCTGGTCCCGCTCCTACAGGGGGTGCCGCAGCTCGGCATCCTTCCCCGGGCTCTGTACGCACAGCTAGCCCCTCTCCCCACCCCCACCTTGGCCGTGGAGCCTGACAGCCTGGGACCTCAGACCTGAACTCACGACTAGCCTGGCCGGTGCCCACCCATTCCCTGGGCCCTGGATCCTTGGCATTTAGTATTTGAGTCTGACTCCTTCTGGCTCTTTATTTATTTTTTTTAATTTAGAAAAAAAATCAATTTAGCCAAGTTAATACCCTCTGGCTCTTCTTTAGATGCTTCTGGGACTTGAGTTCCAACTTGGGTGCTGAGCTCCGTGTGTTCTGCCTCGGTCTCTGCTGGGAAGGTCTCTGGTCCAGCTTCAAGCCTGGAAGCTTCACTGGCCAAGCCAGAGAGAGGGTGCAGAGATTCAGAGCATCCTTCCTTCAGGCATGAGAGTCCCTCTCTCTCTCTCTCTCTGGGTTAGGCTTATCCAGGGACGACTCCGGGCATAACTCTGATGCTCGACACTTGGCCTGGGTTTTGCTGGACCATCCCTCATCAAGCTCGACTCCTAATCTGTGCAGAACGAAGTTCTGACTCCAAGAGGGAAGAGGTTTCACAAGGCTTGTCTGCATCCTCCTTTTCTTCGGCTCTAGCTGGCTAGGACCCTTTCACTATCCATGGGAGACCCTGATCCCCCTCTCAAGTGTTACAATCCCTAACGCTTTCCAGTGTTAACATGTTTACCCCTTATCAGAACAGACCTGTGTTGTCTTCTTTAGAGACAGCTGTGAGGCAGGACTAACTAGTCTTATAAACTAATTCTTGGTAAGCTGTGGTGGACCAATCACAGACATAATGGAAATTTCCACTGCCTTTGCCTGGTGGGGTGGAAGATGCAAATTTCAGACAATGCAGGAGATTATTTTTCAGAAAGGGAATGCTTTTTGGTGCTCATGGAGTCATGCTATCTAGTTGGAAACCACAAAGGTTGGACCAGTCCCATGTAAAAGGACTTGCAGGGTATTATTCTGAGCCTGGAGATCACTGGAGCTCTTGCAGTATCAGCTGACTTATTTTATTTGTTTTTAAAGACTGAGAAACTATTCTTTTCAAGTTTAGAGCCCATAAATGTACAGGATACGAGTATTTTCTCTCCCTCCTGCTGGGTTTCTACTGTGTAAATGAAAACACCGCCAAGTGTGTATTGATCTCCTATATATCGAGTGGATGGTGGGGACCTGTGGGGGAGTCACACACTGGGAAGCCATGACTCTTTGCCTTTAAGATTTCTGGAACCATACTTGATAAATAAAGGGCATAGTGCTGACGACAAGAAGGATAATATTATCTTAACTTTTGTAAATCTGTGGTTTGAAGTTTATGGTTTCTAGCATTACTTAACCTTTTTGAGCCTCGTTTCCTCATCTGTTCCCTCCCCGTGTTGTTACAAGGACCCTGTGAGAAGATGGATGTGAAAGCATTCAGTAACTCTAAGTGCCATGAGTCTGGCTGTTGTCACAGCTGTTGATTTTTTTTTTTCAATCTTGGATCAGAATTATTACAAACGTCAATGGGATCACAATTCCCATTTACATGAAGGGTAGCCAAGAATTTCCATCCCGTCCCGCTTTCCCGATTTAAGCCAGGGATGCAGATTGTTCTAAACTGTAGCAAGGTCTGGGTCTGGTGGCCCACGTTTGAGTCCCAGTGCTGTGTTGTATTATCAAAGCCCCTTAATATGATTTTTTTTCTTTAATACAGACAGATAGGTGGATTTATGGATAGACAACTTTTGAGTTCTCTGCTTATTTGGGTGTCTGTACATCTCTACAGGTGTGTCTTGACACAGTTATTTTTTGTTTGTTTGTTTTTTGGCTGTGCTGCATGGCATTTGGGATCTTAGTTCCCTGACCAGGGAGCAAACCCTTGCCCTTGCTGTGGAAGCATGGAATCTTAACCACTAGGCCTCCAGGGAAATTCCTCAACACAATCTTGCATTTCTAGACAGTTAACTCCAGCCAGTGCGGTCCCTTGCTTCCTCCTCATCTCTCTTATCTTCCAGGAGAATTTTAATTATGCAAGTGAATGGCTGGCCAGGGACAGAAATGCACAAAAGAGCCACTTTCTGGAGCTAGTGTGTGCTTGCATGCATGTACATGTGTATGTGTGTGTGCAAGCACGTGTGTGAAATGTGCTCCTTGCAGCCCTTGAACTTGCCAGAAATCCTCCCCAGATACCAAACATCCCTGCTCAGGCCTCCTGAAGATGCAGCCTCCTGGAGCTGGGCCAGGTCCAGGGACAGAGGTTTCTTTGCTTCTGTGTGATCTTGTTTGGACCAGGCAGACTGCTGCCTGGACAACCCAGGAAACAAAGGCAAGGAGAGTGGGGTTGCTGGTAGCACAGCTGACTCGGAGCCCTACTGTCCATCTTCGGACTCTGTGCTCAGCCAGCTTCAGAGTTTAGCTGTGAATTATTTCTGCCCAAGGACTGGATGCCAGTGTGTGCCCTTTGAGTGGCATTCACATTGCACTGGCATCCTGGAGAGAAGCATAAAGGCAAGGAAGTGAATGAAGCAGGCAGATCAGGGGAGAAACTAAACCCTTCAAGTCCAAGCTTGGCTTCTGAGACTTGATGGGCAGTTGATGAACCAGAGGTGGCGCTGGCTATGTGCTTTGAGGACTGAGGGCCAGCAAGCCCGCTGTCAGCACCAGTGACTCAGGATGCTTGGACGCATTGCTCCTGGCCTGTTGGGGAAGGGGATCTCAGACCCTCCCCTGTAACCAGGAAGTGACCTGATTAATGGCAAGAGCGAGCAATTTGGAGTCAGTCCTCCTGGGCTCCTTTCCTGGCTGGCTCTGCACTCGCTCTTTGTGTAACTTTAGGAGACTTGCACAGCCTCACTGAGCACTTAGAACTCTTCTTCATCAATATTCCTGGTCAGGTGAGCCTTAAGTCTCCTGGGGGTTGTCTTCAGGTTGGTCCCCAGGATATGATGCTCTCAGCCTCTGGGACCAACTGCCGTGTAGGCTATTCAGCCAGAAGCTGCCCGACTCCCCTGCCTTGTGTGGTCCCTGCAGCCCAACCGTGATGCTCACACAATCACTGCTGCTTCGTTTCCCTGCAGTGGGCTCAGGGCTCAGCTCAGCAGGGGCGCTGCGTGTTTCCCAGCTGGGTTCTGGCTCTACCTGTCTCTGAGATGTGCTTGGGGCACAACATCCATCTGAACAGAGACTCTGCAGAGGCAGGGTCTGATCAGGATGAAACCGGAGCTCAGAAAGTCCTCATGGGGAGTCACTGAGTTCTCAGGGAAGAAGACAAGTGTCCATCTACCTGCGTGATTCTCAGTAGGGGGCAGCTTTGCCACCCAGGGGACATTTGACAGTGTCTGCAGACAAGTTCGGTTGTCGTAATGGGAGATGCTACTGTCATCCAGGGGGTACAGACAAGGGATGCTGTTAACCATCCTCTGATCTGCGCCCCCCACGAGGAAAGCACCAGCTCCACATGTCAACAGTGCCAAAGTTGAGAAATGCTGATCTTTCCTGAGAACGGTCGAGGAAACAGGCCAGACAGACATAAACAGGACCTGGCACAGCTAGACCCTCGTCGTAGTGCTGGCAGCTGTGTGGCTCAAAGGAGCCTGGACCACTACTCACCTGGCATCTTTCCCTCCCTGCCCCAGCTCAGGGCAAGAAGATGCTTCTGAGGCGATCAGTGTGACAGATGCTTTCGGTGCCTTGCCCACGTCCCCTTGGCACCCACACTGAGCAAACACCTGTAGCTCTCCAACTCTCTGCTGACCGCTTTCTCTCAGCTCACAAGCAAGACAGGGCAGAAGTGCCCTGGAGCTCACGTCCCTGGGAGCAGCCCCCAGCCATTGATGATGAGACTTGGGGGATAAACATCCCAGCATGCTCTTCACTACTTCCAGAGGTCCCAGTGGGGCTGAGCCTCAACTCTCCACAATGATAATGGGCTTGTTAGTGCACCTTCTGCTTTCTTCCCTTCTTGTTCTCACCTCTCACATCTCCTCTGCTGATGCTTCTTGGGGCCACCTCACAAATAGAACACTTTATTCCTGTGTCAGAGTTTGTTTCTGGGGTCAGCCGCACCTCAGGTAGGCAATAATCTGTGAGCGCTTGCAGGTATGAACCCTGCTGTTTGCTGATGTGCTTATCCATCTTGTTACAGCATCCATCCATCCATCCATCCATCCTTTGTCAGCCCATGTGTATTAAGCAATTGAGGATTTGGTACCCATTTATAGATTGGGAAACGGAGGCTCCAAATGCACATACACTAGTTCAAAGTCCCTCAAAAAGTAAAGAACCCAAACTAGACGAGAAAGGAAAGCCAGAACTCCTCAGGGCATTTCAGACCCATTATACCTGCCAGTTGTTTTTCAGCTGGCTGAGTTCAGAATTACCTGGAGAGCTTTATATAAACACAGATGTCTGAGCCCCACTCTGGAATGAATCACCGTCTCAAAGGGATGGGACTCTGGCTTCTGTATTTGCAAAGGCCCTTTTTAAAGCTCATGCGCACACAGAGTGGGGGGAGTCTGTGCACATCCCACACTGCTTGACTTGGGGGCAATGACTAAAGGATCAGGAAGGTGAGAGGGAGGAGGCCCCTTCCGTCACTGGGGCTAAAACCAAGGCTGAGCAGAGGTCATCACCCAGCATGCCTCCCCGTAAGCCCTGAGCGAGGTTGGTACCCAGGGAGGTCAGGCCAGCTCTGTACTGTTGATTTACCATCCCTGCAGAATCCTCTTGCCAAATTTCACCTAGACAGGATGTCTACCGTTTGCACGACTTGTTTTCTGGTTGGGGTTTCCTGGCCTGCCATATGGGGAGCCCACGTAAGGCATGGAGCTGATGGGGCTGTTCCCTGGCAGATGGGCGCTTCCTGGCACAAAAGTCCAGTGGCACTGAAGCCCCCCAACTCCACTGTCACCTCTGCCTGCCCCCTGGAAGGGTTAGAGACTGAGGTTTTTTTCAGGCTAAATATAGAGGCAGACCATTAAGAAACTGCATCTCCTCCCCCTCCCCAGTCTCTCTGGGCTTCCCATGTGATGTTTAATTGCTCTAGCAATCTGTTCCGTTTCTCCCTTGCAGTGAATGGAGGAGCAGCAGCCACAGCCTGTGGTGAAAGGCTGCGTTTAGAGATGGGAACAGCTTTTAGGACGGGGAAGGAGGCTTCTGTAGGGCTCCGAACACAGTGCAGCCAGGGTTTATTTTTAGAGATCTGCTTGGAACCTCTGCCCCCTGTTCAGTGCCTGCCAGTTGCTGGAACAGGCTCTGAAATGACAGGACCACCCTTTTTATTCTGAACGACACAGTAGGAAGGGCCCTGGACTCGAAGTCAGGCAGACCTAGAGTGCAGTCCTGGCTCTGTCACGTAAACACTTTGCGATTGCAAGAAAGTCAGGAAGTGCCACCTGCTACTGCAAGGGGTTGGGGGGTGAGGATGAAGGGAGAGGACTTGAGTGCATGGCACACGATAAGCACTTAGTGTGGGCCGGTCACATAGTAGGTCCTCAATACAAGGGGTCTGTTGGCAAGTCCCTGGGTTTATTGACTGCGCAACCTTGTTTTTCACATCTGTAAAATGGACCTATAACAGCTTCTGCTTTCAGAACCAGTTCCACAATTTACAAGTCTCAGGGCACAATGAAAATGTGAGGTTCTCTATTCAAAAATCAGTAAAAATTTCAACACAGTGAGAGCATAGCATTAAACAAGGCAGGGGACCCTTCTGAATCCAGGGACCTGTGCGACTATACAGGGCTTAATGACAATTATGTAAAGTGCTTATGACACAGACGGCATTTATGACTACTGCTAATTATGCATAAGATACATTATGGGAGCAGTAAGTTATCCATTTTGCTGTGACACATATTATAGGGATAAATACATAGACTGGGATCAGATTTTATAAGCTTCCAATAGCAAGCTTCCAGTACTGGGACTTTTTGGGTAACACGAGGGAGTTGCGAAAGATGATTGATCATCTGCAAAGTACATTGAAGAGTTCTAGTCAGAGCATTGTGTGGGGATGGAACGGGAGCATGTCCAGGGAGAAAAGGGGATTAGAGACACCCAAGATATCCCTGCTGGGTGATCAGAAGGAGGTGTTATTCACAAAAACAGGGAACCAGAAAAAGGAGATTTACGAGTAGGGTATATATAACATGGGCTTCCCAGGTGGCTCAGTGATAAAGAATCTGCCTACCAAGGCAGGAGATGCAGGTTCAATCCCTGGGTCAGGGAGATCCCCTGGAGAAGGAAATGGCAACCCACTGCAGTATTCTTGCCTGGAAAATCCCATGGACAGAGGACCCTGGCAGGCTGCAGTCCATGAGGTTGCAAAAGAGTCAGGCACAACTTAGCAACTAAACACACACACATATATAACACAGATGACTAATATGGATCTATTGTATAGTGTAGGGGACTCTACTCAATACCCTGTCATGACTTATATGGGAAAAGAATCTAAAACAGAGTGGGTATATGTATAACTGGTTCACTTTGCTGTCCACTGTACACTCGAAGCTAATACAACATTGTACATCAACTATACTCAAATTTAAAAAAAAATAAAAAGAAAGAAAAAAAACAGGCCTTTAGAAATAGAAACAGGGTTCAGATAATGGCTGGAGTGAAGACTGTCATGGAGACCCACACGGAAATGGCTGATGTACCAGAATAGACGACATGATCAGTGCAGAACTTGTTTCCCAAATGTAGGGATTAGGGCTAAAATAGAACCAGAAATCAACTCTTTACAAAATTAGCTAGTGCATCTGGGAGTTGGGAACTGATCTAAGGGAAGGGGGAGGAGTGGAGAAAGTGCCATTCCTGTAGGGGAAGATCTTGAGCTTCTGTGATCCTTCATTTCTGCATCTGTAAAATGGGCACAATATCGTTCATGGTTGAAAAGGTAAAATGAGAAAATGCCTGTGAATATCTTTGATAGTATTGGATCTGTGTCAATGAGCAACACAGTTTACTTCCCTTCCCACTTTAGCTTCCAACCCTTGGATCTTGTTAGTGAGCTACATTCTATTGTATGATTGGTCTTTATGATGGTTAAGATGTGTTTGTTTTCAGAGTGATTTGGGTGTTATACAACCTACTTTGCATATACTTTCTCTATCCTCCCATCAATCTGCGGGGACTATTGCCATCCCACTTTATGAATGGGATGCTCAGAGATGTTAGGGATTTACCCAAGGTCACAGAGTTAACAGGGGGGCGTGGTGGGACTCCTATCCAGAGCTGCCTCATTCCAAAGCTCACACTATCTTCATTACTTAGTGGGAGCAGGACAGACAGGACAAACAGCCTGCAAGACCTCACCCAACAAAGCTTGGCTCTTCTCCAGCCCACCTGCTAACAGTACCATCTGCACAGGTACCCAGATGGAGATCAGTGAACACCTTGTTCTACAGAATAGTTCGTTGTAGGTAATTTACTATCCCCATGTCACCAAAGCGCCTTGAACAATGGGCCGCTCACAGAGGCTGAGGTTCTTCTCCCTGCAGTGCCCGCCCCGTGAGAGACTGGCAGAGTCAGCATCGCACAGCATCATGGCGGGGGGCGGGCGCGGGGTGACGGGTAGCAGGCAAGTGGCTCCTTACTTCTCCTGGAGGAGAAGAGCTGAACCCTGTCCCACCAGACTATCTACTCCTCCTGGGCTAGTCACTTCCCCCTTAAAAGACAAAGGTGAGGGACTTCCCTGGTGGTCCAGTGGTTAAGAATCTGCCTTGCAATGCAGGGGATGCCAGTTTGATCCCCGGTCTGGGAACTAAGATCCCACATGCTGCAGGGCAACTAAGCCTGCAAGCCATAGCTACTGAACCCACGCAGTACAACTAGAGAGCCCACGCGCCGCAGTGAAAGATTCCACATGAAGCAACGGAGATCTTGCGTGCCTCAACTAAGACCTAATGCAGCCAAATAAATAAATTTTTTTTTAAATAAAAGAAAGGAAGATAACCCGGATACTTTCAGTGACTCCCCAGGCCTCCTGCCACTTCTTTGGGTAGCAGTCAGTGGGAGAAAATGGTGTGAGAAGTGACACAGTGAGCTGGTTAAGAGTGTGACCTCTGGAACCAGCCTGCCTGGGAATTCATCCAGGCTCTGGCCCTTCCAAGCTGTGTGACCTTGCACATGTTGCTGAGCCTCTCTGTGCCTTGGTATCTTCTTCTTTAAAATGGGACTAACAATGGTACCTGATCTCATAGGTGAGTGAATTAGCACAAGTACATGTTTATGGTTATTATTATTTGCTATTGTCAGGGAATCCTGACCATCCTGAAAAGAGGCTGCTTCTTCTGTGAAGTCTGTCCAGATCTGTGCTTCTCGGATTTTTTTTTTGGCCTTGAGCACAATTATTTGGGTGACTGGCTCGTTTCCCTGATCCTCTGAGAGCTCTGTGAGGCAGGGCTGGTGTGGTACCTCATTTTCCTCCATGTTTCATACTGTGTGAGAAGTTCCACAGTGGAGTGTAAAGACGTGACCTTTAGAGGCAGAAGTATTTGCTCAGTATAACCCCCAGCTCTGCTATTCACCAGCTGTGTGATCTGAGACAAGTTGCTGAGCCTCTCTGAGCCTTGGTTCTCTCATCTATGAGAGGTGCGTTGGCACGTTCTTCATGGGCTAGCGTATGGGCATGTGTGAAATAGTGTTGGACACGTAACAGGCATTCAGTGAAAGCCACTTGCCTTCCATTGCTCCTTCTCATTTTTTTCTTCCCCAGAGCACATTGATCACTACATCACTAAGTGCGTAAGTGGAGGTAGAATTCAGAAGCTCTGGGAACCCTTGTTCGCTTAATACCCACCTAATCATCAGCACAGGGATGAGATCCATCCGTACTTCACCCCTTTAGTCAAGCAATCACAATTCTTTCTTGGAAATCACAAGCAGGTGGTCATAGAAGGTCAAGCTGGAAGGAAAACCGAGGCCCAGACAAGGACAGAACTTCCCCTGAGGCCACAGCAGCAGGACACAAGCCCGTGTTCTGACTCAAGCCTTAGTCTTCTTCCCACCTTCCTGGGTGTCTGCCTGGAATAGGATGAGCTCTCACTCTAAGCTGTTATCAGAATGTTCCCCTCTCAAATGAAAGAAGGTTCTGGAAATGATCTGAGGAGTGTGTGTGGCAGGAGAGAAGGTGGTGGCTGATAAACACAGTCCAGGGAGCTGGGCTTCTATCAAGGATAAGTGGAAGTAAAAGGAATCAGTCAGAAACATCACCCATGTCCTGGTTTTGCAGCGTGGTCCCACTTGTCCAGAGGAGAGGGTCTCACCTGACCATCTGGAAAGAATGATGCTCTAGTGTTTGACTCATCTCCCTGGTCACTGACTGAGGTCCTGGGAGTCCTTTGCAACTGGGGATGATGCAAGACTATCGATTATCCCCGCCAGGCCTATTCAGAGAGGTCTAGTGCCTGGGCCCACTCACCGAGTGTCTCAACTTGAACTTGTCCAACCTCTGATTGCTGGCTGTGCAGTGGAGGGAGGGGAAGTACCTGCTCTGCCGACCTCACCAGGTTGCTCTATCGGTGCGTAGACTTTGGGAATCAGAAAGTCAGAGTTGGAGTAAGTTCTAGAAACATCTGCTCCAACATGGCATATTGGCTTCATCTGACACGTTCACTCCAGCCAGTGGGTGGCAGTTGCCACGGGCAGTGTTCCGAGGCCGCAGCTGGGCGCACCAGGAGATGGGTGATCGATTAGTCATGGCTGCCATGGGCACAGTAATGGAGAGTAGAGTTTTGTGTGCTGTGTAACTTCTCTTCTGAGTTTATCTCACTGCTGCATTTTGCAAGGAAGGAGACTGTAGCTCGAAGAAAATGAATGATTTAGTCAAAATCACCTGGTTATTGAGTGACAGAAAGGGGCCATGTCCCAGATTTTCCAGTGCCAAATTCAGTGAACTTTCCATTAAGAAAGCTGTCAATTATAAAACCTTTCACAAATGTCATGATTTCTTAGTGTCTTTCTCTGTTGGCTTCTGTTTGCCTGAAAGTCGGTCATCTGCAGTCTTCCTGATTGGCTTCAGAGACCCACATTTGTGAAATCCTGAGAATGTCCCATTACCAAGATGTGCTGCATTAATGTTTTCACTTAGACACTGAAAAATGAAGATGTTGGTGATATAATATATATTACAGAAAATGCTATATGTTATATATACTATGCATATCTGCTTCGTATAGTATACATAATACAGCAATAACATAATTTAGCACCTATTATGGGTACTATGGCAGGGCTAGCCTGCCTCCTGCTCAATTCTGTGCTCTGTGTATTTAAGTCACTTTCCCTCTCTGGGCTTTACTTTTTTCATCTGAGTGATGAAAGCACAAGAACAGATGCTTCTTCCTCTTTGGGCTGACATTTTCCTCTCTGTGTTTCACATCGTCAGCACCTACTCTGTGCCCAGAAATGGGGAAATGGTTCAGGGCAGAGACCAAAATATGAATCCTCGGCTATCTGCTCTTAAAGTAGGGGGTCCCCAACCTCCGGGATCTAATGCCTAATGATCTGGGCTGGAGCTGATGTAATAATAATAGAAATAAAGGGCACAATAAATGAAACATGCTTGAATCATCCTGCAACCATCCCCCACCCCCACCCCCAGTCCGCAGAAAAATCGTCTTCTGTGAGAAACCAGTCCCTGGTGTCAAAAAGTGGGGACCGCTGTCTTAAAGCACTGAACCAGACAATGTGACCCAAATTCCCCCAGAAAGCAATGCTGTAATGTAGAGAGATGGACCAGAAATGAGACAGGGAGGCAGTGAGGCATGGAGAGGCGATGTTTGGAAGCGTGGTGGGGAGCAGAGGTTTGGCGTCAATTCAATCCCCACTTAGTAGCAACCTTAGGCTAGTAGTCACTGACCATCCCCGCCCCAACCCCACACCCCAGGCATCAGCTTTCTTATCCGTAAAACTGAGCTCTTATTACAGCTGCTGCAGGGAACCTGGGAGGGTGGAGGGGGCTCAGACATGCAGGCTCAGTGAGCAGGGTAATGCCTGGCACCCCAGTCCAGATATGGCAACAAGTGAAGCGGAAAGGCATTTGGGAGGGAGGGGGAGGGGGGTTGCAGTTGAGGAAGGCTTCCTGTAGAGGGTGGCTTAAGGTCAGCCTCAAGGAATATATTAGTTTGGGTTGGAAGATGTGAAATGACACTAGTCATTTTTTACCCCAAATTGTTCTCTCCTCTTTAGCCCCCATCCATGCCTCTTTGGAATGGAGTGTGAATATTAAGCACATTTTTCATACACTTTGAAGAAAGCCAGACAGGGCTGGCAGTGCCCCGGTGAATCTCTTACATATTTAAAGAGCATCCTGTTGGTTTGAGGGGGAGGTGGCTGCGTCTCAGTTTTTCTCTCTCAGTAGCCCCCAGAACAAGCTGACACGAACGCTTTATTCCTGACCCAAAAATGATAGCACAGGATACACCCTGTGATCTATGCACCCTGCAAAATGTTGTATGGTTTACAAGGCATTAGGAAAGCTACCGAATTCACTGTGGCTCTGGGATCAAGAACAAACTGAGCCAGCCTTTTTCCCTCCCTGGAACATATCCCACGCCTCACCCCCACCCCATCCAGCTTTCCATTTGGCCCTTTGTTCATGGGTATTTGAACATCTACTGTGTATCAGGAGGCTTCCCAGGTGGCGCTAATGGTAAAGGACCTGCCTGCTAATGCAGGAGACACAGGCTCAATCCCTGGGTCGGGAAGATCCCCTGGAGGAAGGCATGGCAACCCACTCCAGTACTCTTGCCTCCAGAATCCTGTGGACAGAGGAGACTGGTGGCCTGAGTCCCTGGGGTCACAAACAGTTGGACACAACTGAAGTGACTTAACACACATGCGCTGTACACCAGGCACTACACTCCTTCAAGATGCTACTTGGATGTCACCTCCTCCAGGCAGCCTTCCTTGATATCCACCCTTGTTTCTTCTGGGCTCAAAGTCCCTCCCTCATATTCCCCAAACACCTCATGTTTGTTACATATCTTGCCTGTTGTGTTTCTCTCCCCGGTTTCTTATTTGACTGCCGACTCCTCGATTTCTTTCACCAACAAACAGTAGGAGTTTAATAGGTGTTTGAAAAGCACACAGAACTGGTTCTGTTTCCCAAGTTGGCTTCCCCTTGCCTGATTCTGACCCCTTCTCGGGTGTGAAGGCGGGAAAGCAGATGCGGGGACAGGCTCTGGGCCTGAGGTTCTGTGACTCCTCCCTGTATGAAGGGGCAGCAGGGGGCTCCCCAGCTCCCTTTAATTGAGGTTTGTCCTCCCTCCCAGGTATGTCCCACAGGATCGGGAGGGTGGGCTTTGTGAAATTCTGCTAAGGTCTGAGCACTCATCACCTAAGCAGGCAATTATGCAAACCGCCCAGTGAGCTTTTCAGAACAGCAAGCCTGCTCCGGAGGAGAAACGCATGCAGTGTAAACACCCATCCGGCTGCCTCTGCAAGGCTAAGATGATGCAGGCACCTTGTTCACGCAGATCATTACTGTGCAGCTCAGCCTCAGCCAGGTGGGGTCAGAGGGTGGAAGTTCCTATCCTGCTCCCCTCTAGTTTCCAGGGACACAAGCCCATAAACTCCCTGCCCTTTCCTGGCCTCTGCCACTGTCTAATTGCTGCAGCTGCCCGCCAGGGGAACTGCCCTCCGCCCTTGCCATCTCTTCTGGGTCCTGCACGGTGCTGAGCCTCTGTTCACCTGTCTGCACAGCAGCATGGCAACATCCCCTCTCCACAACGACCCTGCTCCTTGCCAATAGCTACACGTTCCCCTTACCCACATGGCTCATGGTCAGGGGTCTCTTTAAATATTCTTTTCCAGCTGTCATCAAAGGTGCTCAGACTCTTCTGGTGCTTCCTTCCCCACTTTTCACATAATCTTTTCCTTCCTTTCTCTTCCTCTGTCCTCACTGGCTTGGCCTGATTTTGTTCCTTCTCTGCAGCCCTGGTTTAGGTCCTGCGTTTGCCTGTGCTTGTGGCTTCCTGCCTCACTGATCTCCTTCAGATACCCAGCAAGTAGTACTTATTAGGCATCTATTCTGGTCCTGATGATGGAATGGGTCATGAGAGACCCTAACAGAGGGGAGGCAGTTCCTCCAGAGGCTAAGGAATGCCCCCCTGAAGATGTGGGTGTGAGTGGATATTTGAAGGAGTTGTAGGAGGTGAACAGGTGAAACCTATTCAAGGAAGAGGATGATGTGTGTAGGAGCCCAAGGCAAGAGACCATGGTTCATTCCAGAATCTTGAAGTGCAGTGCAGCCAAAGACAGAGGTTCATTGGAGCAGTGGTGTGTGATGGGACCAGAAACATCAGCAAGGGCCTGATCATTGAAGGCTCTGAAACTCCAGTTAAGGAACTGGGGTTTTATCCTGAGAGCAGATGGCTTGTGAAGGGCTTTATCAGAGGTAGTGTCTCTCCATTGGGTTAATGATCCAGAATCACTCCCCCGTTAAATATTAAAGAAAGTAACTTATTCACCTCTCTGTGTATTTGAGTCAGGACTCTCAGTCTCGAGTGATGGAAACCCAACTCAAAGTAGTTAGAGAACAAAGGAAAAGTATTCGTTCGAGGATTGATGCATTCAGGCAGGGCTGGATCTAGGTGCTCAAATGCCTTTCTCCATTTCTTGACTCTGCTGTCCTCCATGTTGGCTCCATCAGCTGCCAGAAGCTGCAGGTGAATGCTGCATGGCCTTAGTTTTCACAGCATAAAGAGAGCAACCTTTCCCGGTAATGTCCTTGAAGAGTCATAGGATTGGGCTCTGAATTTAATTGGGCCCTTATGTTAATTGTTCATTCCTGAATCAAAGAGGGAAGCCAGGCAATGAAACAGCTGATGGATCAGGCTGGGTCATCACCAGCCTCTAGATCTGCCCAAGCAGAACCCATGGCCCAAGAGGAGAAGGAGTGGTAGTTCCCCAAAGGAAACATTGGTTCCATCATTAGAAAGATGAGGAATGGATGCTGGACACACATGAATAGCAGGGTCCACTGCAATGAAATGGTTTCTCATAATCCCTCAACATAGATCAGGCTAGATTCCCTGTTCTATGGACCTCTGAGGGGGTCTCTAACCTCTGTGTTTGAGGTTGCCTGGCCAGGATGCACTTGGGTCAGAGGATACAGTCTTAGCCTCCAGATAGATCAGATTCAGAGCTTTAGGTGCATAGATACCTAGGGACAGATGGATGTGAGAGCACAGATGTGGTAGAGGCTGTAGAACAGTGGCTGGATTCCTCAGAGATCATTCCGGGATCCAAACTAACTTCAGGACATTTTCCTAACTTTTTCAGATGCTCATTCCTTCTCCCTCTGCCTCCAAACAGGCTACAGTCCATGGGGTTGCGAAGAGTCAGACATGACTGAGTGACCAACGCTTTCAATTTTCTTTCTCTCTGGGATTGGCAGATAGGGGAGACAACATATTCTCCTTATTCTGGTTGCTGGACCCAAGCAAGCAGTTGACAGCTGCCAAACCTGTGGCAAAGTGGCCACAGTCGCAGGTGACCACCATTCCCTCTCTCTGGAAGCCTCTCTACTTGCAGGGGCGGGCAACCATCCCATGGCCTTCCCCTTCTCAGACCACAGGATGGGTGAGGTGGAGCCATCAGGACCAAGGTGGACAGCTCTCTTGGCTGGGGAGGAGGTCACGAGCTGTTGGAATCTTGGATGCTTCTGACTAGCAAAGAGGCTCAGAGTTGTGCACGAGCCCAGCCTGGCCCCGTGCCAGCCTTCCTGGTGCAATTCCTTTGATGCTACTCACTACTCACATCTCATCTTCATCTTCCAAGTGCCTGAAACTCTTCTGCAAGAGCTATTTTCCTAAAACTACTTCTCTGATTGCCTTTCCTACTTGGGTCGCTGCCCAAGCATTCCTTCAACACGAAGGCCCTCCTTTATTTAAGTATTCTTTTTTTGTTTGTTTGTTTTTTCATTCCAGAGCCATTCTTCAAGCCCTACTATGTGCCAGGCTCTCTGCCCACAATTTGTCTCTACCTAGTTTCATGGGCCACTCGCTACCCTTCAAGGATAGCATTCAGGGGCCACTAAAGAGATAGAAACTACATCTGTCATTTTGAGCAGAGACAATTTAATAGAAGAAGATTTAACTAGATATAAAATTGTTAACCGTAAGTGAAAGAGGAAGATAGAATACTAAGGTATGAGGGAGGGAGTCATTGCAGGAAGCAGCCACCAGCTCTTGGGCTGAAGGAAGAAAGGGAAATCACTGGAATCACTAAAATGTAGAAACTTGGAGTTGGGACGCTATGAGGCCGGACCTCAGATCTCTTTGGGGAGGTGCTGCATGGGTAGCATTGGTGTCTCTAAGCTCAGACACCGTGGGGCTGGACCCAGACTACTGAGAAGGGGGACCCTACAGGCTGGTGCTGGTGTCCTGGGAGGGGGTTGCTTGCAACTGGTTCTCCAAGCATTGGGAAAATTGCATGCTGGGTTCCACTGCTGCTTTAGGAAGGAACCACTGCTTCCAGGATGAAGAGGTGCTGCTAAGGCAATGCTTTGTTGCTGTTGTTCAGTTGCTAAGTTGTGTCTGACTCTTCGAGACTCCACGGACTATAGCACACCAGGCTTTCCTGTCCTTCACTATCTCCCGAAGTTTGCTCAAACTCATGTTCATTTAGTCGGTGGTATCATCCAACCAGCTCATCCTCTGCTGCCCCGTTCTCCTCTTGCCTTCAATCTTTCCCAGCATCAGGATCTTTTCCAATGAGTTGGCTCTTCACATCAGATGGTCAAAGTATTGAAGCTTCAGCATCAGTCCTTCCAATGAATATTCAGGATCGATCTCCTTTAGGATTGACTGGTTTGATGTCCTTGCTGTCCGTGGGACTCTCAAGAGTCTTCTCCAGCACCACAGTTTGAAAGCATCAGTTCTTCGGCGCTCAGTCCTCTTAATGGTCCAACTCTCACATCCATACATGGCTACTGAAAACACCATAGCTTTGGCTATACAGACCTTTGTCAGCAAAGTGATGTCTCTGCTTGCAGGAACAGAAGTAAGCAGGAAGCCAGTGGGAAACAGCTGGAAGAAGTCCCTTCTCCTCCGGCCTTTCAACCTTCCTCTAGCGCCCCCTATTGGCAGAATCTCACCTGGACCCATGTGGTGAAGCAGAAATAGAATTTGCAGCCCCAATTGTCTCAGAGAAGGACTGGTTTGAAACTCTGAAACAATAACTTAATAACTGGCACCTGGCGGACCCATGATTTCTCGTTGACCATGGTCCTCACAGTGCCTAGAGCAGGGCTGGCCCAAAGGTGGTATTGGAAAGACACAGAATTTGGAGTCCGTGGACCCAGATCTATCCCGTAAAGGTGCTGTGACTTAATGATCAAGTCGGCAGTACCTCTGAGCCTCCGTCTTCTCATCTGTAAAGTGGGAAAATAACCGCCGGCCTTCCTGCCTTTGGTGGGAGGAGGGAAATCAGTATCATAAAGTCTGTGGGAGGACCTTGCCCCAAGAGACGACTTTCAAGTACGAGGTAGTGAATTAGTGCTCAATAAATACTTCCCCGCAGAAGAAAGTTTCCATCTATTTAGGGCTTTGAACATCATCTTAAAGTACAGGTCCCTTGGAGCCTTCAAGGTTCTTATAAGCAAGAAAGGCACAAACTAGGCTTCATGTTGGGGAAACTTCCCTGACAGTGAGAACGCTGTATGCCATAAAGCAAGCCATCTCTTCTCGGAGATGGGGTTCTGTTGCATAAGACACCTCAAATAGACTCAGACAAAACACACGCAGCTTCGTGGCAGAGCTGGGGGTGGGATGTCGGAGGGAATCAGGCTGCCCTTGTCCTTGGGGATGAACAGCCTGAGCGGGTGAGGCTCCTCCCCACATCTAATTGGGAGGCACACTTTACAGCGCCATTGGCACTGCGTGGGCGTTCGAGATGTTGCCTCTTCTCATCTTAATGATGTTTTGCTTTAACAGAGATGTTTCTGTTCCTTGGAGCTCTGCTCGCTGCTTCGAGGCAAGCCTCCTGGGATGCCCCTGGGTGAGATTGAGAGCTCGCTCCCAGCTTTAGGCGCAGAGGCTGCCGTGGAGCAGCAGGGAAGAGTGGAGAGGCTTCCAAATGTACAGCCCTGCACGCTCTGAGCCTCTGTGTTCTCATCAGTTAAGTGGGGAAATAACCCCTGGCCTTCCTACCTTTGGTGGGGCAAGACTGGAGTCCAGGTCCCACGTACTCGTGGGCTTCAGGCAGGGCACTGAGGGGCATAAGCCTTCTCCCCCTCCGCATCTCCAGGTCAGGGGACAGTCCTGCATGGCCTTCCATGGGCCACTGCTGCGTCCCATCTCCACAGAGACAGGTGGCCAGGGGGGCAGGTAGACTGGGATTACACACATCTCAGGTCTCACCTGGTCATGTGACTTCAGATGGTTCATTTAAACCTCCGTCTGTCAGTTTCCTCCGAAGAAGTAATGCATGAGGACAGGGTTAGCTCAGTGCCTCCCAAATCTTCCCAACCCTGCCTCTTGGGTTCCCATCTCCCCATTCACTCTCATGTTCCTACCTAAGACACTTGCAGCAAAGCACACGACTCCTGAACTCATCCCCACTCTGTGTAGACTGAAGAATGGTCAGTGATTCCCCTATCACCCAGCAAATGACATTTGAATCCCAAAGCCTGGCGTTCAGGGCCCTCCACACTCTCTGGTTTCCCTATATTTTGGCTCCTTCCTCTTAACCCTCCTGTTTACCGCAGTCAACACTGGCTTCGTTGCAGCCCCCGGCTGCATGGGCGCTCCCACGTCCAGTCCATCGTCCGTCTGCTGTGTTCCCTTTGTTCTAAGAAGGCTGGTTCCACCTTCTCTGCTGCTGCTGCTGCTAAGTCGCTTCAGTTGTGTCTGACTCTGTGTGACCCCATAGATGGCAGCCCACCAGGCTCCCCCGTCCCTGGGATTCTCCAGGCAAGAACACTGGAGTGGGTTGCCATTTCCTTCTCCAATGCGTGAAGTCGCTCAGTTGTGTCCGGCTCTTAACAACTCCATGGACTGTAGCCCACCCGGCTCTTCCATCCATGGGATTTTCCAGGCTCTCAGTTCAGTTCAGTTCAGTCACTCGGTCATGTCTGACTCTTTGCGACCCCATGAATCGCAGCACGCCAGGCCTCCCTGTCCATCACCAACTCCCTGAGTTCACTCAGACTCACGTCCATCGAGTTGGTGATGCCATCCAGCCATCTCATTCTCTGTCGTCCCCTTCTCTTCCTGACCCCAATCCCTTCCAGCATCAGAGTCTTTTCCAATGAGTCAACTCGTCGCATGAGGTGGCCAAAGTATTGGAGTTTCAGCTTTAGCATCAGTCCTTCCAATGAACACCCAGGACTGATCTCCTTTAGAATGTACTGGTTGGATCTCCTTGCAATCCAAGGGACTCTCAAAAGTCTTCTCCAACACCACAGTTCAAAAGCATCAATTCTTCAGCGCTCAGCCTTCTTCACAGTCCAACTCTCACATCAATACATGACTACTGGAAAAACCATAGCCTTGACTAGATGGACCTTTGTTGGCAAAGTAATGTCTCTCTTTTGAATATGCTATCTAGGTTGGTCATAACTTTTCTTCCAAGGAGTAAGCATCTTTTAATTTCATGGCTGCAGTCACCATCTGCAGTGATTTTGGAGCCCAGAAAAATAAAGTCTGACACTGTTCCCACTGTTTCCCCATCTATTTGCCATGAAGTGATGGGACCAGATGCCATGATCTTCGTTTTCTGAATGTTGAGCTTTAAGCCAACTTTTTCACTCTCCTCTTTCACTTTCATCAAGAGGCTTATTAGTTCCTCTTCACTTTCTGCCATAAGGGTGGTATCATCTGCATATCTGAGGGTATTGATAGTTCTCCTGACAATCTTGATTCCAGCTTGTACTTTTTCTAGCCCAGTGTTTCTCATGATGTACTCTGCATATAAGTTAAATAAGCAGGGTGACAATATACAGCCTTGACGTACTCCTTTTCCTATTTGGAACCAGTGTGTTGTCCGTGTCCAGTTGTAACTGCTGCTTCCTGACCTGCATACAGGTTTCTCAAGAGGCAGATCAGGTGGTCTGGTATTCCCATCTCTTTCAGAGTTTTCCACAGTTTATTGTGATCCACACAGTCAAAGGCTTTGGCATAGTCAATAAAGCAGAAGTAGATGTTTTTCTGGAACTCTCTTGCTTTTTCGATGATCCAGCAGATGTTGGCAATTTGATCTCTGGTTCCTCTGCCTTTTCTAAAACCAGCTTGAACATCTGGAAGTTCACAGTTCTTGTATTGCTGAAGCCTGGCTTGGAGAATTTTGAGCATTACTTTACTAGCGTGTGAGATGAGTGCAATTGTGCGGTAGTTTGAGCATTCTTTGGCATTGCCTTTCTTTGGGATTGGAATGAAAACTGACCTTTTCCAGTCCTGTGGCCACTGCTGAGTTTTCCAAATTTGCTGGCATATTGAGTGCAACACTTTCACAGCATCATCTTTCAGGATTTGAAATAGCTTAACTGGAATTCCATCACCTCCACTAGCTTTGTTCATAGTGATGCTTCCTAAGGCCCACTTGACTTCACATTCCAGGATGTCTGGCTCTAGGTGAGTGATCACACCATCATGATTATCTTGGTCGTAAAGATCTATTTTGTACAGTTTCTGTGTATTCTTGCCACCTCTTCCTCCAGGCTCTAACCCCACTCAAAGGCTCAGACCCTTGCTTCCTGCTTTTTGAAACTTTGTTGGGTCTCACCAGTCTGCTACTGCTACTTCCTTCTCTGAGCTTCCTTGAGTTTTGTTTTGTTTTTTTAAGCAAGGCTTGTGTATCGCTGTGATGTATATTTCTTTCAGTATAGATGGAAAAGGGTGAGCCAGTCACGTAAATACAATTGGCTGGGATTTGAATCTTGACTCTGTCACCAGCAAGCTGTGGCCTTAGGCGAATTTGATTCAACTCCCTCAATACTTTATGGGGCTGTTGAAACAATTACAGACAATGTCCATGAAGTTTACGATCACAGTGTCTAATAAGAGGTAGTCATAATTATTATCATTACACTGTTTAAGAACATGCTAAGCACTCAATGAAAATCTATTGAATTGATTGAAGGATTCGATATGGGGTCTGAAGGCAATGATATTAGAACTATACATTATAATTTTATATTTTAAAGAACTGTATTTTTTGTTTCAAAGTGTAAAGCAGTGTGTGTGTGTGTGTGTGTGTGTGTGTGTGTGAGTTGCTCACTTGTGTCTGACTCTTTGTGACCCCATGAACTGTTGTCTGCCAGGCTCCTCTTTCCATGGAATTCTCCAGACAAGAATACTGGAGTGGGTTGTCATTCCCTTCTCCAGGGGATCTTCCGGACCCAGGGATCAAACCCAGGTCTCCTGCCTTGCTGGCAGATTCTTTACCATCTGAGCCACCAGGGAAGCCCTAAAGTAACGTGTACTCATTGTAGAAAATTTACAATGTGTATGTGTAAAAGGTTAGAAAAAAGATCACACATAATCTCCCAAATCAGTGGTAATAACTCTTAAGATGTTATATTTTCTTCCAATTTTGGAAGCATTTTATATAGATGATATCGTACATAGTTTTGTTTCCAACATTCATGTGTCACAAATAGTTTAGAAGCCTACTGTTTGAATTATTATTATAAAAATACTATGTAATAGTTATCTTAAATACTGAAAATGTTGAAGCATTTAATTAAATACCTAAATCTAGCCTATTATTAATATTTGGCTATATTTTCTTCCATCCCTTTGTATTCACATTTTTCCATATTTCAGATATCAGTATTAGATTAAGTGCATTTTCCTTTGCCATGAAATAATTTTTGGACATCATTTCTTGGTGACTACATAATATTCTACCCTACAGATGTACCCTAGTCTGTTTAATTCTTTCTTTCTTTATTCCTACATAATTAGGATTTTTTAATATTTTCCCATTATGAATGCATTTTTTGTCTTGAGTTTCATATTGTTTCATTAAGAAGAAGAGAGTGTAATTTTATCAGTAATAAAAGACCCCACACTTCCCTGGTGGTTCAGTGGTAAAAAACCTGCCTGCCACTGCAAGAGACATGGGTTCAATCTCTGGGTTAGGAAGATCCCCTGGAGAAGGAAATGGCAACTCACTCCAGTATTCTTGCCTGAAAATCACATGGACAGAGGAGTCTGGCAGGCTACAGTCCATGGGGCCGCAAAAGGGTTGGATACGACTTAGCAACTAAACAAAAACAATAAAAAATACCCATACTATAATGGCTTGTAAGGAGGGCTATTATCTCACATGATGGAAAGCCTGCAGGAAGGGCTGTTTCTGGATACTTGTGTCAGTAACTCAGTGACCTCATCAAGGACCCAGTGGCTGCCATCAGTCTGCTCCTCTGCTTTCTTTAATGCGCACTGCGAGTAGGTGTTGTGACAGGTGACAGTCATCTTCACAGAAACCCTAGGAAGGTGGGTTCTATTATTATTCCTGATGTACAGATGAGGAAAGCAAGTCTGGGTGGGGTCCCTTCCCGAAGATCAATCAGTACGTAGAGAAGGAATTGCTATGGGTCCAGACGTCAAAGCCTCACACCACCTCCCAGGGGCTGGGGACATTATAGCTCTTCATCTCCTCTGCCTGTTTGATTTGATAAGTTTCCAGGCTACTGGAAATTTGAAATCATAGTCCAACGAATGCCTGTATTCCCTTCACCTAGATTCATGAATTGTTAAGCATTGGCCACCTTTGGTTTCTTTCCCTCTCTTATCTTCTAGCTGAAGGTAATTTGGAAACATCCTGAGTCTATGCCTCTCTTTTTTAAAACTTCTTAAATCAAAATATGATACTTGTGCAAAAAAGCACGTTTCTCGTGTATTGTAGTTTGATGAAAGTCTACAAATTGATGACATTTATGCAACTAGCACTTCCCTCCCCTGAAATATATTGAGGGTGATCCTGAATAAAATAGAAGTGCTCCTGGTAAGAAAGGTATAGGATAGGCACTCACGGTGTCTGTCATATCACCTTAGTCCCTGCTTTCTCCCTTCAGCTGGAGAAAGAGACTTGTCACATACTGTTTGGGCTATACTACTATCCAGCATAGAAACAACAGCTTCCAGTTCAGCATGGTCTTTGTAGTTAGAGAGGCTTAAATTGGAATCTCAGTTCTACCTCTAACTTGCTGTATGTTCTTAAGCAAGTGACTTAGGCTCACTGAGCCTCAGTTTCTGCATCTATACAATGGGTATAATAATAGCACCCACCTCCTGAGATTTCTGTGAAAATGAAAGGAGATTTTATATCACTTATTATGGTACTTCTTTCAAAGCATGCACTTGGGACCCATTATTAATAATAAATTCTCAACTGCCACTGGTGGTAAAGAATTCACCGACCAGTACCAGAGATGCAAGACATGCAGTTCAATCCATGGGTCAGGAAGATCCCCTGGAGTAGGAAATGGCAACCCATTCCATTATTCTTGCATAGAAAAACTCATGGACAGAGGACCCTGGCAGGCTACAGACCATGGGGCTGTGGAGAGCCGGCACAACTGAGTGACTGAGCCCTTACCTATTGTATTAATAATCATGCCGGATAGTCATTACTGCTATTCCCATTTTATAGCTGGGAAAACAGATGCCCAAGAGAAGAAGGATTCTAGGACCCTTAACTAATAACCGCCAAGATTCACAATCTGGTTTTTCTGACTCTAAACTTGTTGCCTCTCCATGAGTTGATCAGGCCCAGACAAATGAGAGACTAAATCATATCTCAGAAGGTCAATTTGTTAACTGACAGTTTTATAATAGGAGAGGTAATTGCCAAGCAGCCAGCGAGCGGGTGCCAGGAGGTCAGCACTTTCTAATTCCTGACAAGAAAGTGCAAAAGGCAGCAGGGATGGACCAAAGACCTCTTGGGGCCTCTCTTGGGGCCATCCTGTACTCCAGCCCTTGCAGACACCCCAGGAAGCACTGGCCCCCAGAGGAGGGGAGCTGGGTTTCTTATCAGGACTTGGTTCCTGTCCTATCCTTTGTCTTTGTCCCTCCCCTCCCCTCTCTGGGCTCCAGCCCTCGGGGGTGAAGCAGGGAGGGTGGGAAGTGATGGCTGAGGACCCTCCTGGCTTCTGCCTGCTGGGGGTGCAGGTCCCCATTCATCTCTGCCTGGTTCCTCACCCCACCCTCCCTTCAGTATTCAGGAGCAGGGTTCGCTGTTTGGTTTTGGTTTTTTTTTAATATATATATAACTTACTCCACTATTACTTTATTACTTTTTCAAGTGACAGCAGCAGAATAGACTTTGTCTCGATATTGGCAGGGAGAACGTGGTCTGCATTAATGAGAATCTGATTTCATTTCGGTGTCACCTCTTTTCACGTACAGGGGAGGAGGTTGGTCCTCCAGGTCAATTTCAGCTGGAGGAAGGGGCTGTGTTTCCCAGCACACCTCCCTGCCTCAGCTGGGCCCTGGCAGTGGGGAGACCCTCCCTTGTCATCAATTCCAGGGGTACTTGAGCCAAGAGGGAAATTGCAGTTCCCTGGAAGGCACACAGCCAGGATGCCTGATTGAGAACGATGGCCCTGCGGGTCTCCTCCATGTGTTCTGAGGGGTAGCTACTTCCTGCTGGGTTTTGGCCTCTTAGAGTCCTCACCACTGGCGTCTCTAGGGCTGCTCTTCCACAAGACCCAGGCCACTTGTGGGAGGCAGAGTTAGGCCTGGCTTACGTCTATATTCAGCCACTGAACAAGGAGCAGGGATTGGCCTGGGACCAACTACAGCAGAATTCAGACACTGATGCTCTGATTTTTTTTTTTTTTTTTTTCCTCCACATGGCATGCGGGATCTTTGTTCCCCAACCAGGGATCAAACCCACACCCCCTGCAGTGGAAGCGTGGAGTCTTAACCACTGGACTGCCAGGGAAGTCCCACTGATGCCCTGACTTGGAGGCACATTCCAAGCCTCTCTGAGCCTCCATTTCTCACAGGGAAATGTGGACAGTAATCTCTATCTTGGAGGATCATAAAATAATAACTAATTCTCCGTGAGCCTTGACTAAGTGCCAGGCATGGTGCTAAGAATTTTATATGACTATCCTTTCCAGTTCACACAATAATTAGAGAGTGAAGGCAGTGGCACCCCACTGCAGTACTCTTCCCTGGAAAATCCCACGGACAGAGGAGCCTGGTAGGCTGCAGTCCATGGGGTCGCAAAGAGTCGGACACGACTGAGCGACTTCACTTTGACTTTTCACTTTCATGCACTGGAGGAGGAAATGGCAACCCACTCCAGTGTTCTTGCCTGGACAATCCCAGGGACAGAGGAGCCTGGTGGGCTGCCGTCTGTGGGGTCACACAGAGTTGGACACGACTGAAGCGACGCAGCAGCAGCAGCAGCAGCAGCTACAAATACAACCCCTTATTTATAGATGAGGAAAATGAGGCCCTTATCCGCCCAGAAATTTGCATTGATGTCCATTAAGGCTGGAGAGGAAGCCTAAGAAATTCATAGGAAGAGATTTAATGCATGTTTTGTGAAAATTGAACTATTGTACATTTTAAAATAGATGGCTCAGTGGTAAAGAATTCACGTGCAATGCAGGAGACTCAGGAGACACAGGCTCAATCCCTGGGTTGGGAAGATCCCCTAGAATAGGAAATGGCAGCCCACTCCAGTATTCTTGCCTGGAGAATCCCATGGACAGAGGAGCCTAGCAGGCTACAGTCCATGGGATCGCAGAGTCGGACACGACTAAAGTGATTGAACACACAGCATTCATCCTTTGGGTCTCTTGGAATAGGAAACAAAATCTTAGACATCTGAGGCAATGTTGGAAGGATGTATAGTATCTTAACTGTTTCTGAAAATGAAATTTATAAAAGTACACATTCACCCCGGAAGCCTTGTTGAGTATCTCCTGTGTCCGGAATGGTGCCAGGCTGTGCGGATATGAAATTAACATGCCCAGGTCTGGTCCTGGGCGAGTTCCTGGCCTGTGGCCAGCAAATAGCCACTGTGTGTTGTGACATCTGTGCTGACCGGGGTTCACAGAGGAGTGACCAGCCAGTTAGGGCCAGGGAGGGGCACCAAGGGAATTTTCCCAGAGGAGACAGCATGTGGACATTTGCATTATTATGACACGACCACTCCACCCCCGAGCAAAGATTCCCGTAACGCTGAAGAAGACTCATCCACGGGTCAGGGAGGTCAAGCAATCTGGCCGCTGTCTGGTTTTGCACAGTTCCCAAGCTAAGAATGGTTCTTACAGTTTAAAATAATTGAAAAAAAATCGAAAGAACAAGAACATTTTTTGACATCTAAAAATTCTATGAAATTCATATTTGAGTGTCCTTTAATACAGACATATTGGCACGCAGCCACCCTTATTTATTTACATGTTGTCAGGGGCCACTTTTCTGCTTCAGCGGTAGTAAGGACAGAGGCACAAACCTAAAATGTTTGTTCCTGGGTCCTTTATAAAGTTTCCGGTCTCTGCTGTAAGTCATTATCTCCATCATGGTCCTTTACCTTGGTGTACATTTATAAAATATAATATTTTTAAGTTTGTACTTCTCCTTTATTTCTTCTTTAAATTTTATTTATTTACTTTTGGGCTGCGGTGGGTGGCCTTTGCTGTTGCACTCAGGTTTTCTCTAGTTGCAGCAAGCAGGGGCTACTCTCTAATTGCAGAGCATGGGTTTCTCATTGCGGTGGCTTCTCGTGTTACAGAGCATGGGCTCTAGGGTGCGGGTTTCAGTAGCTGTGGTACACGGGCTTAGTTGCCCCGTGGCATGTGGAATGTTCCCAGACCGGGGATTGAACCCATGTCTCCTACATTGGCAGGTGGATTTTTAACCACTGGACCACCAGGGAAGTTGTCCCCTTTGCTTCATTGTCTACTCCTCCCAGTCTCTGTGGGAGTTAGGCCTGAACAGTCCCTCTTTTCGGATATCCAAACTGAGGATCTAAGGAGATAAGTTGCTTGCCCAAGTATGTAACTGGTAAGCAGGGGAGCCACGTAGGCCCTGGGCTCCAGGTTTTCTAAAGCCAAGGCCTCCCTCCCCCCACCAACCTTGCCTGTGAGGCTCACATGGTGTATTGGAGGCCCTGGCACCACATGATCAGAGGCCAGATGATGTTTGAGGTGTGAGTCTGTGATCCCGGTGGGGGTGAGCATCACAGGGTGGGAGCCTTCCATCTGGAGGATGAAGCGACCTTTAAGGTCCCTTTCAACTCTCTGAACCACGGCTGTGCGGTTTCTGGCCAGACCTGCAGAGGCCAGGGCCTCATGCCGGCTCCAAAGGCTCTGGCAACAAGAGGAATCTCTGGATGGGCCTCTCTCCCCATGCTCCAGCCTGACTCTCTGCAGCGCTGGAGTTCTGAGCAGGGACTCACAGAAGGTTGAATCTGTTTCTCCAGACTGAAGTAAAGTGACCTGGAGAGAGCAGAAGTCGACATCAGCTCAAAGGTTGCCCATGTCCTCTGTTCTCTCATGAAGAATTCTTCCCGGTGGCCCCATCAGAGCTCAGCCTTCAATGCCCACCTAGCATGGGGTAGTGGAAGGGGCATGGGTTTTTGAGTCAGCTGGATCCAGATTCAAATCCTGATTCTGCCAGTTAGAGTCTGCAAGCCTAGGAGCAAGGGACCTCTATTCACTTAGCCTCCATGTCCTTATTCTGCAAAATGGAAATAATAGTACTTATCACATAGGATCAAAAGGTGAAATGGGATAAATCATCACCTAACTTGTGACACTTCACTTTCACTTTTCACTTTCATGCGTTGGAGAAGGAAATGGCAACCCACTCCAGTGTTCTTGCCTGGAGAATCCCAGGGACGGGGGAGCCTGGTGGGCTGCCATCTATGGGGTCGCACAGAGTCGGACACGACTGAAGTGACTTAGCAGCAGCAGCAGCTTGTGACAGCGTCCTGAAAAGATTAAGTATAACTTTGTTGTTGCTGTTTGAGTCCCTAACTCGTGTCCAACTCATGTGACCCCATGGACTGTAGCCCGCCAGGCTCCTCTGTCCATGGTATTTCCCAAGTAAGAATACTGGAGTGGGTTGCCATTCCCTTTTCCAGCGAATCTTCCTGACCTAGGGATTGAACCTGGGTCTCCTGCTTTCCAGGCAGTTCTTTACTGACTGAGCCAACAGGAAGCCTTCCACGTATAACTTTATTCACACTTAAAACAATGAACAACCCAAAATATTTGAGTGTTAAAAACACATAGCATGTAACTTTAAAAACTCTATCCAAAAGAACCTCAATATAGTTATATATGTGTTTGTGTGTGTGTGCGTGTGTACATCTATATAGGCCCTCGATGGTCCCCTTTGAAAGAAAGTTAAATCTTACACAACAGCTTGTCTTTGTATTTAAGGCCCTCTAAATATTTTCAGAATTCATCTCTTTGAAGGGCGGGTGAAAAATTCATGCAACTCCAGTTTCAGTGGATCCTGAACAATTGAACTGCTAACTACCCCTAGATCTACCCACACTTTCATTCTATGCGACTTTGGCATATGAATGTCCTATGTCTGAGGGACCTGTCTGTATTGTTCTGTTTCATGAACTCCTCTTCATCCTTCAAAACCCAACTCAAATATAACCACTTCTGTGAACCCTCATCAATTCCTCTTTCATGTCCTACAAACGCTCTGTACATAAGCCTTATTAGACCATTTCAGTTCAGTTCAGTTCAGTTGCTCAGTCCTGTCTGACTCTTTGCAGCCCCATGAATCACAGCACGCCAGGCCTCCCTGTCCATCACCAACTCCCTGAGTTCACTCAGACTCACGTCCATCGAGTCAGTGATGCTATCCAGCCATCTCATCCTTTGTCGTCTCCTTCTCCTCCTTTCCCCAATCCCGCCCAACATCAGAGTCTTTTCCAATGAGTCAACTCTTCACATGAGCTGGCCAAAGTACTGGAGTTTCAGCTTTAGCATCATTCCTTCCAAAGAAATCCCAGGGCTGATCTCCTTCAGAATGGACTGGTTGGATCTCCTTGCAGTCCAAGGGACTCTCAAGAGTCTTCTCCAACACCACAGTTCAAAACCATCAATTCTTCAGCACTCAGCTTTCTTCACAGTCCAACTCTCACATCCATACATGACCACTGGAAAAACCATAGCCTTGACTAGATGGACCTTTGTTGGCAAAGTAATGTCTCTGCTTTTGAATACGCTATCTAGGTTGGTCATAACTTTTCTTCCAAGGAGTAAGCGTCTTTTAATTTCATGGCTGCAGTCACCATCTGCAGTGATTTTGGAGCCCCCCAAAATAAAGTCTGACACTGTTTCCACTGTTTCCCCATCCATTTCCCATGAAGTGATGGGACCAGATGCCATGATCTTTGTTTTCTGAATGTTGAGTTTTAAGCCAACTTTTTCACTTTCCTCTTCCACCTTCATCAAGAGGCTTTTTAATTCCTCTTCACTTTCTGTCATAAGGGTTGTGTCATCTGCATATCTGAGGTTATTGCTATTTCTCCAAGCAATCTTGATTCCAGCTTGTGCTTCTTCCAGCCCAGAGTTTCTCATGATGTACTCTGCATGTAAGTTAAATAAGCAGGGTAACAATGTACAGCCTTGACATACTCCTTTTCCTATTTGGAACCAGTCTGTTGTTGCATGTCCAGTTCTAACTGTTGCTTCCTGACCTGCATACAAATTTCTCAAGAGGCAGATCAGGTGGTCTGGTATTCCCATCTCTTTCAGAGTTTTCCACAGTTTATTGTGATCCACACAGTCAAAGGCGTTGGCATAGTCAATAAAGCAGAAATAGATGTTTTTCTGGAACTCTCTTGCTTTTTTGATGATCCAGCAGATGTTGGCAATTTGATGTCTGGTTCCTCTGCCTTTTCTAAAATCAGCTTGAACAACTGGAAGTTCATGGTTCACGTATTGCTGAAGCCTGGCTTGGAGAATCTTGAGCATTACTTTACTAGCATGTGAGATGAGTGCAATTGTGTGGTAGTTTGAGCATTCTTTGGCATTGCCTTTCTTTGGGATTGGAATGAAAACTGACCTTTTCCAGTCCTGTGGCCACTGCTGAGTTTTCCAAATTTGCTGGCATATTGAGTGCAACACTTTCACAGCATCATCTTTCAGGATTTGTAATAGCTCAACTGGAATTCCATCACCTCCACTAGCTTTGTTCGTAGTGATGCTTTCTAAGGCCCACTTGACTTCGCATTCCAGGATGTCTGGCTCTAGGTCCGTGATCATACCATCGTGATTATCTTGGTTGTGCAGATCTTTTTTGTACAGTTCTTCTGTGTATTCTTGCCATCTCTTCTTAATATCTTCTGCTTCTGTTAGGTCCCTACCATTTCTGTCCTTTATCGAGCCCATCTTTGCATGAAATGTTCCCTTGGTATCTCTAATTTTCTTGAAGAGATCTCTAGTCTTTCCCATTCTGTTGTTTTCCTCTATTTCTTTGCATTGATTGCTGAGGAAGGCTTTCTTATCTCTTCTTGCTATTCTTTGGAACTCTGCATTCAGATGCTTATATCTTTCCTTTTCTCCTTTGCTTTTCACTTCTCTTCTTTTCACAGCTATTTGTAAGGCCTCCCCAGACAGCCATTTTGCTTTTTTTGCATTTCTTTTCCATGGGGATTGTCTTGATCCCTGTCTCCTGTACAATGTCACGAACCTCAGTCCATAGTTCATCAGGCACTCTATCTATCAGATCTAGTCCCTTAAATCATTTAGTCCCCTGTAATTTGGTTCGCTGTTGATGCTGGAACTTTTAAGGACTAAGTAGAGATGCACTCAGCATTAATCAGAATAAAAGACCAATGGAGCAGTGTCTTATTCCTGGAGAATCAGCCTGTGGCCTCCATAGACAGGCAGAGCTGTCAGTATTCAGGCCAGAGGGGAGGGAGGCATGGGGGGAAGTGGCAATGATAGTTCTCCCCATGAGATGGTTCTCGTAGATTTCCTTTGATTTTGCTTTCCATCCTGATTAAAAAACATGTGATGTTTATACTGCTGCAGGGCAGCTAGAACTGTGAATGGCTTTCCAGTCTACACATGAGATTTCACGTCCTCTCATGTTTCATGTCTCATCAGATATCTGCTGAAACTTCCGGTTCTCCTCCTCCACTCAGTGGAAGTCGGAACTTTGCATTGCAGTCTCTGGAGTGCAGGTGCAGGGGAGGTGGGTCTCTGGGCATAGTGGTGTGGGCAGAGAGGGCACACCATCTCATCCTTCCACTTTCCCCCAGGTGCTACTCCTGTGCCTTCTACTCTTCTGTGCTGTCTCCAGTCTCTGTTCGTGTCTGGTCACTTGGTCCTCTCCCTGCCACCCTCTGCTGTGTGTGGGTCCATCTCTTTCAGCTGCACCCCTGTAACTGGTCCCCCAACTCAGGCTTCCCTGTGGCCCCCTGTGACGCTGCCTGTTTTTGGTGAGCTTTACCTTCGTGTTGACTCTTAATTTACACTCACTGGATGGGTGGTCCTTCTCCAGCTCTTCTCACTCACTTCCCTGCTAGTGACCCCACTAGACTGTTGTTTCCTAGAGGTCAATGAGTGTATCTTGTCTACTTTTGTACGACTTCATAGATAGCATTGAGCACTGTGCCTGTCACATATCAGACACACCGATGATTAAATGAGTATGTGTTGGTGAACACGCTTATAATAAGTTCAGATCTATTGAGAAGAGGTCAGATGCAAGACCAGGTGAATCAGTTTCCTGTTCCTGTTAGAATTCAAAGAAATACTAGCATCTCTTAGCATTTTGGGGCTTCTGGCAACCCACTCCAATATTCTTGCCTGGAGAATCCTATGGGCAGAGGAGCCTGGCAGGCTACAGTCCATGGGGTCACAAGAGTTGGACATGACTTAATGACTAAACCACTACTTAGCATTTTTATGTAAGCTTTCATTTATTTTTAAATTTTATACTTACTTATGGCTGCATTGTGTGGCTTGCAGGATCTCTGTTCCCCGACCAAGGATTGGACCCGGTAGAGAAAGCGCTGGGTCCTAACCAATAGACTACCGGGAAATTCCTTATCATCTCTACTATGGCAGGGAGCACTTTGAACTTCTAATAACCTGTGACCTCTCTCCAGCCTTGCGTTCCCCATGTTCTGTCATCTCCCACCCATGGTGAGATGACAAAAGAAGATTCTGTCGAAAGACAGACAGATGGCAACATCAGCAGCCCTCTGACTGTCTGCAGTAAGAGAGTCTATGTAATCTCGCAGGTCTGTGTGCACGAGCTCGGGTGGGAGCATCCACCTGGCTGTGACCTGCAGAGACTGAGGGCACCGGTAATAGGCTCTGGCCCCTTCCTCCCACTCACCACTTAGTAGGTAGCACTTTAATCACAGTTAATGATCCCTGTGCCCTGTAGCATGTCAGAGGCTAAGGTCTGATGATCTCCGACTTTCATCATCACTGCTAGGGGATGCATTCCAGGTACCACGAGTGGGATTTCCCTGTTAGAATCTAATTATGGATCTTTATGTTCTAATCTCCTTGTCTTGTTATCTTTGAGATTTGCAGTCTGTGGGGCGTGAATTCCACCCTTCAGGGCCCGCTTTAGGGCTTCCCTGCCTGCTTGCTCTTCAGGCCTGAGACCCAAGCTGAAAGAAAGCAGATCATTGGATGGCAGATCAATTTGTTTTTCACAGGGATCTGAGTCTGATCAGAGAGCTTCTTGTTGCTAAACTTTCAGGGAGATCTAGACAGACCTGGAGAAGCTTCACAGGGTTCGACCGTGGCTGCCTTGGTACGCTTGCCATGTGTGGCCTAACGTGGAAGTTCATGGCTGGGGTGGGATCATCAATCTTTTTTCCATGTTGCTTTCATAGCATCTGTTCACCATGCCTGACCCCACTTGTTTGGAGCTTCTTAGCTAGCAACTTTGCTGTCCTTTCTCCCAATATCATTTTCTCTTGCCCTGTGCCTTTAGGCTCTAATTCCATTTTCCTGGCACTGAACTTGTCTTCTTCCAGAACAGTTATGCCCCAGGGACCTCCAGCTTCCCTGAGTCCCCCAGTTCACTGCCTCAGTGTTCCCCATGCCAGTGAGCCCGTCAGTCCCTAGGCCACCAAAAGTGGTGGTAAACTCTCCCACTCGTCCCGAGCCAGGCTGTGAATCAGTTACTCATCCCATGCTTCCAACGATTCTGTGAAACAGACATCACAATGCCGCGAGGCTCTGGGAATTTAAGTGACTTGCGATCAAGACCCCAGGTGGGTAAGCAGCACCTGTGAGCTGCAAGGTCAAGCTCTGTCTCCGATGTTGGTGTCTGTCTTCTACAGAGTTGCCGTGTCTTGGGCAGCATCGACCACACGTAGTTCGAAGAGTAGGGGTCTTCTGAGCCCCTGAGAGCTGGCTTAGAGGTTCGAATGGACCCTTGGTCTCCTTTGACAGTCAGTGGTCTTGTTCTGTTGGGGGAACCCAAGCAGTCATCTTCAGGAGGGATGTAGGGTCGAGTCAGGGTTGCAGAAGGATGGCTGGTCAGCCATGAGTGATGGAGACCATCATCCCCAGATCTGCCTCATCACTCTGTCCTGGATTGAGGCCAAGAAGGACAGGGGTAACCAGGACTATAGCCTTGGGTCTGAAGAGCACTTCCTAGTATACAGAGGATTTCAACACTCTTACCCTCAGGACATGTCTCTTGTGGGCCACCCTGGGGAGCAGGCAGGGCAGAACCATTCCCAACTGGCACATAAAGAAAGTGTGGCTCAGAGAGAGGCGGGTCCACACAGTCAACACCCGCTGGAACCTGGTTCACTTGGTGTTCCTTTCTCTCCCCTGCAAGTTCTGTCTGATCCAGCCCTACCTTCTGCCATGACCTTGCCTCCTTATGCAGTCTCCTTTGTTTCCGCCAGCCCTGGTCTACCTGCCTGCCTCTCTGAGCATCAGTGCTTTCTCCACTGAAACGTGGATGTGTCGATGCCTTCCTCATCATC
Organism: Bubalus bubalis; assembly: GCF_019923935.1. NCBI lineage: Eukaryota > Metazoa > Chordata > Mammalia > Artiodactyla > Bovidae > Bubalus > Bubalus bubalis. Next base: position 46,986,374 of record NC_059159.1, on the reverse strand, counting down.
AAGCGTCTCCTTGAGCCTAATGGATGTGAACATGAACGTTCTTGCTCAGCTGATGCTGTTTCCTTCTCTGACAACCACTGTCACGGTCACTGCTCTGAGCCCAGGGCTGGGTGGTCTAATGGGCGGGCGTTCCTCTCCCCATAAAGCTCAGACCCTAAAGGGCCACACCTGCAGGGTAAGGATGAATCGGGTATTAGGCCCCCATGGGGAGTACCAGGAAAATAAACAGTCTTAAACATCGGCACTGAGTGGAAGGGGTCGATAAATTGCTGCTGAAAATTTAGAACCATCAGCATGTTCTTATATAGGTTTTCAGATTGAATTTAGACTGCTTGGGTGATCTGAAAGCCTCCAGACAGGAATTGCATTTAGAGTAAATGTCAGTAGTGAACACAAATCCTATCTAGAACTCGCCTTAGTTCTAGGATGCAAACAGTTTCCACAAATAAAATTCTAAGACAATGAACACATAACAGTTAAAAAATAATAAATTACCAGGGACCAAGACACCATGAGAGCAAATCAGAGGAAACCACTGCAAAGACTTAACTTCCTGGACCTCAGTTTCCCCAGCAGTAAAATGGAATCATAGCCCCAGCCTCACTCAGGTGGTGTGCAAAGGAAGTGAGCAAGTGGGGGCAGCCTGGGGTGCACGAAGGGTGCTCAGAGAGAGCTGACAGCTGTAGTTATTTTCTCCCATCTATTTGTCTAATATTATCATCCAATGAATGTTGGCTTTTCCCCGCTAAATCTTCACGTACAGACAAAAGAAAGGCGATGGATTGTTCATTCCAGTTTTTCTATAAGATGTTGCGGGAAACCCCAAATTAACTCTTTGGCCAATCCAATAAATAGAAACTCACAGGACGTGAGGGCTTCCCTGGTGGCTCAGATGGTAAAGAATCTGCCTGCAATGCAGAAAACTGAAGTTCAGTCCTTGGGTTGGGAAGATTCCCTGGAGAAGGGAATGGCTACCCACTCCAGTATTCTTATTCGGGGAATTCTATGGGCAGAGGAGCCTGGTGGACTACAGTTCATGGGGTCGTGAAGAGTCAGACACAATGGAGCGACTAACACATTTACTGTCACTTTTCACAGGATTTGGTGTCAAGACATTTAGATTTGAATTCAAGTCCATCCACCCCTGCGGTCGGTAAGCTCACCTGGCAATCGGGGCAGTGTTTTTTTTCACATTCTCTTATTGTGCACAGCTGTTTGAGGTGAGGGTGGTGAGTGCATTTTGCAAATATCAAATGCTCCGCCCAGGTTCACTCATTTCTTCTGACTTCACCCCATTATGTTTCTGTCCTGACATGTGGGGTGTGGGGTGTCAGAGAGGAGCTGAGGACATGAGGGCATGTGAGGAAGTGGTGATTTCTGTGGTTTCTACCTTATGATGTCAACCTTCTTCCCTGGGCTTTTCCCTCCCTTGGGACATGAGGGGACAGACCAGCCCCTTTTCTTGTTACTATTCTGATTGATAAAGGGATAAAAGAGTGGTCTGGAGTTCAGAATTTCTGGCTTTCAGACTCCCTTCTGTCTTTTCCTCGTGGTGTCAGCTTAGCACATTCCCCTTTCTCGACCTTGGTTTTCTCATGTATCCTATGAAGGTGTGAGAATTCACTGGGATTTCATTTGGAAGATAAAAAGGTTGGAACTTATACCTTCTAAGATCCCTTACGAAGTTAACTTTGGAAGAGCAAGAGATGCTTCTGGAATAGCAATGTCCAGTCATTAGTGGGGAGAAACCAGATCTGGAAACAGCAAGAGTGAGGCCCTCCGTGGTGCTTTGAGGTCAGCCCTGTGACACCCGGCACAGCTTCTAAAACTGCAGAGGCAGCTGGCTTCCACCACTCTGCTGATGGAGCAAAGAATATTCCCTGCCTCCAGAGCTGTCCACTCTGAGTTACTTCTTAGCCACACATACCATCTTCCTCTGACAAATGTGAATTGGGAGTCAAAAAAAGCCTGACCCTTGATTTTGGGGGCCCCCATCTGTCTCTGCCTCTTGTTTCCATAGCAATCCTCACTGAGGGATGACCTGCCATTCACTCATCTCTGGCTTTGTGTCCCTCATCCAATTCTTGCTTTCTGCACACACTTTCATCGCCTTATCAGAAAAAGGACAGACCCTGTAAGACAAAAGGAACTAAGAAGCAGAAGTCCTGGGTCCCCACCCTGGCTTTTCCACTGGCTGCTGTGTGACCTTGAGAGAGACCCTGTACTCCTCTGGGCCTCAGTTTCCTCATCTGTGAAATGAACTCTCCATCCTTCGTTGACTCCTGAAAGTTCAGAGACATTGTAAGATCAAAAGCAGGTCTCTGCTCAGGTCAGGAGGAGTCAAGTACCCCCTTCACAGTGGGCAGGATGGATGCAGCAATGATGAACCTCAGGAGCATGCCTGCCAGGCTGGGCCCAACATCCCTAGCATCCCAGGCCTCCCAAGGGATGGGAGGCTGCTGGAGTCTCACAGGGATGCTTCTCTGCAGTTCCTTCCTTGCTCAGGCACTCCTTCCATGTCTGGTATCTTTCCTGCTCTCCCTGCCTCCCCCATTTGTGACCTCCCCTCCAGCTTTGACAACTTGGCCCAGCTGTTGTCTCCTCTTGCAAGCTTCTTCAACGCCTCTCCTGCCAGCCCAGTCCACATGGAACCCTCTTTCATGTATTCCTGAGTAACCTATAGTATAGCCTTGATCATGCCCTGTGGGAATTTCATGTTTGTATGTTTCCCAAGCACACAGCCATTCTCAACCTGGGTTACCCTGCAGGCACAGGAACAGTGACAGAATGGACTTCCTTTGACTCAAGGCAGAACCTGAGTGATTATCACAGCCACACTGTCCTGGCCGGAGACCTTTCTGATCTCTGGGAGGTCCTCCATCAGGCTCCAGCTTCTCTTCTGCCCCAGATGTAAATTCAGTGGCTACTCCTCTCTGAGACTCGCTCCTGCCTCCTTTTCATGTTCCTTTTCTCTGCTCTGAACCAACATAGACACAACCACCACTTTGTGGGTTGGCATCTCTTTGGGCCACCACTGCTGCCCCAGTTTCTTTGCCAACCTGAGAGGACACTGGGCCAGAGACCCCCAGAGACCTCCCAACTCCACCCCAGTGCACTCTCCTGGATGTAGCTGCAGCTCTGAGTCCAGGGCTGAATGCACATGGAGTCTCTGCTGACCCATCTTGGGAGGTACCATTTGGGATGAGCTACCTGGCTCAGATAATTGCAACACTGATCACTGAAAATGAATAGGACTGTGAAGGCCAAGTTTGGGGTATTTGAAAGAAACACAACAGGGTGCCTGACCTAGACTGAGGAGTCAAGCTGACGTGTGATCTGAGGCCTGGCGATGACAGAGTTCAGGGGGAGTGCATGGCAGGGCATGGCTCTGGGGAGCTGCTGTGGACAGAGTGGGATTCTCGTTCAGCCCCTGTGATGTACTGGGGCAGCCTCCCTTCGACGCCTCCATCCTTGTGCCCCTGCTCTGGGCAGATCCTGCGGGGCTCCCATCTGAGTCAGGGCACATCTATTGGCTTCTCCTCCAAGAGTGTCTGGTAGGGAAATGAGATGAGGAACCTCCTCTCTGTGTTGGCTGCAGATGTCCCTCCATCTCATCCACCAAGCCTCTTCCTGGGGCTCCCTGCAGGGACTGAGGCTCTTCTGGACTATTTGGGGGTGGTTTCACCCCTTGGGTTCACCTGGATGGCTGCAGTTCTATCCCTCCATCAGTTCTCCCCACTGCACCCCACTCTGCACACCATCCAGAATAGATGTGTGTCATCTGCTCATCTAATGCTGCCTTTCCCTGGCTGAGAATTTCAGGGGCTCTTCCTTGCACTGAGGATGAATTGCAGACACACATCTCAGCCTGGCTCACAAGATCCTGCAAGATCCTGCTTTCCCCCTCCCTCTCCAGCTCACACACACACCCCCGCCCCCACCCCCAATTTCTCTGGACTCTGACTTCACTTACTTTCTTTTACTTTTCTGGGAATAAGACCAGGCCCTGCTATGTATTCCTCCTGAACTCTGCCATTATTAGGTCGCAGGTCAGACTTCAAGCTTTCCTTGACCCACCGCCCCAGCCTAGGGCAGGCACCCTGTTGTGTTTCTTTAAAATACTGTCAAACTTTGCCTTCACAGTCCTATCCATTTGCAGTGAATAGTATTGTGATTATTTGAGGAATAACTTTATCTCCCACTAGACTCTAAGCTCTGGGAAGGCGGGAACCGTATTCTTGTTGACTGTAACCCCCAGCACGGCATCTACCGTAGCTCATTGCTGTGTTCAGTTTAAGGTTTGTTGGAAGGAAGAAAGGGGGACTGGAGGTAGAAGGAGGTGGGGCAGGAAGGAGGGGGACCATATATTGCTCATCTCTGTAGCCACAGTGCCCGGCTTTGCACTGGCAAAAGGTTGATAGGAGGAGGGGAGGGGCTGGCTGGGTCCAAGGTGACCACTGATTCAGCGAGCTACTGGACACACAGCTCATCTCTGTGGGGATCTTGTTAGAGACTTCGGCCACCATTGATCCATGCTCTGTCTTCGTGCCTTGACTTGCAGTCTCCAGTCCTGAAACTCAGCCTTGCTCAATGAGAAGAGGCTCTGGATGACAGAGAGGCTTCAGGGCAACCCCTTGGGTGGCTGCTATTGCAGCCATGTGATGGCACAGACTGCCCAACCAGCTTTTATGGGGGAGGCCAGAATATGTTAGAGGGGCCTGCCAAGATCATGAAGTAAACCAGCTTGAAGCCATCACTGATTGACACTCCTGAGTGGCATCTTCCTGATTGGGGTGGGCAGGGAGTTGAGTGAATACCTTGTGGTCCTTGGAGTCTGGCACACTGCCCAGTCCATGCTGGTTGCCGCTGTTTGACCTTGGACAATGGTCCAGCCAAGGACAGTGTCTCTCTCCCTGGGTAGAGAGAGGATTTCAATGACAGAAGGCATCAGTGCAGGGGTAGGCACCTTCCCTCCCCACTCCCTTTCATCCCCGGCATGTCACTTACATCAAGTCCTAAGGATCACCTTGATTGAGTAACTGATGTCTTGGTCCACTTGTGGGCAAATAAGAACACTGGTTCTCCAGTGGCAACTGGCACTTCCAGCCATTTGTCCATCCCCATTTACAGCCCGTCTATGGAGGGCACTGCTGGGGCCAGGATGGGGCCCATTCATTTCTTGAGTCATGGTTATAGAGGAGCACGGTTGACTATACCCCCTGCTCTCAGCAGTGGTGAGGTAGCAGAGGCGATGCTCTGGCTCCCACTGCCCACTCACCATCCCTTTGACCTTCCTTCCAGTCCTGACGTTCCTAGCGGGTCTCACCAGCTCTGGGGAATCCATCCAGCTGTGCAGGAATCCAGCAGTCTGAGCCACTTCCTCTCCAGGACCCAGAGGGACCCACATGCTGGAACGGGCATTATCTTGACTCACTCACGCTCTGTTTGCTTTTAATGGAGCGGCGCCAGGGAATAGGAGGAGTCGGATCTGGTCCCAGCCTTTCTCAGCTGACATGCTGTGTGACCTTAAATGGCCTCTTCATTTCTGTGGGCCTTCACCGTCTCATCTGAAAACCAGGAGATTGAAAAAAGGCAAAAGTCACTGGGCCCAGAGCCAAAGACGCTGCTTATCCTAGTCAGTTACCAATGGGCTGTGCAGCCTAGAAGATAACTGGATCTCTCTGATTTCTTCATCTACTGCACAGAGACTGTTGGTAGAATGATGGAGGTCATCGGGGGGTACTGTGTATCAATTGTGAGATATTTGACACTCAGAAGAAAAGTCTCCCTTACCATAATTAAAGAAACTTCTCATCCTACCATCTTGTGGCTGTAGGTCTAGGGGACAACAAAAACTTATGTCCCATACTGTCATAAGATGGGCTGAGAACCCCAGTGAGCTGCCAGGGACAGCAAAGAGTGTGCAGCCAGTGAAAGCCGAAATGGCCTGTGCTGGGCGGGTGGGGGCGGACGCTCTCTGATGCCCACAGAGATCATAATAAGCGCATCTCTGCTCTGGGTGATGGTTGACCCAAGACAGTGAGAAGGGATTCTGGGTTCACTTCCCACCTTCACCCTTTGTTAACTGTGCAGCGGTCACAGATGATTCTCCATCTTTAAGGCTTTCCTTTCTCCATCAGCAAAATGGAGTTAACCAGAGGAGTTGTGAGGGTCTGCAGAGATGATGCAAGGTGAGTTTATCACCATATTAAGAAGATGAGGATACTTTATAAATCTCAGTGATTATTGCTGCGAGTATAGGGAGCAAGACACTCTTTCTAGAAGGGGTTGGGGGGGATCCTAGGAGCTGGGCAGGGTTCAGGATGCTCACCAGCAATGTGGACAATCTCCAGGCTCCCAAGTGATGGGAGCAGCCATGGGGGCACCAGGTGGGGGTGGGGAGGGTGGAGTGAGCCAGAGACAGACAAGGGGAGTGACCCAGCTAAAGAAGGCCCAGACTGTGTTCCTGACCCATTCAGGTCCTTTTCAGGACACCACCTCCCTCTTTGTGGCCCCCAGCCCCTGTGGCATCAAGAAAAGCCCATTTTCTCCTCTTTAAGGGCCACCTTCCAAGCTCTCATACCTAAGCAATAGTGGAAGAAGGAAAATATTTATAGGATTCAGCATGGGAAGCCTCGGGCAGGTATTTCAACTTCAGGTAGCTCCAGAAACCCATCTGCCCTGGGGACTCTATTCAAACTAGGACAGAAAAGAAAAAAAAAAATTAAATAAAATAAATGTAAAGGCTCTTAGTGATGCTTCCCCAGAGACTTGGGCCAAGCTGGAGGCCAGTTCCCTAGGAAACTCTTCTTTCTGATCCTTGATTATCCAATACCCCGAAATCACCAGTAAGTGAGAGAGCCCTAAATGTCAGCATCTGCTCAGTACCAGGAAGTTCACTTCTTGGGAGCCTGTAAAGAAAAAATCCTAGAGGCAGTTAAAAAAAAAAATCCTTTATGAATTAAATATCCATGGCTTGCAGGAGGGCTGGAGTGGGAGTTTGGGGTTAGCATATGCAAACTATTATATATAGGATGGATAAACAAAATAGCACGAGGAGCTATATTCAGTCTCCTGGGGACACTCCAATGGAAAAGAACATAAAAAAGAATGTAGTTATATGTATAACTGAACCACTTCACTGTACAGCAGAAACTAACACCACATTGCAAATCAACTGCGTTTCAATTAAAAGAGAAATATCGACGGCTCTTTGATTTAGAAGAGTGGATGTCTGGAGATGTCATGAATGCCGGACAGTGGAATGGGGTTGCTTGGGTAAATCACAGCATCACCATTAAAGCAGTGTTGACACCAAGATGGGAAGTTTTGTTGTAACAGGAAGTAGAAGAATGCAGGAAACAATACTGTATGTAGAAGATGACCTCAACTTGACAGTCCTCTAAGAAATAGAAAAGCAAGGAAGTGCCTGAGATTTTTTTTTAAACATTTATTTCTTTATCTAGGTTGCACCAGGTCTTCGTTGCGGCACACAGCACCTTTGATTTTTGTTGCAGCATGGGGGACCTTTAGTTGCAGCATGACAACTCTTAGATGAAGCATGTGGGATCTAGTTTCCTGACCAAGGGTCAAACCCGGGTCCCCTGCACTGAGGGTGTGGAGGCTTAGCCACTGGATCACCAGGGAAGTCCCCCAAGATGTTTTTGGACTGGAGAATCAATAATGAGTTTTCTTTTTTTTTTCTTTCCAGTTTGTTTTGCATTCTCTGCCATGAGTATATGTTGCATTCTGATGAAAATAAAGTCAAGACACCAGGTCTGGTTGAAAAAAAGGTGTTTGCCAGCAACAGGGATGGTCCAATGGCCAGGTTACCTCCTGGTAAAGAGGGTCAGGAACCCAGCCTCGTGAAGTCACTGAGGCAAGAAGAGGGCCAAACAAGTGGGCCCCAATTATCCCCACTCAAGCATGGGGGAAAGAAGAGCATTGAACCTTAATTGGGCACCTACTGTGTGCCAGCTCCTTGGCTGGGCACTTCATGTGCCCTGAGCCTGCGTACACAGTAGCTTTAACAGACAGCCCTGTTTAGCCTCATAATACAGATGAAGAAGGGGCTTCCCAGGTGGCACTACTGGTAAATAACCTGCCTGCCAATGCAGGAGACACAAGAGATGTGGGTTTGATCCCTGGGTCGGGAAGATCCCCTGGAGGAAGGCATGGCAGCCCACTCCAATATCCTTGCCTGGAGAATCCCATGGACAGAGGAGCCTGGCAGGCTACAGTCCATAGGATCACTAAGAGTTGGACACGACTGAAGTGACTTAGCGCACACGCACTCAAAGATAAGAAACAGAGGCTCAGAGACTTAACACACACGCGCTCACAGATAAGAAACAGGCTCAGAGGGAGGTGGTAATGCCTGTCTCCTCATAGCTTGATAGAATGATGGTAACTGATAGAGAAATGAACTCCCTCTAGGATAAGTTCATGCCCTCATCCTAGAGTGGGGGACTTGAGGGGGTCAGAACGTTTTTTGAAGTCACCCAGCAAGACCTGGGGTTCTGTGGGGTATCCCGCTCATCACGTGACTCTTGGGCTCCTCCCCTGTCCTCCCAGCCTCAATGCCTAATAGCTTCCTTCCTAATAGCCCACCCAGCTTAGGTCTGGCTTTCCCCCAGATCCTCTGGAAGCTTTCTCTCTCGCCTCCAGCATGGCCTCGGGTGGGCAACCTCAGACCCCCTTGGGTGACTCAGTCACCCCCTTGGTGACTGCTTACCTGCTGGGGCTGTTCCAGCCAACACTGAACCTCTAGCCAACTGTGGAAACTCCCATCCTGAGATCAGGGGCTGCCTTAGAAAGAAGCTAAAAGGGGGGCAGAGCAAGAATATCCCTAACAGAGGGTGAGAGTGAGGTGAGCCTCCCTCTTTCTGCTCTCTCTAGCCTGACACCCAGGGGCCATCTATAGTCACCTGAGAGGGGCCTCTTTAAGCCACTGGCTGACCTTTGAACTCTGACCTCTGAACTTGGCCTGTCCTTTGGCTGGTTGAATCCCAGTCTCCTCCACTGCCACCCCTGCTCACAACTCAGCTCGTGCTTCCCAGCGTGCACGGGGGTCCGCTTCCGAGTGGGCTTAGTCCCTGCCTGGAGGTGGACGAGCTTCTTCTGTGGAGAGACTGCGCTCCCAGCTCGTCACTCTTCCCTCCTGCTGCTGCCCGCACCCTGCACCCCACCCTCCTCCACCCTCCTCCACGCTCCTCCACGCTCCTCCACCCTCTGACTCAGAGCTTTCATCAGTGTTTCACCTGTGAAGCAGAGTTTATTCCCGGTGGAGGCTTTCTTCAGTTTCACTGAGGCCAGGAGTGCTAAGACATGGCAGTAGTGCCAGTTGATAAGTGTATGGGATGTTTACTTATTTTTGAAATTTTTGTTGAGTCATAATTTACATACCTGGGGCTTCCCTGGTTGCTCATCCTCCTGGATGAGGTTCGAAGATGCAGGTTCGATCCCTGGGTCAGGAAGATCCCCTGGAGGAGGGCATGGCAGCCCAGTCCAGTATATTCTTGCCTGGAGAATCCCATGGACAGAGGAGCCTGGTAGGCTATAGTCCATGGGGTCGCAAAGAGTCAGGCACGACTGAAGCGACTTAGCACGCACACCCCACCACTTACACCATAGGTGGCTTTAGGAGAGGTGCTTATACTCTCTGTCCTGTAGTTTCCTGATCCACCAAGTGGGAGTAAGTTTTTTTTTTTTTTTCAAATTTTATTTTATTTTTAAACTTTACATAATTGTATTAGTTTTGCCAAATATCAAAATGAATCCGCCACAGGTATACATGTGTCCCCCATCCTGAACCCTCCTCCCTCCTCCCTCCCCATTCCATCCCTCTGGGTCGTCCCAGTGCACCAGCCCCAAGCATCCAGTATCGTGCATCGAACCTGGACTGGCGACTCGTTTCATACATGATATTTTACATGTTTCAATGCCATTCTCCCAAATCTTCCCACCCTCTCCCTCTCCCACAGAGTCCATAAGACTGTTCTATACATCAGTGTCTCTTTTGCTGTCTCGTACAGAGGGTTATTGCTACCCTCTTTCTAAATTCCATATATATGCGTTAGTATACTGTATTGGTGTTTTTCTTTCTGGCTTACTTCACTCTGTATAATAGGCTCCAGTTTCATCCACCTCATTAGAACTGATTCAAATGTATTCTTTTTAATGGCTGAGTAATACTCCATTGTGTATTTGTACCATAGCTTTCTTATCCATTCATCTGCTGATGGACATCTAGGTTGCTTCCATGTCCTGGCTATTATAAACAGTGCTGCGATGAACATTGGGATACACGTGTCTCTATCCCTTCTGGTTTCCTCAGTGTGTATGCCCAGCAGTGGGATTGCTGGACCATAAGGCAGTTCTATTTCCAGTTTTTTAAGGAATCTCCACACTGTTCTCCATAGTGGCTGTACTAGTTTGCATTCCCACCAACAGTGTAAGTGGGTTCCCTTTTCTCCACACCCTCTCCAGCATTTATTGCTTGTAGACTTTTAGATCGCAGCCATTCTGACTGGTGTGAAATGGCACCTCATAGTGGTTTTGATTTGCATTTCTCTGATAATGAGTGATGTTGAGCATCTTTTCATGTGTTTGTTAGCCATCTGTATGTCTTCTTTGGAGAAATGCCTATTTAGTTCTTTGGCCCATTTTTGATTGGGTCATTTATTTTTGTGGAGTTGAGCTGTAGGAGTTGCTTGTATATTCTCGAGATTAGTTGTTTGTCAGTTGCTTCGTTTGCTATTATCTCCTGGGAGTAAGTTTTGATAGAATGCAAGGAGACTGAGATCTTGCTCATCGAGTGTCTAGTGCAGGCTTGGCTAAGTAAGTAGCTGTTTCGGCATTGTGGTGCTGTTCACTTTCATTATTATTCATTACTATTGTTATTGATGACTATTCCTGGGTATATTCATTATTAATAAATACTAGCATTAGTTATTAATGCTATTATTATCTTCTATTCTGCATACTGGGATGGAAGATGCATTACATGCTGATACCATTGGAAGGACTGATGCTGAAACTGAAGCTCCAATACTCTGACCATCCGACATGAAGAGCTGACTCATTGGAAAAGACCCTGATGCTGGGAAAGATTGAAGGCAGGAGGAGAAGGGGACGACAGAGGATGAGATGGTTGGATGGCATCACTGACTCAATGGACATGAGTTTGAGCAAGCTCCAGGAGATAGTGAAGTACGGGGAAGCCCTGCATGCTGCGGTCCATGGGGTCACAAAGAGTCAGACACAAGTTAGTGACTGAACAACAAACTTGTACTCAGAGAACCCCAACCCAGAATTTGGGAGAAACACCTAGCAAGCTATCAGATCACTATAAAGGAATAAAACCAGTGTAATAAAATAATGCTCTTTGCTTGGTAAGGACTACTGACTGTCACAAGGGAGGTTGGACAGAAGAGGTGGCATTTGAGTGGGTTTTACAGAATGAATAGGAGTTTGTGGGGCTGAGAAGAAAGGGAAGGGGACAGTGTAGGTGAAGGAGCACAGAGAGGGTGTCAGTGGAACAGAAGGGTTTGGAGAAGGGCAAGCAGGTCTGTATGGTGGGAGCTTGGCGTTTGTAGGTGGAGGTTCACAGGGGCCAGGCTGAGATGTCTGGTGGGGACCAGATTGTGATAAGCTGACACAGCAGGCTCCTGGAGGGATCTGGCTTTTAGGCAGTAAGGATCCATCATTTGTGGGTGCTAAGACCCTTCTATTACTGTTTCAGGCAGAGTGGCCGAGGGATCAAAGGGCAGAGACTTCCTGAGAAAATGAGAGGCAAGGAAAGGCTTGAGAAAGAGAAACAGAAGTGATGATCTGTGTGTGTTGGGAGGGTGTAGGCAGAAGTAGAAAGAACACATGAGACGAAGGTTTCGAATGTTCTTGTTTAAGAAGACTGCTGATTAGGTGCCACTGGAAACATCTAACTAATTTAGCATTACAGAGTAAATGTCCCAGTTGTTGTTCAGTTGCTGAGTCATGTCTGACTCTTTGCAACCCCATGGACTGTAGTGTGCCAGGCTCCTCTGTCCTCCGCTATCTCCCAGGGTTTTCTCAAATTCATATCTACTGAGTCAGTGATGCTATCTAACCATCTCATCCTCTGTCTGCCCCTTCTCCTTTTGCTTTCAATCTTTCCTGCATCAGAATCTTTTCCAATGAGTTTGCTCTTCTCATCAGGTGGCCAAAGTATTGGAGCTGCAGCTTTAACATCAATCCTTCCAATGAATGCTCAAGGCTGATTTCCTTTAGGATGGGTTGGTTTGATCTCCTTGCTGTCCAAGAGACTCTTAAGAGTTTCTTCGGCACCATAATTCTAAAGCATCAATTTCTCAACACTCAGTTTCCCAATGGGCATGGAAATTGGCAGCTTTAGCATCTGCTTCTCCAAGATGGCCTCCCTGCTTCCTCTAGGATTGGTCAAGTCCTCTGTGCCCTTGGCACTTGCCTTCATTTCAGCCCTGATCTCCCGGGTTTTGATGCCTGTGGACCTGCAGCCTTTCCGTTAGACTCAGGGCTGTGTCTTCTCCTTCATTCTATCCCTAGGTATAGCACAGGGCCCGGCACACACAGGAGCTTGAATAGATGTTGCTATAGTAAGGAGAAAGGGCACATTTGAGTTTGGAGGTTAGAAGAGAAGTCAGGCTGGCTGAGGTGAGCTGGGGTTATTCTGGGTGAGCAGGGAGGAGGCTGTGGCCTCAGAGAACCAGTCTCCAGGAGTGAGTCATTGGGGAACAATGATGCTCGTTGACCGAGTCCTAGCCTGGGTGTCAGATCACAGGGTCAGATCACAGCCTGCCAAGATTGCTTGTCAACAGAAGCTGGGCTTCTCCAGCTGCAGTCCTTCCCAGCTCAGAAGGACTGATCTGGGGACAGGGAATTAATCTCACTTAGAACAGTTGCAGGGGACCAAAACTAGAACAAGGGTCTGAAAAGCATCAACTGCAAGGAGGCAGCTGTTGACCTGAAAGCATCACATGTTTTCTGTTGAAATGAGCAGAAATGACCAGCTCAACTGCCATGGGAATGATTACCCCCTGGTCTCCGGATGTGCCCAAGCAGAGGGGGGTGCAATTGAGGAGATGGCAGAGGCAGCCCTGGGCTTTTGGGTCTTTTTCTAGCATCCAGAAGGACCTTTATTATTACAGCAAGTCCTCTATATATGAAACTTCAAGTTGCTGCTGCTGCTGCTAAGTCACTTCAGTCGTGTCCGACTCTGTGCGACCCCATTGACGGCAGCCCATGAGGCACCCTGTCCCTTTCAAAGATATGAACGTGCATCAGATTCCAGTAAGGAACCAAAGCCTGTGCCATCAGCATCAGATGTGAGTGACACTGCAGCTTGCCCTCCGTCTCCTATTGCTGACGATCCCTCAGCTCTGCCATCTCTTGCCTCCTCTCCCTCCTCCAGTCAATAACTCTCCTTGCCTGTTCACTTGATGCCCCCCTGTATGCCAGCTGTTATGCTTGTACTTCTGTACGTTTCAAGGTGCTGCACTGTAAGATCAAAAATATTTTCTTTTTTGTGTTTAATTTTTAAGTATAGCTGATTGTGTTAGTTGGGTACCTAGGCTAACTTTGTTAGAATTGTGAAAAAGTTGGACTTGCAAACACACTCTCAGAGTAGAATGCTTTCATACGCAGAGGACTTACTATAATATTCTGTGTAGCTTGCCCCCAAGTGCCTTCTCAAAGACACTATGAAGCCAGAATGTATCCAGGCCAGTAGGTGGGACCTCAAACACTTTTTCTGCCTTAATCTCTGATGTCTGTTTCCCAGAGGAACTCTCCAGAACACGTCAGGGTGATCTTGCTGTCTTTGCCCTGTTCTCTTCCTGTATTAAGTTGGCCCTAGACTCCTGGACTGGGGCGGATTCCCAGTTCACGGTCCCCTGGAGAAGGTGACTTTCTAAGTCACCAACCCACTATCCCCTCAGAGTCCGATGCAGTCAGCCCCTGCTCTGAACTCACTTCTCTCCAAGTCTGAGCTGACTCACTGAAAACTAGCCTGATCCCACTGACAGCTGGCGGGCTGTTGTTGTGTGTTCATTGAGCAAACATTTGCTGGGTTGCTAATATGTGCCAAGCACTGTAGTAGACAAAAGAGACAGAGGCCCCTGTCTGGAGGGGACAGAAAATAAGCATGCAATTTCATGCCAGACAATAATAAGGGCTTTGAGCTAAAGGGAAGCAGAGTCAAGCGATGGTGACCAGGGGCTTCCCTGGTGGTCCAGTGGCTAAGGCTCTGAGCTCCCATGCAGGGAGCCCAGGTTCAATCCCTGGACAGGGAGCTGGATCCCACATGCTGCAACTAAAGATCCTGTATGTTGCAATGAATACCGGGAGCAGCAGCCAAATACATAAATATATATTTTTAAGTCAAGGGGTGGTGATTGGTTTTCACTGAGAGGTGGGGGAGGGTGCTCTTTGAGGAGGTGACTTCCCCCCTAGTTGAGGACTGAATAAAGAGAGGGTGGGAGGCAGGCAGAGGTCTGGTGAGGAACATTCTAGGCAGAGAGAACAGCATGTGCAAAGGCTCTGCCATGAGGCTTGGTTGACCATGTTGGTGAAAAGCCAGGCCAGGGTGGCTGGAACAGAGGGAGAGAGAGACAGGGCAACAGCTGAAGGTGAGACGGATGGAGAGGACACCGGTCAGCCTGTGCAAGGCCTTGGGGAGGGTGTCAGGAAGAGCTTTTAGAGACTTTTGAGCAATCAAGTGTCAGCATCTCAGGCTGGTTGGTCTTTCCTTCTCCCTCTATCTGCACAGAGCCTCTGATGACCTCTTCAGTCTAAAATGTCTCTAAAAGAGTATGGCCCAAGAGGAACGAAGCTAGAAATGCACTTTTAAATTTCCTAGTAGTCACATTTATACAGGAAAACAAGAGACTTCCCTGGTGGTCCAGTGGTTAAGAATCTACCTACCAATGCAGGGAATACAGGTTCGATCCCTGGTCAGGGAACGGAGATCCCACATGCTGCTGGACAGCTAACCCCGTGCGCTGTAAGTGCTGAGCCTGCGAGAGAGCCCGCGCTCCACAAGAGAAGCCCACGCACACACCGCAACTGGGAGACTAGCCCCAGCTCCCTGCAACTAGAGATGGCCTGCGCACAGCAACAGAGACCCAGCGCAGCCAAAAAATAAAAAGTAAAACAAAGCAGGTGAAATTAATGTATTTATAGAAATTGAAAGTATTCTACTGGGTCCCATATACCCCAAATGTTGTCATTTCAACCTGCAAGCCACATGTAACTATGAAGAGGATATTTTACTTTCTGGTTTTTGTTTGTTTGTTTGTTTTTTACACTAAGCACATCTCAGTTCAGACCAGCCATATTCAAGTGCTCAAGAGCCACATGGGGACAGAGGCTACTGTATTGGACAGTGAGGCTCAGATGACGTCTGACACCCCAGATGGGATGCAGTGTTGCTCTGTAGGGGGACCTGGGAGGAGGGCGGGAGGGAAAGAGCCTGTTCTGGGTCCCCAGGAAAGGTGGCCTTGGAATTGATCCCTGCCTGATCTGGGGAAACCTGTCTGCTTGGCTCAGCTCCTCTTGGGGAAGTTGAGAGGGAATAAATTGAGCCTGACAGACTCAGCACGACTTGTGTCTAATCAGTTCTCAGACTTTAATAAAGTGCCTTTTTAAAGGTCTACTGGAATCAGCGCCAACATCGCTTTCTTAAGGGGGATGTGGAGAATGCCTATCAGCGCTGTCCCCATGTCATTTGCAGTAGGTCCCTGCATGCCCGTCCCCTCTGAAGTTGATGGAGACTGGCCCGCTTTCAGGAGTCCCTCCCTGTTAATGAAGAACCATCCATCCCGGTGTTCCTTTTCCCAAACTGTCTGCCAGCTGGCTGGGGTGTGGAGGAACCCAGGGACCTTCCCATTGACAACACATAGAACAAAATTGCTATCAGCTGGTGTCAACTCTCCAGGAGAACTTGCTGGGGGTGGAGAGGAGCTCTGCTTTGCCGAGGGGGCTGTTTAGAGCTGGACCAGCCTTCCTGTAGGAGAAGGCAATGGCACCCCACTCCAGTACTCTTGCGTGGAAAATCCCATGGACGGAGGAGCCTGGTAGCTGCAGTCCATCGGGTCACGAAGAGTCGGACATGACTGAGTGACTTCACTTTCCCTTTTCCCTTTCATGCATTGAAGAAGGAAATGGCAACCCACTCCAGTGTTCTTGCCTGGAGAATCCCCGGGACGGGGGAGCCTGGTGGGCTGCCATCAATGGGATCGCACAGAGTCGAACACGACTGAAGCAACTTAGCAGCAGCAGCAG
This sequence comes from Bubalus bubalis, assembly GCF_019923935.1. Lineage (NCBI taxonomy): Eukaryota > Metazoa > Chordata > Mammalia > Artiodactyla > Bovidae > Bubalus > Bubalus bubalis. Next base: position 46,970,078 of record NC_059159.1, on the reverse strand, counting down.
CAGCCTTCCTGTGCATCAGACCAGAGGAAGCGATGTTAAGCAGAACAGGAAGGGAGCAGCTGAAATAAACAAGAGCAGCCAAAATAAACAAAAGCCGCAAAAAGGCCGGTCAGGGCAGGGTGGGTAGCCAGAGAAGGAACAGGCTGTGCTTCTGAGCACCTCTTTCCTGCCCCCTGCCCACAGGGAGAATGATGCTTTAGGACAAAGTGAACTGGACTCGGTGACTTACAGCGTTTTGCACACTTGCAAGTAGAGGTGGTGGATCGGGGCTCTGTTCCCAGTCCCTGTCCTCCACTGCATGGTCACGGGGGATCTGTATCTCAGCCCACTAAGATACTGCATCAAAATTCTGAAGAAAACTGAAGCAGGGTTGTCAAAGGGGGGCCTAATAAACAAGCTCCAGGTGGGTTTCTGGACCTTTTTCTGGAAAGCTGGCCTTATGCAGTAGCTTCCTTTTTAGGTCTAGCCCTTGAAGCCCAAACAAAACATGAAAGGAACTGGGCCAGCCCATTCCTTCCCAGTTAAGTCCTGAGATGTGACAAATGTGGGAGAGATTTGTAAGTGATGGAACCCCATCTTCACCACTTTGGGGATAAAGAAGGGATGGCTGGCAAATTTGCAGCCTCTGCTGCTTAACAGAGTTGCAGACTTCCATCATTATTCCTTGCTGCAAGTTTTCCTTAACTAGCTTGAAGAGTAACAGTCGGCCGGAAACAAAATTCTGGTTACACGTGGCACCCATTGACAGTAGGGCCCAGTAGGAGGGTCTGAGAGTCAGGCCACCGTGAAGGCCATTTCTAGAGTTGGTTACTTAAAGATGGAGATGGAGATGGAGATGGAGCCAGAGATGGAGTTGGAGATGGAGATACGGAGACAGAGATGGAGACAGATGGAGTTGGAGACAGAGAGAGAGAAATGGACATGGAGACAGAGATGGAGACAGAGATGATGAGTATCTGTGCTGCCTTTAGCTCCTTATGACCCAAGATTGCTCTGTGGCTGTGTTCAAAAGCCTACTACACCTTTTCTGTTGTGATTTTGTGAAGTATTATTATTTTGTTTTTCTTTTTCCTTCCCAAAGCTTGTAATAATATAGGTACTAGGCAGCACCCCCTGAAGCTTAAGCTATTTTAGGTTAAGGTGAAGGAAATGCTCTGCACAGCGGGCAGTAAACCTAGAGATGGATGTACCGTGAATCATTGCCTCGCAGGAAAGCTCAGTCCGGTGCCAGCTCCCTGGGCAGAGCAGCCTGGGCAGAGGACACTGCCTGCTTTCCAGGGGCTTGATCCCCAGGGCTGCTGCCAGGGTAGGCTGCTGAGCTGACCCTGCGGCAGGAGATCCTGCCCCCAGCCTTCGAGCTGTGTTGTTGTCTTTGCTGAAGTGGGGATCTCGGTGGGGAAGCCATGGCTCTGATCCCCTTCAGGGCCCGGAGGTGATGAATGCAAATGCAATCCAGGGCTACTTGGTGAACATTGAATTAACTGTAGAAAATTAACTAAATGAGGTTGGTGAGTGAAATGTAAATGAGCACCGGCTCAGCAGGAGCCAGGGAAAGGATCACAGTGGGAGATGGAGTCAAGTAGGAGGCTGGGAACTTGGGAGTGAGCAGTAAGCAAATGTACAAAGCCTTCCTTGTAAACAACTTACGGAGGAGCAAGGGCTGCGATGTGAAGGAGCTAATGAGGGAAGCTGTGGATCCCCTCCTACAGCTTCTGAGCTTTCTGATAACCCAGTGAGGGGTGTGGGGAGAGGCAGAGATGTAGTTCAGATCCAGGGAACCTAGGCACTTTTCTTCTGGACCTCATTTACGGCAGTGTTCTTTGGTTGCAAAAAGAGAGGAGGTTCACTCAGGCTGGCTGCAGTGAAAGCGTGGGAGTGGGTGAGTGATGATAAAGATGCTCAGAAAGCGCAGGAGGATTTCATGGTAACCCAGGAAGAAGCAGCCACATCTCACGGACCCCGGGTCCAGGAACAGGACAGGCAGCGGGGCCCCAGGAGATGGTCCTTAAGGTCTCATCTCTCTCCTGGAGTCCCCTCCTCTCTCCAGGAATCCGCTCGATTTTCCTGCTCGCATCAGCTGACTCCCCATTCCGATTCCTAGTTCCTGCAGCCCCTCGGCTCTGACCCATTGCAACCACCGTCCAGTCCATCCCCAAGCACCCCTCAGGCCTCCCCTTCTGGAGCCTGTTGTACATTTCCAAGAGCTGGATCTGATGGTGGAGCTCATCCTTTGGAGTGAAGCGCAAAGCCCTTGTTTGGAGTCCAGTCTGTGGTTTGGCAGTACCTGGGCTGGGTACTTCATATCATCCCATCAGAGAATGGTTGGGGTGGGTGGTGCTGTCCTGGAGGGCTAAGGTATGTCGTATCTGGAGAGAGCATGGGTCACCTTGGATCCACCATCCCACAGGGGTGAGAAGCACACCAAAACTGCACTGTCTCCCCACCACCCAGCTTCCGGTCAGCTGCTGCCTCCCTGGGGGTGCCCCACCTCTCACTGAGAATGCCCCTGTGACACAGGGTCACTGGTGCCGGTGAGGAGGGGTGTATCCCTCCAGAATGTTGGGTCAGTGCCCCGGAGAGGCCCCGGGAAGGGTCACCAGTGAGCAGGCAGAGATGGACATTTCTAAATGACGTCCAGCGAACCCAGCTAGGTGGTTTTGCCTGGTGTTCCTCTGACACACAACCATGGTGACTTTTTCCAGTTGGCAGGAGCAAGAACGTAGGCTAAGACATTGAAATGCCTCCCGGGGAAGCCTCTCTCCCATATGTTTTTCTTAAACCTTAGGTGCCTCCTACTGTTTGCCTGCTGCCATTTGCTAGCGGGTGACGCATGGCTGCACAGTTAGCACCGGTGGTAGACAAATATTATCACACAGCTGATAAATCATGCTCGGGTGTGTTATCGTGGTGGTGTGTGAGGCAGCCCTTGTGTTAATGGCTGCAGTTTGAAGTGGTTTGTACATAACATAGCCACATCTAACCAACGACGTGGTCTCTGAGTCCCAGGGATGGGGTGGGGAGAGCAGGAATAAAGGCCGTGGAATTGATTGAACCTTCTGGATTGACTCACTGATTCCCAACTTGCAATGTGATATTGGGCAAGTGTCTTTCACCTCTCTGAACCTCAATTTGTTCATCTGTGAAATGGCAATAAATAGCGGTAGTAATGCTTCCTTCAGCGTATTTGTGAGGGTTGAGTGAGCTATTCCATGTAAAGCACTTAGCACAGTGCTTCAATAAGGAGGGGACATATGCACACCAACGGCTGATTCAAGTTGATGTTTGACAGAAAACAAAATTCTTTAGAGCAATTATCCTTCAATTAAAAAATAAATTAAAAAACCTTCATCAGTGAATTACATTAGTGTTTTTACAACTCTCCATTGAATTAAATAATAGTATTTTCATTTCTGGAAGGAGGAAAAAAATTTTTGCAGATACTCAATTGCCCACACAACTTTGAGAGCTTCTTATTGACGGTGTCATCTATGGGGCTCCCAAAACAACATCACAAGGGATCAGCCAAGATCAAAATTTATTTTTCTCCATATTTGAATAATAATTCATTGGAATTTGAGCCTTTTGCACCTAAATAGCCTCTTCCTTTGGGATAGCACTTAAAATATTTTGAAACATCTTGTTGCTGTTTAGTTGCTCAGTCGTGTCTGACTCTTTCGTGACCCCCATGGACTGTAGCCCACCAGGCCCCTCTGTCCATGGGATTTCCCAGGCAAGAATACCGGAGTGGGTTGCCATTTCCTTCTCCGGGGAATCTTCCAGACCCAGGGATCAAACCTGCGTCTCCTGCATTGGCAACTGTATTCTTTACCACCAAGCCACCTGGGAAGCCTGGGAGCCTTTAAATGTAGAAATAAATCTTGCACTGGCCAGGACAGTATTCTGAAACCCAGAAGGGCACCCTCGCAGCTTCAGGTGGGGCGAGCATGGGAGAAACAGGAGGGGGAGTGTTGTCAATGGATAACGGCCTCTATGCCAGGGGTCCAAGATGGGCCAGAGCAGGTTAAAGCAGAGCCCAGCCCAGGAGTGCCTGGGCATCAGGCCAGATCCCTGGATTCAGAAGAAGCCTAAATGGGTCGGATCCTGGCCCTGGGAGAAGAGCCATATACCAGCCTCCAGAGTGGTGTGTTGCCAGCCCTAGAAGATGAAGCCAGGGCCCCTCAAGCCAGACTGTGTAAGGAAACGGCGAGCCTCGGAGACCAGGGTTGGGCTGGGCTGCAGACAAGGCCACGTGGTCCCAGCTCTGGGGAGGGGAGGGCTACTCTCAGCAGCATCAGGCTCCCCTGAGAGGCCCAATTCCTGTCGCTCAGTCCTAGACACAGAAAGTCTCTGTGGCCTTCTCTTTTGTTCTATACACCAGAAGTAGGGACTCTGCAATTCCTCAGATGTGGTGGTCCAGCGTCATCTGGGCTACCACCTGCCTTCCCTGGAGGAGAGGAAGGGAAGTGTCCTGTGTGGAGTCTTTGTGGTGCATTAGATGCGAGCATTTTTTCCCTTGGGCCATGCTCTATGCAAGTGGCATGATGGTATCACCAGCACCATTTCACAGATGAAGAACTGGACTTTGGAAAGGTTAAGGAACAAGGCAGGGCTTCCCCAGTGACTCTGCAGTGAAGGAATCCACCTGCAATGCAGGAGATGTGGCAGGAATCGAGGATTCAGTCCCTGGGTTGGGAAGATCCCCTGGAGGAGGGCCTGGCAACCCACTCCAGCATTCTTGCCTGGAGAGCCCCATGGACAGAGGAGCCTGGCAGGCTACAGCCCATGGGGTTGCTAAGAGCCGGACACAACTGAAGCAACTAAACAACCACAGCAACAAGGAGCCAGACAGAGGTCAGATTGCCGGGCTTGAATCCCAGTCTCCTGCCTCCAAACCCTTCCTCTGCTGCTGCCCTGAGCTTGGTTTCTGAAAAGGTCTGAGGGATCAGTCTGGCAGCAGGTGACCAGACAACCAGGGAAGGCAAAGTAAGCTGAGCCCCAGGTGCCCAGCCCCTATGTCCTTCTGCCCGGCTGAGGGCAGAGAGCAGTATTCTGGGAAGCTGGGGGTGATGGTCCCAGGGGCCACTGGCTGCCTTGATATGTCAGAAGTCAGGGGAGGCTGAATGAGGAGTGATGGTCATGGCCTGTGTCTGCATGATTGTCACAGGCTGGCCTTTTCTCCCTTCCCTGTCCTATCTCCCCGCAGGGTCTGAGATGTGGCTGAGAATAACTTGGAATGACAGGGTGCTTGCCAGCCCAAGGCAATGGCAACAATGAGTTGAACAGCCCGAAATGGCAGGCGGCTTTGTCAAACACAGATGCCCAGCTGGCCCTTGTGTCCCCTCCCCGCTCCCCGCAGGTCAGCAGCCTGGATCAAATCAAAGAGCCTTCTAAGAAGGCAAGAGGGGATGGAAGGAAAGACGACACTGATCACCACCATCCTCTCATCCATACTAGGCATGTTCCTAGACGTCTGCAGGGAAAAGGAATTTTGGCAGAAGGAAACTGGACTTGAAGTCCTCTGGAGAGGCTGTGGATGAAAGGAAATGTTGGGTGAATCCTTCTGGAGCAAGACTGCCTTTCTCCTGCCCTCTAATTTCCCTGCTTTGCGATGCTGAGATAGCGTCAGTGTCGTTCTGGCTACACCCGGAGGACTGTAAATGCTCTGTTCCCAAATGCCAGCCGGAACTAACGGGCAGCAGACGCTGCTCCAGCTTCAGCCAGCAGAGATAAAGGGATCAGAGCGTGGCCGCCCCGCAAACCTGACCCCGGAGCTGGGGGAGATTGACCAGCGCCCCCAACCAGCTACCAGGAGGCAGGTATCAAAATGTTCCCATCAGCGTTTGGTGACAAAGTGGTGTGTGTGCTCAGTCGCTCAGTCGTGTCTGACTCTTTGCGATCCCATGGACTGTAGCCCGCCAGGATCCTCTGTCCATGGGGATTCTCCAGGCAAGAATACTGGAGTGGGTTGGCATGCCCTCCTCCAGGGGATCTTCCTGACCCAGGAATCGAAGAGGGGTATCCTGCATTGCATGCGGATTCTTTACCAGCTGAGCTACTAGGGAAGACAAAGTGGTGACAACTGATATTTATTAGGGGCTTTCTAGGCCAGGCCCCGTGATGAGCATTTTATCAACATGTTCCCCGTTGAGCTTTCTAACAGATGAAGAAACAGATTGAGGTGGGTCACAGGGGAGGAGGAGGACACTCAGCCCTGCTCGAGGTCATGCCACAGCTCAAAGTCAGCCTGTGGATCCTGGACCCTTCCCACAGCTTCTGTCGTACTTGCTGGATGAGCGTGAGATATGGGAGAAGATGCTGCTGAAGTTGTTCTAAAATTCGCTCGCGCTGGTCCAGCCTGGACTGACGACCCGCTGACAGTCTCCTTCTGTTCCTTCATTCCTCCCGCTCCTTCTTGCCTCTCCCTTCCCTCCTCCTCCCACCTTTTCTCTCCACCACTTATGTCTAGAACATTTTTAGACCTGTTTGGACCACATCAAGGAAGAGCTTTCCAGATTTTCCATTTCCAACTGAGGCTCGCCAGCGACCCATAGACTTTTGGGTCCCACTCCTCCGTCCCAACGTCTCCTTGATAGAGATGGGGAGTGTCTCAAGGGGAGTCATGTTCCCCTGTAAATCATTTGAGAGCCACGTGGAGGAGCCATGCATTTTTGTAGAAGTGCGTGCGTTTGGAGGCAGGTGATCTGGGGCTTACACTTGCCCCTTCCTTGGTACCTTGTGCCACCTTGAGAAGTCATCTTCTCCAAGCTCAGCCTGGATTTCCTCATCTCCAAAATGAGGCCCTTAGACTAGGTGATGGATAAAGTTCCTTCCAAGAGTACCAGTCTGTACGTTTCCTATAAATGTGGTTGGGAGGATGGATAGACCAGTCAGCCTTGGAAACTGGAACTATCCCACAGGCATGGTCCTCATTCATCAGCCTGTCATCTGCCCAGGGGACCCGAAGGTCCAAGAGAAATGGGTTCCATTTACTCTCTTGGCACAGAGCTCTGGCTGGCACTGGGACATGGCCAGCTTTCTGTCTTGTGCTGGTGGATGCTTCTGGCCCCAGACTCCTCAAAGCCAAAGAATTCCCACACCACAGGAATCCTACAGGCTCTGGACCCTCGTGCTTTCGTGTTTGCTGGGTCAGGTGTAAGATGGTCAGGATCTCTCTCTCATGGTTTTCTAGGATGGAGGCAGAACTGTGGGGAAGGGCTCCCATTCCTGCTGGGCGCTTGGAGCTGGAGTATCCAAGGGATACGTTTACCTACATCTCCACTTAGCCTGATGGATGGGACCATAGATCCCAAACCAACTGGGAGGGGAAAGCAAGCACAGTCTTCTTAGAAGCTAATCAACAGTCTGTGGCCTTACTCAGTCTAAATCCTGTATTTGTGTTCAGGGGGTGTCAGGGCTGGCCCAAGAGCGCTGGAATGCCCGGGTTTAAATGCTGGCTTTCCCATGTATGTTACCATATGTAAAATAGATGACCAGTGCAAGTTCGATGCATGAAGCAGGGCACTCAAAGCTGGTGCTCTGGGACAACCCAGAGGGATGGGATGGGGAAGGAGGCGGGAAGGGAGTTCAAGATGGGGGGACACATGTGCACCTGTGGCTGATTCATGTCCATGTACAGCAAAAACCACAGTATTGTACAGTAATTATCCTCCAATTAAATAAATAAACTAATTTTTAAAATATTGGCTTTCCTTTTCACTCTAAGTGTGATTTTAGGAACGTTAGTTAATAAAGCAAAGTGTCTGTTTTATTGTCTGATAATTAGAGAGAGGCTGTATGGATATTTGGGGCTTCCCAAGTGACTCAGTGGTAAAGAATCTACCTGACAATGCAGGAGACACGGGTTTGATCCCTGAGTCGATAAGATCCCGTGGAGAAGGAAATGGCAACCCGCTCCAGTATTCTTGCCTGGGAAATCCCATGGACAGAGGAGTCTGATGGACTTAAGTCCATGGGGTCACAAAAGAGTCGGGATGGCATCACTGACTCGATGGACATGAGTCTCAGTGAACTCCGGGAGTTGGTGATGGACAGGGAGGCCTGGCGTGCTGCAATTCATGGGGTTGCAAAGAGTCGGACACGACTGAGTGACTGATCTGATCTGATAGTTTAAGTTTGTAATGATATCATATTGGTAAAATGTGTAGAGAGGCTGACACATAGCTTCACATGTATAGGTTGTGTGTTATTTTATGATCATATCAATGTGACTGTGTCTATCTGCCCCTGATAGAATTAGGATGTTAACTTCTAAAGAGCAAACATCTGCTTTGTCTCAGTGGCTGCTGCCCCAGCACCAAATTTCGTAATATCACTGGTCAAAGAAAGAGGGGTTTGCCAGAGACAGGGTGGTTTCCTGGATTGCTGAGCTTTCCGTGCTGAAACCAGGAAAGTCCTGGGTGAGCCTAATGTGTTGACCACCCTATAAAAAAATGCGGGGGAGGGAGAAAGGGTAAGGAGAAAGGAAGGAAACTCCCACTTTGCAAATGAGAACACCAAGGCTCAGAGAGTTTATTGAACTTGTCCAAGACCTCAGTTTTAGCAAGTAGCAGGGCAAGAATCTGAAACTAGTCTTCATCACCAAGCAATATGGAAGCTGTAGAAGTCAGCAGATCCATTAACACCTTGCTGGGTTACCTGTGTTTATGCCAGGCCATCAGGACTGATCATGCTGTGGCAATAATTCCCCATCCAAACTCCAAAGCCCATTCTGCATAAGGTCTTTAAGATAATTAAGAGCAACTCTACTATCTTTCCCCCTTAAATGCAGAAGTATTTCCCAAATGAGCCAACTCCAGGTGCTTTGCTTGGAATTCTCCACAAGGACCTCTCCTTCACGCTGCTGTGCACACCTGGCTTCAGTTTCCCCACCTGTGAGATGGGCATCTTGGATCTGGTACTCAGGAGTTAGCTGCGGGAATGAAGGCCTGTCTCTCCCTAGCCTTAGGGCGCTCCATTAGTCACCAATGAGCAGTGTGTGCCTGAGACAGTTTCCAGACCCACCAGCAGCTCTGAGCTAACCCTGAGCATCCATTGCACTTTGTCATTTTCAGCATCACTCTTGGGTGGTGGGAGGCAGAGAGGGGCTGCTTCAGGCGGGATGGAGACAGAGCCCAGTTGAGAGTGCTCGCGTCTCCCTCTCTCCCTTGAAAGTTCCCTGTAATGAGCTTGGTTTGAGCCATTTATCTTGCAGACTCCCCATTTTGTCAGAGATTTATGCCAGGCCATCAGAATTGATCATGCTGTGGCGATAATTCCCCATCCAAACTCCAAAGCCCATTCTGCACAAGGTCTTTAAGATAATTAAAAGCAACTCTATCATGTTTCCTCCTGAAATACAAAAGTGTTTCCCAAATGAGCCAACTCCAGGTCCTTCACTTGGAATTCTCCACAAGGACCTCTCCTTCACTCTGCTGTCCCAGTCCTGTCCACATCCATCTCTCCAGGAAGCCTCACCTGCCTCCTGCCTCACCCAGATCCCCTTGGCCTGGAAACTCCTTGAGCACATATGTACAATTTGTACCACTGATTCAGCCTTCTTTATACATCGCCCCATCCTCTAAACATAGTCTATCTCCTGCAGAAATACATGAATAGCAATGATTAATATTTTAATGTCATCAATATTTTATCATTCAGAAGATATCACGCCAGCATCTCTGTGTGCATTATTTTATTGACTGTCCATGTCAATATAGCAAGGTAGACACTATTACATTCACTTTATAGAATGGCAGCAAGGTAGACACTATTACATTCACTTTATAGATAAGGCTCAGAGAAGTTAAGAAACTTGCCCCAAGTCACATAGCTAGCAAGAGAAAGAAAGGGTCTGAACTCAAATCCATTGTCTCTGACTTCATGCTCTCAACCACTACATTTTCCTTAACCTCTCTGGGGAGGGTCACTATATTTCACAACACAGTGAATATGGGATGTGGATAATTAAATAAACAATAAATGGGCAAGTGATTTTTTCCAATATTCATTGTGTGAAGTCAGCTATGACTTTAAGAGTTCCCTGAATCCTCCCTTACACTTTGAGTTAGGAACACAGTCTTCTGACTGTTACCGACTGCCCACCTGGGGCTAGGGCAAAGCTGCTGATTGGGTGTCCCTCAGGGTCCCTGGCAAAGTATGAGGTGAGACCAGGATCTGGAGGATGACGATGTGTGATGGGGGCACCTGGAAATCTCAGAACACCTTTTGGCCTCAGGACCTGCATCAAGGCAGTGATGCCTTTTAACAAGATTAGGGCTTCCCTGGTGGCTCAGCTGGTAAACAACCTGCCTGCCAGTGCAGGAGACACAAGAGATATGGGTTCAATCTCTGGGTCAAGACAATCCCCTGGAGAAGGAAAAGGAAACAGTATTCTTGCCTGGAAAATTCCATGGACAGAGGGGCTTGGCGGGCCTCAGTTCGTGGGGTTGCAAACAGTCGGATGCGACTGAGCGTGCGCGCACACGCTCATGCCAGCAGCTTGGAACCCTCGCTCTCCTGAGCAGTGAAGAGCAGTACAGTTTTGGTGTTTCAAGGCTGCCATTTCATATCCTCATCTGTTCATCATCCCACTTTCTGGAGCTGGCTCCAAGCAGGAATCCCAATCCTGGAAAAATCACAGGCCAGCTGACACCTTTCCAAGACCACATGGATCCATGTCTGCATCTTGTTTGTAGCCCTGGGAGGAGCCCAGATCTTGGCAGAAGGTGTAAAATGCCTGCAATTCCTTTCTCTTCCACCTTCTGTGCTCATGTTGCCCTGGGATCCAGATGGCCAGCCCCCAGCCCCAGCCTGCTCAGGAGTCCTGGTGGAGGAATTCGTGGTGCCTCTCTACTCCATTTCGTACCATCACAGAACAGCAGGGAGAGACTGCCCATCGGGTCCCTAGACTGGTCCTTGTTGGTAGCCAGGGCCCCAGGCCAACTCTAAGTCAATGTCCTAGGACTCCAGGAACTCCAACAAGACCAAAATTCCCTCCAGCATGACTCGTGTGTGTTATTCATTTTCTGAGTGTTTTTCCAGAGTGCCTACTTCTCCAAGCCAAGCTCTTACTTCCAATATAGGCTTTGGAAAGTAAATACCATGGTTTAATCCCATTTCTAAAAACAGAATCCTATTTTCTAGACAGTTCCCATAGACAGGGAAGATCTGCTGCTTTCTGCTCTCTAGGAAATCATTAATGGGCAGTGGTTTCTAATAATTTTAGTCTTCATTTGTTTGATTTCTCCCAAGCTACAGTACTCCTCCAGGCTAATAGCTGATAATCCATAAACAAGTTCAAATGAACGTGAAGACTTATTTTTAAAAACCTGTGGGAGATCTTTAAAATTTTTATTTGAGATAAAGAATTCTTCTTTAGCCCAAAACAAGCTGGTTCTAAATGATGTGCGTGCTTTGTATAGATAAATGCATTCTTAGCACTAATTGAGAAACACTTTTCTAGTTGTTGGGGATGCAAAGATAAAAAAAAAGTTTCTGCCCTTAATTAATTTGCCATCTAATTGGGCAGAGAAGTTACTTACATAAATACTTTTTTTTTTTCAAACATGGAAAATTCAGAGTGGAGCTTCATAGAAGGTGCTTTGCAAGCTGAGAGGAGAAAGAGATTACAGTTGACTAGGGTAATCAGCAAAAGATTTATGAGAGGATATCATTTGAGAAAGGCTATGAAGGATAACCAAGCAGAATTGGAGGGAGGTATATTCGAGGGAAGGAAACAGTGTGAGCAAAGTCAAGGAAGTGGAAGAAGATGGGCGCCTAGGTAGTTCAACCCAGTTTAAGCAAGAGGCATAAGAACAAAAATTGAAATCAGAAGGATGCGCTGGGAATGAATGAAGAAAGCTCCCACTATTCAGTACCACGTGTGCTCACACACGTGCACCAGCCTTGTGGTCTCGTCACCGAAACCACCAGATCTTAAGTCCCTGGAGAGTCAGGGACTACATCCATCTTAATCAGTCTTCCTCACAATGCCCAGGACAGTGCCTGACACAGAGGAGATGTCGTAATGCATTTTTGTTGAGTTATGCTTATTTTATTCAAAACCCAGTGGGCAATCATGGCAGTGTTCTGGGGAAAAGATGGTTAATGATGAGGACTTTAGCATTCACAAGATCCATTCCAAAGTACAGTAAGTCCCCTATGTATGAACCTTCAAGTTGTGAACTTTCAGAAATGTGAATGTGTGTGCCAGCCCCTGTATGCCAGCTATTGTACTTTACTTTTCAAGGTCCTATACTGTAAGATTAAAAATGTTTTATTTTTTGTGTGTTTCTTTGTTTCTAAGTACGTATTATTTGTGTGAAAAATATTATACACCTATTAAAGAACAGTACTGGTTTTTCCAGTGGTCATGTATGGATGTGAGAGTTGGCTCACATCCATAGAAAAAAGAAAGCTGAGCACCGAAGAATTGATGCTTTTGAACTGTGATGTTGGAGAAGACTCTTGAGAGTCCCTTGGACTGCAAGTAGATCAAACCAGTCAATCCTAAAGGAGATCAATCCTGAGAGTTCACTGGAAGGACTGATGCTGAAGCTCCAGTACTTTGGCCACCAGATGTGAAGATCTGACTCACTGGAAAAGACCCTGATGCTGGGAAAGATTGAAGGCAGGAGGAGAAGGGGACGACAGAGGAGGAGAAGGGGATGACAGAGGATGAGAGGGTTGGATGGCATCACCGACTCAATGGACATGAGTTTGAGCAAGCTCCAGGAGTTGGTAATGAACAGGGAAGCCTGGCGTGCTGCAGTCTATGGAGTTGCAAAGAGTCGGGTACAAATGAATGACTGGACTGACTAATAGAACAGTACTATACACTTATTGTGTGAGTTGGGTACCTAGGCTAACTTTGTTGTACCTATGGACAAATTGAACTTATGAACGTGCTCTTTGAATGGAACCTGTTTGTATGTAGGGGACTTACTGTGTAATAGGCAAGAAGAAGTATCACTGGAGTCTGACAGTCCTTTCAGGGGCTGTCAGTAGACTATTTGGTTGGCCCATCCCCACCCCGAGGGGTGGCAGAACCTGGAGTGATACCCCGGGGAAAGGGAAAGGAGGTCATGGAGGTGTTCAAGAAGACATGAAAGAAAGAGGATTGAGGGAGACAGGACTTGGAAGTGCATTTGGGAGCAAAGGGTGGGGAGGGGTTGCCATGATATCAAGATTTTAGGCCTCAGGGATTGAGAGGAAAAAGAGGTCATTAGCAGAAGAGTGAAAGTCAGAGGAGAAGCCAGTTTGGCACTGAGGGCCCTGGGGAAGAGGTGGCACCTGTGAGGGCTGAGGCTTGGGCCTTACCAAGGCACCAAGAGGATGGCACCAGCATAAAACGGGGAAAGCAGAGCTGGAAGTCGATTTCAGTACTTCCACTGTCGCTGATGACCGCACTAGGTTCCGTATCAGTTGGGGATTTTTCTGATGCCAAGCACGTACACCCTAATAAATTGGCTTAAGCAAAAAGGCTCAGTTAACTGAAAGGGCCAGCGGATTAGAGACGCCATCAAGAGTGACGTGATTCAGCTCATGCCACCAGCATCAGATTTTCCATCCGTCTGTCCTTTAGCTCCATCTCCTCTGGGTTGGCTCCAATCCCTTTGGTGGTGAGTAGCTACCAGCAGCACGAGGCCTTCACTCTCTTAAGTTTAAATATAGCATCAAAGCATCTACCTCTCAGCAGCCCCCAGAAAAAGTCTATGTGTCCATCCTCAGTTCAGTTCAGTTCAGTCGCTCAGTCGTGTCCGACTCTTCTCGACCCCATGAATCGCAGCACGCCAGGCCTCCCTGTCCATCACCAACTCCCGGAGTTCACTCAAACTCATGTCCATCGAGTCGGTGATGCCATCCAGCCATCTCATCCTCTGTCGTCCCCTTCTCCTCCTGCCCCCAATCCCTCCCAGCATCAGAGTCTTTTCCAATGAGTCAACTCTTCGCATGAGGTGGCCAAAGTACTGGAGTTTCAGCTTCAGCATCATTCCTTCCAAAGAAATCCCAGGGCTGATCTCCTTCAGAACGGACTGGTTGGATCTCCTTGCAGTCCATCCTCAAACCACTAATAGATGTAGGTGGAGGTCATATCCGTCACCCTTGAGTTACACGCTTCAGCCCGGGTAAATCTCGTAGGTTGAGAAAGGGAAAGGAAATGCTTCTTTAGGAGGATAATTGGGGTAGTCGGGGGAGAATTGGGAAGCAGGACAGGGCCAGTGCTTTAGGAGTGGCAAAAATAATAGACATTTGCTACAGTGACCTTTGGAGAAATGATTTCAGTAGAGTGGTGAGAGGAAACGCAGCATTGAAACAATTAAGAATTGAGCGTGACAAATAAACCTAACAATGAAACAGAAAGAGAATCTCAGACATAGAGAACAGACTGGTGTTTGCCCAGGGGGAGGGGATTGGGGGGCGGATGGAGTAGGAGGTGCGGGTTAGCAGATGTAAGCATCTGTGTGTAGGGTGGATAACCGACAAGGGCTTACTGTGTAGCACGAGAACTATATTCAATATCCTATGATAAACCATAATAGAGAATATTTTAAAGAGCGTATGTATATATGTGTGTATAACTAAATCACTTTGCCATACAGCAGAAATTAGCACATTATTGGAAATCAATTTTGTGATTGTGTCCAATTCTTTGCGACCCCATGGACTATAGCCCGCCAGGCTCCTCTGTCCATGGAATTCTCCAGGCCAGAATACTGGAGTAGGCAGGTGTTCCCTTCTCCAGGGGATCTTCCTGACCCAGGGATCCCCTGAAGAAGGGAATCTCCTGGAGAGTCCCAGGGAATCCCCTGGAATTCCCCTGGAGAAGGAAATCTCCCCTGGAGATCCCCTGGAGAAGGGAATCTTCCCGACTCAGGGATCGAACCTACGTCTCCCACATTGCAGACAGAATTTTTAACAACTGAGCCACCTTCAATGAAAAAAAAAAAAAATATATATATATATATATATTTCGATTAAAAAAGGATTGAGTGTGAAGTTAAGATCTAATAGATGTTCATTTGAGAAGCAGGAAAATGGGCTAAAGCTGGAGGAGAAATAGGGAACTGTTCGCCTCGGCTATGGATAAATCTGATATATCTGTAGAAGAAAGACCGCAATGTAAAAAGGAAGACATTGAAGGTGTGAGAGCCTCCAGGACTGCAGTGGAAGGAGTTCTGTAGGAGCTAGAGTGGAAACAGCCCTAGAGAGAGAGGGGCTCACTCATGCTTCTGAGAAGGGGGTTGGAGGTGGAATATAGAACACAAGGAAGCTCCTGGTGAATGGTGGGCTTTCTTCTTTTTAAAAAAATTTATTTAAGTATAGATGACTTGCAATGTGTTAATTTCTGCTGTTCAGAAAAGTGACCCAGTTGTAAATATATCTACTTTTTCATATTCTGTTCCATTATGGTTTTACACAGGATATTGAGTACGGTTCCCTGTGCTACACAGTAGGACACTGTTGTTTATTCATCCTGTATATGAGTTTGCATCAGCTAATCCCAAACTCCCAATCCTTCCCTCCCCTTTGGCTGCTTTCATTTTTTTTTAAAAATGTACTGGAGGATAATTGCTTTACAATGTTGTGGCAGTCTCTGCCGTACACCAGCACAAATCAGTCATAATTATATATATATATATTTATTTATTTATTTATCCCCCACTCCCTCTTGAACCTCCCCCACCCCACTCCATCCCTCTAGGTCATCACAGAGCACCAGGCTGGGCTAAATAGCCTGTGTTAAATAGCAGCTTCCCACTAGTCATCTGTTTTACATATGATAGGCTTTCTTAATGCAGGGCACACCTGAGAGTCAGCGTCTGGAACAGAAGTCTCAGCTTTGTGCAGCCTCACCCGTCACTCACCCATGCTGTTTCCTGTGGAACACATGGCTGTCCTTTCCCCCACCCCAAGGAAATGGACCCCCTTGATTTCAGTGATCTGGCAGGCAGGAGTGAGGGCAGAGAACTGGCCACTCATGTGCTACCTGCCGATGCCGGTGTTTAGCTTGGTGCCAACCTTTTGGGCTGGGTTAAGACAGCCACAGCAGATCATATGAAGTGTTCTAAGCACAGAGGCTCATGCCTTCCGGAAGTGTCTGTTCCTAGGATACAGAAAAGGACGACATAAGCCTATGGGCATTCTTGTTGACAGATCTCCCATGACTGCTTGATAAATATTTATCTGCTCATGGCCATGAACCAGACAGCTCTGAAAACCATGGCTCCCTCTTTGAACGTCTTGAAATCTCAGCAGAGCATGACATCTGGGTATCGTGGAAAAATTAGTGTTTTTGGGGTAAGACTGGCCTCGGTTTGAATGCCGACTGCCATGGCTGTGTAACCCTGGGTAAGTGACTCCAGCTATCTGGATATATTGGATGCCATTTTTTTGTTTGTTTGTTTGTTTTTGTGGCTGTACCATGTGGCTGGTGGGATCTTAGTTCCTTGACCAGTGACTGAACTCACAGCCTCAGCTGTGAAAGTGTGGAGTCCCAGCCACTGGGACCTCCAAGGAAGTTCCTGGATGCCATTTATGTGCCACCCTGCATCCATTTGGCCCCAGATATCCTTGTTCCCCATCATTTTTGGTTTTTTTTTTTTGCTTCTCCGTTAGATGAATCCTGTTAACCATTTAGCTCAATGATGCTGTTCACCGTCACCGTCTCCTGATTTCCAAATCCCACATTTTGACAGATCCTCCTCTGGGACCAGGAGCTGGGCTTTGTCAGGGTCTCCTTGACATGGAGGAGGCCACAGACATCCAGAATCTAGGTCCAACTCAACCAGACCCTCAGAGGCTCTGGCCTCCCGCTGGCTGCTCAGAGAGACTGGATAACATAATGGGGAAGGACGGAGGAGTTAACACCCTCTGGGGCCAACTTGGAGAGCGATAGGAGACTGAAAGAAGTCCGCCAGCAAGCTGCCTGCTGTCCTGCCCACGTGCAGAGGCCATCCACAGCTTCTCCCGAGCCACCTCGTATGGTGGCGCAAGCAACTGGGCCTCCTTGTGATGTTTCGGCAGCTCTACTATGCACCACCTGGGACCTGCCTCCTTCGCTACCTTCCTCACCTCCCTTCTCCCTCGTCCATGCTTCCCTGACTTGTGCTCCCCACTGAGTATGCACAGTGCTAGCAAGTAAGCTTAGCCTCCGGCTCAGTTTTCTAGAAAACCCAGCCCTGTCTCTGAGCTTTAGTTTCCTTATTTATCAATCAAGCTAATGATATCTCTCTCGCGGGATTGTTGGCAGGATTAAATGACATGATGTGTATTAAACACCAAGCCTAGAGTGGCACATTGCAGGTGCTCAGTAAGTATGAAAAGTACCATTATCAGCATTTACAACATGGGGATAAGAGTTGCCATTTTTTGGGTGTCTGAAATCTGCCTAACATTTAATCATTTTATTTATATCATCGTTGGCTCCAAGAACTTCTTAAGCATGAAGAATAAGACAAAATGCTAGTTTTATGATAAATATGAAAAGGAATCTACATGTGGTTTATTTGGGAATCTTGTCTAATTATTAAGAAGGAAGGAGATAACTGTTTCAGATTTGTTAAATAGATAGAGTTTGGTAGTTTGGGCTGATGGTAATAATGCCCTAGAATTCAGTTTATCATAGAAGAAGATTCAGGAGAATTCCCCCTTTTGATGCCATTGTAAACAGAATAGCTGAAGTTAAGAATCAAGAGAAGTCCCTTGGTGAAGAATTTAATTTAAAAACAAAATGTATGTTATCAGTCACAAAGTGGGTCTTGATATGGAATAGACACAATCATTTTATCACTAAGACATTTCAGTAAAATATATGTTAAAAGTTGCATTATTACCTAAACAGAATAAATTTTGAGAAATTATTATAGTTAACACTTTTGGGGAAACTTATTACATGCCAGGAGCTGTGCTAAGCTCTTTACACACCATCTCATTTCATCCCTCTAAAACCTTTAAGGTGCCAAATTGTCTTGGCTCCCCACAAGTCCCAATAAAGAAACTCAGAAATCTGTGAGAACTGGCAAAAATCTAGGGGAAGGGGCATGCTTTTGCTCTGGATTAGAAAGATGACAATCTAGACGTACTATCAAAAAGGTAGAGCAATTAGGTGTAATTTTAAAAGCACTGATGCCAGTCTGTGGTTTCTCTAACAGTTGCCTTAAGTGGCAGGTTGCCATGCTGTGATTCCAGGGCCCTGAAGGAAGGACCACTGTCTAGGGATGGAGATGCTAGGTAATGCTGGATCCTTCCTACTTCTGATTTCAGTAGAGAAATATGTGTTCAAGCATGTAGCATAACAAAATTCCGTATCAAGTTTTATTGGAACACAGGGCCCTACAGTTTCCAATATTTGAAATGATGGGCATGGCATGGGATTCTACCAAGTGTCAATGTGTGAGCATACATTAACCCTCGGTCCAGGTAGTGAGTGCACCGCACGTGCCAAGGGCAAGGTGAAGTCATACAAAAGCTGGATCTGCTTTGGGCAGAGACTGCTGCCCGTGGTCCACCCTAGTATCTGTTCTAGTTCTCTCTAGGGCCTGTGGGTTTTAGCTGGGCACGCGATCTCTTGCATACCCTAAGACCACATTTCTCAGCACCCTGTTGCAGACAGGTATGGCCATATGCCTAGGTCTGGCCAATGGAATGTAAGCAAAAGAGTTTCAGAAACTACGTTTTCCCCCACCTTCTTTACCTGTCTTCTTGAAGCACTGGAGCAATGACCAGAGCACATCCTTGACTATGAGGACCAGGATGGTGTTTGGTCCCTGGGGACTAGATGGCCCTGTATTGCCTACGCCTGAGCTTGGACAGAAGGGAGGCAGTGTCCACCCTGTGTCAACACCCATAAGTGTGGGGCTTCCTTCTCCTTTCAGCCAACTGAATTCTAACTGGTATGCCCATTTGTAGATTAAACTGCACTTCCCAATCAAAATACTATCCTCTCTCTCTCTCTCTTTGGATGGTAAAGAAAGGCATCTTCCTTTTTTCATTCTCCCTCAAATTGATCCTCAAAGAGCTTTTGTGTGTGTGTGTGTGTGTGTGGAAACTTAGCCTCATGTGGGGAATGCATTATAACTTTGCCAACAGGCACTCATTCTGGGTGCTACTGGGCCAGTGAGCATGGATGCCAAACACATTGTTGGCATTTTCTCTTCCCTTGTCAGGGCTTTCTCAGCTATCTGAGGTTTTGCCCATGGACATACATTTGCATATGCTCAGAATAGCCTCCACCTCCTCTCCACCTGACCCACCCGCCTCATCCTTCTAGATCCAGTCTAGATCTAGATTCACCTCCCTGGAGAAGCCTTCATTAATTCCCTGAAGGAAAAAAAACCATGTGTTTTCTTCATATCCTTATTATAGCACTTAGGAAGATAGCACAGCTTTCTGTTTACTTTCAGAGAAGCTGTCTATCACAGCTGATTATCCAGTGGCATTTATGGAGTTCCTACTGCATGCCAGGCTCTGTGCTGGTTGCTAAGTAGGTAATGATAAATATAACAGATGATCTGTCCCCTGCCCACTTGGAATGTATAGTCTCGGGGGAAAACAAGCAATAAAAAATGCAATTAAAATTGTGATCAGTTTCCTGAGTGAAAGGAGAATGGAATTCTTTGAGGAAGAAGAGCTAACTCTGGGATGGGACAGTTGCATCATCTTAATGGAAGAATAATGTAAATATTTTCTGATGAAGTGATAGTCACACTAAGAACAAGTAGTTAAGAGGCCAGGTGATGGTACCCTGTGGGTTTGGGTTTGCACCCTGGCTATCCCACTTATTTTTAGCTGTGTGACCTTGGGCCAGTTGTTTAACCTCTCTAAGCCTGATAGGTAATAGCAGCACCTGTATCGTTAAGTCCAGTGCATGATAATTGTGGTATCTTGTTATTTTTGCGTGTCTATCAGCCATCTAGAATAGGGATGCTCTGAGGGCAGATTCTTCTCCTTATTCCTCTGTGCATCCTGGGCAGAGGATATGTAGCTGGCATCCCTAAAACTCCTTTGAATAATACTAGGTAACATTTATTAGACTCATCTACATGCCAAGCACTGTTCTTAGCACTTTGTGGGCATCAACTCATTCAACATTCATAACAATTCTATGAGGCTTATGCCACTCTCACCCTTAGATTACTGAAGAAGAAACTGAGATCCAGAGGGACTGCATAATTTTCTCAGGATCACATGATCAGCATGTAGGTGAACTAAGGTTCAACTCCAAACAGCCCAGCTCTAGAACCACTGCATTGGATTGATTCTGCAATGGATGAAAGAAATCTATCCATCATTTCAAAGAAATTCAGCCTCCATTGGTCCATGTCCTTTAATTCAGTTGCCCAGTCATGTCCAACTATTTGTGACCCCATGGACTGCAGCACACCAGGCCTCCCTGTCCATCACCAACTCCCAGAGTTTACCCAAACTCATGTCCATTGAGTCAGTGATGCCATCCAACCACCTCATCCTCCGTCATCCCCTTCTCCTCCCACCTTCAATCTTTCCCAGCATTAGGGTCTTTTCCAATGATTAATTAGAGTGTAGGCTCTCAAAAGGTACACTAATTTAGGAAATGCATTCCCTGCAAATTATATAATAATCACTTCCACACACTCTTACTAACTGTAAAGAAGTGAAACAAATAGAATTAAATTCTTCAGCTCTTGGTTGTCAGTAATAGGACTCTCCTGGGGGCTTTGGGTGACATGATATGTGTCTAAGCAGAAGCAAAACATTTCTCCCCAAGCTCATCCGCCCACGCCGCCCCCCTCCCTCACCTCTCTCCAGCCTGTGGGCTCCACACCCCACGCTCCGTGGTTCCTCTCTGCCTCTGGCGAGTTCCCACGATCTTCTTCACACTTTCTCTCTTATTAAAACACCTTCACCTGAAGGCATCTGCAAGATGAGAAGTGCGTCTGCCAACTCACTCCAGGAAGCCCAAATGCTTAAATTGCTTCTTTTATTTTCAAAGAAGTATATGTTATTTGGAATGGAGAATGGCCTTACCTTGTCCTTGTGGGCCTGCTGTTCAGGGATATTTTGTTAGAAACGACGAGAGAAGATAATGCCTTACATACCCACAGCTCCTCTTGTTACAGAAATTGTAATAAACTGCCAAGAATGCAGACAACACCGCTGTTCTCTTGATTAATGTTTTCCGAGGTGTGGGGATACATCTGCCTTTAGCTGCCTATCCCAATTATCCAATTATGTAAGGAGGGCATTGGGGGAAATTGTCGGAGACAAACCATTGGCAACCCCCAGTGGTACTGTCAAATGGTAACGCAATCTCCAGGCTCCCCATTCAGCAGTGCATCTGTGTGCTCTTTCTGTGACTCAAAGCTGATTCTAAACTGAGAAAATGACTAAGAGGGCAAACAGGTAAGCAGTGGGGAGAAGGGTGGAAGGAATAAGGGGCAAGGGCTGAGATGACCAAGACCATTCCACTAGAGAATTTTACCACCCATAAATAAGCATTCACTGAGATCCTGAGCTACGTGTTGTGCTTAGTCTCTCAGTCATATCCAACTCTTTGCAACTCTTTGTAGCCTGCCAGGCTCCTCTGTCCATGGGGATTCTCCAGGCAAGAACACTGGAGTGAGTTGCCATGGCCTCCTCCAGGGGATCTTTTCAACCCAGCGATCGAACCCAGGTCTCCTGCATTGTAGGTGTATTCTTTACCAGCTGAGCCCCCAGGGAAGTCCAAAAATACTGGAGAGGGTCTCCTATCCCTTCTCCAGGTTATCTTCCCAATCCAGGAATTGAACCATGGTCTCCTGCATTGCAGGCAGATTATTTACCAGCTGAGCTACCAGGGAAGCCCTCACTGGGATCCTACTAGTGTTTAACTCTGGGTTAGGTTTTGAACATAAGATGGTACAGTAGCATCCAAAGGCCTGTTTTCAATGCCCAGGTCCAACCATTGATTGAAGACAACAGGACTTTCTAAGACTTAGTTATTTAATCTGTGAAATGAAATAATAATATTTCTCATAGTGCATCTTAGCCAGTGTGTGTGGTTGCTGGTAGAAGTCGTCCATTGAAGCCAATTTCATTATATCAGAAACCGTTGGGAGGATATAGTGGTGTATGTCTCAAGGAACATAGACCGGAAGTACTGCTCGTTTCTTGGGGCTTGGAATCAGGAACTGAGATGCTATTAGGAATGGAGTTTGCTAGTCTATCTCAATCTCTGCATTTCTCTCTCTGTGTCTCCCTCCTTCTCTTTCTCTCTCTAGTTCTTTCTCACCTTCTCTTTCTCTCTCTCTGCTTTTCTCCAGGTATTTGCTTAATTCATGTCTCTCTATCTCTCTCTGTCTCTGTCTCTTTCCTTCTCTTTATACAGGGTAGGAAATAGATAATCCATCATGGTACCCTGCCTCTGAGTCCATATCATCACAAGGGCAACAGTCATTGAAATTTTTGAGTCTGGATTACAAATACCAAAGAAGGAGGATCTGATTGACCCGCTTTGGTCAGGACATTGGACAAACCGTGTGGCCCACTGCCCACTCAATGTGGCCATGGAGTCAGAAGCTCTGAGAAGGGTGTGTGGGCAGACTTTCTAAGAGGTGTTAGGATAGAGTGTGATGGAAGACAGTTCTGCACACTGGACCACTGTAAAGAATAACCTGGATGATGGAAATTTTCTCAATAGTGCCTATGAAAGCCCAGTGTTGAGTGCATGCTAGCAAAATCTACTGCAACGGAAGTTTAAAATTCACTGTGAGGGGCAAGACCAATGCATGCAGAGGGTGTCAACACAGTGTCCTGCACTAAGTAGGTAGTATTTTCTTGTTCGCAAGGACCCCTTGTCTTATACTCAAGTTTCCAGCACAACGTGCCTGGTTGATTCATGATAGCCAATACATGCTTGTCAAGTTGAGCCAAATGAGAAGGATGACATCAAATAGGACCCTACAATGATATGAAAGACAGTGTGGAATTAAACTCTAAATTTTAGGGCACACTTTGAAGACACTATGGTCACTTAGGGGTATGAAGAAGTGGCCAGTCAGCTGCAGCAGATGGCAGAGGGTTTATGGAAGAGATGGATCTCCGTGTTGCCTTGGAGATATGCAACCTGGGGAGGCATTCAGAAGAAATAAAATAATTCAAGACAAAGAAACAATAGGAATGAAGGCTTTGAGAGCCCTGGGATGAGCCTGGCATGCTCCCAGGAGACAGGGGTGATGAGTGGGACCAAGGGAGAGAATGAGTGACAGGTCACAGTGGGAAGCAGAGTGGGCCAAAGAGGGGTCATGGTCAGAGACCACCGAGGGGCAGGCTGAGATGATCAGATGGGAGGAGTGAGGGGCTCCTTGAAGGCAATTGCACAGTGAGGTTGCCAACCCCTGCTTTCTCCAACTTCGCTCAAAGGCAGGGGCCAATACTACAAAGAAAACAGAGCCTAAGAAGCCCCACTTTAATCACAGGATTGGGCTGAAGTTATTCTTACTATCTGACCCCCAGTATCCTTGTGCCTGCTGGGCTGGAGACCACATTTCATCACCCTTTGTGTGGCTTCTGATTCTGGGGTTCCTGACTTACTGCCATTCTCACTGCTGTGATTCCTAGCTTGTTTGGTCAGAACCTGATTCCTTGACTCGTCTAAGGCAGCCCCCTCCCCCAAGGACCAGATCTTAGCTCTGTGTACCCAACTCTTTATATATATTGATGTATTTATTTGACTGCATTGGGTCTTAGTTGCAGGATGTGGTTTCTGGTCCCCCGACCAGGAGTCAAAGCCCCCTGCATTGGGAGCACAGTCTTAGCCAGTGGACCACCAAGGGAGTCCCTCTATGTACCCAACTTTTGGTGGGAGTTAATTACATCTTAGATGGAACCTAAAATCAAGAGAGCATCTTCCACCTGATTGGAAAGACACTGTGCTAGAGATCAGACATCTCTGAACATCCATCAGGCCAGTGGTCCCCCAGCTTAGGCTTATCTCATGGATTCTATCATTTAGAAGGCAGGGCCTGCTGGCCAGGCAGTCACTCAACCCACAGCCCCAGCCAGTGTCAAATGACCTTCCTGTCCCCAGCAGCCTCCCCATCAAGATACTAGCAAGTCTTGAAACCAAGGCCACAGAGGTGATTATAGATCTGTTTTTTATCTAAATGATGTAAAGTCCTATAGAAATTTCATGTCCTGTAAGATAATTCCATTCCAGCAGCCCCATAGGAGAGGGTAAATGAAACCAACAGCCTCAGGATGCTGTTTTGCCAACAGCATGATCTAATGTACTCCCAGGTATTTATAGAACATGCAATGAGGGAGGCAGCTTTTGTGTCTCCACCTTGAACCTATTCAAATACTGATAGGTCTCACCCACATGGAGAAGGAACATCTATTCCGCCTCAGAACAAATGGATTTTCATCATGGCAATACCTCTCCTGGGTTGCCCAGAACGTTAAGACGGAAATATTTGCTTAGCATGGATGGGCAGCCCCAGCTTTACTGGATGAACCTTGCAGGATACCAGAGGTTTCATGGTTGAGAAGGCATCCCAGGTACATGACCAGGGAGCGGATGTCAGCCAAGTGTCAGCCTCTTTTCTGAGCATCAGCCTGTGTCCACCCTCTGAGACCTGTCCTGGTTCATTTCTCCCTTTGATGGTAGACCAGATTTTTTTTTCCCTGCCCCAGCAGGGTGGGAACTGGTTCTAGGACATGACTCTAACAATCACCTTTCTCCGATGTGTGGTTGCAAGGTGATGGATGGTTGAGTAAACCCTGTATTTACAAGCACACATTTGAATGTCACCCTCTCCAATGTCCTACTTTACATGCTATCTGTCCTCACACATCACTCTGAAGTACAGGCACTGAGCACTCCTTATCTGTGTCAGGGCGTGTCTCTGAAGCCAGGAGCAGAGGATGAGCTATGATGCAGGAGAGAACATCACGGGGGTTGATGCAATGTGGAATCAGTCATGGCTGCCTTGAGTCTGAACCAGGACTGGTCTGAGTATCTGTTAGGGACAGAGCTTTCTGAAGGCCCTGGGCAGTGGTACACTAGAAAAAGCAGGGCCTTTAGAGTTAGCCCTGCTTGAGTTCCAGTCCCAAGCTGTACTGCTTAATTGTTAGGAAAACATTTACCTTCCAGGAATCTTGGTTTCCTCTCTCAAAAAAGGGAATGCTAATAGTTACCTCTTGGTGAAAAAGACTCTCTTTAAGTAGACAGCTCAAGCAAACTGCCTGCTATGTGGAATTAGTGCTTAATATATGTAACTGTTTTCCTCCCCATAAGAAACATCCATGTTCAGTGATGGTACTGAGCCTGTGCACCTTTGGGGTAATTCCTCTTTCTGGAGTTCTCTCTAACTCAAGATTCTCTACCCAATTGAAGAGCTCTGGATGGCTGCAGCCAGCTCATAGGGGAAAAACATTCTGTAGGGATGACAGAATGTCATCTGTCATGACACGTCAGTGACAACCACCTTCGCTGTGACAGCAAATGGGTGAAAGGTGGCTGTCACTGACGTTCATGAGCATTTCTGCCTACAAGGAAATTGTGACGAAAGGCCGTGACCCAGAGAAGATGCGACAGCTCAGCCCCTAGAACACTTTGGGAAGAACTCACCATAATAACTGAGCCCAGAAGGGTAATGGAGTTTTTGCGCCTGACAGCATCTGTGCTGATTCCTCCCTGAAGGCTGTGGAGTGTTCCTCCAGTGGTTCTGGAATCACGGGGAACGAAAACCACAGGTCCCAAAGACACCACTCATCCATCCCAACAAGAGAAGAGAGTGCAGGGAAGGCTGAACGTGGTGGTCCTTCTGGTGTTTCCTGAGGTTCCTAAACTTACTCCTGTCGCCCACAGCACTCCTGCAGGTTAGAATAGTGGATTTCAACTGTGGATGCATTGTAGGGAGATTTAGAAAACACTGATGCCTGAGCCCCACCTTAGAACATTTGAATCAGAGTCTCTGGGGATGGATCCCTGGGATCTATACTTTGAAACTCCCCAGATGATTCTAAAGTGCAGGCAGGATGGAAAACCACAGCTTAACCCATGCTTCTCAAATTGTAATGTGCATACAGATCACTCGGGAATCTTGTTAAGCTGCAGATCCTGATTGGGTAGGTCTGGGGTAAGGCCTGGGACTCTATTTCTTATGATGCTGATCTGGGAGCACACTTGAATAGCCAGCTCTGTAGTCTTCCTTATCATCATAGCCCTAATTATTGAAACTCTAGCTGCAGATTTAGCCCTGCACTTCTTTCTCTTTTTTAACCTTTTATTTTTTATTGGAGTATAGCCAATAAACATTGTTATAATCATTTCAAAGTGAAGGGACGTGTGTGTCAGTCGGTCATGTCCGACTCTTTGCGACTCCATGGACTGTAGTCCGCCAGCCTACTCTGCCCATGGGATTCTCCAGGCAAAAATGCAGGAGTGGGTTGCCATGCCCTCCTCCAGGGGATCTTCCTGACCCAGGGATCAAACCCAGGTCTCCTGAATTGCAGACGGATTCTTTACAGTCCGAGCCACCAGAGGAGCCCTGACAGTTTCAGGGCAAAGTATCTCAGCCATATATACCAATTCTCCTCCAAACTCTCCTGCCATCCAGGTTGCCACATAACACTGAGCAGAGTTCCCTGTGCTATATAGTAGGTCCTTGTTGGCTATCCATTTTAAATACAGCAGAGTGTCCGTGTCGATCCCAAGCTCCCTAACTGTTTTTTCCTCTCACTCTCCTCTCCCCACCCCTGCCCCACCGTCACCTATAAGTTCATTCTCTAAGTCTGTGAATCTGTTTCTGTTTTACATATAAGGGATGCCACATGATATTTCTCCTTCTCTGCCTGGCTTACTTCACTGTGCATGACAATCTCTATGTCCATCCACGTTGCTGCGAATGGCATTATTTCATTCTTTTTAATGTAATATATATGTATCATATCTTCTTT
The DNA here is from genome assembly GCF_019923935.1 of Bubalus bubalis. NCBI lineage: Eukaryota > Metazoa > Chordata > Mammalia > Artiodactyla > Bovidae > Bubalus > Bubalus bubalis. The sequence continues at coordinate 46,943,159 of NC_059159.1, read as the reverse complement.
ATCCATTCCTCTGTTTTTGGACATGTAGGTCGCTTCCATGCCTTGGCTATTGTAAACAGCCTACATTTCTTAGAACCAGCAGTGGAGAGGAGAAACATACCCAGCTCAAGCCCCACTCCTGAGCTGAGGGTCCAGCTTTCTGGCCAAGTCTCACCCACCAGCAGCAGGTGTTTGGGAAATTGGAATCTCACCTCATGCCCAGCCCTCGGCTGTAAAATTCAAGTGTGTTCCGAAATGCCATCATTTACCCAAACTGGTACCTGTAGAACACTGTTGTGTAGAATCTTAATAGCTGGGAAGCAAATACAAATCTCTTCCGCGTTTAAATAAACTAAGAAATCCTGGGCAAACCAAAGTAGAAATTTGCATGGTTTTCTTGCCCATAGAATTTATCAGACCCTTCAATATACAAATATTTATTCCAAAATCTAAAGCAGATAGTGCTTCCCAAACTTGTTTTACTACAAAATACTTGATGTGGGGGGACACCTAATAACATTTCATAGACCCAGTGAGCTGTAAAACCCATTCTGGAAAATGCTACTTTAGATTTATTTCTACAGACTTGAGATAAGCATAGGGATAGATTAGTATGGAGATCGCTGGTTAGAATTTTCTATCAGCATGCAAGAAAGGAGAGCCCTCCATGGACCATCATAAATTGTTCATGTGTCTGCAACCATGAGAGAGAGAGACAGAGCTGAAGAAAAAGATGGTCAAAGGTGCTAATTTGCCATGATTTTGAGAAATAAGGGGGATAATTTTTATGGCTACTGGAAAGGAATAAATTGTTGCTGCTGTGTTTACGGCACTGAGGAGAAAGGTTGAAGCTAAAATATTCTTGCAAAGTCAAAGGTCTTGGGAGATGGGCCAAGGGAAGGGAGGCTTCCTTGTCAAGGATATAGTTTCCTCTCTCCCTATTTATTATTTTTGAAATATAAATGATTCCTGGACTCCTGGGGGATGGGGAATGCAAGCAGAGTAGCATGCTATACATGGACAAACATCTCATGTAGAATGTGGCAGGATGCTTGCTGTGATGTTTGTTTCTTCATGTGGATTTCACATTAATCTCCTGGAAATTAATGAATTTGGGGGAAAGGCAGCATCTTAACAGTTCTGACTAAATTTCTACCCTTATATTCTGCTACTTGAAGAATTGAAATCATTTTCTTCCCCAAACATGGGCTCCCTCAGGAATCCTGCCGGGTGGTTGGGAGCCTGTTACCCACAGATAGAAAGCCCCGAGGGTGGTTGTCTTGTGTTGACTGTGGGAGCCCTGCTTAGTCCCTAGACTGGGACTGGACAATCCTGGCACCCACCCCAGCCCAGCACAGATGTTCCTATCAGGCCCCAGCCACACCTGCTGGTCATTGACATTGGTGCATCATCCTGTCCACATTGCTCTTTGAAATTTTGATGCCTGCTTTAGAGCAGAGACAACTTCAGAATTAGGAGCCTCTTTTTGTTGCTGTTTTTCAGTTGTTCAGTCCTGTCTGACTCTTTGTGACACCATGGACTGCAGCACACCAGGCTTTCCTGTCCTTCACTATTTCTCGGAGTTTGCTCAAACTCACATCCATTGAGTCAGTGATTCCATTCAATCATCTCATCCTCTGTGGTCCCCTTCCCCTCCTGCCTTCAATATTTCCCAGCATCAGGATCTTTTCCAATGAGTTGGCTGTTCACATCAGGTGGCCAAAGTATTGGAGCTTCAGCTTCAGCATCAGTCCTTCCAATGAATATTCAGGGTTAATTTCCTTTAGGATTGACTGGTTTGCTCTCCTTGCAGTCCAAGGGACTCTCAAGAGTCTTTTCCAATGCTACAGTTCGAAAACATCAGTTCTTCAGTGCTGGTATTAGGTCAATGGGAAGCTGTACATTTCAGGATGTACCAGAGTTTAGTGTCAACTGGATTCCATGCTGTTATGCTGGATGTATTTTCCTTGTAGGTGCTGTGTTGGTTAAGGTTTAGTTGCACTCAGTTGAAACAAGTCTGGGTAGTTGAAGGGAAAAGGATTTATTACTGGTCTTAGGAGGCCTACACAATAATTGATAGGGCTGAAGGAACAGGATAGGCCCTCAGAAACGATTCCCAGTTCTCAGAATCAGACCTTCTGCTGCAGTGAATCTCCCCTGCCTCTCTTCTGAGAACTCTGATTCTAGCTTAGGTCTTGTCCAAGTGCATCTGATCGAAGGAACCTGGTCATGTTAGATCCCTAGGCACAAGTGAGTCCAGGAAATGTTGGGTTTAACTTTCATAATTTCTGCAGGATCAAAAGATACACAGAAGAGGGACTCCCCTGGTGGTCCGTAGTGAAGACTTTGTCTTCCAATGCAGAGGGTCCAATTCAATCCCTGATGGGGAAGAAAAGATCCCACATGCCTTTTGGCCAAAAAATGAAAACATAAAACAGAAGCAGTATCATAAAAAATTTACAATGAAAAAACTGCTGCTCTCTTAAAAAAAAAAAAGACACACGGAAGGGAAATCAGAACAGTTGCCAATTGAACAAATCTCCCATACCCATCACTAGAGTGAGCATAGTCTCAATATCATTGTCATTGAATGACTGATGAAACTTATTATATCCATGAGGCAAACATCGTATTACTGATTGGAAATGCAGGGCCGCTGATGGGAACAAAGCTTCGAAGACAATTTTGCCAAGTACCGGAAACCAGGTCAGTATCACTACACCTCTATTTAACAGTATCACAACATTTGTTACATTGTCGAAATGCTACCTCATTAGAATACTGGAACTCCAGGGGACTCTGGGGTTGAGCCTGTTCAGCTCCCCTCATTTCATCAAGCTTGTCGCATAGTTAGCTAAGTTCTTTTTCAACAGTGTTCCCAACTAAAATGTGTGTTTGAGGGAACTGTGTCTTAGTCATATTTTGATCCCCAGGGCTAAGCTTGATTCCAGGTGTGGGGTGGGTACTGCATAAACAAAGAAGGGACCAAGAGGTGGGAAATTGCAGGAGGAAGCTGAGACCTGTATAGGAGAATGCAACTGACCAGGAATGACCCACACTGCCTTTGGGAAAGGACCAGGTGAGAGCTCAGACGCCCTATCTCTGTATGGCATCTTCCCTTCCCAGGAGGGAGGTCAGGGTCAAGAGAAATAGCCACAGTGAGGAGGCTGTCGAAGGGAATCTCCCTTTTTTCCAAAGTCTTCTGTGGCTACCACTGCTGCTTCCAGCCCAGAAGGATGCCACGTTAGGAGGGAGTAAGGCTAGGGAGAGGCATAAGTGAGCCAGAGAGAGGCATTTACTGTGAAAAAGAGAGCCCCTCTCCCCAATAAAAGATGCAGAGACTGAAGTGCAAAACCAAGGACTCTGGAATCTAGAGAGAAGAGAAAAAGGGGCCGCAGATGAGAGGAGCTCAAGAGAGGGCGGGGTCCCAGTGGCACCCCTGAGAAAGGCTATCCCTCTCACCTGAATTTTTTCTAGGTTTGCCTGATGCATCAAGGAGGCTGAAGCCAGGATGTGAGCCCATCTCCTTGTCTCTCCAGCTGACTTTGTATCACCTCCTGCCGTCTGTAGCCCAGCCTGGTTCAAGGGGGAGGCGTGGTGCTGACTGCCTCCTGCGTGGATGTGCGCTGTGGCTCCCAGCACAGCCCACATGCCAGTTAAACGGCTACATGGGCGGTTCATCCCCTAGATTCCTCCCCCATAATCTTCTCCAGCGTCTTTTGGGCTGCCTCACACCTCACTGGGTATGGATAAAACTGTCTATTAGTGAGTCTTTATTGCGCTTTGGTAAGGAAATTGTATGGAAATAGACCAAGCATTGCTGTTCCGAGGTTAAGTACTTTTCACTAGACTGATGAATAACCTAATAGGGATTTTTTTTTTAAACCTATCATAAGTCAAAATAATACCATTGATATTTAAATTGTCACTTCCACCCCAGCAATAACAAATGATACACAGTAGGACATTTATTATAATAAGCACATACAGACTCAGTCATGGAAGGGTACCTAGATGGGTGTTTATACTAGATATATATTCTTATAATCACATGCTCCATGGGGCATGAGTGTCTCAGCAGAAATCCTCTGGAATAATATTCAGAGCAAGAAAACAAAACCACTGGTAACCTTCCTTTGCTGATCCAGTAAGGGCAGACTCCATCTAGGGGATGGTATGGCTGCCTTCCTCCCCAGGCTTGACTGGTTGGTGAACACACACTGGCTCTGTGCCCTTCCTACGCATGAAGAATGCACCTGGATTTTATCACCGTGAGGTGAGGGTGCTGTGGAAAGGAAAGCAACTGGATTTTCTCATGTCGACCATGTGCTGAGTACCATGTGTCATTTTGGTTAACTTTTTGAAATACGTAACAATCATGGGGAAAAGAGGTTGCTGCATTCACGTGATCAGTGATCAGACTCCCAGAAATTAAGGTAGAATACTGTCCCTCCCACCACAAATGACTGCACCATTCACTCGTTCGTCACCAATGAAGACTGCCTTGTACAGTTGCACAGGTTGGGCACCACCCAGCTCTGAAGGGCTCGATTCCTGTAGACAACTCTGAAACTTTGAAGTTTATAACTTGCACAGTTGTATGAAGTACATTAAGTACTGGGGGTAGGGAAGCAGGAAGATACCTTATGTACATAACATGAAGGTATCTGTATATGAAGTGTGTATTATAGAATATCACTGTGATTGAATTCTGGTCACAGGTTTCAGGATTTGAAGTCTAAGTGAGACAGTCATTCTATGTATCTGATGCTGGGTCTCCCAGGCCCTCTTGTGGAGGAGAGACTTAGACTTTCTCCAAAGGTGGTGCACAGAGTCACATCTCCAGCGTCCTCCTCCTTACTTCTGGCCCCTTTCTGTCGGCTCTGATTCTCCCACACGTTTGCCCAGATGCAGTGCCTTGCCTTCTGCTTTGTCTGTGTCAGAGCCTGGACATCCTCTGGCTTCAGCCACACTAGCTTGATTCTCACGTCTTCCTGAGGCTCGCTCTGGGGGGTCCACCCCTAATTTCAGCCTCATTACTCCTACCTCGGTGCTGACAGCTGGCGGTGGTCTCGCCCCATTATGTGGCTGAGTTAGAATGCAGAGAGGTGAAATACTTGGATGGTGCTACCTCAGCTGAAAACTTCTCTGCATCTTTTCTTTGGGGAGTTTCTGAAGAGCTTGGACTCAGCCTCCTGTTGCTTCTTCAAACTTGAGACTCTCCATCTTTGGGGAATGGATATGAATTAGGGAGACAAAGTCATTGGAGGAAGAGAGTAAGTTGTGTCAATCAAAGTATGATGTGACTGTAAAAATGGAAGCTAGTGTTGTTATATGCCTATAACCTGTCAATGGTTATGTATTTTTTATTGGCATACAATTACTATATAATTTATTGGAGTACAATGCTGTGTTAGTTTCAGCTGTACAATAACATGAGTCAGCTATTGTTGTTTAGTCACTAAGTCACATCCAACTCTTTGTGACCCCAGGGACTGTAGCCCGCCAGGCTCCTCTGTCCATGGGATTCTCTAGGCAAGAATACTGGAGTAGGTTGCCATTTCCTTCTCAGTTAAAAGTATACCTATATCCCCTTTCCTCTCGAGTCTCCTTCCCAGACTTCTAGGTCATCACAGAGCCCTGAGCTGAGCTCCCTGCCCTATACAGCAGCTTGCCACTAGCTATCTGTTTTACACATGATAGTGTATACATGTCGGTTCCACTCTCCCAGGTTGTCCCCCCTTTCCCTCCCCGCAGTGCCCACGTGTCCATTCTCTACATCTGTGTCTCTATTCCTGCCCTGCAAATAGGCTCATCTGTACCATTTTTCTAGATTCCATATCTATGCGTTAATATACAACATTTGCTTTTCTCTTTCTGACTTGCTTCTCTCTGTATAACACACCCTAGCTCCATCTATGTCTCTACAAATGACCCAGTTTCATTCCTTTTTATGGCCGAAGAATATTCCATTGTATATATGTACCACCACATCTTCTTTACCCATCCATCTGCCGATGGGCATCTAGGTTGCTTCCGGGTCCTGGCTATGGTAAATAGTGCTGCAGTGAACACTGGGGTCCATGTGTCTTTTTGAATTACAGTTTTCTCAGGGTATATGCTCAGTTAGTGGGATTGCTGGGTCATGTCGTATTTCTATTTTTAGTTTTTTAAGGAACCTCTGTCCTGTTCTCCATTGTGGCTGTATCAATTTGCAGTCCCACCAACAGTGCAAAAGGGTTAACAGTTTTGTGTTTTCTCCATTTAGAATGGAGACAAAATTGAGAGACCTTTTCCAAAAGAGCGGACCAGTACTCATCTCAATTGCCAAGATCATGAAAGAATAAGGAGTGGTCACAGATCGGAAGAAACTGAAGAGATATATAACAACTAAATGCATTGTGGGATCTTAGGTTGGATTCTGAGGCTGAAAAAAAAAAATACTAGAGGAAAACGGATCTAATTCAAGTGATGTCTAGCATTTGAGGCATAGTATTGCACCAATGTTGATTACCTGGTTTTGATCCTTGTACTGTGGTTCTGTATGTCGTTAACTTCGGAGGAAGCTGGGTGAAGGGTATAGATGAGGGTTATACTATATTTGTAACTGCTCTGTAATCTTAGAAATCTTTCAAATAAAAGTTAAAAAAATAAAAAAATGTGGGCAGGGCACCCCATTGGGAATAAAATGAAATGAAATGAAATATCATCTGATTTGAAATCCCTCTGCCTGCCAGTAGTTTGTATAGTTGCAAGGAAAATGGGTCACCGTCTTGTGAACCCAGAGCATTTTTCTGTCACTGACTCCTCTGGTTTGAGAATAAGTAGTTGGAATTATCCTATCTGTCCCAATAACCTATATTCATCATCTGCTCTCAGTTTCACCCTGGCATCCCTGGGGTCAATATACTTCCACGGCCCATCCTCACTCTCAGACTTGTTTTCCCAGTTGAGATGATCATCCACTCAACAGACCCTTTCCTCCCAGAAGCCCTCCCACAACTGCACTTCTAGGGCCAGATTCTAGCCACGGGTGGGCTCCCCCCTCCCAGTCAGACCACTCCACCCCAGTCAGACCTCAGCCCAACCCTTCAGCTAGCAGAAAACAGCCATGAAACTAGGATTTCAGTTGAAGTGAAGTGAAGTGAAGTGAAGTCGCTCAGTCGTGTCTGACTCTTTGCGACCCCATGGACTGTAGCCTACCAGGCTCCTCAGTCCATGGGATTTTCCAGGCAAGAGTACTGGAGTGGGGTGCCATTTCCTTCTCCAGGGGATCTTCCCGACCCAGGGATCGAACCTGGGTCTCCCACATTGTAGGCAGACGCTTTACCGTCTGAGCTACTATGATTTCAGACACACTGGAGCAAAAGCAATATTGTTGGACGGAGTGTGTAACTTTCCAAGGAGATGGGTTTGAAATGCAGCATGCTTTAGCATGTATGCATGCATGCATGCATTGCAAATGTGGTTTTCCCACTTTACAGCCATGCCTTTTGTATGTTGTAAGTGGCTTCAAACTTGATTTGCAGTTAAAGTCACTATAAGCCTATTTTAAAAAGCTGGATAAAGACACATTTTCTTCAATATAAACTCATCTGTTCAATGCCACCACAGAGCAGATGCTGTACAATGTCACAGCAGGACAGAGCTGATTAAGAAATGCTGTTTGTCCTTGAAGAGGCTTCCCAGGTGGCACAGTGATAAAGAATCCGCCTGCCAATACAGGAGACACAAGAGATGTGGGTTCGGTCCCTGGGTCGGGAAGAACGCTTGGAGCAGGAAATGGCAACCCACTACAGTATTCTTGCCTGGAGAATCATATGGACAGAGGAGCCTGGCAGGCCACGGTCCATGGGGCTAAAAAGAGTCGAACATGACTGAGTGACTTAGCACACACACACTTTGTCCTTGAGCAGCACAAAGTATGGTGGGTGAGATGCCACCATATGAAGTTTAATGTGAAAAGGAGCGGGCGGGAGGAAGGGGGAGACTCGGGCAAAATCACTCTTTCCCTGGAGCAACAAAAGGGCATTTGGTAGACACTGCAGAATATCAATGATGTTGGAAGGAGGAAATGGTCTCTGAGTGTGTCTCATCTTGATACGCAGTATTTGGAATAGCAACTCAGGTTTCTCCCCAAAGTTCCTCCTTTTCAATGCCCTGCTCCTGGCCTTATGTGCGGGCAACCTGCTAAGTGATAATATCCCTTTAACATGGTGTGACACTGGCTGCCCATCACCATCATCTGGGGAGCTTCAGTCAAACTTCAAGATCCCGAAGCCCCCACCTATCCATCCCAAGATCCCAATTCAGTAGGATGAAAGAGCTACCCCTTATTAGCATCTGCTTTGTTTCAGGATTGGATGTTCCCCAATTACCCTTTAACTACACGGTCTGCCTTGCTGTGGGCACTCGCAGAGAACAGCAAAGAGTGAACAACAGGGAGTCAAGGCCACCACTTGGTACAACCCCAGGGGACACCAGGCTTTTGGAATGCCTTGCGAGCATTGCCTCCTGTGCTGAGGTCTGGTAGACCAGGGTCCCAGGAGACAGTGTGGATTGTAATCTAGGGGCTAAACTCTTTCCCGTATCATAAACTAATGCTACGCATTAGTCCTGAGAGGATTCAGATTGGTGAGATGCCGGGAGAGCGAGAGATACTGTCGCCCTGAGGTTGGAGCCACTTCTGAAGCCAGAGAGGAACTCACAGAATCCACCAAGCCACAGAGAGCAGGAGCCGGACCGCTGGGCTAATGGGTCCTCTGGGAGCTCTGAGCCCTCGCGGGCCGAGCGTGCAGACCCTGCCCATCCTCCTCTGTCAGCATTTTGTGTCCACTGCACAGCTGCGGAGGGACGATGAATATTCATCCCCGGGCTGTGCTGGAGCCACTTGACTCTCTGCGTATGCAAAATCAGAACTGACTAGGCCCCCGCAGGGAGGGAAGTTTCCCCCAAGAAAGCATCTGATAGAGTGGGCTGAACAGTTGAAGGGGTGGGGAAGATAATGCTAGTGATGGAAAATGGGAGGAATCTTGCAGAAATGAGTTCCATTTCTGCACAAGCTTGCAAGATGCCATCCTAGGGGAAGAGACCTGTGGACTAAGGAGAGAAACACAGAGTTGGCCCAAAGACAGGTTAAGTAGAGCTCTGGCTCACCCTTCCTTTTGCCCTCTACCCTCTACCCTCAGGCAGAAAGAGGAAAGGCGTTCAAAACCATGGGGTCGCGAAGAATAGGACACGACTGAGAGACTTCACTTTCCATTTTCACTTTCATGCATTGGAGAAGGAAATGGCAACCCACTCCAGTGTTCTTGCCTGGAGAATCCCAGGGCCAGCAGAGCCTGGTGGGCTGCCATCTATGGGGTCGCACAGAGTCAGACACAACTGAAGCAACTTAGCAGCAGCAGCAGCAGCTAGAAGCAATTAGAGGTAGATAATTATATCAATAGGGATCTTCCCTGGATCTCAGTTGGTAAAGAATCTACTTACAATGCAGGAGACCTGGGTTCGATCCCTGGGTTGAGAAGATCCCCTGGAGAAGGGAATGGCTACCCACTCCAGTATTCTGACCTAAAGAATCCCATGGATAGAAGAGCCTGGTGGGCTACAGTTTGTCGGGTCGCAAAGAGTCGGACATGACTGAGCTACTAACACTAACAAACTATATCAACACAGCCACACATTCACAGTGGAAAATACTGTTCCTCACCAAGTATCTACTATAGGCTAGGTGTTGTTTTTTTAGTCGCTAAGTTGTATCTGACTCTTTTGCAACCCCTTAGACTGTAGCCCACCCAGCTCCTCTGTCTCCTAGGCAAGAATACTGCAGGGGATTGCCATTTCCTTCTCCAGAGGATCTTCCCAACCCAGGGATAGAACCTGCGTCTCTTGCATTGGCAGGCAGATTTCTTACTTCTGAGCTACCTGGGAAGCCCATACAGGCTAAGTAGTTTTCATTTTTATTTAATTTAATCCTCATAATGACCCTGCCAGGGCAGCTACCTTGTCTCCATTTCACAGATGAAGAAACTAAGGCTCAGTGAAGTTAGATGTGTTTGCTGCAAAGTCATGTACCTAGGAAGAGGTGGATTCAGGATGTGACTTCAGGTTTTTCCAGGTCTAAAGTCCATGTTCTTGCCTTACTAAGCTTCTGCCTCTTATGATCTTAAAAGAATCCCAGTATTTCAGAACATGTGGGTTAGACACTGGTTCACAGCATTCTGGAAGATAATCAGAGAAGACACCCAACCCAGACCAGCCTGGAAAGGCATCCGGGTTTCAACCATGCCTGAATTATGAAGGCTTTTAAAGAACTCTTTGCCTGTCAGCCCAAACTAAACTAGGCAGCCTCCTAAGGGGCAGTTTGGGCTCCATCCTTTCTCAAAAGAAGCCCAGTCTCACATGAACAGGGATCTTTCCTATAAGTGGTACCTATTGCTTCAGCACTTACCATTGGTCAGACAAGGGGTAAGCCCATGGCTTGGAGGAAATTCTGTCCTTGCCACTATACTGCTGCTGCTGCTGCTGCTGGTACTGACTCACATTTTAACTCAGATGGGCAAGTAGAAGAACAGAGGGTTTCAACAGCTTGCTCAAAGCCATGCACTTAGAAAGCCCAGAGCTTGGATATAAAACCTGGGAGTCTGACCTTTCCCAATATGAGCCAGAATTATAGGATGGACAGCAGAACATGTTATCCCAGAGCTCGGTGAGTTCTAGGAGTTCAGACAGCATTTACCATTCATGCCAATGGTCAGAACTGGAAGGGTCTGGGAGTTTACCAGTCCCCATTCTTGTGAACTGCTAGGGAGACTGAGGCCCAGCAAGGACCCATGTCTTGTCCACTGTTGTGCAGTGACTTAGTGCTAAGCTGATCCTATGTCTATAGCCAAGGTGTCTTGAATATAGCACTTCTTATCCAGTCACTGCCAAATGCCAACTGATTGTTCACTCTGCTGTGATTAACTCCATGTTACAGATGAGGAAACTGAGGATGATTAAAGTTAAGGGACTGGCCCAAGTTCACCCAGCTAGTGAGTGTTGAAGTGTGGATTCAAACTCAGGTCTGAATGACTCTTCAAATGTGGGCTCATAACCACAAGGGGGTGTCGGTGTGACTCTCGCAATGGGGGCACCTGGTGAGAGATGAGCACAGCCCCAAGGGTGCATCTCACTCTGCTGGGGTCTGTTCTGTCCTCGGAATGAACATCATGAGGTCCAGCGCATATGCGCACGCACACACACACACACAAACATGGCTTCACTTGGTCTTTCTCCCTTCTTCTCCTCCTCCAGAGCCCCAACAGGCTTTCCCACCCATTATCTCAGATGCACTCTGGGTTTGTACCCAGAAGCTTAATTTCACATCTGGCAGGAAGCAATTGCACAAAGTTGCTGAATCCTCCACCCCCTTAGGGGGTTCATCAAACCCCATCATCCCAGAAGTGTCAAAATATTTTCCATTCCCCAGCAAAAACAAAAGTAGCACAGAGTCGGAATGTCCATAACAATAAAAACCCTAAAATCAAGCAGCTTGAAAATAAATTTCTCCTTTGGGGATCTATGGGGTTATAGGTTTTGTCCAAAGGGGATGTGATGGCAAAACCCATGTAGTCGATACCTGACATCGACTAAGGTGAAGCTTTGGAAGAGGAAGCACTCTAAACCCCACACCAGATGGAGAGGGCCACCGGTCGGCATGGTTTTATGAGCTCAGGGCAGGATGGGGCTGCAGAAAGATTGGGGAAAGATTTGCTGAGTGTCTTCTACTGCAAAATGCGTATAAGTAGCATCACTGAATCCTTACAACACCCTAAAGTCTGATCCATTTTACCTATTTTATACGTGAGGATTCTGGACTAAGAATCTAAAATTCAGAGATTTGTGTCCTAGGTCTGCTACTAACTACTAATAAAGCTTTGCAGCCTTAAAGCAAACTGTAGAAATCTAAATTGGGCTTTACAATCATCAGCTGTTTCCTGAAATAGTGAGTACTCAGCCTGTGTCTGGCTTGTCCTTGTTTAGTCAAAGTCATATCTGACTCTTTTGCAGCCACATGGCCTGTAGCCCACCAGGCTCCTCTGTCCATGGGATGTCCCAAGCAAAATACTGGAGTGGGTTGCTATTTTCTGCTCCAGAGGATCTTCCCCACCCAGAGATCAAAACTTATCCGCTGCATTGACAGGCAGATTCTTTACCACTGAATCACCTGGGAAGCATTATGTCTGGCTACCTTTCTGGATTTTTCCCCTGGCTGATATTTTTAATTGATCATACTGCTCTTGCCCAGGAATCCTGGATGAAATGTCAGAATCCTTCTCAACATAGCTTTGTAGGTGACCATGTTGTATGCTGTGAAATTGGCACAGGAGATAAAATCTATTTGCCATTCCTGACCTAGATACAGTCTTGTTTAAGATGAGGCTTTTAAGCCTCAGAGAGGAGCAGTAACCTACTAAAATCACACAGCAAGTAAGAGACAGTTCACAACTCAGGGCTTAGGACCCAAGTACATTACCCAACACAGACCCTCATAAGGAAAGTGATCCTACAAGCTCCCTGTGGTGGCATAGCTCATTTTCATTATTTTTGACCAAGTAGATTTAAGATTTGGAAACAGTGCCTTAGGCTCTTCCTTCCAAAATGCCCCTTCCAGCTGAGCAGCCAAGACGAACACAGTACCCAGCCAGTTAATGTGTGCCTGGCATGAGCACAAAACTAACATTTTATTTCCCTTCCATAGTATGTAATTTCTTTGGAAGTTGAAGTGTAATGAAATTGGTGTTTATTATAATTAATAAAAGCCCCATAACTTTAAATTGGGTCATAAATCTTGCAGGGAAATCCAATACCGCTGGAAGAGTCATTCCTTTCCCAGAAGGAGCTCTTCAGAGGCAAGAGGCAGCAGGCTCCCTCCTCCCAGAGGCTGGCTGTGCGCACCGGGGCGGCTGGCTCTCTGCTGCCAATCTATTCAGGTCACAAGCAGAGCACGAGCAACTCGTGGCTTTGCAAATGGGAAAAATGTACCTTAGAGCTGCGCCTGTATATCGGGCTCAAGTGCAAACATTGCCTGCGTTATCAACCTAGCAGAGACTTAGCTTGAGAAATAAAACTGTGTGTTTTCTATGTGCCAGAACTGTGTTGGAGAGAAGGAAGATGCTTCTTCCTTCCTACCCAAGGACACCACAGGCGCTCATGGTCTGGTGGAGAAGGTGTGCTTGTAAGCAGGCATGTACAATTTAGCGTAGATTGTGCAGGTATAGGAGTATAGCGATAAAGCAGTGGACCTTGTCTTTGAAAGATGTAGAGAGCAATGGAGATTTACTAAAAGGAGAGAGCAGATGGTGGTAAGAGGGCTTTAAAAACCAAGTAAAGCTTACCAGGTGGGCACAAATATTCTTCCTGTACATCATGCTCATTGCTACCTCAGGGCCTTTGCACTTGCTGGTTGCTCTGCTCAGAATACTCATCCCAGATCTTTGAGTGGCAGGTACCTCCACCTTCAGAGTTGAGTTCACATATTATCTCCTTGAAAGGGCTTATCGCCCATCCTAGCTCATGATTCTTCTTCCCACTCTTTTGCTACCACCTTTTCTATTTTCCTTTACAAAGCTGGCCACTCTGTGAAGTTATTTCACTTCCTGGTTCAGTTCTGTTTCCCAAACAGCCAGTACAATGTGAATACTGTCACAAGAAACTTGTCTAGTTTATTCACTAATGTTGTCCTCATACCTAGAACAATTCCAGGCACAATTAATAAATATTCTAGGCAAAGATTCATAAAATTGCCTGGCTCATTAAAAGAAACTTGTTTTGAAGCAGATTACAAAATTACATGCAGTGTAAGAAGGAAAAAATAGTTTAAAGATGCCAAAGCAAAAGAAAAATGAGGGCAGAAAAATAAAATATCCACTGAATAGCTCCAAGGAAGGATGTGAGAGCAGAGAAATGCGTAATAGAGGGACTTACCTGGCAGTCCAGTGGTTAAGACTCCACGCTGCCACTGCAGGGGGCATGGGTTCAATCCCTGGTCCAGGAACTAAGATCCTACATGCTGGGTGGTGTGGCTAAAAATTAAAAAGAAAGAAAGAAATGCCTAGAAGTCCTAATTTGTAGCAGGATATGTACTGCAAAGCCACCTTCTTCACGTTCCCCCTTGAGTTCTTAGTTAAGTCTTCCAAGTTCATTAAAATAAATAAGCAAGTAAATAAAAACTCACCTAGCCAGGAGTGGGGTCAGTGTATGCATTTCATAGGCCTTAACATCTTGCTGGAGGTTGGTAGCAAATTTGGTTTTGTGCTTCCTAATAGCCAGAACATGAAGGAAAATGGAATTTATTAACTTTCAAACCTCAGTGTCTGCAATAAACCCAAGGCCATTGCTTAAGAGAAGCTCAGGTTTTCCTGGATCTAAAACCTGAAAGCAGTTTTCCCCATTGCTCCTCAGAAGGGGAAAATGTTATGGCATGGTGTACTCAAGAGCATCCTTTAAGTGTATTCAAGAGAGAGATTCACTTAGCATCTTTCCTTATAGCAGGCCAAAATGCAACTTGGTAAAAATCTTTCAACAAGCATTCAAAACCATGCCATTTAAGCTCACCTCTGATGGACTGACCAGGATGAGATGGAACACATCTTAGAGAATGGAATATATTTAGGTGCTCCATTGTTGCATGCATATATATTTACAATTGTTATATCTTCTTCATGATTTGACCCCTTTATCATTATATAATGACCTTTGTCTCTTATCATAGTTTTTGACATAAAGTCCATTTTGTCCGGTATAAGTGTAGACACCCCTGCTCTTCTTTTGGATTTTATTCCCACTGAATCTATTTTTCATTTCTTCCCTTTGAGCCTATGTATATCCTTGAAGCTGAAGTGAGTCTCTTGTAGTGAACATATAATTGGGTCTTGTTTTTTAATACCTTCAGCAATGCTGTGCCTTTTAACTGCAGAATTTACATTTAGACTAAAAATCAATAGGTAAGGGTGTGTGATGCCCTTTTATTATTTCTTGACTATTTCATAGTTCTCTTATTGCTCCCTTCTTCTCTGGATGTCTTCCTTTGTGAATCAATGATTTTCCAAAGTGGTGTGCTATAATACTTCTCTTTTTGCTTTGTGGTTACCACGAGGTTTACATAACGCATCTCACTGATATAACAGCCTATATTATTGGATTGGCCAAAGAGTTCATTCAGGTTAAGGTATAATGGAAAAACCTGAACGATCTCTTTGGACAACCCAATAAGTTGATACCAGCTTCAGTTGTGTGCAGAAACTGTACCTTTTTACACCCCAGTCACATTTTATGTTTATGATGTCAGATTTGCCTTTTTATATTATATATCCACTGCCAAATTATTATAGTTATTTTAAATACTTTTGTCCTTTAACCTTTATCCTTGAGTTATGTAGTTAATACATGGCTCTATTACAGTATTAGAGTATTCTGGATTTGACTATAAACTTACTTTCCACCTATGCTTTACATTTTCATGTTTTCATGTTATTAACCAGCATCATTTCAACTCAACTTAAAGAACTCTGTTCAGTATTTCTTGTAAGGAAGGGCTAGTAGTGATGAACTCCCTCAAATTTTGTTTGTTTGGGAAAGGCTTTTTCAGTTCATTTCTGGAGGACAGAGTGCTGAGTAAAGTAGTCTTGTTTGGCAGACTTTTTTCTTTCAGCACTTTGAATGTATCATTCCACTCTCTCCTCACCTGCAAGGTTTCTGCTGAGAAAGTGAAAGTGAAGTCGCTCAGTCGTGTCCGAATCTTTGCGACCCCTTGGACTGTAGCCCACAACGCTCCTCTGTCCATGGGATTTTCCAGGCAAGAGTACTGGAGTGGGTTGCCATTTCCTTCTCCAGAGGATCTTCCCAACCCAGGGATCAAACCCAGGTCTCCCACATTGTAAGCAAGACACTTTACCATCTGAGCCACCAGGGAAGTCCAAGAAAGCCACTGATAACCTCATGAGGGTTGCCTTATGGTGAGATTTTTTTTCTCTTGCTACTTTAAAAAATTCTTTCTTTGATTTTAGACCATTTTATGATAATATGCCTCATAGGATAGCATTTGGGGTGAAAATTTTTCGGGAGACTCTATGAGCTTCATGAACTCAGATATCCAAATCTCTTCCCAGATTAGGGTAGTTCTCAGCCATTACTTCTTTAAGTAAACTTCCTCCCCCTTTATCCCTCTCTTCTTCTGGGAGTCCAGTAATGCATAGATTATTTCCCTTAATGGTATCTCGTAATTCAGGAAGATGTTCTTCACTCTTTTTTATTTTTTTTATTCTTTTTGATCTTCTGAATGGATAAGTGCAGCTGACCTGCCTTCTAGTTTGCTAATTATTTTCCTTCTGCTTGAGTCTACTGTTGAAACTCTCTCATAAATTCTCCAAATAGACAAAACATGGCAATAACTAAGTGTCCATTAATATATGAGCGTCCCCAGTGGCTCAGATAGTAAAGAATCTGCCTGCATTGCAGGAAACCTGTGTTCGAAACCTGGGTTGGGAAGATACCCTGGATTAGGAAATAGCAACCCACTCCAGTATTCTTCCCTGGAGAGCCCCATGGACAGAGGAGCCTGGTGGGCTACAGTGCATGGGATTGCAAAGAGTGAATAGGGAAAATTCACAAAGAGAAGAGGATCCTGCCTTTTGCAATAGCACGGGTAGACCTTGAGGGCATTAAGGTAATTGAAATGAATCACACAGAGACTTACATGTAAAATCTTTTTAAAAAGCTAAATTCATAAAAACAGAGAGAAATTGTGGTTGCCAGGGCCTAGGGGTTGGTGGGAATGGGGGAAATCTTGATCAAAGGGTACAAAATCGAATTTTAAGATGAATACTTTCTGGGGATCTTATGTACAGTATTGCTAACTACAGTTAGCAATACTGTATTCAATAGTTGAAAGTTGCTAAGGAGGTAAATCTGCCATCTATGGGGTCGCACAGAGTCGGACACGACTGAAGCGACTTAGCAGCAGCAGCAGCAACGAGTTAAATGTGCTCACCACACACACACACACACACACACAAGCATACACACACACACAAGTAATTATGTGACGTGATGGAGGTATTAACTAACATTATTGTAGTCATTTCACAGTAACATGTGTATCAAGGCAACACATTGCATACCTTAAACTTACAACGCTATGGGTCAATTCTCTTAATAAAGCTGAAGGAGGAGAAGAAATGGAAAGACTGTGTGCCTTTCAGTCTTCTGTTTCTCCCATGTGAGTTTTCAGAAGGACGAGGATGTAAGGAGAGCAGACTGGCCTTCCCCTCCGAAAGTGCCTGGGATGTGCTCTGGTGCCCACGGGGAGCAGTTCTCTCTGTTCAGCCCTGCTCAGGATAGGACTGGCGCCTGCCTTGGACGATTAAGGATTATGAAGGAATCTGGAGAGCCAGCCACCCCACCTCTCCACTGGGCAGGGCTGAGTTTCTCCTTTAATAAATTCTCTGCTTTGCTCTATGTGTATATGGATCATCAAGGTCTCAAAGCTGGAGACCTAAAATCAGCATTTTTCAGAGGAGCCCAAGAATTCCCACATCAGACCACCTGAGGCACTGGTGCAAATGAAGACCCCTGTGCCCTGGACCTGTGCATATGTGCTAAGTCGCTTTGGTCATGTCCAACTCTTTGTGACCCCATGGACAGTAGCCTGCCAGGCTCCTCTGTCCATGGAATTCTCCAGGCAAGAATACTAAAGTGGTTGCCAGGACCTCCTCCAGGGTGCCCTGGACCTACACAGTGAACCGGTTGGAGTGGGTCCAAAGAAACTGCATATCTAACAAGCTTCCAGGTTATTCAGCTGAAATAGTTCTGACCTAAAGGTCAATGTCAACAATCAGGTTTGTTTTTTTTTTTTTTTTCTCCTTTTAATGACCTCTGGCACTCAGATGGGTGTTGACAGTTCAAAAAGCACTTTCCCCACCAAACCCTTTCAAACCCTCAGAGAGTCCTTGTAAAGACTGAAAAGTAGGTTCTCCCATTGCATGGGTTGGATAAGTGAGAACTGATGTATTTAGATGTCTTTCCTCCAGAAACTATTCAGCTCTGGGCTATGGCCAGCTCCTCAGAAACAGCCCTACTGGTGGTTCAGGCTCAGGCTCTGGAGATGACAGTCTGGGTCTGGTTTCTGACTCTCCACTCATTGGCTGTAAGCCTGGGCAAGTTCTTTCCGGGCCTCCTCCACTTCTTAAGCTGCACGCTGTAAGCACAGGGGTTCTTGAGGAGCAAGCAGAAGATGGTTCTGAAAGCACTTAGCGCCGCGGTAGCATATGGTATAAGCACACGATGAATGTTGGTTAACAGCATTATCTCACATCCCAGGTATTGGACAGAATTCAGCTGCAATAGAAGACACTGGCAATGCATGTGAGGAAATGCAGATGACACACACAGTTTGAGTGTTTACCCCAGCATCATTTGGAGAAATACAGGCAGAACAGGTGTCAGGTGTGGTTATACCAGACTCTGGGGTCAGCCAGTGGAGAGCTACCTCTGCCCACCCTGTGCCCAGCAGAAGCCATCATTCTGATGCCTGAATCTATTAATAATGCCCTCCTGACCTCTTTTGCATACCTCTTAGGCCAGAATGTTCTCTCCCTGGGGAAGCCAGACAAAGCCAACCTTTTGACTGTCAGTGTCCAATAGGACTTTTTGCAATGATGGAAACTTCTAAACCCACACTGTCCAATATGGTAGCCACTAGCCACAGGTGGCCATTGGATACTTGAAATGTAGCTAAGTGAGACCAAGGAACTGAATTTTATTTTAAAATATTAATTTAAATTTAAATAGCCACTTGTGGCTAGGGTCCACCATATTGGACAATGCATCTTCAGATGGAGAAATGTGAGCTCCATTTCATAGTCTTCCCAGGTGGCTCAGTGGAAAAGAATCTGCCTGCCAAGCAGGAGACACAGGTTCGATCCCTGAATCTGGAAGATTCCCTGGAGAAGGAAATGGCAACCCACTGCAGTATCCTTGCCTGGGAAATCCCATGGAAAGAGGAGCCTAGAGGGCTACCGTCCTTGGGGTTGCAAAAGAGTTAGACACAACTTAGGGGACATGACTTAGAGAGACTTAGGAAGCTGTGACGAGTTGAATTCTAAAGGAGGAAGAGTTAAGTGGATAAAGAAGAGGAGGGCAACAGCAACGGTCCAGGGAGGTGGCCTCACCATGGGCTGAGTCCAGCTCTAGGCAAATGATGAAGGAAGGTTATGATTGTTTGGGGGACATTACCCTTTTCCCATCCCCTTTTTCTGATTTGCATTATGGTGGTAATGCTGGTGAGCTCCTAGAGGAGTGGGTTCTAACATTCTGAATTCTGATCTTTGCATCCTCAGAGTTTAGCATGGAGCCAATCACCTGATGTTCATTAACTCAGGCTGAGTCTAGCTACCTCTTCCCTCATCTGTCGGGCTTGTCGCATCCATGCTGTAGTGAGGACTGATTACCTGTTCCAAGGTGCCCAGCCTAACAATGGGCACTAATGAAGATTTTAAAGACAGGTGTGAAAATCTGATTGAACAGGCAGACGTAGGCAAAGAATTGCAACTCATATTAGTATTATCTCTGTAAGAAGCCAGACTGCCTTCTCATTGTGGAAAGGAGACGTTTTTTTTTCTGAGAGAATTGTTTGCCGTGGGTTAAATTAAACTCATGTTCCAATATAAAATGCAACCTAATTCAAGTCAATGTTAATAATGATGGAATCTTAAGAATTCTCTTTCACAGTAAATTACCTCTGAGATTGCAGGTACTCCTTTTCAAAAGTAAATTCAATATAATACTAAACATGCAGAAGTGATAAATTATGGAGAGAATTCACTTTCCATCATTTGGTGCTTCTTAGTTTTGAGTTTCAAGTAGCAACTGTGACTTTAGAGAAGTTATTTCCTATCTCTGGGCTGCAGGTTCCTCATCTGAAAAAAATAAGGGGATATTGAACCAGATGCTCTCCAAGGAGCCTCCCAGCTCTGAAAATTTATCAGTCTCAGATTCCATGAAACTGATCCATTTGGCCTTTCATTCTCCAGTGCCCTTGCCGCAAGAGAGGAACCTGCTAATTTAATAGACTGAGTGGGTTCCTAGGACGTAGCTGCCAGGAGGAGGTCCCCTCCCATCCCTTCTTTACTTAGGAAGCATTTGTACTCAGCAACATGAATTTGCAGCTGCTGCATCTATTCTTGAGGTTTGGGGAGAAGGGGAAGAAGAAAAAGGCCTTCTGTGTCTGTCTGCTTCCCCCATACAGAGGTCTCCTGCCCCATCCGTGCTGGGACTGGTTGTGACAGAGAACCCCCCCCCCTCCAAAGAGAGCGATGGCTTCAGAGAAGGGCTTTTCTCCCTCCACCCTGAGCCTGCAGCCCCTCCACTCACTCACCCCCATATTTAATGATCTCCAAACCTCTATCTGGCGTGCACTCAGAACCGCAGTTCAGGGAGGTTAATTGTACTTTAATTGGCTTTTTATCCAGGGGCACCTACATTGTCACTTGCTTGAGGACAGATGACTAACACCTGTGGCCCCTCCATGCCTCCAGAGCTGTTTCATCCACACCCTACTTCCCTCCGCCCTCAGCACCACACTTCAACACCTCTCTCCCCTTCTGGTCCGTGAAGTGCTGATGTTCCATGTGGCCAGCAATTCTCTTTTTGTCCTTGCCTCTGGGAATCCCAGTTCCTGGAGCCCTAACTGGGATACAGGATGGGTGGGGCAGGGTTACGAGGGAAAATGGATCTCATGGCTTGTGTTAAGGAAATCTTGGGATCTTATGATGCAAAGGGACCGTGCAGGAGGCAGGACCGCCAACTTCACCTTCTGGTCATGTGAGCCTGCAGCCCTCACACTTGCTACGAGGGACTTTGGCCCTCACTGTCCCCCGCCCGTCCTGACCTCTGTCTTGACTTCCATCCCCTGCTTTTTCAATCCCCTTCCTCTTCTTTATCCAGTTAACTCTTCCTCCTTTAGAATTCAACTCATCACATCTTCCTATAATCCTTCTCTGACTTCCCAACAGTTGTATCATTTCATGTATCTATATGTCTGTATTACCATGACAGTCTCTAAGTCCGTTCATGTTGCTTTGCAATGTGAATATGCCTTTAGGTCACCTGAAGATCTTGTTAAAAATGCAGATTCTGCCTCAGAAAAGCTGGAGTGAAGCCCGAGAATCCGCGTGTCTAGCCAATGATGCCAAAACTGCTGTTTCAGGGAGGATACTTCAAGTATTAATAGTAACAGTTTACTCCATTTCTTGTAGAAAGAGTGATACTTTTTAGTTAGAAGTCTCAAAACCAAAGAGAACAGTGTAATGCTTTAGAGTTAGACTCCAGCCCAAATCTACCGTTCTACCAGTAGAACGGTTCTACTGTTTTACCACAGGCATGAGCTTACTTTATTTTCCTTCTTAAAGCCTTGGATTGTTTGTCTGTAAAACTGAAGCAGTGTTCTGCACCCTCATGGATGTGTGTGTGTGTGTGTGTGTGTGTGTGTGTAAATGAGGATTCCATGTTGAACATAGAAGATACTTCCAGGCTCATAGTAGGTCTTCAATACCAAGCTGTTTTTTCCCTTCTAAATGGAGCTGGTTTCCAGATTCACCATTTACTCTGTCTGATAAGTCAGACTTCTGTTCCTCCATAGTCAGAGCCCCTCTCTGGAAGACAGTTATATTCCTGCCCCTGACATCAGAAGTGGTCCCTTGCCTTCCCTTGACCACCGAGATGTGAATAGGAGCAGGTGTGTCGCTATGAAGCTAAAACTTTAAGGGTTGGTGT
Organism: Bubalus bubalis; assembly: GCF_019923935.1. Taxonomy (NCBI): domain Eukaryota; kingdom Metazoa; phylum Chordata; class Mammalia; order Artiodactyla; family Bovidae; genus Bubalus; species Bubalus bubalis. The sequence continues at coordinate 46,921,367 of NC_059159.1, read as the reverse complement.
GTCTTCATCCATCTTCATGAGACGTCAGTAATGGAGCAAGGGCTGCTCCTTCAGCCAGGGTCCCAAAGTAAAGGTGACATGGAGCTGAGCTCCAATCAGCCTGCAAGGAGAAAACGTAAATTCTGAGAAACAAACCTTTGTTTTTGAAAGATTTGGGGGATTGTTTATTACTGAAACATAACTGGTTTATTCTGACCGATAAATACTACTGCACATGGATTGCCTTCCTGTCTTCCTTTCTACCTTATGCAAGGTGCTGAGATGGTCACTGAGATTACATGGATGAATGTGACAGCAGAGATGTCCTCCAAGCTTGCAGAGTTTAGTGAAGGAGCCAGAAATGTGAATTTCCAAAGATAGCATACAAATAATTTCATTTAATTTATAGGTTTGTAGTTGGGGTGCTTCTGGACTGCAGAAGACAGATTAGTGAATCCTTCCCAAGAAGTTAAGGAAGAGTTCATGGAGGAAGGAGAATTTGAGCTAGGTTTTGAAAAATGACCTTTTTTAAAGCTTTGTTATTTTATATTACTTTATTTTACATGATTTTTGTATTATTTATTTTTATGTTATATTTTATCTTATATTGGAGTATAGCTGATTAACAATGTTGTGATAGTTTCAGCTGCACAGCAGAGCAGCTCAGTCATACATATATGTATGTATGTACATATATGCATGTATCTACATACATGCATGTATCCGTGCATGCATTCTAAGTCACTTCAGTCACGTCCAACTTTTTGGGACCCAAGGACTGTAGCCCACCAGGTTCCCAGGTCCATGGGATTCTCCGGGCAAGAATACTGGAGTGGGTTGCCATGCCCTCTTCCACGGGGTCCTCCCGACTCTGGGAATGGATCTGCATCTCTTATGTCTCCTGCATTGGCAGGTGGATTCTTTACCACTAGCACCACCTGGGAAGTGCTACATGGATCCATTCTCCCTGAAACTCCCCTCCCACCCAGGCTGCCACATAACATTGAGTTCCCTGTGCTGAACAGTAGGTACGTGTGATTATTTTAAGTATGGTAGTGTGTACACATCTGTCTCACAACTCCTAACTATCCCTTACCCTCATCCTTCCCCATTGGCAACCGTATGTTTGTTCTCTAGGCATGTGAGTCTGTTTTTGTTTTGTAAATAAGTTCATTTTTATCATTTCTTTTTAGATTCCACATACAAGGGGTGTCATAAGATATTTCTCCCTCTGTATCTGATTTACTTCACTGAGCATGATAATGTCGAAGTCCAACCATGGCGCTGCAGATAGCATTATTTCATTCTTTTTAATGGCTGGGTAATACCCCACTGTGTATATATATACCAGTTCTTTATCCATTCCTCTTAAAAAATAATCTTTTAATAAGACATCATAGTACGTAGAACACGGTACCCAGAACAGTGTATTTTTGAATCAGAATGTGAATTCTTGACTCTAGCACTCACTTGCTGTGTGACCTCAAGCAAGACATATTACTCTCCTCTTTTGCAATAGAGGGCTAATGATGTGTCTCAGCCCAGGGGTGGGAGGGGTACTTAAATAAAATATTCTATGTTTAATTATTGCTTTATATGCATAGTTTGTACAATAGACACAATAATATGTAATAGAATAAGCCTATTTTGTAATGGGGCAGATAGTTATACCTGCTTTCATTTTTGAAGACTTCCTTTATTCTAGTACCATGCTTTGTACTTTATACATATCATGACATTTAAGCCCTTCAGAATCCTGTGTAGTAGGTATGACTGTTATCCCTGTTTGACAGAGAAGAAAATTGACTTCAAATGATTCAGGAACTTACTTAAGTACAAACAGAGAGCAGGAATTGGGCACAGGAAGTGTTGACTCCACAGCGTGTTCCTAACCATCCGCAGTCCTGCTTCCCTGGGTGGAAGGAGTGACCTGAAACTCTGCTGTGTTTGATGAAGCTCTTAAGTCGGGAACAGGGGTAAAATAGATGGGATGGGAAGCATTTTTGAAGCTTTTCATCCTGGGATTACAGCACAGGTTGGGATGATAAAATCTTTGAGGATGCTCTCACCACAGCACTGCGTTCCCATGCTATATACCTTTTATAACCACATAGGTAATGATCATACTCTCTCCACTCAATACAGCATATATCAAATATAGGCAAGGCCTCCAGAGAAATACACAAATGAACAAGACCTGCTCTAGGCTTAGGAGTTTGATTATATTCTTGGGGCTTTAGGGAATCATTGGTTTTGAAGAGCCAAGGAGAAGAGCGAATCTGCGCTTTGTAAGGGGAGAGCTGTCACGGTTGTGGAAGATACATTGAAGACGGAAGAGCTTGCCTGCAGGGAGGCCAGGTAGGAAGCTAAAGGGATAGTGTTAGATCGGTAGGGTTAGAAAGGAAGAACCTAATACTAGAGACGCTCCAAAGATGGGATTCACAGGCGTTCATAACGCTGGGACAGGGGATGGGGGGAGGAGGCCCCAGGTGATGTCAAGGTTTGGAATCTGAAGGAATGGCTGCAGGGATGAGAAGGGAGGGCTATTTACAGAGGTTTGAGCAGCGGGTAGGGAAGCATTGGCTCTGGAGAAGCATCCCAGGGACAAAACACCATAGGGAGTTCTTGCTACCCCTGGGCATGGAGGAGCAAGGCGAGGACGAGGCACTTCAGACCCAGGGAGGCGCTGTCACCTTAGAACTCAGCCCCTTCTAGTACTGAGCGAGGCCAGGAGGAAGCAGAGAGGATGTGGGAGTGAACATCCCGACCTTCCTTCCAGCCTTTTTTAACAAAATGTATTTATTTATTTATTGCCACTTTATTTATTTCTTAACTGAAGTATAATTGCTTTACAGAATTTTGTTGTTTTCTGTCAAACATCGAAAAGAATCAGCCATAGGTATACATATATCCTCTCCTGTCCATCTCCCTCCCATCTTCCTCCCCATCCCACCCTTCTAGATTATCACAGAGCCTCTGTTTGAGTTCCCCGAGCCATACAGCAAATTCCCGTTGGCTGTCTATTTTCCATATGGTATTGTAAGTTTCTGTGTTACTCTCTCCATACATCTCACCCTCTCCCTTCTTCCCTCCCTCTGTGTCCATAGGTCTATTCTCTATGTCTGTTTCTCCATTGCTACAAATAAATTCATCGGTACCATCTTTCTAGATTCCATATATATGCATCAGTATATGATCTTTATATTTCTCTTTCTGACTTACTTCACTCTGCATAATAGGCTCTAGGTTTGTCCATCTCATTAGGACTGACTCAAATGTGTTCCTTTTTATGGCTGAGTGACATTCCTTTGTATATATGTACCACAGCTTCTTTATGCATGCATCTGTTGATGGACATCTAGGTTGCTTCCACGTTCTAGTTATTGTAGAATGATAGTCCTGCAATGAACACTGGGGTATGTGCCTTTTTCAATTTTGGTTTCCTCAGGGTATATGCCTAGGGGAGGGGTTGCTAGGTCATATGGTGGTTTTATCCCTAGTTTTTTTTTTTTTTTTTTTTAAGGACTCTCCATACCATCTTCCATAGTGGCTGTATCAATTTACATTCCCATGAGCAATGCAAGAGGGTTCCCTTTTCTCCACACACTCACCATTAATGTATTTATTTTTAGTTGAAGGATAATTGCTTTACAGAATTGTGTTGGTTTCTCCCAAACATCAACATGAATCAGCCATAGATAAACATATGTCCCTTCCTTCCAGCCTTTTAGTCTCCCATTGACCACACCCAGCCTTCAGCCAGAGGGCAAGGGAGCCTAGATGGCATGGTGCATAGAAGTCAGCCTCCTGATGCCCAAAGTAAGACCCCCCCTCAAAAAAAGGCAGAGAAATGACTGGTGTGGAGTTGTGAAGAAAGAATGCCCAGCTCAGTGCTCGGGCAGAGAGATAGTCGTGTGGTTACTCACTGGACTCTGGATTTCCTGGATTTGAATCCTAAGTCTTGAACTTACTAATGTGACCAAGGGCAAGTTAATTCAGTTTTCTCATCTGTAAGAAAAGACATTTAATTGTTGTAAGATAGAGCATGGAACAGAGAAGGCAATGGCACCCCACTGCAGTGTTCTTGCCTGGAGAATCCCAGGGACAGGGCAGCCTGATGGGCTGCCGTCTCTGGGGTTGCACAGAGTCGGACACGTCTAAAGCAACTTAGCAGCAGCAGCAGCAGCAGAGCATGGAACACAAGTACTAAATGCACGTGAGCTTTGTTTTGTTTTTTGTTCTTTGTTTTACAGAATGAATGGTACACTCACTATTGCAGGGAATTCAGAGAGGTACTTGCTGGATGTAGGGGCAGGGGAAGTGCTGTCTTGAGTCTGGTTCTTATGGAGTCTATGGTTCTTGTGGACTGTTCATGGGGAGATAGCCAGCAGGCAAACTGACGTGCGAGTGGAGCTGAGAAGAAAACTCCTGGGGCTAGAAAGGATTCAGGACTCATCTGTGCGGTGGTGATGGTTCTTAAGACAGAACAATGGAGGAACTGTCCAGGGAAAATCGGTGGGAAGGAAGGGTTTGCCAACTTTCTGTACTTTGTGAGGCTACTGATCTATTTGCTCTGACTTAATCCTCCCATTGCAATGAAACAAGTAACACTCTACCTGGTTCCTCCTAGGTACAAATTCTGCTATGTATTAAATGATTGAACAGACCCAGAGGCAAAGTCTGCAGTCTTTGTATGGAGCGAAGCCAACAGGTCCTCTTGTTTCATTCATTCACCAGAATTTTATTCAGTATGCAGATGCAGGACATCAGACAAGAAGACAGGAAAAAGGAGTAAAAATAAGCAATAAATGCCCTTGGCCTCCTAGTAGCTGTTATCTGTTTTAATATGTTGAGATATGCTTTACCATTTACTGTGGCAAAGCACACACTGCTGGATTTTTGTGAGCTGAGAAATAATGTCGAGCTTTGCTCCCTAGATCAAAAAAGCAGAGTTAACATAAATTTGATGTGGAACTCAGATCCCAACATCAACACATGGACTACTGGATAACAGCAGTGTTTCCAGGGAAGCTGCAGTTCTCAGAGAGGTAAATAGTGAGTCAATTCTGCAGAATCGTTGCATATCACGTGGCCTTTGGATAACACTTTATCTGTGGGGCTAGGCTGGACTGCTCTACTCCTTTGCCCATCCAACTGAGAAGCAGACCTGGTTCAGATTCCAAGTTCAAGGACAGCTGGACTATGAGCTCTGCTCAGATGGAGACCGCCTGTTTCACACAACCCTCCCCCATGGTGTTCCCTGTACCTAGCACAGTGATGGTCATACAGGAGGTGCTCAACAAATAGCTGTCAAATGAATGAAGATATAGGGAATTTGAGACAGGATAGTTAAGAAGATGTAATATTTATTGGAAAACGGGCTTTACCATGCATTCACTGAGCTGTAAGACCTTGGGCATCTTACTTCACCTCCCAGTGATTCACTGTCCTCATCTAGGAAATGGCGATGGTCGTTATTCTCCTTGTAGAGTTGTCAAAAGCACTGAAATCGTGCAATAACATGCCAGTCCTTGATCAATGGAGAGGAAGTTAAAAAATATAAATTAAGGCACTCAGGATTCTTAGTGTTGTTTACTAGGTTTAGTTTTAAAACATATGGTTAGTCACAGATGTCCTGGTTTGAATGGGATCCACAAAGTCTTGTTTCCTGACTTCGTCAGATACAGAGTGACCAGGTGCCCTAGGCACCCGCAGTGGCCAAGTCCCAAGGGCCTTCCCAGGTGGGAGACTCCACGTGGGGGACTCTGCGGCTGCCTCCTCTCTGTGTGTGACTCCTCAAGGAGTGGAGTGAGTACATCTCCTGATTTGTTTTCCTCCCACCATGATCCTGCGAGTTAGGGAAGATCATTACTTGAGTTCCATTTTACTGATGAAAACAGTTACGAAGACATAAGGTAACATAGCCAGTAAGGACCATGGAGAGACCTGGAATCAAAGTCTTTGGCGTCTTGGTTCCATATCCCTTTGATGAAAATGTTCCTGCTGCTCAATTGGGCCCATTTTCTTTTTCATTTTTGGTCAAACCACATGGCATGGAAGATCTTAATTTCCCCACCAGGGATCGATCCCATACCCTCTGCACTGGAGATCCAGAGTCTTCATCACTGGACTGCCAGGGAAGTCCCTAGGCCCATTTTTTAATTCTTTATTTTGTATTTTAAATATGTCTGGTGTGAAATGCCCCCTCTCTTTTCTTAAAAAAAAAAAAAAAAGACTACAATTGAGAAATTTTCCTAATTTACACATTTTTCTCCTACTCCTTTTTTTTTTTTTTTTTTGTGATGATCAATAGGGCTTCATTGCTTTTCACTGGACTTAAGAGATCTCCACTAAGTGGTGTTATAAAAACTGGAATTGAACCACTCCTTGGCCCCTTTGCCCTCTCAAGGGGATTATTCTTAAAGAAAAGCACCATCCAGTTCATGGTTTTCCTGTGGGCTGGGTTCCTTTGGCTGGAGTGAGACATAGTGGCCAAGAGTTGACATGCAGCCTCATTCGTTAAGCCTTTTAGTACACAGCTGGGGGTTAGGGATCAGGGAGGGCAGGACCAGGACAAGAAAGGGATCTGGGAGGAAAGCAAGAAAGTGACCAACCCAGGACAGCTCCCTGAAGGCCTGGGTGAGTGAGTGCGTATTGAGTAAAGGAGACACAAGATCCTGGCTATGGGCTGGGGAGGGGCAGCCTAAGTCATTCTCAAGACGGTTTCTCTTCCTTTGTCCTTTTCTCTCTCTTTTGGGATGTCTTTCGTCTTGAGCCATTATTGCCAAAGGAAAGAAAGTGAAAGTGAAGTCGCTCAGTCGTGTCCAACTCTTTGCAACCCCATGGACTATAGCCCACCAGGGTGCTCCATCCATGGAATTCTCCAGGCAAGAATACTGGAGTGGGTTGCCATTTCCTTCTCCAGGGGATCTTCCTGACCCGGGGATCAAACCCAGGTCTCCCACATTGCAGGCAGACGCTTTACCATCTGAACTACCAGGGAAGCCCATTGCCAAAGGAATCACATACTTTATACGTCCTTACGTACATGGTAATGAAAAATACCTGTGGTGAGAGAACCATGGGCTGGTGATCCCGGAGAAATGAGCCAAGAGCACTCTGGAAATCTCTGTTGCCTCTCAGAAATATTTCTCTTTGTAAAAATCATAGTAATAATTGAAAGTCCAACTGTCCTCAGAGCCTTGGTTTCCTGTTTTCTCTATTTTCATTTACTCAACAAATATTTACTAAGCGTGTACTACGGGACTATTGCTGTTAGGTATGGAGAATATAACAGATATGGGCTCAAGCATGTAGTCCCTGCCCTCTTGGAGTTCAAAGATCGACTGTCATCAGAGCTTGGCATAGGTTAAGAGGGAGGGAGACAGTAATTTTTTTTTTTTATTGAAGTGTATTTAATTCACAATGTTATGCTAGTTTCAGTGATTCAGTTATATTCTTTTTCAGATTCTTTTCCATTGTAGGTTATTACAAGGTACTGAATATAGTTCTCCTGTGCTCTGAAACTAAGTCCTTTTTGGTTATCTATTTTATACATAGTAGTGTGTATCAATTAATCCCAAAGTCCTCATTTATCCCTCCCCCCTTTCCCCTTTGGTAACCATAAGTTTGTTTTCTATGTTTATGAGTACATTCTGTTTTGTACATGAGTTTACTTGAATTGGTTTTTTTGTTTTTAGATTCCACATATAAATGATTGTTGTTGGTGTCCAGTTGCCCAGTCTTGTCTGACTCTTTGTGGCCTCAAGGCCTGCAGCACGCCAGGCCTCCCTGTCGCTCACCATCTCCTGAAGTTTGCCCAAGTTCATGTACATTGCATCAGTGATGCCATTCAACCATCTCATCCTCTGACACCCTCTTATTCTGCCCTCAATCTTTGCCAGCATCAGGGACTTTTCTAATGACTCAGCTGTTTACATCAGATGACCAAAATACTGGAGTTTCAGCTTCAGCATCAGTCCTTCCAATGAGTATTCAGAGTTGATTTCCCTTACGGTTGACTGGTTATATCTCCCTGCTATTCAAGGGACTTTCAGGAGTCTTCTCCAGCACCATAGTTCAAAGGCATCAATTCTTTGGTGCTCTGCCTTCTTTATGGTCCAGCTCTCACAACCATATGTGACCACTGGTAAGACCATAGCCTTGACTATAGGAGCTTTATCAGTGGAGTAATATCTCTGCTTTTCAACCCACTTCCTAGGTTTTTCATAGCTTTCCTGCCAAGAAGCAATCATCTTCTGATCTCATGGCTGCAGTCATCATCTGCAGTGATTTTAGAGCCCAAGAAGAGGAAATCTGGCACTGCTTCCACCTTTTCCCCTTCTATTTGCCATGAAGTAATGGGGCTCAATGCTATGATCTTAGTTTTTTAAGATTTAGTTTTAAGCTGACTCTTTCACTCTCCTCCTATCATATAAGTGATATCATATGATACCTGTCTCTTTCTGGCTGACTTCAGTCACTATGATAATCTCTAGGTCCATCCACGTAGCTGTAAATGGCATTATTCTTTTATTGTGGGTGATATCCAATTGTATTGTATACACACACACACACTGCATCTTCTTTATCCATTCATCTGTCAATGGACACTTAGGTTGCTTCTATGTCTTGGCGATTGTGAATAGTGCTGCTATGGGAGTGTGCATATCTTTTCATATGATGGTTTTCTCCAGGTATAGTCCCAGGAGAGGGATTTCTGGATCATATAGTAATTCTATTTTCAAATTTTTAAGAAGCTTCCATAATGTTTTCCATAGGGACTTTTTTTTTTTTTTCCTAAGGGACTTAGTATGTACTTGCGTGCTAAGTGGCTTGAGTCGTGTCTGACTCTTTGCAACCCTGTGGACTGTAGCCCACCAGGCTCATCTGTCCATGGCCATTCTCCAGGCAAGAATACTAGAGTGGGTTGCCATTTCCTACTCCAGGAGATCTTCCTGATCCAGGGATCAAACTCACACCTCTTATGTCTCCTGCATTGGCAGGCAGGTTCTTTACCACTAGTGCCGCCTGGGAAGCCCTGTGTTCCATAGGGAAGGGCAGTTATTTTTAACAAGACTGGAGCACCACCGGGAAGAAGGGGCAAGACTAGTAACAGGTGTTCTCCCTGGTAAGACAGGGAGGACAAGCTGTCCAAACAGCATGTGCTAGGACGTCCCTGATGGTCCAGTTGTTAAAACTCCACACACACTTCCGATGCAAGGGGCATGGGGTTCAATCCCTGGTCAGGGGGCTAAGATCCCACCTGCTGTGCCACACAGACCAAAACTATATATATAAAATCTGAAATTTAAAAGCAAAAACCAAAAACAAAATAAAGAGTGTGTGCTGACTAGCAGTAGATGACTTTCACCAGAGGGAACTTCAGGCAGTGGGGAGCAAGGTGCTGGTGAAGTGAAGTAAAAGTCGCTCAGCCATGTCGGACTTTTTGTGACCCCATGGACTATTCAGTCCTTAGAATTCTCCAGGCCAGAATACTGGAGGGGGGTATCCTTTCCCTTCTCCAGGGGATCTTCCCAACCCAGAGATCGAACCCAGGTCTCCCGCATTGCAGACAGATTCTTTACCAGCTGAGCCACAAGGGAAGGCAAAGAATACTGGAGTGGGTAGCCTATCCCTTCTTCAGTGGATCTTCCTGACCCAGGAATCGAACTGGGCTCTCCTGCATTACAAGTGGATTCTTTACCAACTGAGCTATCAGGGAAGCCCCCAAACTACCTGCCCCCCATTCAGAAGTATTGACCATCAGAAGGCTGGCCTGAGGGAAGTCTGTGGCCAGCAAAGAGGTGGAGGAAGACTGTGCCCGTGAAACAGCAGGAGACTTAGGAAGTCAGGGAGCCTGGGACACTAGGAAGGAGGTTGTCATGATGAGGGTCAGCCACAGGAGAATGGGGACACATCTATCAGCGGTGTCTGGGTACAAGGGGTTCAAGGCCGAGTCCCAGACCAGGTTAAGCCATTTTCAGAACTGAGGTTCAAGGTCAGGGGCCCATGGTGGGAAGGATGGTTGACTGCAAACTAAGACCACTTGGTTTAGCAAATGAAATTAGAGAACACCCAATTAAATTTCAGATAAACAACAGATTGACTTTTAGTTTTTATATTCCCTGCAATATTTGGGATACACTTTCGCTGAAAATGTGTTGCTTCTCTGAAATTCGAATTTAACAGCGTCCTGTATTTCATCTGGCAACTGTATCTGAAATAAGAGATTGAAGATCCTTCCATTCCTCCTCCTCATGTGGTCAGAAGGGTATAGTGTACGTTGTGAGGGGTTTTGAAAGAAGTAGGGTCCAGCCAACTCTGGCAGACACAGCATTTTCTCCTATCATCTGGACATCTCTAGATGCTTCTGTCAGTCAAATCCTAGGGGGACGGGCAAAGTCAAGTGCAAGGTGATTGAGGTTACAACCTAGATGATGTCAAACCCGAAGACATGGGGCTAAAGCCCTGGTCTCCAGACCAGTGACTGGGAAATCTTGTGAGGTGAGAAAGACTGAAAGCAGGGCCATCTTGAAAGAGGAAGGCAATAACCGGTCAGAGTCGGGCCATCCAGCTGCCCAGCTAAGATATAGATCTGAGGCTCTCTCTCCCACGTGCTGGAGGCTGGAGGCTTGCGGGAGGGGATCAGAGCCCCAGACTACACTTTCCCAAAAGAGGAGTTTGGGTCATCTGCTTCTGGATGCGGTCATAGACACACAGAATTCTCAGCCTTGGGAGGCACTGGTTCCTGGGTCTGAACCTCAACTCTGCTTGAGGCTTCAAAAACAGCCTCAGATGTTTTTGCATATGGCATTACTCCTTTTAATCTTTACAGCAATCCTTTGTAAGACTGAAATTGATTCTAATACCCCACTTTACGGATAAGGATCTGAGGCTTAGAGAAGCAAGGAAACCTGTCCAAGGTCACCCAGTATTAAGTCATGACATGGGAAGGATCCCAAATCCTCCCTTTTCTACTGCCCCAGGAGCCTGTCAAGAGCAGAGTGGGAAAGTCCCAAACCTCAAGGCAGAAGGTCTCTGCCTCAGTCCTAGCTCTGTTCAGCCACCAGCCAGCTGTTTCATCACAGGTCAGATTCTGAAGTTGAAATACGGGGTCTTAACTACACCCTCCAGTTCTTTCAAGTGCAGACAAACAGTTAAGATCATGGGCTCTGAGTCAGAGTCAAATCCTACCACTTTCATGTTTTTTAACTCTGAATTCTACTTATCTCCACTGTGATGAGAATTTGTGCTTTGTAAACATTCCTCTTATCCTGTCTTCAAGTGTTTTGATGCTCCTACAGCTTGGAGGCTAGCCTGCAGGCTCTGGGTAAGGACTGCCTATCAAGACCAAGCATTGTGCCTCCAGCCTTCAGAGAGGGCCAGAGTGGCAAAGCAGAGTGGCGAACATGTCCACAGCAGCCACTTTCCTGGGATTTACCCTCACAAAGATTATCCACAGCTTTGCACAGCACTGGAAATCCAGTCTCTTCTGCACCATGCCCTGTGTGACCTGGCCCCCTTCCGGCTCCCACCCCACCTCCTCCCTCATTATTCAAGCCACAACAGCCCTCCTGGGGCTCTGAATATGGGAGCTTTTCCCTGCCTTGGGCCCTTCCTGCGCCCTGTCCCCCAGGTTCCCATGTCCAAGTACCAGCTCTGAGGTCTCCTACCCAAGGTGGTCTTCTCACACCACCAAGCTCACTACTCAAACGCATGTCCAGTGAGTCGGTGATGCTATCTAACCATCTCTTCCTCTGCCACCCCCTTATCCTTTCACCTTCAATCTTTTCTAGCATCAGGGGCTTTTCCCATGACTTAGCTCTTTGCATCAGATGTTGGAAGTATGGATGTCCAGTGCTTACCTGATTTTTTTTTTTTTTTGGTCCCCACCAAACTGTCCCATGAGGATAGGTATCTGGACCATCTTGGTGATCCCTGTATTCCCAACATATAAGGAGGATTGCCTGGTATATTCAGATCAGTCGCTCAGTCGTGTCTGACTCTTTACGACCCCATGGACTACAGTATGCCAGGCTTCCCTGTCCATCACCAACTCCCGGACTTTGCTTAAACTCATGTCCATTGAGTTGGTGATGCCATCCAACCATCTCTTCCTCTGTCGTCCCCTTCTCCTCCCACCTTCAATCTTTCCCAGCTTTGGGGTCTTTTGCAGTGAGTCAGTTCTTCCCATCAGGTGGCCAAAGTATTGGAGTTTCAGCTTCAGCATCACTCCTTCCAATGAATATTCAGGACTGATTTCCTTTAGGATGGACTGGTTGGATCTTCTTGCAATCCAAGAACTCTCAAGAGTCTTTTCCAACACCACAGTTCAAAAACACCAATTCTTCAGCGCTCAGCTTTCTTTATAGTCCAAATCTCACATCCATACATGACTACTGGAAAAACCATAGCTTTAACTAGACAGACCTTTGTTGGCAAAGTAATGTCTCTGCTTTTTAATATGCTGTCTAGGTTGGTCATAACTTTTCTTCCAAGGAGCAAGTGTCTTTTAATTTCATGTCTGAAATCACCATCTGCAGTGATATTGGAGCCCCAAAAATAAAGTCTCTCACTGTTTCCATTGTTTCCCCATCTATTTTCCATAAAGTGATGGGATGATATGCCATGATCTTAATTTTCTGAATGTTGAGTTTTAAGCCAACTTTTTCACTCTCCTCTTTCACTTTCATCAAGAGGCTTTTTAGTTCCTCTTCACTTTCTGCCGTAAGGGCAGTGTCATCTGCATATCTGAGGTTATTGATATTTCTTCCAGCAATCTTGATTCCAGCTTGTGCTTCATCCAGCCCAGCATTTTTCATGATGTACTCTGCATATAAGTTAAATAAGCAAGGTGACAATATACAGCTTTGACGTACTCCTTTCCCTATTTGGAACCAGTCTGCTGTTCCATGTCCAGTTCTAACTGTTGCTTCCTGACCTGTATACAGATTTCTCAAGAGGCAGGTCAGGTGGTCTGGTATTCACATCTCTTTAAGAATTTTTCACAGTTTGTTGTGATCCACATAGTCAAAGCCTCTGGCATAGTCAGTAAAGCAGAAATAGATGTTTTTCTGAAAATCTCTTGCTTTTTCAATGATCCAACAGATGTTGGCAATTTGATCTCTGGTTCCTCTGCCTTTTCTAAAATCAGCTTGAACATCTGAAAGTTCTCAGTTTACGTACTGTTGAAGCCTGGCTTGGATAATTTTGAGCATTACTTTACTAGCGTGTGAGATGAGTGCAATTGTGCAGTAGTTTGAGCATTCTTTGGCATTGCTTTTCTTTGGGATTGGAATGAAAACTGACCTTTTCCAGTCCTGTGGCCACTGCTGAGTTTTCCAAATTAGCTAGCATTGAGTTTAGCACTTTCACAGCATCATCTTTCAGGATTTGAAATAGCTCAACTGGAATTCCATCACCTCCACTAGCTTTATTCATAGTGATTCTTCCTAAGGCCCACTTGACTTCACATTCCAGGATGGCTGGCTCTAGGTGAGTGGTATGTGCCTGTTATGTAGCAGTGCTCAATAAGTTTGTGCCAGTTAATGAATGAATGAGTGAACCCATCCATCCACCCTTCCATTGGTGTCTCTGGTTGCATTCTTATCTCCCTTCATATCTCCCTGCCAGGCCCGCTCATACTGACCCTTGGTTCCAGCTGTCTGTGGGGTCTAGGCTTCCCTCCATCTCTCGTCTCCATGGCTTGGTGCTCCGTGATATGCTGTCAATCAGTCCCACTCCTGACTTCAGGCCCAGCTCCAAGATTTCCCAGGCTGGGCTTCAAGGCCACCCATGAGAGAAGTCAGACACACAAGAAGCAATGGAAGACTACCTGCATCCCCTCCTGGCTGAGGAGAGAGGAGTCCTATCTCTTCCGGCTGAGATCTGGCTGGCTGGTCCAGGGTGGATAATTTCTAGGGATACTGGGGAGGGGGACTAAGCCTGAAGGTAGGAGGGGAGGCGGGATCTCCAAACAGCATCGCTCATCAGAAACATATGCTCCCTCCCTGATCCTTCTGGGGTCCACGTGCCTCACTCTCTTCCTGCAGAACATGACTCAGCCCCGATACCACACCACACCCAGAGGTGGGTACGGCTGACAGACTAATCACCCCCTTTGCTGTGACTCAGCGTCCCGCTCTCCCTTGCCGCCAGCCTGTCTGCCATCAGCTCATCAGAGCCATCCAGGGATGTTTACCATCACCTCCAGCCATGCATAATTCATCAGCCTCCCTCTTTCCCGTGGCCATCTTTCCCTGCCTCCCCCCATCATTCAGGCAGCTGAGTCCTCTCCCTCTGAGGGCTCTGAGAACACAGAAGCTCCTAGCTTACTGAGAAGGCTGCCTTGTGAGAAAACACCTCTACACTAGGATGGAAGGGGTGGGGGGTGGACCTGTCCTAATCCTGAATGAGACAAGTGTGCATCAGGGAGAAGCATCACCACACACCCCTGCCCCCTTCCCAGCTCCTCCCTGCCCACGGGGTCTGCTCCCATATCATCCATCCTGAAAACTCAGAAAGTCAGCAGGTCAGCCTCAGCAGGCAGGAAGGAGGCTGGGTTAGCACTGGGGAGATACTGGAAGGGATGTGACTGGGCACTCTGCTGCCTTGCTGCAGTCAATTAGCATCGACCAGTGTTCTTTCTTCAAGTGTTGCCCAGAATAGTTGCCATGTGAAGTGTGCTTTTAATTATCCCAAGGTGGTGACTTGCTGCAGCCTGACCCTGGCTGAGCCTGACAGAGTCCCCCGACCTCAGGAAGCATCTCATCCCTGGAGGCCCTCCTGCCAGGACCCGAGGGAGCTCAGTCCTCCCAGGGGGTGTGTTTAGAAGTCACCTTGAGCCCCAGGCCTGGGATGTATCTGGGAGAGCCTGAAGGGAGCCTGGGTGGGAGAGGCGGGGATTGTCACTGCACTTGATCATGGACTCCCACGGCTCACACTGGAGGAAAAGCAGCCCAGCAGGGGCAGGGACTCCTCAGGGACTCATCAACCACAAGGCATAGTGCCTCCCCCGACACCCTTTGGCGAGGGCCAGCCCTGATTCTCAAAACACAGCGACAGTGCTGCTCTGAGAATGTTGCATGTGTTGACTCACTGCATCTCACAGTGACATAGGTAGGCGTGCTTGCTAAGTCGCTTCAGTTGTGTCCAACTCTTTGCACCCTACTGGACTGTAGCCCACCAGGCTCCTCTGTCCATGGGATTCTCCAGGCAAGAATACTGGAGTGGGTTGCCATGCCCTCCTCCAGGGGATCTTCCAACCCAGGGATCCAACCTGAGTCTCATGTCTCCTGTGTTGGCAGGTGGGTTCTTTACCACTAGTGCCACATGGGAAACATAGGTATAGTCCTGATCATTTTAGAGAGGAGGGAACTGAGGCACAACCAGGCCATCAGTAGCATGCTCAGAGTCATACAGCTGGAGGGCAGCATGGCTGGGATTAAATCCAGGAGGGCCCAGCTCCAGGGATGCACTGTTAACAACGGCATCCCCACAGCCCCTCACCTGTAGCTCTAGGCAACCACTAATCTGCATGGCATCTTCATAGATTTGCCTAATCCTGACATTTCATATGAACAGAATCATACCATATACCTGGATTCTTTCACTTAGCATGTCGATTTCAAGGAACATCTATGTTATAACATGTATTTGTACTTCATTCCTATTTGTGTCTGAGCATCCAATCCCAAAGAAAGGTAATGCCAAAAAATGCTCAAACTACTGCGCAATTGCACTCATCTCACACACTAATAAAATAATGCTCAAAATTCTCCAAGCCAGGCTTCAGCAATACAAGAACCGTGAACTTCCAGATGTTCAAGCTGGTTTTAGAAAAGGCAGAGGAACTAGAGATCAAATTGCCAACATCTGCTGGATCATGGAAAAAGGAAGAGAGTTCCAGAAAAACATCTATTTCTGCTTTATTGACTATGCCAAAGTCTTTGACTATGTAGATCACAATAAACTGTGGAAAATTCTGAAAGAGATGTGAATACCAGACCACCTGACCTGCCTCTTGACAAATCTGTATACAGGTTAGGAAGCAACAGTTAGAACTGGACATGGAACAGCAGACTGGTTCCAAATAGGGAAAGGAGTATGTCAATGCTGTATATTGTCACCTTGCTTATTTAACTTCTATACAGAGTACATCATGAGAAACGCTGGGCTAGAAGAAGCACAAGCTGGAATCAAGATTGCCGGGAGAAATATCAATAACCTCAGATATGCAGATGACACCACCCTTATGGCAGAAAGTGAAGAGGAACTAAAAAGCCTCTTGATGAAAGTGAAAGAGGAGAGTGAAAAAGTTGGTTTAAAGCTCAACATTCAGAAAATTAAGACCATGGCTTCAGGTCCCATCACTTCATGGGAAATAGATGGGGAAACAGTGGAAACAGTGGCTGACTTTATTTTTCTGGGCTCCAAAATCACTGCAGATGATGACTGCAGCCATGAAATTAAAAGACACTCCTTGGAAGAAAAGTTATGACCAACCTAGACAGCGTATTAAAAAGCAGAGACGTTACTTTGCCAACAAAGGTCCATCTAGTCAAGGCTATGGTTTTTCCAGTGGTCATGTATGGATGTGAGAGTTGGACTATAAAGAAGGCTGAGCGCTGAAGAATTGACGGTTTTGAACTGTGGTGTTGGAGAAGACTCTTGAGAGTCCCTTGGACTGCAAGTGGATCCAACCTGTCCCTCCTAAAGGAGATCAGTCCCGGGTGTTCATTGGAGGGACTGATGTTGAAGCTGAAACTCCAATACTTTGGCCACCTGATGCAGAGAGCTGATTCATTTGAAAAGACCCTGGAGCTGGGAAAGATTGAGGGCAGGAGGAGAAGGGGGCAACAAAGGATGAGAGAGTTGGATGGCATCACGGACACAATGGACATGGGTTTGGGTGGACTCTGGGAGTTGGTGATGGACAGGGAGGCCTGGCATACTGTGGTTCATGGGGTCGCAAAGGGTCGGACATGACTGAGTGACTGAACTGAACTGGGGGCTTCCCTGGTGGCTCAGATGATAAAGAATCCGCCTGCAATTCAGGAAACCTGAGTTTCATCCCTGGGTTAGGAAGATCCCCTGGAGAAGGGAACAGCTATGGACTCCAGTATTCTGGCCTGGAGAATCCCATAGACAGATGAACCTGGTGGGCTACAGTCTGTGAGGTCACAAAGAGTCAGATACAACTAAAGGACTAACGCACACAGTATTCCATTGTCCAGCTAGACCACATTTTATGCTCATTAGCTGAGGGACGTTTGGGTTGTCTCCAGTTTTTGGTGATCATGAATAACTCTATTAAGAACATCTGTGTACAAGTGTTATATAGAAATATGTCTTTATTTGTCTTGGATATGTATTTAGAAATGGAGTTTCTGGGTTATGTGATAACTCTATGTTTAACCTTTTGATGAAGCATCGATGTTTTCCCAAATGACTGCACCATTTTTCATTCTCACCAGCAGGGTGTGAGAGTTTCATCAGATGGGATGAGAGATGGTGTCACACCCTCACCAACATTCACTCTTC
The DNA here is from genome assembly GCF_019923935.1 of Bubalus bubalis. Taxonomy (NCBI): domain Eukaryota; kingdom Metazoa; phylum Chordata; class Mammalia; order Artiodactyla; family Bovidae; genus Bubalus; species Bubalus bubalis. The sequence goes on along the minus strand of NC_059159.1, from coordinate 46,903,844 downwards.
TTTGTCTGCTTTATTAGAGCCAGCTCTCTGTGGAGCTGTATCTCCTTGTGGGTTTTGATTTGCGTTTCCCTAATGGCTCATGATCTCGAGCATCCTTCCATGTGCTTATCAACCATTTATATATCTTCTAAGAAGAAATGTCTCTTCAGATTCTTTGTTCATTCTTTAATTGGGTGACTTGTCTTTTTATAATTATGTTGTATGAAAGGGAAAGTCGCTCAATCATGTCCAACTCTTTGTGACCCCATGGACTATACAGTACATGGAATTCTCCAGGTCAGAATACTGGAGTGGGTAGCCTATCCCTTCTCCGGGGGATCTTCCCAACCCAGGGATTGAGCCCAGGTCTCCTGCATTGTATGAGTTCTTTATATATTTGGAATATGATACCCTTACCAGGTATATGGTTTGCAAATATATTATTATATCTTGTGGATTCTTTTCACTTTCTTGATAGTGTTCTTTGCAACATAAAAAAAAGCATTTTGATAAAGTCTGATTTATCTTCTTTTTTTGTTTGTGTATTTGGTGCCATAACTGAAAACTGTTGTGTGATTTAAGGTCATAAAGATTTTGCCTTTATTTATTCAGCCTTTACATTTAAGTCTTTAATCTATTTTGAGTTAATTTTTTTATTCAGTATGAGGATGGGGTCTCGCTTTATTTTGCCAGTGGCTACCCTATGTCCCATGCCATTTGTTTTTGTAAATAAAGTTTTATTGGAACAGAAAATACCCATTCATTTACATATTATAAGGCTGCTTCCACGATGATACAGTGGCAGAGTTGAGGAGTTATAGAGACTACAAGGCTTATAAGGTTGAACTAGTAACTGTATCAACATTCACATAAATAAATAAATTGCTGTCCCCTGCTTTAAATATTGTCAAATAGATAAATAAGTGAGTAAATAAAATTTAATTAGTATATAAATGTATGACTATTAATAGTACTTTCATAGCACAGAGGAAAAATGTTCCTAGCTCTTGCTAAGAGCAAACAGCATCAGTGCCTTATAGTAGAACAACTTTCTCACATGGAAACCATGAACCTGGAGATGTGAGTTCAAGTCTCAGCTTTGCGCCTTATTTAAGTCTTCTTGAGAAGGAACCATTAATGTCATTCTCCCTAAATCCCATGTCCCTGGACTGCTTTCAGAAGGTGCTAACCATGCCAGAGCTCTGGTGCAGCTGGGGCATTTGAATCCCTCTTTGCATGTTCCCATCTGCCTGTCAGCATGCTGCTCACGGGGATCCCCGAGTCTGAGGATGCAGAGGTGAGCACAGGGAGGCAAGTTCTGTGGCTTCTTTATGTAGCAAGTGATGAGCGCTGCTTATCTGTCCATGAGGGTCCAAAAACCACTGTGTTTGCCCTCCAAGAGCCATCTCCCCAGTGGAACCTCAGCTCCTCAGGAGACCAGTACTCCTTCCCTGTGTCCTGTTGCCTGCCTGCCTTCACAATCAATCTCAAAACCTTTCTAATTGGGCTTTTGCTTGGCCCTTTGTTAAAATGTCCCACAGATGCTAAAAGAGCTTGGTCTTGGGACTCTGACAGTGATGGTTTCTCGTCTTCTTTTCCTTGTGACTAGCTCCGCAACCTTGGCACGTTCACTTTATGCTCTTTGAGCCTTAAGTTCGTCCTCTGAGGAATGGGGAGAATGATCGATCTATAAGGTTATTGTAAAAATTGACAGAAATAGCCTAAATAAAACATCATCCTGTAGGTCCTGGTGTGTTGGAGGGGAACAGGAAATACGAATCGTTGACAAATTCATCTCGCTCTTAAAAGTGGTTAATCCTCAGCGAAACTGACCCAGGTAGAGCAGCAAATATATGAATTTTCCATTAAGCTTTTTCTGTCCCTCTTTAAGTGTTTGTTCCTCCTTCTGTGCTCATGTAACATGTCATATCTTCATTGCAGAATTTTTGCCCTAAATCTCTGTCTCCTAGATAATAATTGTCTTCAAATAACCAAGGTCTAGAATAGTAGCTGGCACATAATGCTCTCAATAAATGTCTGAATGTCAGTATTCACTTGATGGATTCTTTTCTTCCCACATGACAGATGTGTCCTAAGGACCACACATCCAGAAATCACTGGGATCCAAACAAACAATGTTCTTTGGGTCCAAGGTTGCTACTCTAAGGTAATGGGAGGATCAGACAAAATTCAAGAAGTACATTTCAGTGACCAACTCTTTCTTAAGACTTGGAATAGATTTTGTGAACCGTGATCTCCATGTCGGACATGACTGAGCGACTGAATTGAACTGAACTCCATGTCTAGGTCCATGGCATTTCTAGACCTCATCTTTCCACCCAGTTCATTCAGGCCTGCCCCAAGAAGTGCAGAGATCATTTCTGGAGCCCACCTTTTATGGAACAGTTGGTAACTGGAGAGTGTTCAAGGAAGCAAACAGAAAGATGAAATTCAGGAGCAGCCAAAAGAAATATGAGATCGCAAGAAATTAGAAAGAAAACTCAGGAAACCTGGATAGATGGAAATTTAAAATACATATACTTTTTGATCCCAAAAATCTCGCTCCTAGGAATTCATCCTAAGGAATAATCATGTAAGTAGCCAAAGATAAATGCAGAAGCATTTTCATGGAAACATTGTTTTTTAAAAAGACATATATGTATAATACAATTGGCAACAACCAAAAATTCCATCAATAGAACACTATGGAGCTATCCATACACTAAAACATGAAGCAGACATTAAAAACGATGAATTTAGGAACTTTCATAAACTGATGTGGGATGTGTACATTGGTACAGAAAGGTGGCAATTTCACTCCTAGGTATTTACCTGAGAAAGATCTTTATACGTGTACCAAAAGGAATGCACAAAGCATTTCTATATGTAATGGCCCCAAACTGGAGACGGCCTAGAAGTTCATCAGCATTGAAATGGATAAATCAATTATTATGTAATCATACATTGGAGCACTATACAAATAAAAAGGAAGGACAGCTACACTGAACTGTAGATCAAACCAGTCAATCCTAAAGGAAATCAACCCTGAATGTTCCTTGGAAGGACTGATGCTGAAGCTCCAATACTTTGACCACCTGATGTGAAGAGCTGACTCTCTGGAAGAGACCTTGATGCAGGGAAAGACTGAGGGCAGGAGGAGAAGGGGGTGACATGTTGGATGACATCACTGACTCAATGGGCATGAGTTTGAGCAAGCTCCGGGAGATGGTGATGGACAGAGAAGCCTGGCGTGCTGCAGTCCATGGGGTCACAAAGAGTTGGGCACAACTGAGTGACTGAACAACAACAAACACCCAGCTACGTAAATGCGTCTTACAAAATGCTGGGCAAATAAGCCAACACTGAAGAATCCATAGTGTACAACTCCTTCCATGTGAAGTTCAAAATCAGCTAAAATTAATGTATATTTGAAGTCAGGGGAATGAATATGCTTGGAGAGAAGGGATGGGGTAGTGATTAGGAGGGGTTATGAGAAAACTGGATGAGAAGGAGAAAGGGTTGCAATAGTCTGTGTATTGTTCTCAGTGGTGGTTGCATTATTTGTGGGCTTTTCTGTATTTTCTCGGAGAAGGGTATGGCAACCCACTCCAGTGTTCTTGCCTAGAGAATTCCATGGATAGAGGAGCCTGGCAGGCTATATATTCTATTTCAATAAAATACAAAAGTTTAAGAAATTCGCCATCTCTTAGGCGAAAGTAGATTATGAAACTACATATTTTTTATTAATTTTTATTAGAGTATAGTTGCTTTACAAGGCTGTGTTAATTTCTGCTGTATAGCAAAATGAATCAGCCATACATATACATTTCCCCATCCCTTTTGGACTTCTTTACATTCAGGTCGCTACAGTGCATTAAGTAGAGTTCCCTATGCTATATAGTCTCATTAGCTATCTATTTTATACATAGTACCAATAAGTGTATATGTATCAATCCCAAGGGAGTTTGGGATTGACAGGTATACTCTGCTATATTGAAAATGGATAACCAAGAAGGGTCTACTGTAGAGCACAGGGAACCCTGCTCAATGTTATGTGACGATGTAAAAGAATATGTGCATGTATATGAAGAACTGAATCACTGTGCTCTACACATGCAACTAACACAACATTTTTAATCAACTGTACTCTAATATAAAATAAAACATTAAAAAAATTATGTAATAATAGCTCATTTAGGCAAAAAAAGGAAAATGAACCCTGAATGGAAAATCCTGGAAAGATGCACCAAGATAGTTAAGAGTGGCTCTAGTCAGACAGAGAAGTTTCACTTGCTGCCTTGTAGATTTCTATACTGTTGAATTTTTTACAGTACATATTACTTTTTACACATAGAGAAGGTGCTTCTATTGTGAAAGATGAAGAAAGCGGAGCCCTAATTCTGCCAGGTTGCTCGGTTGGTCAGCCCAGGGGAAACTGAGTAGAATGAGACTTATAATTCATGTAACTGAAGCTACCTCCTGCAGCTCCTGACCACAGCCTGCTGTCAATGCGCGTTCTCCAACCTGGGGCATCAACATCTTTAACGCATCACCCCAGGTCCCCCAACTTTATTCCTGTTCATCTTCTCAGTTGCTAGGCAATATGTAATTAAATTTTGGAAAGCCTTTTCCACCCTGGATATATTATCCTGGAAATTGGACTTTGCATCTGGCAGTCTTAGAAAGCAAAATTCCACTCCCCTCAGCACCCCCACCCTCTGGCTTGCAATTGACTCACAATTTAATTAAAAAGATTCCAGGGACATCTGGTCTCCTTTTCTAGGAGTGCATTTGCAGTTGGCTTTCCTGGCATGTTTTTGTTTGCAAGCCATGGATTTATTTACAGAGGCAGAGACTCATTTTCCTCTCTTAGGTGTATCTTTGTGGTCTTTATTAACGCTGTGTTTTGTAAGCTGTGATCATTCCTCTGCGTTCCTCTCCTAATGGTCTGTTTTCCCCTGTGTTTCGCTCAGTCACTGAGGGACCTGATGCCACTCAGATGCCTGCCACCCTGCTGACCCCGCCCAGGGTACAAGGTGCCTGTTCACTGCTGGGGGATCCAGAACATAGCCCCTACCCACCGCACCCCCCTACCCATCCCCAGCCCCCATGCCCCTTGCCATCAAAAGATCAACATCAACATCTTTGGTTGGCATTTTCTTTCCTAGGCACAAAATAAATACAGAAAGAGCTTTTAGAGAGAGAGATGCATGGCAGAGGAGAGTGGGGAAGACTGAACCAGAAGCTGGCTGGGTGATTTCTGGCAACCACTTCCCCTTTCTGAGCATCTGTTCCACCTGTAAAATAGGTAGTTGGACTTAACTAGCACAGAGTCGGACACGACTGAAGCAACTTAGCAGCAGCAGCATTTCCAAAAATCAACTTCTTTTATATGTGCATGATTTGCTCTGTATCTGCATACCTCCTATACTATTATTCATACAATAATAGTATTATTGTATTATTCATACAATTTTTCTTTAAATTGACTCTCTTTTTTCCCCTTCATGTGTGTATTTATAATGGGAACCTTAAATCACTATATAAAAGGTAAAATATTATCGTTCACCATGAATAGAGGGTAACTGTAAAAATGAGTATAATGAAAACAAAACAGCGCTTCTAGCTTGTAGCTCGGTGTTGTTTTCTTCCAAGGCTCTGTGCCCGACACTTGTTCTCTCTTCGTTAAAAAGGAAAATTAGCAAATATTTACTTGTAAGAGGCATGTTAATACCACTTTGAGACTTTACCTGTAGATAATACCGGAAGGACTGAAAGAGAGCTGAGAAGGAAATCAGTGCCTGATTACAGGATAATAAAAAAAGAACAGTGACCTCGGTAATCTTGAAAGTCCTTTCTGGTTCTAGCAATCATGGGAGAATTAGCTGAGGCTAATTACAGACTCTAGGAGTTGATGTTGAGTCCATTTCTGCCAGGCTTTCTCTGAGTTCTGACCACCTGTGAGCATGGGTGCCCAGGGAGGAGATGCTGTTAAGCAATATCTTTGATTAATCATTAATTCATTCATTCATTCAGCTATGGAAGGCCTGGTTGGGTATTATGGGACGAGCTGGGGACACCTAAGTCAATGTGAGTTCAAATATGGGTCTGCCACTTACTATCTTACCCTACATACATTTTTGCACCTATTTCTCATCTAACGATTGGGATTAAGACGACTTATATGTGAGATGCTTCTGTAAGGATTAAGTGGAATTGTATCTTCTTTAGTCCTGAGCATTCACAGTCTTGTGGGGAAGACGGAATCATAAAATTAAGCCAGCAGGGCAGCAGCGGAGACACAGATGCAGAGAACAGACTTGCGGACACGGAGGGAAGGCTAGGGTGGGCGAACTGAGGGGGCAGCATTGAACACGTGCATTGCCATGTGCGGAAGTGGACGGCAGGTGGAAATGTCCTGTGTGGTGCGGAGAGCTCAAATCCAGTGCTCTGTGACAACCCAGAAGGTTGGGACAGGGTGGGAGGTGGGAGGGAGGTCAAAGAGGGAGGGGACATCCAGTACCTGCGGCTGATTCGTGTTGGTGTATGGCAGAAATCAACACAACATTGTAAAGCAACTACCCTCCAATTAAAAAAGAAATACATTTAAATAAAAAAACCCTAAACCAGAATACAGTGTGTTCCAGATATTGAGAGGATGTGACACAGTGTTTGGAGAACCCTGAGGATGGAGCAGCTGACGCTGCCGTGGACTTCATTTTCCCTGAGGCTTCATTTTCACTGATCTTGAAGAGAGGGGTTTCTTTCAAGGGAAAGATCACAGAAATGAAATACAGGGCAGAAAGAAAGCTTGAGGAAGGGCTGAAGGCAGTGGGACATGTGACCTAAGTCCAGAGAGCAGTGTGGTACAGATCAGACACTGGGGCCAGCTGATGCAGGAGAGACCAGAGAGGTGGGGAAGGGCTGCATGTACAAGGAGTTAAATGCCACCTTGCTTATGCCACCATCTCCACCTGCTCCTTATTGCTTTTGCCACTGGGCCTGAGTCAGAGGGAATTGTTGCTGAGGGTCCCTATGCAGGGATATTTCATATATTGTAGCAAGAAACCATTTCTGGTCACAGCAGTATCTGAGTAAAAGTGCAGAACTTTGCTATGGAAAAGCAGTAGTGGAAGACAAATGTGGAAATGTATTCCTTTCACCCAATCAGTGGCGATCCTCTAGGAAGAGGATGGGATGGGAGGTATTCACCATAGATACAGGAGGGGGAGAAAGAGGATAAGAAGGAAAGAGGCAGGCTACTCCGAGTCTTTGCCTAAACAAAAGGCATGTTTTATAGTTTTCATAATGATTCTCCTGTACTCTCTGCATTTCTAATGCAAGGGAAATGCTTGGTTATTAGATGCATGAGCCTCAGCAAACCTCAGTCACCTCACATTTAGAATGGGAATAATCATCTCTGGATGGCTTCTATGGAAGGGCCACCATGAAGCTCAAAATTAAGGAATGCATGTGAAACTATTTCAAAAGCTGTAAAGCCCCACAATCAATGTGAAAAAGTATTCCATAGCTGTGATGTTACTGCGTAAACAATTTTGAATCCTGTATTTTTCATTTCACATTGGGCCCTAAACAGATCCCACGTTTCTGGAAACTCTTTATACAATGCTGTCTTTTTAATGACTTCCTTCCATCCCATAAAGTGGGTATGACCTAAGTTACTTAAACACTCCCTATTACTGGACATTAAGATTGTTTTCAATTTTATGCTCTCAAGTCTAATGTAAAAATACCCACCTCTGTACATACAAGGGGTTTTGTTCCTTTTTAATATCTCAGATGGTTATCTTGGCATAGAAGAATTATCATGGTAAAAAGGAATGAACAATTTGCAGATTTTGATTCAGATGGACAGATTGTGCTTCAGAAGGATGGTGCTAGTTCAGACTCCCACATGTAGTACATGAGTATGGGCCCTGGATTTTCTGTGACCGAGGCTGTAAACCCCTGAGGATGGGGACCCCACCTTAATTGCTCATTCTTGCACCCCCCGCTTCCAAGGCAGTGTGGGAAATGTCACTGGGACACACCCATTACTGCTGATAGAGTAAATGGTCCACTGGGGTGTCCCTCACCAGACATGCACCTGTTTACGGGCCAGACTAACTTTGAACATCATGGTGGTGGTGGTGGTTTAGCTGCTAAGTAATGTCTGACTTTTGTGACCCCAGGGACTGTAGCCCACCAGGCTCCTCTGTCTGTGGGATTTCCCAGGCAAGAATACTGGAGTGGCTGCCATTCCTTCTCCAGGGCATCTTCCCGACCCAGGGATCGAATCCAAGTCTCCAGCATTGCAGGCAGATTCTTTACCGACTGAGCCACCAAGGAAGCCCTAACTTTGAACGTCATAATGACAGGGAAAAGCATATCCTGAAAAATATGCACTTGTGCTATGGAATCAAAACTCAATAAAAATGTCAGCATAGCAAGAAGTCTTAGAAGGCTCTGCTATGATTACACCATTCTGGTATTAGCTACCATATCATACCTGGGGAATTACTCAACCCATGGTCTAGCTTCTTAGAAACAAGTAACTTTCACATTGTGTACAATATAGAAAGGTTTGGAAAGAAGTGATCAGATACATAATTGCTCAGCCTAAGCTTTTCAATAACTTCAGCATTTCATTCTCATTTCTGGGTAGAGTATATGCCCCCCAGAAAGGAGACGCATTCAATCCCTTGAATCTGACTGCATAGGCCGTGACTACCCTGTCCCAGAAAGATCAGCTCAAGAAATGAAGGTAGTGCATATCCTGTGACTTCATATCTCAAGCTCAAAAACTCTGAGCAGCCTACCCTTCTCCTCCCCATCATCTCTGCTTGCAGAGAAGAAAGTGAAAGGAAGGGCTCGTGTTTATTGAGCAGGAATTATGCCTTACCTCATTTCATCCTTAATGAGGTAAGGATTTTTTCATCCTTAGAAAAAATCAAGAATATAGGTACCATAATCTCCATGTCAAAGATGAGGAGAGCAGAGCTAAGCCATCCTCAGAGCCTCTCCTCCCAGCTGGCAGGTGGCAGAGTCAGAATGCTGATGCCATGACCCCACACTGCTGTCCCCAAGTCCCTCTGATGGCACGTAAGGAACATATGTAAGGAAAAACACCCCCACATTATCCTTGGTTCACATCATCCCTCTCTTTGCCAACTGTGATTTTTGGATTTGCTGATTTCCAACCCTTACCTTCTTACTCACTCTGCCTTTGGAGGCCTTTTCCTAGCAGACCCAGTTAATGGGGACCTTGTCTACACTTAAGATTGTCAACTGCTCCCAGTGTGACTGGGTGAGTCACTTAACCTCTTGACTTAACTTCAGTTGAGAAAGTGACACCCCCACCTCTTTTCTGACCTATCTTCCTTCCATCCTCCCCTTTGCCATCACCGATTCCTTTCTTTCCCTCTTTCTTTCAACACATCTTTGCTGAATGCCTACCAAGCACTGAACGTTGGGCTAGACTGTACTGGGCTGCAGACAGAACTAGGAATTAAAGCCACGGTTTCTGGACGTGGAGAACCTCCTTTGTACATTTTTGATCTGGAGCAAGTCATTCACCATGATTACTTCTTTTCAAAAAAAGTTTTGGCTGCCCCACACAGCGTGCACAATCTTAGTTCCCAGATCAGGATCGAACCAGCGCCTCCTGCAGTGGAAACGTAGAGTCTTAACCACTGGACCACCAAGGAAGTCCTAACCATTATTACTTCTTGTATTGAGGTGAAATTCACATAAATAGCACGCTATTATTTTTCTTTGTTTCTTATCTCATGCTTTTTAAAACTGTTAGGGGGATTTAAGCATGTGGGGGATTTAAGCATGTGGAGGATTTAAGCATTAGGGGGATTTAAGCCAGCCACCTAAAACCTGGCACAATGAATGACCCATAATACACACTCTGTGAATGCTAATTCCATGAATGAATAGGTTTTATTCTCCCAAGGACAGTTTCAGTTCCTGGACAGTCTGGGCCATGTCAGTATCGGAGCTGGAAGGGACCTTGATGAATTTCTCAGTCAGTTCATTCATGTGGCTGAACAGGGGCTCAAAGATCACGCAGTCAGTGACAGGACTGGTCTCCCTACAACCACAGTGTGCACCCCCTTCCTTGTGTCCAGCATGGGGCAATGGTTGCCACGACCTTCAACAACCTGTATATGCTGTTCTAGAAATTAGGACCCAGATGAATCAACAGAGATGCGTATTATCCCTGGAGATTCCTAGAGGGAGCCCAAAGGTCTCATGGACAGAGCTCTTCCTTCTTCTCTTCCTGATCCAACCTCCAGGGAAGGCACTTGAAGCTCGCGTGATGGCCGCAGAGCACCCAGGAGGTCAGAGAGCAGCAAAGGTGCCCCAGAGAGCCGCCCAGCCCCCAGCTGCCCAGGGGGGCTCAGGCTGCCTTTGATTTTTGAAGATGAATCAGCTGTGAAGCTGCTTCCACTAACCCTGGTGTTAATGAGGTCTTTGAACTAAACAAAATTCATATCTGTAGCTGAGAGCACAAAGGGAATTGCACCTGGGTTAACAGCACAGAGACCTTCGTTAGCCATTTCTCTGTAACCAGCAGGCTGGGCCCGGCAGGGTGGCCACACAGAGGTGTATAGAGAGGGGACTTGCTATGGCGGAGATGTCATTGCAGATGTTTCTCGTTTCCCTGTACGAGATGTGGTTCCCTTATCTGTAGAGAGAGGTTTGTGTTCTCCCCTTTGTAGGTTGTTTGCTTACTTGCACAAATTAACACATGCCACGTGTGTGGGGCAGTGTCTTCCTCTGAGTAGGTGACCTAAAATGAAAAAGAAATGTGGACGTGGGGTAGGGCCGAGCCTGGAGGGGGTTCCTTGGGAATGTAGAATGGTGTCTACCCACCTGCCTATGGGAATTCTGCAGAGGATCCGAGCTCAGAGTCCTCCCAGGACTCAGCACCCCCACAGGTGTTACCTGAACTGTCCTTGACACTCACTCAACAGACCCTTGATCCTAAGCCTGAGAAGCTGGACCGCACTTTGCTGTTATGGATGTTGACCCTGAACGAGCACTTGCTAAGTCCTGGCTTGGTTCCGGGTCAGTCCATGTACCATAGCAGAAAGAGAATCAGAACACCAAAACCCAGAGAGGGTAAATGATGAACCCCAGGTCCCACAGCCATCTGGGAGCAGATCAGGGTCTCCAGTCTGGGGTTGGCTAACTCTCAGCTATTTCCCTGCCATGACAAGGAGCACATTATGCTCATGTACTCATGTACACAGGGGGATCTCAGAGTATCATTCCCTCCCTCCCCACTTCCATCATCCCATCTACCTTCCCAAGCTCCTTGCCTTGGCCAGTTGGTTTATCCACAAACATCTCTCTCTTGGCCAGACTTTCTGCTTCCTGCATGCCCTTCCACGCCTCCCCTTCTCCATCTTAGAGGAAGAACACCGGTTACTCATCTAGTTGCCTAATTCAACTGTCTTCCCAGCAGGACCCTGAGTCAGAGGTTCCTCCTGCTTCCGTTGGTGAACAGCAACCAGAGGGAAGTGGGGAAGCAGCAGCCCCACCCAGCCCCAGAGACAGCAAAGAGCTTTCTGAACATCAGCCGCCCCCAGCTAACACACACGCGCAGGGGAGGACAACCCCATAAGGGGAAAGCTCATCCCAGGCTGATGACAAATGGGAGCTGGCCATGCGTGTGACAGAGGTCCCCAGATCTCAGCCCCAGCTGACTCAGCTGTGTACACACACCATTCGAACCATCCATGGAGGACGCTTGTTCAAGTGTCTTCCGCTTGGAACATCTGGACAGCATGTGCAGCACCTCTGCTCATTCTGCAGCTTCTCCTGTAGAGAAACCACCTCCCCGAACCCACTGGCGCGAGCACCGTTGAGTCCCGAGGCATCCTTCTCTGACCCAGGGTTCTGCTGTCCTCAATGGAACAGAGGCACGCGATTATGCGCAGGCCCCGGGCATGCGCATTGAGCACCTATGCACTTAAGTGCCAAGTACACCAGCTCCCCCTAGAGTTACATCACTGCACAGCGTGCTCTGGGGTGTGCGCATGCACACAGATACATATGTATGTGGTTGCACATAACCCACACACCTGCACCAGTACAGGCCACACCGTGCATCTCAACCAGTAATAAAGACAACTGACTTTGTAGGGAGAACCCCTCTAAAGAGTCCACTCAAGAGCTTTGTGAATATGCAGAAGTGGTTTTTCCATTGGTTGAAAGAACTGTATCCTTATTGGAAGGCAGCAGAGATAGGGAAAGAAACATGGTTTTGCAGTCAGGCGGCCCTGAATGTGAATGCTGACTCCCCAGGCATCCCGGAAAAGTCACTTAACCTTTCTGTATTTCCATTCCTAGGCCATAAAATCCAAAGCGTTGATGTACATTGGGTTTTCCCCGTGGCTCAGATGGTAAAGAACCCGCCTGCAATGTGGAAGATCCAGGTTCAATCCCTGGGTCGGGAAGATCCCCTGGAGAAGGGAATGGCTACCCACTCCAGTATTCTTGCCTGGAGAATCCTCATGGACAGAGGAGCCTGGTGGGCTACAGTCCATGGGGTTGCAAAGAGTTGGACAAGGCTGAGAAAACTAACACTTTCACTAATGTACACTGGACTTGGGTGTGGATTGAGATAACCCATGTAATATCCAGCACTGTGCCTTCACATAGAGGGTGCTTGGACACCAGCTCCCTCCTGCCATTCTTTCCCCACCTGTATTAGGTGGCCAACAGCCTCCAATCATCAATAGGAAGGGGAGCATAGGTCATCCTGAGGCCAGTGGAGAAGGTTAAGCTAATATCTACCTGTCCCCTGCTGCCCCTGTAGGTCTTCTTCCCCACTATAGGAGACTATAATCCACACTGATCAAGGATAAAGACTCAGAGAAAAAGTTGCTGCTCCACTGATTTCTAGGGTTTTATGTATCCAGAAGATTCAATAAGGACTGAGCCTCTTTGGCAAAGGGCCTCATTTCTCTCCCAGCTTTCCTTATTAAAAAACAGCCACACTTGATGATGGATGGAAGCAGGGCTCCTCGCTGTGCTTGCACGGCCAGCTGGCTGACTAGCATCCTTGCTCTGCTGAAACTCAGAAGAGAAGCTGAGTTGATTTGGTCCAAGTGTTGCGGGCCAGGCCTGAGTCACTGGTGCAGGTTAGGGGCACTGGGAGCTACACATCTTGTGTTTGGTGTGCATCCCAGTGCAAGGGCGACTGGTAGCTGGGTGGAGCCTCTCATCTGACTCCTGGAGGTGGACACTCTGGCTTCAGCCTTGGAGATGGGACTTCTCAGAACTTCTCTTTGAGTTATTCTTTTCAATTTCCCACCATTACTCTGTGGACTGAGCAGATCGGGTGTTATCCCATTTGGGAGATGCACAAACTGAGTTTTCTAAAAGGCTGATCATCCTTTTAGAGAAGTAGCTCTCTGCTGTGGATTGTTTTGCTCCCCCAGGGGACATATGGCAATGTCTGGAAACATTTTTGGTTATCACGACTGCGGGAGATTCTGGCATCTCCTGGAGAGAAGCCAGAGATGCTGCTAAACATCCTACAAGGCTTAGAACAGCCCCCACAATGCAGAAGTACCCAGTCCAAATAAGTCAATAGTACTGAAGCTGAGAACCCCGATTTACATCTTCAAACGTGTCTGCATCTTCTAGAATAAGAAGTGTGGGGTTTAGAGAGAGACCTTTCTTTTTGTTGTTTCTGTTTTTTGTATTTGAAAACTGGCACTGAGTTAGACAGGAGGCTTCCTTCGCTTTCACACTGGACGCCCCGTCAGAAAGGCTAACTCCCATCAGCTTCTCCCAGGGTCGCCCCAGCATCATTGTCTCTGCCGTGCCAGCCCTGTCTTCTTGGCTGGTGTAAGGACAGTGCAGGAAGGAGTCCTCCTTGGGCACTGTGAGTGCTTGCTCTTGCCCTGTCCCAGTGGTTCAAGGAGGAGGCAGTTCCTCCCATCACCCTCGATTTCTGGAAGAGAACTTTGAAGTCATTTGGTTCCCTGCACCCTTCTTCAGATCTCCATCTTTTAGAGATGGAGAAAGGGAGGCCCAAGGTCTCTTGGTACCAATAGAACCACATCTTTTAACTCCCCAACCAAGGCTCTTTCCACAGCATCCTCTGCCCATCCACCCAGACCCCTAGTGCCAACTGATGCTGGATGTGGTTTTCCCAATCCTGCCCTGGGCTGGAACGACCAGGTCCTAGTCATTTTGCTGGGATTGGGAGGTCTGGGCTCAGGTAAATGCCATGAAATGCTACAGGCCAGGAGTGCCAGGAAATAATGTGATCCAATGACCTGAGCAGAAAACTCAGGCTCGTTCTGGTAACAGCAGCTCCGGATGCCCGGGGGCTCAGAGCAGAACACCTGCAACTTTTGATAGATTCCATTCTGTCTCGAGAACCAGCAACAATTTTACCCGCAGAAAATATGACTCTATTATATGCTTGCTCTCCAATCACAACCCAGAGAAAACATGCCCATGAACAAGCACCCCCCCCACACTCTGAAAACAAAACCCAACAACAGGCTGTCAGACTGAGCACATCCACAGTTTTCAAGTTCTCCCCTTAATATCTATTTGCTATTGTTCGCTCCCTTTGTCATCGGTGGGTACGTGCTAGCAGACGAGTGGTAATTGCTGCCAGGGGCTTAAGGAAATTTATGCGAGAAGAACTAAACATGAAAAAAAAAAAAAGGTATCCATTAACTGTTTTTCTGGGTGTTGGGGAAATGAGAGCAAATAGGGGATGGAGCCCGAGGTACTGTGGTCCAGGTCATTGCATTTCAATCTTTATTTCACTTTTTAAAATTTCATTTATTTGGCTTCACTGGATCTTAACTTGCAGCATGCAGGATCTTTGATCTTCATTTCATCGTGCAAACTCTTAGTTGTAGCATGCGGGATGTAGTTCCCTGACCAGGGATCAAACCCCGGTCCCCTGCATTGGGAGGGCAGAGTCTCAGCCACTGGACCATCAGGGAAGTCCCGCACTGTACCTTCTCTTCAATGGATGCTCAGAAGGTCTCCTGAATGTACAGTTTAGTGAGATGAAGTGGCTGTGACACAGGCGTGTTTGTCTGCACAGCCTGATCCCCTGCCACTCCTCCCCAGCCTCAACCCTGATTCCCAAACCCCAGCCTGCCATCATTCCTGCTTATTTGGAGCACCAGGGAGAACAGTGGTGAGGCAGCGGGAGGCACAGTTGGACACGAAGCTGTGATAAGGCTGGGGCTGTCTCTCAGGATGTGTTTCTTGCAAGAAACAACACACCTTTCATGTATCGGAATTCAAAACACAGTTTGAGTCCCTGCTGCCTCTGACTTTGTAATTGCTCAGAACTCTAACAGCATCTGCTGATTTCTCTGCCTCCATCCTTAGCTCCGTCCAATCCCCACTGCAGCAAGAGTGACCGCCCTAAAATGCAAATCAGGTCAGCTCCCTCTTTGAATGAATTTCTTCTTGGCTCCCTATTGCCTTTCAGATACATTCCAGTCTCTTTTGCACAGCAGGAAATGTTTTGTTTGCCGGAGTCCCGCTTTCTTGTCCAGACTCAGAGATTTCTATTCCCGTTCTCCAGTCTCTGGTTACAATCTTACAGAATGTCTGACATTCCTCTTCCTTCCCTTGGTTGACCCCAAACCAACTGTCTGCACTCAGCTGAGATCACCTCCTCCTGGAAACCTTCCATGACTCCCATCCATCTTTGAATGGGAGGCACATAGCATGGGTTTTAAGAAAACAGACTTTGACATCAGACATTTGCTTTGATCATTTACTGACATGTGACCTTGAGCAAGTTACAAGGCGTCTCTGATTCCTCAAAGTCCTCAACTACAAAGCAGGCATGATAATGATCCGTGCCCCCTTGGACCTCAAGAGAGTCAGTGCAGACAGAGCAGAGTGCTAGCTCCCAGGCACGTCCTGTTGGTGGAAGGCGGGTCACTCATAGGTTCTCCTCCTCTGCCTCCGAATCCTAGTTCTCACCATGAAACTCCTGAGGAGCGGGGACCCAGCAGAGGATCTGGCCTGGAGTCAGCCTGGGAAACCAGTTTGTGAATGAGGGCACTAATGAATGGGCACCTTTATTGACTGATGTAGAAGAGTGAGGGGTCCAGGTCTACTTCTGACTTTAATGAGGCCAGTTTTTAGCAAAATGAATGCAGAAGTCATCCAGGAATCAACCAGTGAGCAGATCTCCTGAGATGCATTACTTCAGCAAATGAGTTAGCATCTCTTGGTGCCTGGTTTCCTTGCTGCAGAATCAGAATCGTGTCTACCTGTGCGTGTACAATGTCCTTAACAAATATTATTTCCCCACCATCCCACCCCTTCCCGGTGCTTTCCTGTTTTGCTTGGCAGACCCCCAAGTTGTGTGTCACATGTGATAACGCCATGGACCTGGGACTAGAGCCTGGTCTGCCTTCCTGGGCTCTCTGCAGCCCACCCAGCTGCTGCCCAGAATGCCCTGGGGAGGGGGAATTGGAAATACGTACTTGAAATGCTGACGTTATTATTTCTGCTCTTTTATACAAGCATGAGGCAAGTTGGCTCTGCAGGATGTTGTATAAATACCCAGATAAGAAGATTAGTGAGAAAACCCTGAGAGCATCAGAGCTTCTAAAGCCTGCTTTCAAGCCCGAAAGCGGATGGTGTCACAGTGCCAGCCTCTGTAGGTTTCAGGTTCTAACATGCCTCGTTCACCTGGGAGCAGGAGCCCATGGTGCCACCCCTCCCAAGGAGTGCTGATGCCTTCCTGAGAGGTCAGCAGAAGAAGAGGAGGCAGGACCACAGGGGCTGAATGTGTCAAAAGTGAGAAGGGGAAACCCTCTCCCCACTGGGTAACCTGAGTTGATTGCCCCTCGGTTGGCCCTTTTTGATCATCGAGGGTAGAATGCAAACCCCAGGCCATTGCAGGCTTGTTTTGCTTCTAGCAATAACCCATCCTTGTCCTCTTTAGAAAGGGCTCCTACAACAGCTCGTTGATCCCCAGTCTAACGGGCTTTGTGGCAAAGGCATCAGTGACGTCTGCTTTACTTTAGTGACTGCATCCTTGGCAGTGCTGACCACCCCGCTTCTGGGAGAAGCAGAGTGGGTTCTAGAAGGAGCTCTGGCTGCGTCTACCGGCTGGGAGAGTGGGCAGGTCTTCACCTCCCAGAGTCTGGTCTTCTCTTCTGTCAAATGCAAACTGTACACACACGTCCTGAGACTCCTGGAATGGGTCCGTCTGTCCCCACATATGTATGTGTGTTTGCATCTCCTTCTGCGGAATGCTTCCCCAGCTTTCCTTCCCCACAAATCGCTTTTGTTCAGACTCCTCCTTGAAGCCTCCCAGACCACCTCCCCTGGCCTCCCACCCCTGTGCCTTGCTTGACACTGACATGCATCTGAAGGCTTCATCCATGCCTGTTCGCCCATCTGGCTTACTCTCTAGGGTCTTCAAGAACAGGGACCACCTCACTCTCCTCCCTGCCCCCTTGCACCTGAAAGGGGAGAATGGGTGGGGGGTGGCGATCAAGGAATGCTGGCTGATAAATTCATGGGGAGGTCAGGCTGTATCCAGTTTACCACTACAAACTGAGGGCTCAGTAGACCCTAGACACTGCCTAGAGTAGAGAGGAAGGGGGAGTGAACCCAGGGAGCAAGACTGGTCCCAGGCCGGAGGTTTGTGTGTGTCCAACCAGTCCGTCCTAAAGGAGATCAGTCCTGGGTGTTCATTGGAAGGACTGATGCTGAAGCTGAAACTCCAATACTTTGGCCACCTCATGCAAAGGGTTGACTCTTCACATCAAGGAAAAGACCTTGATGCTGGGAGGGATTAGGGGCAGGAGGAGAAGGGGACAACAGAGGATGAGATGGCTGGATGGCATCACTGACTCTATGGACATGAGTTTGGGTAAACTCTGGGAGTTGGTGATGGACGGGGAGGCCTGGTGTGTGGTGATTCATGGGGTTGCAAAGAGTCGGACATGATTGAGCGACTGAACTGAACTGAACTGAGTCACCACGGAGACCAGGAGCCAAGGACCTGAGATCAGAAATGGCCTGACTTTCCATCAGGCCAGAAGATGGAAACTATTGATAACATGAGCTATTCACAAGCCCATTGACCCAGAACTTAGTCTTACTCAATGGTAACCTTGTTGCAGAGAGCTGGATGCAGAACTGGATCAGACAGATAAGGCAGGTTAACTCTCCCCACTTTATCATCTATCTCATTTCTAGATAGATGAGAAAACTGAAGCTCAAGGAGAGCCAGTGGATTTTTCCCAGAACTGGTAGCAATGGTAGAGCCTTAAGCTATTAGAACGTCTCTGCTTTCAGGCTCCTCTTTCTGCTCCAGCAGATACCTCCCAGAGGTCTCTCTTTCTAGGAGACCATGTGAATAGGTCAGCAGAGCTGTTTCCACATCCTCTAGGTGCCTGAGTTTAGATGCTCCTGGTGGTAGTGGGGACTCTTCCCCTACCCCAGCCCCGGAGAAGGCTCTCCTGGGGGAAACCAGCACCCCACTGAGTGCCTGGGGAGCATTCATGAGCTGGGGGGAGCAGAGATGTAATTGGGGTGGAGATGGCCATTGGTAGCTTTGAAAAAGTGTACTTTCCTGGTCCTCTGGGCTTTGCCTGGGCCAGAAAGAAACCATGGCTCCTAAAAGTTGCCACCAGGCATCCCAGCTGCTCACAGGTGTCGGCAGTGAAAGAAGTAGACAGTGGAGGTGTGTGTGGGTGGATGCCCATGTGTGTTTACCGGAAAACATCCTGCTTTGAAAGGAGTCAGATGGGACATGTCAGTTAGAGTGACTGAAAAACACTCATTCCGGTTGGATGGCATCAGACATGTCTTTCATTTACCTGCTGAATTTAGAACTAACTCACATCACCGCCAGTTCCACTTTGCACGCACGAGATTCAACAGAAGAAGGCTGGCGGCTGTCAGAGCTCTTAGTGAGGTCACTGCAATGAGGGGTGCTCCCTTTGGAAGGGGTAATAGCTCATTAGGTCAGTCGCAGCAGGACTTGGCACAGGAAACAAGTAGATACTGGTAGGGACCCAGGTGAGTACTCCAGCCAAGCTTAGGTGCTGGTCCCAGGGCCCTTGTTAACTGTTAGCATATTCTGAGCCCCCTCCCGTTGACTCCATCAGGGAGGCACAGACTCCCCAAATCTGCCCCTTGTCTGTCCAAGGAGAAGGGTCCCAAGGCCAGAGCTTGTCTGAAAAGCCTGTGCTCATTGTTCCAAGACATGGAAGTTTTTAAATGCCCTTTTGACTTTGTACTTTGTCATTTTGTTTAGGCCCAGTGTCCCTGTTCTTCCCCTTTGGCTTTTGGAATCTCAGACATTTTGTCTGTCACTCAGAAAAACAGTAGGGGTGGACTTTGTATGAATTCTCCAGTGGCACCCCCCCACCACCACCACCAATTCAAAAGTCAAGAAAGGAAGAAAAAGTCCATTTTTACTTACTGCTATAAACTGGTTGGAGTTTTGGCAAGGCTGGGGGCACGGGATCTGAAATAAAATAGCCTCATCCTTACAATCTTCTATTCAGATATTTATAAACTCTTCCTCAGAGCTTCCAATTCCTTGTCACAATATTTGATACAATATTGACTTATTTTATGTACTGGATATATGATGTTATTTTAATCAAATTCATGAGAAAGATTGATGTGGGAAAAAAAGCTCTAACATGTAAGGGCCCTTATGTAGCCAACACTTAAAATACACTTGTTTCATTATCCCAGCAGGGCTATTAGGTTACACTATCCTCATTTCTCAGCTCAGAAAACTGAGACTTAGAGGTGAAATGAACAGCTCAAGGTTATACAACTACTCAGTAGCAAAACCACAGTTTGTCTCCTAAATATATGTTGTTCTTACTGTCCCATACTCACTCATTCATTCAGGGTCCCTCTTATTTCTACTCACTGCATATCTCAAAATCCTATGCTGTATTTAAATTTATATGTGCGTCCTTCATTCAACAGTAAAAGCTTTCAGGTGGTGTCAGTTGTATGGCAAAATGATGGAGAGTGAGTCTGTTTGCCCTTTGGCATAAATGATAAATTCGGAAGTAAGTTTCATGAAAAGGAAAAAAGATCTCACCATAGACTATGATGACAACTGACTATAACTTAATATAATTTCATATCAATCAAATAATAGAGTTATACATCAATGGCATGGCACCTGGCTTTTGCAAACTTTACCAAATTTTGGAGATTTCTATTAACTCTGGGATTCTTTCTAGGTTATTCTAAGACTCAACACCATCTCCTGGAATTATTCTCCTCCCAGGATCTCTTCATATTTTTTAAGTAATTAAAAGTTTAAGCTTTGGAGCCAGCTTGTAAGGGTGTGAGTCATGGCTTCATGGCATACCGGCTGTGTGCCTCGGTTTTCTTCTCTGTAAAATGAGGATACTTAAGCAAATGCGAATTCTGGGACTTCCCTGGCGGTCCAGTGGTTAGGACTTTGCGCTTCCACTGCAGAGGGTGAGGGTTCGATCCCTGGTCAGGGAACTAAGATCCTGGAAGTGACGCTGTGTAAGCCAAAAAAAAGAGGGGATTCCGAGATCACTAGAAAAATACATCAATTTGTATATTATGAATATTATTGATTATGAAGATAGTTAGCATATTTTAGTAAGTACTTCATAAATGTTGGTAGCTTTTATAATCTGATAGACTTCCCTGGTGGCTCAGATGGTAAAGAATCTGCCTGCAATGCAGGAGACCTGGGTTTAATCCCTGGGTTGAGAAGATCCCCTGGAGAAGGGAATGGCTACCCACACCAGTATTCTTGCCTGGAATACCCCCATGGACAGAGGATCCTGGTGGGCTACAGTCCATGGAGTTGCAAAGAGTCAGACACGACTGAGCCACTAAGCACAGCACAGCAAAGCATTATAATCTGATATTTTGCAACCATTAATAAAGTTAAACAACAGGATGATACTTTATATTTGGCAACTGGATAGTTCCTAAAATTGGTTGAGGGAAATTGTTTCTTCCATTTTTGATAAACAAAAACTAGCATTCATGATCATCTCTGTGAAATGAAGGTTTTGGGGCTGGTGACTCTCCATCCACCGTTGACCATCATCTTCCTATCTGTATGCCCATCTACTATCTCCATTACGGTAGAAACACCTTGGCCACACCAGTAACCTTTGGGGCAGAGAAGCTGGAGGTTTTTGTTTACTTGGATGTTTATAACAACCAGTCTCACGTTAACACCCACAATTAGGCCCATTGCAGTCTCCCCTCATTTCTGCAATCTGTGTGGTCCTCGCACGTGTCATGAAGGTTATGACCACATCCTAGACAGTTTGGGAAAATCTTAGATTCATAAGGAATCCTTACATTTGGCTTTGGCATTTAAGCCCAAGTACTGCAGGAATCTTGCAAAGTTTTTAATTCAAATTTTATTTCCATATATATTTGATTCGTTGAGGCTCACTTAAAAGAACAACACACAACTTAAATATATGCTGCATATCAAATTTTATCCACAAATCCATTAACTTGCCACAGATCACTTTCATGCAATTTTTAGAACTCTTCTCCCCATAGTTATACATCCATATCAGAACTTATTGAAAATGAGTCATTGGTTATGAAGGTTGCATCTTAGCACTGATTTTTTTCAAGATAAATTTCTGCCTGAGCATCTACGTCTGTGAAATTACAGTTCCATAGCACAGAAACACAGTCTCATGTTCAATTAAGAACCAGGCAAGAGAAGGTACTTGACTTCCACCATGGCCCGATGGTTGGCTGTGCAATTATAACCAATTGTGGAACTCATCAGAGTCATGATAATGTCACACATCAAAGTAACTAAAGTTGGCACTTATTCTAAGCTTCGCCTCTTCTGTCTGACTTCTTAATGCATGATAAAAGGTACAACTTACTGTTACAAACTGTAAGAGATTTGACTCCCAAGCTCAATTTTCCAACTACTCCCTTTTCAAGCTCCTGTATCCGTTTAATTGAAGAATTATCTTGAGATTGCCAGATGAGGTATTGGAGACTCATTTGCAGCTACTTCTATACATGAATCAGGATTTTCTCAGTATTCTACAAGGTTGAAGAAACTGGAGGAGTAAATTACCTTCTCAGTTTACTGGTAGCCTGATTTCAAAGGTTTTATTATGTTTATCGAAACAATCTCATAGATTATATTATAATCAGTGACTCATTGTAAATAAAACTAACTTATTTATATTGGAACTTCTGATATAAATGCATGCAGTCAAAATACCACAGTAGTTAGTTTTCTATATTGGGGTCCCTTATGAGAGTCCCTGCAAGAAAAACATGCATTTTTTAAAGTTTGGGGGCTTTTTGTTTTCTCTTTTTAATTTTTTTTCATTGGTGCATAATTGCTTTACAATGTGGTATTAGTTTCTGCTGTACAACAAAGCGAATCAGCTGTGTGTATATATCACCTTCCTCTTGAGCCTCCTCCCCACCCCTCTTGGTCATCACAGAGCACCGAGCTGAGCTCCCTGTGCTATACATCAGCTTCCCATTAGCTAGCTGTTTGATGATGGTAGTATATATACGTCAAAGCCCCTCTCCCGATTCATCCTGCCCTCCCCTTCCCCTGTGTCTGCAAGTCCATTCTCTACATCTGCATCTCTATTCCTGCCCTACAAATAGGTTCATCTCTACCATTTTTCTAGATTCCATATATATGCATTAATACACAAGATTTGTTTTTCTCTTTCTGACTTACTTCACTCTGTATGACAGACTCTAGGTCCATTGACATCAGTACAAATGACCCAATTTTTTCTTTTTCTGGCTGAGTAATATTCCATTGTATACGTGTACCACATCTTCTTTCTCCATTCCTCTGTTGATGGACATTTAGGTTGCTCCTGTGTCCTGGCTACCATAAATAGTGCTTCAGGGAACATTTCGGGGGGTGTGCTCAGTCGTTCAGTCACTCAGTCATGTCCAATTCTTTGCCACCCCTTGGACTCTACCCTGAAAGGTTCCTCTGTCCATGAAATTTTCCAAGCAAGAACACTGCAGCGGGCTGCCATTTCCTACTCTGGGAACACTGAGGTATATGTGTCTTTTTGAATTATGGTTTTCTCAGGGTATTTGCCCAGGAGTGGAATTGAAAGCTAATTCTAAGAACTATCTTTCAAACAGTGGTTTAGTCTCATTCTTAGCATTCCTTTAGTTATTGCACCAATATTCACTGGCCACTACCATGTGCCTGGCATTCTTTTGTGTTCTTGGGACACAGGAGTGAGCAAGACAGATGTGGTACTGGTTCTCATGGGGTTTACCTTCTACTGGAAGGGAGACCATCAGCAAGTCAACCAGTAATCAAACGAGACATTTCCAGCTGAGAAGTGCTATGAAGAAAGTGAAGAGGAGCCATGGCATGGGAGGATGTGGGCAAAGAATGGGACCTGTGTTTTTCTCTGTTGACCCGCTGTAGATTCACTGTAACCAAGGCAGCTGAACCCACAGTCGGAAAGCACAGCCCTGGCTGTTCCAAACGTCTGCCTTTCATCAATCTGAAATCCGTCTCCCTAGAATTCCACTCATCCCCTCTGCTTCTCCGCTCTGGGGCCTCTCTGAACAGGTCTGATTTCTCTTTCACAAGACAGCCCAGCACGGTTCGGTGCACAGAGTTGGAGGCTCCTGGGTGTCTCTCTCCCACTCTGAACACCCCTGGTACTCTCAGCTTATCACCATCCCTCTAAGAGGGTAACATCAGCTCTGAAGTCACTCCATGCGTAATCAAGACAAAGCAGTTCCTTAATTCTCTGTTTCTCCACGCTCAAGCTTGTAGCCACTTTTTTCTCCAGTTATGTAACACTGTGGCCTCCTCTCTGACTTACAGTCAACTGAATTTCCCCAGGGTTGTCACAGATGGGGAAGCTGACGCATCTCCTGGACAATTGCACCATTATGTTTACAGCTTCGTGCAGGACACTGCAGGATCATCTTAATTATTTCCTGTGAAGAAGACTAAAGCATCAGTAATGACCACTCGGAATGACTGCAGCCAGGAAAGGTGGCCTCGAGAGCGTGTCAGTGTCCTTTCTGCTGCCTCCACCCTCTCTGGGGACAGCGTGTTCCTAGTGCCTGCCTTTCACTATGTAAAGTGACATTTTCTTTGATGGGTTTCCTAATGGCCCCTTTGGGCGTCAAGCAGGGCCCCGTGGTTCAGACATTCTGGATCTGGGCCCTGAATTCACTGTGACATTGTGGTCTGGACACATGTGTCCCTTAACTGGCTTTCCTCGGTGGTTAACAACCTCCAGCACTTCAGGCTTACAGGCTGGCTTTCAGACTTTAATTGAAAAAAATATATTAAAAGGTCCATTTAAGCGACCCCAGCCTCCCACTAGCCTTTCACTCCCTGAAAGCATTTTCCCAAAACCACTGGAAATTCTGATTATAAAGACATCTGGAGCCTGTGGTACACCTTCCCCCCAACTGCCAGAAATTTCCTCTGTCTCAGTTGCCTGTGAATTTCCAGTTATCTATCTCTTGCCCAGGAAAAGGGTCATGTCTCACTTGTGAATTCTTTCTTTTCAGGAATCTTCACCCTCCAACTGGCTTCTGGGTCCCCTACTTGCTAGAGCTTTCCTGGTGGCTCAGATGGCAAGGAATCTGCCTGCATTGCAAGAGACCCGGGTTCAATTCCTGGATCAAAAGATCCCCTGGAGAAGGGAATGGCAACCCACTCCAGTATTCTTGCCTGGAGAGTTCCATGGACAGAGGAGCCTGGTGGGGTCACAAAGAGTCGGACATGTCTAAGCAACTAACGCTTTGATTTTCTTTTCCACTTGCTATAAAGTGTGGATCATGCTTTCTGGTGACTTCATGGTTGTATAACTGTCTATTATGTATAGCATGTTCCTCCTTCATGACAGACTGAGATGCTTCAGCCATGTTAATGTGCCCTTAGAAGAAACCATTCTGTTCTTTCAACCAAATAGTCTTGGCTCTCTCTGGTGCATGAGTGTGCATGTGTGTATGTGTGTGTGTGGTATTCATCCCTGGGTGCCTGAAGTAATAACCGACCTAGATTCAAATTCATATCCTGGGCCTTTATTTAAAGCATCATCTGTTTCTTGCAACATTGGACCATGGGTCTCAGGTCTATAGAATTAAGCAAAATCTTACTTAAAGGCCAGAGTTCTTCTTTTTAAATTTGGCATATAGTTGCTTTACAATGTTATGTTGGTTTCTGCTCTGCAACAGAGTGAAGCAGCCATATGTATGCATATATCCCCTCCCTCTTACCCTCTCTCTCACCACCACCCTCACCTGTCTAGGGCATCACAGAGCACCGAGCTGAACTCCCTGTGCTATCCTGCAGGTTCCCACTAGCCATCTACTGAGGGGGCCAAAAAGGTTCTTTCAGGTTTAATGGAAAAATCTGAAGGACATTTTTGGCCCACCCAGTGTTTTATACATGGCCATATATTCCAAACTCCCAGTTTATCCCACTCCCCGCACAACCTGTGTCCACACGTCCATTTCCTATCTCTGCATCTCTGTCTCTGCCCTGCATATAACAGGTGTCAACATTGCTTCTCAATTTCCCACCTGGCTCCCTGGGAGCCTCCTGTATGCATGATAATGTGACCATGTCATGGCTGCTTTTAAACATCTTTTTTAAAAGCTTAAAGTTTTCAGGAAAAAGTCCAAACATCTTACTTAGCCCTGAAGCTCTGCAATGGACTGAACATTTCTATTCTCCCGATACTTGTATATTCAAGCTCTGATACTGCCCCCCACCCCAGTCTGATAGTATTAACAGGTGAGGTCTTTGGGAGGTAATTAGGTTTAGATGAGGTCATGAGGGTGAAGCCCACATGATGAGATTAGTGTCCTTATAAGAAAAGGAAGAGACACGAGGGTTTCTTCTCTCTGCTATGTGAAAACACAGCAAGAAGGCCGCCATCTACAAGCCAGGAAGAGTGCTCTCAATGGGAACCAAATAAGCCTGCACCTTAGTCTAGGGCTTCCCAGCCCCCAGAGCTGTGAGAAATGAATTTCTGTTGCTTAAGTCACCCCATCTATGGTATTTTGTCATAGTGGCCTCCTCCTAGTCCCTAGGAGACTAGGGACAAGATTCATTAAGGACTAGACTGTCTACTACTTCTCTGCCCATAATTCTCACTCTGGCCATGCAGTTATCCCCAGAGCATGCTGTACTCTTCCACTTTTCTATCCTGTGGCGTGAGGCACTCCCTCTACCTGAAATGCCCTTGCTCTTTTCATTTTGTTAAAGTCCCCGTTGAAATCCATTTCAACTAACACTTCCCCCAGAAAGCTTTCCATGAGCCTCTGAGGAGTGCCCTGGCATCTGAGTGGAGCAAGGAGGCTGTATCTGGAGTGTGGAAGGAGCAGGAGGCTGAGGCCTGCTGCTGCTGTTGCTGGCATCTGTCTCTAGCTGGAGTAGCAATGACTGGCATGACAAGCAGACCAGGAAGAAGACAGCCCTTCTCCCTACTTTCCAGTCTCCCCCTAATGTCGCCTATTTGCAAAACCTAACAGCAAGCCTGGGCTTCCCTGGTGGCTCAGATGGTAAAGAATATCCACTTGTAATGCGGGAGATCAGGGTTTGATCCCTGGGTCAGGAAGATCTCCTGGAGGAGGAAATGGCAACCCACTCCAGTATTCTTGCCTGGGAAATCCCATGGACAGAGGAGCCTGGCAGGCTTTGTCCATGGGATCCTGAAGAGTGGGACATGACTGAGCAACTAACACACACACACACAAGGCAAGCCAGTTAGAATACCTAACCATCCTGGTTTACCCAAAACTAAGGGGTGTCCTGGGATGTGGGCCTTTCAGTGCTACAGTGGGGACAGTTGTGGGCAAGCTGAGGTGCAGGGATCAAGCTCATTCCCCTAGAGCCAGCAAGCAAAAGAGAAATGTGATTTGCAGAGTCCCAGTCCCAGAATTGTGTAGCAGAATGGATTTGGAGCTGCGAGACAGTGAGTAAATGACTAGTATAATGAATGATCCGTTAGTGTTATTTGAATTAATTACTGCATTGTCTGGATGACTGGCGGGGGGTGGGGGGAGATGCTAGGAACTTGAGACTCTGGGTATTGGGAATGCGCTGGCAAGTTTATAATTTAGAGCCATAAGCTAGCCTGCACCCAATGTTCCACAACAGTCTCTTAAACATCTTTTCTGTTGGTAATTCTGTTTAGATCTCTTATCTCGATTGCCTCCTGGATCATTTCCTAGGTTCTTCTGAAATGAGTCACTCTATGTTGCTCCCCAGAGTCTGAAGGGTGGCTAGCACCTGAATCTCAGAGGCACCTATAACACAGCTTATAGTTAGTTGCATGATTCTTTCCGGGAACAGCTCTTCAAGAAATGTATACAGAATCAAATGAGTCTTACTTGTGAAAGTATGGTCCAGTGGCATCACTTGGGAGCTTGTTAGAAATGCTGAATCCCAGGCCGCTCCTCTGACCTAAGGAATCAGACTCTGCAAAGACGCCCAGATAAAATTTGTGTGCAATTAACATCTGAGAAACGTCCATCTAGAGCAGAGGTTTTCGACCTTTAGAATGAATTTGGGAGCTTACAGACATTCTCATGTCTGGGTGATAAGCTCAGAGACCATCCGTTGGTTGGGGTCAGGCAGACAGTCGTATTTTTAAAGCCCCCCAGGTGATTTTAATGGGCAGCCAGGATGGCAGACCATTGATCCAGAGCCTGAATGAGATCCCAAGGCACCCTACTGTTAGCTTTCCAATTATCTCGCTTTTGCTGTGTACAGAGGCACAAAAATGAAATAACTGAGTCCCAATATCCTTGTTCCAGGCAATTTAATGATATTTCTGAGGCTGCAACTGAGGCCTCCTGACTCCTCCTGATTCGAGTCCTGACATACAACTGTCACTGAAATTCCATTGACATTGGTAGTTATTTATATACGAGAGGACACTTTAAAAATGCGTCATCAGATATTTGATCCAGTTAAGGATGTTGCTGAATAACTAGGAGAATTATCTAGGGGTAAAGAACATAATCTGTATGAATCACAGGCACAGAAACTCAGCTGGGCATTCATTCAAGCAGGACAAATACTCTTGAACGAGGAGAAACTGTTGAGACTGCCCAAGTCTTTTTGTGTCTTAAAGAACCCATCAGTTGGGGATTGCTTCTTCTACATCCTACCATTTCAGTGCAACTTTGTTTAATTCAACCATTATTTATTAAACATCCATGTGCAAGTTGCTTGTACAAAGGTAAAAACACAGGACTGCTGCTTCAAATCTTTATTAGAGTCAGATAGTGGTAGAAGTGAAAGACATATATATGTGTGTGTGTGTTTATATATACACAAACACCCTCTATATATCCTAAATTGCATTAGAGAAGAATAGATAAATCAATACAGGAAGTCTCCTATATACTAATGAGTTCTGTTCCAAGAGTGCATTCAAAAGTCCAGTTTGTTCATAAGTCCTACAAAGTAAGCCGAGGTACCCAACTAACACAGTCGACTATAGAGTACTATAATGTAATAGGTTTATAATACTCTTCACACAATTGATACATAGAAAACAAACACAAAAATTTGTTCTTAATTTTAATCTTACAGTACAGTACCTTGAAAAGTACAGTGGTATAGTACAACAGCTTCCATACAGGGGCTGGCATTGAGTGAACAGGCAGGAAGAGTGACTGACTGCAGGAGGGAGAGGAGGTGGGAGGTGGTAGAGCTGAAGGACCGTCAGCAACAGGAGACAAAGGGCAAGCTACAATGTCACTCACTCCTGACATTGATGGGACATGCATTAGCATCTTTGAGAGTTTGCATATTGAAGGTTCGTATATAGCAGGTCTTACTACATGGACTTAAAGAGAAGTATGCCACATCCATTTAAATTTATTGTGGCCTGGTGGCTCAGATGGTAAAGCATCTGCCTACAATGCGGGAGACCTGGGTTCGATCCCTGGGTCGGGAATTTCCCCTGGAGAGGGAAATGGCAACCCACTCCAGTACTCTTACCTGGAAAATCCCATGGACGGAGGAGCCTGATAGGCTACCGCCCATGGAGTTGCACAGAGTCAGACACGACTGAGCGACTTCACTATGCCACATCCAAGTGCAAGCAGATGGATTACCAAGTGTTTTTGGTGGAGGCTTGAGGATGGTGTTGAGGAAGAGGTTGGGTTTTCATGTGAACAGACGGTGGGAAGAGTAGTTCAAAAAGAAGGAATGGCGATAAACAAAGACCTGAACGTAGAAGTACTCGGGGGAGGTGAGACTAGTGGAAAACAGAAGGTGCAGCTCGAGAGGTAGGTTGGAGGCCATATTATGGACAGGTGTGCATGCATGCCAGAGCCAGGAGTTAGAATGTATGTAGCTCAACAGGACAGATCGCTGAAGAATTTTAAATTTATTTAAGCCCTGTGGAGAGTTAATGAACGTTCTTAGGGCAAGATTGGAGGCAGGAAGCAGACCACTATGCCAACAGTCCAGATCAGAGTAAGGTGATTCTGAAGCTGAGTGGTGTTTGGGGGGAAAGAAAGGAGGATATAATACAAAACTCATTCGATCTAGGCCTTAATTAGCCCATTTAGGAGAACATTTATGGGGTAAGTAGACATTATGTTTACACTGGTTAATTGAAAGTACATTTCCCGGGGGCTAAATTACAGTGAACACTATTAAATCACAATTAAGGTCTATCTGGATATCTATACCATTATGGATTTTGTGGGTGTTGGGACTGGCTCAATTTATTGTTGAACAGCAATGTTTTTCAAATTTCCCAGTATTTGCAAAACTAACTGTGAACAGAAGCTCAGAGCCAATCTGAGGCTACTGGTTGAGGAAGACCCGAAGTCCTTAGGCCTTCAGGATGACCCCAGCTACCAAGGAGCCCTGAGGGGATGTCAAGGTCTAGGACTGCAGAACTTGTCACCACTTGGGGATTTGACAGATCCAGAGAGAGGTGGGAATGTATTTTTCAGATGAAGGCTTACCTCACACAGCACAGAAGGACCCAGAATGCCAGAAAATGCACACTGAGTTAAAACCCACTGAACTTTCAGCTCAGCAAATCAGTGTAGAGAACAAGAGTTACAGAAACACAGATATAATTTATTGATTCCCTTCAATTAGCATTTACTGTGCTTTAATCATAGAGCCCCAGATGTGTTAAGTACTGTGAAGTCAAAACAATGGCCAAGATGAATTAACAGACTCAGGCTCAAATTCCATCACTTTTCACTTATGTGACTTTGCTTAACTCCCCCAAACTTAAGTTTCCTCAGCTAGCAAAGGGGCAAAATAATAGTGCTTGCCTCTCAAAGCTGTAGGAGAGTTACATAAGTAATGATAATAATTATATACATATAAATAGTAATATCATACATGTAATAGTGTAATTATATACAATTATTAATTCCATATATTGCTAATAATTATATGACATATGAGCATTTATGTCTGGGGCTTCCCTGATGGCTCAGATGGTAAAGAATCTGTCTGCAATGTAGGAGACTCAGGTTTGATCCTTGGGTCAGGCAGATCCCCTGGAGAAGGGAATGACTACTGACTCCAGTATTCTTTCCTGGAGAATT
Source organism: Bubalus bubalis (assembly GCF_019923935.1). Classification (NCBI taxonomy): domain Eukaryota; kingdom Metazoa; phylum Chordata; class Mammalia; order Artiodactyla; family Bovidae; genus Bubalus; species Bubalus bubalis. Next base: position 46,873,259 of record NC_059159.1, on the reverse strand, counting down.
CCATGGACAGAGGAACCCAGTGGGCTGCAGTCCATGGGTCACAAAAAGTCAGACACAACTGAGTGAGTGACTAATATTTTCACTTTACTTTTATGTCTGTAAGTTGCTCTAAGAACTCTAATCTTGCCAACTCTAAGAAATCTTCTCTAATAACGCCCCAATCCATAGGATGATGGAAGTCACAGTAGCATATTAATAGTAAAAAAGTCACAGAATTTGAAATCAAGCACTGGAATTTGAGTCCCAACCTCTAGCATTAGAAGGTAGCTATGGGATTGTCTTGGAGAAGGAAATGGCAACCCACTCCAGTTCTCTTGCCTGGAAAATCCCATGGATGGAGAAGCCTGGTAGGCTATAGTCCATGGGGTCGCAAAGAGTCAGACGCAACTGAGCAACTTCACTTATGGGGTCTTCTGCTAGTCACCTGCCTTATCTGAACCCAAAATGCACAACCTAGCTCTAAATACAAGCCAGCCTAAGTGTTGATGGAACAGACCTGCAGGGTGAGACTGGCATGAGTAAACAATTAAAATGACCTGGGACTTATCAGAAAAGACTTCTTAGAGTTGACAAGATTTGAGCTTAGAGCGATTTATAGACATTAATGGAGAAGAAATAGAGAGAAATATGTATAAAGGACTGATGATTGGAATTAGCAATTCATGTGCAAGAGAGAGAAAACACATTTGGCTAGAAGTGGAAGAGTCTTGCTGGAATGCAATTAGGGGGAAAAAAAGCTTACTAAGTGCTTGCTATAGTTCTAAGTGCTTTAGGTGGTTCAGTGTATTCTACCTTCAACAAAGGCTATGAGATGGGTATGCAATTAACTCCAGTTAACAGGTAAAGCAACTTGGCTAAGATAAGTTGCTTTACCTGTTAGTCCAGGGCCATCTAAGAACCCAGGTAGTCTGGACCCATTTGTCAGTTCCTTAACAGCTATGATACATTGCCTCGGAGGTCAGGTCAGAAAGATGGGGATCTCTTGAATTAGTTTTACAATGTAAAAGTTCCATGAGAACAGAGATCACACCTGTCTTGACCATTATTACACCCACAGTGCCTGGCGCATAGTGGAGACTCAATAAATACTTGTTGAAAATGTGGGTGGGTGTGTAACTGAAAGGGGGAGTCTAGCTGCTCACCACTCAAAAGCCATTAAAGAGGCCAGGTTAGTAGAAAGGAAAATTTGCTCATTTTGGATGCTGGCAGTCAGTGGGGACGGAAGACTCCTGTCCAAGGGCTGACTCCCCCCTCTACCGACAGTCAGGGGTGAGAGCTTTCACAGACAGAGGGAGGGGGCTCCATGCAGAAACAACACGGCTCTGACAGTCATCTTGAAACTGGTCATCGGTGGTCAGAGCAGTGCCATCTTGATTGGTTTAGGTACAATTAATCTTCAGTTCCACGGTTGGTTTGTTCCCATTTCCTTGGGGCCATTTTCTTGGAATTGTGGCAGTTTATATCATGACTGCAGTCTGGTCATTCTGTAGTTGACTTCTTCCACCTGGTGGGGGTTTCAGTATCTGTAAGACAGCTCACAGGATATGGTTCAGAATATTATCTATAGCCCTTGCTGCTGCTGCTAAGTTGCTTTAGTCGTGTCTGACTCTGTGTGACCCCAGAGACGACAGCCCACCAGGCTCCTCCGTCCATGGGATTTTCCAGGCAAGAGTACTGGATTGGGTTGCCATTGTCTTCTCTGCTATAGCCCTTGAGGAGGAACTAAAGGTCCTCCTTTGCTTAATGACGATTATAATTTGGTCTCCTATGACTGTTTTCCTTTGTTTCTGTGTTTTCTCACTTCCCTGATTAAACTTCTTTGGCTAAAGGTTTTCCACAGAAAAAGGGCAAGCAGAGAACATAGGGGACAAGGACCTTAGGGTCCTGCTCCATTTCAGAGTGCTTGGCAGGGCTATCTCTTCTCTTTCTTTGGAAGTCCATCCTGGGGTGGGACCCTCCAGTGCCCTGGGGCCTGGCCGATGTGATGGATAGAACACTGCTCGGACATAGCAGGACTCTTAGAAACTCCTTAAACTCCGAGAAGAGGGTAGTCTGGTCCACTGAAAGCACAGTAGTAGCACTGTCTTGGTGGCAAAGATGAATTTGTTACAGTGAGAAACAACAGAAATGGTGTCATCTTATATCTTTGAAAATAGGATAACAATGTTTCATTGGTTACCTGATGCCTCGGAACAGAGTAGATTAAGGACTTGGAGAGTTAACTCCCTTTTTCCTTCTCTCATGTTAAATCTGGCTGCATTTGTTCGGTCACCAGGTTCAAAGAGACTTCCCGTGCCCCTCTGAATAGCCCTTTCCAACCCTGCCAGTGATGGGAAGACACTGGTTGACCCAGTGATGGGAAGACACTGGTTGAGCTGGCTTTACGTGAGATGAGAAGGATCTGTAACAGAAACCATCAAACCCCAATAACAGGCCCTAGACCTTATTTAATGGGCTTCTAGAGATCTCCAAGGGAAGAAGATTTGTCTAAAAAGGAACCTTGCCTAGAAGGTGTTCAGAGTGGGAAGTTCAGCACACTCGTGGGTACAATGCCGTGTTCACTGATAGCTATTTGAACATGCTGTGGCTCTGCTGTAAAGTCCTCTGTACCTAGAGGGGGCTTGGAAGGAAATGGGTAGTGATGGGAATATAATCAGTATAGAAACTGATGCTGACAGTGGACTCTGTTTCTTTAGCAAGAATGATAATGGCTTACATTGGTGTGGCAAGCAAGTCAAAGTCCCTAGCCATGTTTATATACTCTAGTTTATTTCAAGCCACCAATACACCTGGAAGCAGAGCTAGGGCCTTCATTGTATAGATGAGGAAACCAAAGCTCAGAGAGAAAATGCCAAGGCTAACTCCTGGTCTGGGTTCTCCTACTTTTCACCTTGCTGCTTCTACCTGAAACCATTAGCATGACATTTGATAGAGAATGCATCACTCCATGGGCTTCCCAGGCGGTGCTAGTGGTAAAGAAGCTGCCTGCCAATGCAGGAGACATGAGACCTGGGTTCGATCCCAGAGTCCCTGGAAGAGGGCATGGCAACCCATTCCTGTATTCTTGCCTGGAGAATCCCGTGGACAGAGGAGGCTGATGGGCTACAGTCCATAGTGTCACAGAGTCGGACACAACTGAAGTGACGTATCACACGTGCATGCATGTATAGCTCCTGCTACACCAGCATCTAGACTGTCTTCTTAATCATACCCACACCCATCCCCTCCACACACATACACAGGTGAAGTCATGTGTTAGTTTCTTCCAACAATTACATGATATTTCTTAATATCTATATGGGCTTCCCTGGTGGCTCAGATAGTAAAGATGCAATGCGCCAGATCTGGGTTTGATCCCTGCTTTGGGAAGATTCTCTGGAGGAGAGCACGGCAACCCACTCCACTATTCTTGCCTGGGGAATCCTCATGGACAGAGGAGCCTGGTGGGCTACAGTCCATGGGGTCACAAGGAGTCAGACATGGCTAAGTGACTCAGCACAACACAATATCTATATTACCATATTTCACTTGTCCATATGGATTCCTATGTTGACTCTAACTCCCCACTGTGACAATGAAACCCACTCCAAAGAAACTGTTGTGCATGCCTTTCAAAGAAACTGCATAAGAATTTCCCTGGTATATATTTCAGAATCTATTCTCTGGAATGTATTTACATATTGACCTGGAGTAAATGAGGCTTCCCAGGTGGCACAGCGGTAAAGAATCTGGCTGCCAATACAGGAGACACAAGAGACGAGTTCGATCCTTTGGTTGGGAAGATCCCCTGGAGAAGGAAATGGCACCCCACTCCAGTATTCTTGCCTGGAAAATCCCATGGACAGAGGAGCCGGCAGGCTCCAGTCCACGGGGTCACAGAGAGAGTCAGACACGACCGAGCGACTAAACCACAACACCAATCACGTCTTTTGTCCCCTTTCCCACAATAAGGCTTTGAGGACAAGACAAGAGAGGGCAACAGGGAAAAGGACAGAAATAAGAGGCTGGGGAAGGGAATTGAGAGGTGGTTTGCTGCTCTTCAAAGAGGAGGAGTTCTAAGCCAAAGTTCTAAGCCAAAGAAGAGGGAGTCTTGTTCTCCACCCCTCTTCCCTCTCCCCTCTTCAGCCCGGTTTCTGGGCCTTTTGTCTCTTCTAGAGCCAAATCCTGACAGTGTGCCATGCAGTTGCGAAAGGATAATTACATCTGTATCCCTGGGAGAGACAGGCCTGGTGTCAGCAGGGAGGAGTCTGATGTGGATGCAAATGGAGCTAAGTGCCCACATGTGCAAAGCACTGACAGCTCCTGATTTAAATCCTCGACCAGACGTTTCTCTGACCGAAACTTTCCCCGGAACTCTTTTTAACTCTGAGTCAGAGAAAGATTTAAAAAACAATAGCTTTACCTATCTACCCAGCTGTGTTCTCTGTTAAAGGAAGAGAAATGACTGAAAGCTCCTTAAGAGAAAGGCGTGTGTCCTGGACTTCAGGTGGTGGCTGAGATGGTAAATGGAGGAGGGTATGGCAACCTACTCTACTACTCTTGCCTAGAGGCTGAAGTCCATAGGGTCACCCAGAGTTGGACACAACTGAAGCGACTGAAGAGCAACAGATGGTAAATCTGCCTGCGATGCAGGAGACCAGGGTTCAATCCCTGGGTCAGGAAGATCCCCTGGAGAAAGGAATAGCTACCCACTCCAGTATTCTTGCCTGGAGAATCCCATGGACAGAGGAGCCTGGTGAGCCACAGTCCTTGGGGATGCACAGATTCAAACCCAACTGAGCAACTAACACTTTGACTTTCACAGCTTAGCACCAGGCACTCAGTGGACACCCTAAAACTTTCACAGTGCTGTTCTCAAGGTGCCACTGAGCCCACAAGACAACCAGGAATGATCATCTAGCAGTGATTCCACAATTATTTCTTTTTTTCCTTTGATGTTTGTTTGTTTATTCATTTGGCTGTGCCGGGTCTCAGTGGCAGCATGCGGGATCTTTAGTTGCAGCGTGCAAACTCTTAATTGCAGCAAGTGGGAGCTAGTTCCCTGACCAGGGATCAAACCTGGGCCCCTGCCTTGGGAGCATGGAGTCTTAGCTGCTGGACCACTAGCAAATTCCCTGAAGTTACTGCATAGAATCATCTAAACTCCTCTCCAGATGCCTGCTTCTGTCCTTAAAAGAGGAAGGAGGATCCACCTGGTTGTTTAAGGGTTTTGTTCTTTCATTTTCCCCAGGTATAGAGACAACTCAGCCAAGTCTTAACCACTGGACCACCAGGGACATCCTACACCTATTTCTATCTCGTGTGTGGGAGGGGGACATTCTCTCCTATCTACTGATCAATGAGCAGGTCCCCCAAACTCCAGACTAAGAAGGAGAAGGGGTGCAACCTAATTTCTGTTCAAATGTAAGCACAAGATCACCATGATTTTCTTAAAAAGACCATCAAGTTCCTATGCACTTTTGAAATGCAAATATGTTTTCTAACACCATGAGGGAGATGCTGTAAGCAAAGATGATAGTACTAGATGCTCAGCTGTTAGAGACGGGAAGGGCGACATGATGGCCTTCAGGCCCAACTGGGACTCATCTCCTCCGTCACACTCATGCCAAGAATAGATGAAAGGCTTTGTTTTACTTTGAAAAGAAAAAGGGCAAAAGGGAGAACAGGAAATTGATGCCTGAGAAAGAGGGCCAACCTGCCTCCTCTTCCCTTAAAAGAAGACTCAAGAGAAGCAATTAAAAGAAGTTACTGATAACAAGAAATGACAAGGCAGAAGATGTGTAAGTCTGAATAAGCCATCATGTCATAAGTAGACCTTAGCTATAAGCCAAGAAAAATCTGAAGAGATCGGATTTCAGCTTAATAGAAGGAAGAGCTTTTTAACAAGTGGGATGAATTTTTTTCTTTTTAATCAGTTATAAAAAGAGCTGCCTATGAATATGCTGAAATCCTCTTTTTTGGATATGTTTAAGCAAAATCCCTCTCTCTTTCGGTGTTTCTAGAGAAAATATTTCTGCTTTGGGTTAAATGTGGTATGATATCTTCTAATTCTAAAATGATTATGTTCATATAGATTTTAAAATTCAATAACAGCTTCTAAGTAAAAATGTGTAACATGATGTCCTGCCTTGAAGCAGTTGCACAACATTCTGTTTCTCTCTCTCCAACAACCCCGGGGATTCAAACTGCTTTCTCCCCTCTGCGTGTTGGAGTTTCTCTTCTCCAGATGGTCATAAGGCAAGATGAAACTGAAAGTCGCTCGGTCGTGTCTGACTCTTTGCGACCCCATGAACTATACACTTCATGGAATTCTCCAGGCCGGAATACTGGAGTGGGTAGCCTTTCCCTTCTCCAGGGGACCTTCCCAACCCAGGGATCAAACCCAGGTCTCCCGCATTGCAGGCAGATTCTTTACCAACTGAGCTATCAGGGAAGCCTGTAGGGCAGGATGTGACACAGCAATATCAGGTATTTCCCCATCCTACTATCTCTGAAAATATGCAAAGGGAGCCTTCCGATTTGGGGGATTTTGCCCTATTTTTCATGATGCAAATGCAAACAGCAATAACCCAAGCTAACCAGGAAGAAAGTGACAGTTTCCAGAATTCTACTATGGATTCACTTTCTGCATACCTGACTCCATTTCTTCTATCATTTGCAGTGAACACAGACATTTCTAACCTTTTACAATAACTGAGGGTAGATCTAATCAATGCTCCTCTTACCCTCGCATCCCATCCTTTTCTTGACCAGGTAGAGTCTCCTTCTCAGGGGAAAGCCCCTCCCTTTAATGCATTGTCCTGAAGCCACAGGCAGGGTCAAGGTCTCAGTGGAAGCTGGTGGTCATTGTTTCAACTACCTCGTTCCCATCTCAGAAAACTCCAGTCTAGGGAAGAGACTGCTCATGTTTTTTAATGTAACTACCGCATTTCAAGCTCTAAGACAGACATTCTATATCTGTATTTCATTTAGCCCTCACAATGACCCTAAAAGTAGGTGCTTTCTCCACTAGAATACTTGTCCTTTAATTTTAGTAGCCAAAGTCCCCTGAGAGCCCTGAGTGCTGAGATAAGCTCAAGACTGATTTGATTATTAGGATCTACAGAATCTTTATCTTCATTGTGTTCACTTACATCATGGGGATGGACAATGAAATATTACAAGTAGGATTAAAATGAATATTCATCAATGTATAAATAAGTCACACTATAATGGTGCGCCCCCTGTTCCAGTTTCTGCTCTGATGGCGTCATTTCACAGTACATGCCAAGGTCACCTCGACGTTCACCTCCCCTGCTAAGAGGCAGCAGGAGAGAAGGAAGGACTGAGGCTGCCAGGCAGCCTTCATCGGTTATTCATACATGCTTATCCTTGGTGGTCTCATCCAACAATCTTACCTCTTCCTTGTGTATTTTAGTCGTAGTACAGCACCTGCTTGAGAGCCCGATTTCCAGATGGATTTGAGGTCTTTTCACGTTGGGATATGAAATGACACCATTTGAATTCCCCATCCCACATCCTAAGGTGAGCCTTAATGGGTCAGATGCATACTTAAGTTACAGAAACCAGCTGTATATCCCCTCCGTCTCTTGGACCTCCCTCCACCCCATGCCCCCCTCGAGGTCGTCACAGAGCGCCTGCGTTATATGTACAGTATGTACCATGTGTGCCCTACGGCAGCTGCCCACTAGCTATCTGCCTTTCACACGGCATGTGTATATGCCAGGGCTACCCTCTCAATCTGTCCCACCCTCTCCTTCCCTGCCAACGTCCACAGTTTCTGCTCTACGTCTGTTCCTGCCCTACAAGTAGGTTCATCAATACCATTTTTCTAGATTCCACACACGTATATTAATCTATGATATTTGTTTTTCTCTTTCTGACTTATTTCACTCTGTATGACAGTCTCCAGGTCCACAAGTGACTCTTAATAGGTAAGCCTATTTGTGTTGCAATAGTACCTAGTCCTATGGAACTAAAGTAAAATAGATCCTAGCCACATGTTCAATCACTGTGTCCCTCACCTATGTTCCTTATGACATGAACTCAGTCTAGCTCCTCCAATTGTGATTATCTGCCTTTAGACAAACCCACACCCCCAAAATAGCATTTTATTCCTACTTTATAGAAAAGAAAACTGAGACCTCTAGAGTTTGAGTAAGTTCATTGCGATGGTGTGACTCTAGGATCACATTAAATATTCAAGTTATTGATGACGCACAGGAAAGACCACCCTTCCCTTCAATAATCTACATGCTGTCAAGATCCAAAGACACTTACGCATCCAACCCCCTCCACAAAGACTTCCAGGCTCCTGCAATACGTAAAGCTTTCTCCATTCTGTGTGCCACATAATTTAGTACCTAATTAGATATTGTCTTACAGTATTCTCCTAATTGCCTCAAGTGTATTTATTCTGCTTCTCCATTAAGTTTATCACAGAGATCCTTGAGGGTAGAATTTTCTTTTTATGTCTCTCCTTTTCCACCCGATCCTTTTCCTACTCCACCCCTAGAGCATAGCAGTAAAAACGTAAGAGCTAGTCCAGTCTGAGCTGTCCTTGGGGCATATGGGCATGGCAGTGATACAAAGCATCACGATAAAAGGCTATGTACAAATACAGCATGGGGCATCCCAGGGGGCTCAGTGGTAAAGAATCCTGCTAATGCAGATGTTGAAGCCAAAACTCCAGTACTTTGGCCACCTGATGCGAAGAGCTGACTCATTGGAAAAGACTCTGATGCTGGGAGGGATTGGGGGCAGGAGGAGAAAGGGACGACAGAGGATGAGATGGCTGGATGGCATCACCAACTCAATGGACATGGGTTTGGGTGGACTCTGGGAGTTGGTGATGGACAGGGAGGCTTGGCATGCTGCGGTTCATGGGGTCACAAAGAGTCGGACACAGCTGAGCGACTAAACTGAACTAAATGCAGGAGACTCAGGAGACACTGGTTCAATCCCTGGATCAGGAAGATCTTCTGGAGAAGGAAATGGCAATCCACTCCAGCATTCTTGCCTGGGAAATCCCATGGACAGAGGAGCTTGGCGGGCTATAGTCCATGGGGTCACAAAGAGTCGGACACAACTGAGCAACTGAGCATGAGCAGTAATACTGTATGATGGAAAGGGCACTTAAAGACACCTCTGTCTTCCTTTCCTCTTCACTAGCTCTATAACCTCCAGGGTTCTTGCCTAGAGAATCCCAGGAATGGGGGATCCTGGTGGGCTGCCATCTATGGGGTCACACAGAGTCGGACACGACTGACATGACTTAGCAGCAGCAGCAGCAGCTCTGTAACACTGGGAGAGCCAAATGCCCTAGCTGGACCAGTTTCTGTACTGATGAAATGCAGATATTGAGCTAGATGATCCCCAGTGTTCTTCTAGCCTCATGAATCTGCCTCTGTTAAAGGAAAAGGGAACCTTCATGAATAAAATCCAAGCTGAGCTCCCTGGATCCTGAGGAGGGTTGGTGAGCAAGTGGTTGGAGACAGATGCTACAACCTTGATGTTAGAAGCAAATCAGAAGCGGTTCCCAACCATGCCTCACTCCTGGGGATTCCTGTTTGCCTTCCATCACAAGCCATGAAGGTGGTTGGATGCCTGAACCCATTGGGAGGTCTTCAAAGGAGTCACAATTATGTAAACTCCGCAGGACCGCTGAGTTTCAAGGGAAGGCTGGAGGCAATGTTCTTTTTCTGAGAAGTGAATTAGAAAAGGTAACCTTGATAACTGCGTTGTATCAATCTCATCAACCAAACTGATGATTAAAAGCTAAAAGCTTGGATTCCCCAAAAGGGAATTGATAGACTGCGTAGGTACCTCTACAGGGACCCATCATAATTCAACATTAGTTAATGTACCATTAAAGTATCCACGTAGTTAATGGAATTTCATTGGGATTTGAGGTTTTTCCTGAGTTGTTTAAATTGCCTCTATCATGAATGACTTCTTGAATTAAAAATTAAATGGACTTTCAAGTATTTAATTAGATACATCTATTACTGAAGTGGGGAAAACAACTGAAATTCACCTTAGAATTTTTTTATTTAAAGGAATACAGTACATCTTCAAGATGACAAACATTTTGTTGATAGATTTAAATACAGCTGCTTTTAGGAATAAAACAGTAGCCAGAATTTTCTTCTGTGGTTCTTTCCCTCAATTTGACGGTCTTTTTTAAACTGTATTTTTAATTGGAGTATTATTACAATATTGTGATGATATCTGCCATACATGAACATGAATCAGCCATAGGTATACACGTGTTCCCCTGGCTCCTAAACTGCCCTCCCACCTCCCTGCCCAGCCCACCCTTCTGGGTCATCACAGAGCACCAGCTTTGGGTTTCCTGCATCATACAGCAGACTCCCACCCACCACTGCACATACGGTGATGTGCATATCTTAATACTACTCTCTGAAGCCATCCCACCCTCTCCCTCCCCAGCTGTAACCATAAGTCTGTTCTTTATGTCTGAGTCTCCTTTGCTGCTCTGCAAATAGTATCACTAGTACCATCTTTCTAGCTTCCATATATATGCGTTAATACACGATACGTGTCTTTCTCTTTCTGACCGACTTTCGATTTGACAGTCTTAAAGGCACCTTAACTTTTTATCCTTTTGAGCTCTTTAAATGCTTGTGAATCTCATAGAAACCCATTATGAGAGTATGAAATGGATGTAGAATGAGGGTCCGTGATGGTGAGCTGCCAGATGTAGCAAGCTAAGACGCTTCCAGAAGAGGACAGAGCCTTTCCCTGCCCTCATTCGCTGTGAAGTAGGGTAGAAACAGTGTGGCAGGCACATGAATTCCTGCAGGAAACCCAGGGTCTCCCTGGGCTGGGTGTGCAGCTGCCTTCGTCATAGCCTTCTGTAGGGAGGGAACAATGGTTATGCCCACAAGCCTCCTCCTCTGGCCAGCAGGGGTTGAAAATTAAGATGAGTGGGTCGTCTCCCAAGTGTCTCCTCTTCCATCCACTACACCTGGGGATCACCTCCTTGTAAGGTAACTCTCCCACATCACCCTATTGCTTTGGGTTCTTTTTATCCCATCTACTCTGCTCACAGGCCACCTTGATTTCTCTCCCTTGCTGCCTCTAAAGTCAAGACTTGGTCCTTTCTTATTATATAGGTTTTGTAGCCATATTTTGCAGGGAAATAAACAAGGAATGCAGAGGGGAAATGGAAAAAAAAAATAAGACACCTGGTAAAGTTAGCTGAATTCTGGGATGACATAAGGATGAAAACAAGTGTTTATGAAGGGCTCTCTGTGTGCTGGGCATGCTGTTCCTTTTTCTATACATATCCTCTTGTTCAGTGTTCTTCACAACCCCGTGGGCCATCATTAATATCCTCATCTACCAATGGAGAAACAAGGGCTCAAAGAAGTTATGATGTGACTTATGCAATGCCAAATAGCAAGTAAGTGGCAGAATTGGGAACTGTCTCTTATTAAATACCCCATGTCCATAACTGCTGTACTGCCTCTTTCCTGAAAAACAAACATAACTCGAACAAAAACTATATAATTGCTGATGTCTGTCTGAGATAGTCATTGGGCGTCTTCTCTTCAACTGCTTTCTTCACAGTATGTTTTCAGACATCCTTCTCCACAGTCCTTGGCCAAAAGTGAAAGACGTGCTATTATCCATCTTAATAAATGCCCCCAATCTCAGTGCATAGGCCCATCTCGGCATTCAGAGCCTTATATCCTGCCCTTTGTCTCCAGTGATCTGTTTGGAGAGACCTTAAGTTTGGGGAATTCTATCCCCTGACCCCTTTCCTGTCTAGGGCTGGTCTCTGGAGGCCATTTCCACATAATCTCCACATCTTCTCTGCCTTTTATATCACTTATCTGGGCCATGTCCTCATTCTTAACCAACTTCCTTGATTTGGAACAACCCACTCATCTCATTTCCACCCCCTGCTGCTGATTCTGGGGACAGGAAGAGAAGGCAGGCCTGGAGAAGAATAGTACATCCACAGAACGTAAGTATCAGGGTAGCCGCACCAGATCAGAGGCCAAATAAGCCAACAGAAAGGACCTAGAACAAGCCAGATGGCACAGGGTGGAGTTAGATGAGTGATAAAATTCTTAAGAGCCAACAAGAAAACATCAGGGGCTGAAGCCCGGAGAGAATAGTGAATTGTCAAGAGGATCTGCTGCTACTCAACCCAGCAGAGGTCTGCGACTACAGGTTGTTCCTCTCTGTGGTCTGGTGCCTGCAGCGTAGAACTGAATAGCTTGGTGAATGAAGGAAAGGAAAGAACATATAAACAAACCAAAGAAAGAGATGTGGCCAGTGCTAATCAGAGAAGAGACATTAGCGTCAGCATAAGACAGACAAAGTTGTCTGATGGGCTTGCTGTCACTCATGATCATGGTTACTGACTGAGGCCCACTGAGCTAAGGGCATGGAGGGAGAGAGGCAGGCTCTCTGGGGCATGGGATGAGATGCTCATTGGAATCTGGTCTTCCAATAAACATCTGCTTCCAATGTTACCTTGTCTCTATGTTTTCCAACCTCCCCTGGGTCCAGGAATTGCCACTGTCATTTGCGTAGGTCCTTCTGGACTTTGCCTTCTGCAGATGCCGTATGATGTAGTAGACGTGAACTTTGGGAGCTGGGAGCCTTGGGTTCGAATGCCTTCCTGGCTAGGTCACTCCCCAGCCTTGCATCACTGGGCAAGTTGGTTAACCCTGAAACCTTGATGAGGACCAGTATTCTCCAATGTCCTTGCTACTGGTCAGAGTGCAGAGTAAAAGCTCCATCATGTCAGTTCCCTTCTCATGTCTCTAGGAGGCACAGCCAACATTTCTTCAAGGTCACAAAGAAAGTCGCCTAGCAGAATCTGGAATTGAACTTGGATCTCCTGTCCATACATGGATGCCACTCTGCATGAAGATATTAATACTTCTCAATAGAGGTGAGCATCAGAGATAAAAATAAACTCTTTACTAACTAAGAATGTTAGAAAAAGAAAAGCGTACAAAATCTGGAAGGATTTGCTTTGATGATCTATTGAAATAAAGCAAAAGATTGCACGTATAAGTGAGAGCATATGGTATTTGTTTCTGTCTGACTTATTACACTTAATACTCTGTAGATCTAACCAAAGTGTCACAAATGGCAAGATTTAACTTTTTATGGCTGAGTAATATTCTCAGCCATATGGCCTTGATAAAGGCAGAAATGGTATGGACCTAAAAGAAGCAGAAGATATTAAGAAGAGGTGGCAAGAATACACAGAACTGTACAAAAAAGATCTTCAAGACCAAAATAATCACGATGGTGTGATCACTCACCTAGAGCCAGACATTCTGGAATGTGAAGTCAAGTGGGCCTTAGAAAGCATCACTACAAACAAAGCTAGTGGAGGTGATGGAATTCCAGTTGAGCTATTTCAAATCCTGAAAGATGATGCTGTGAAAGTGCTGCACTCAATATGCCAGCAAATTGGGAAAACTCAGCAGTGGCCACAGGACTGGAAAAGGTCAGTTTTCATTCCAATCCCAAAGAAAGGCAATGCCAAAGAATGCTCAAACTACCACACAATTGCACTCATCTCACACGCTAGTAAAGTAATACTCAAAATTCTACAAGCCAGGCCTCAGCAATATGTGAACTGTGAACTTCCAGATGTTCAAGCTGGTTTTAGAAAAGGCAGAGGAACCAGAGACCAAATTGCCAACATCTGCTGGATCATGGAAAAAGCAAGAGAGTTCCAGGAAAACCTCTATTTCTGCTTTATTGACTATGCCAAAGCCTTTGACTGTGTGGATCACAATAAACTGTGGAAAATTCTGAAAGAGATGGGAATACCAGACCACCTGACCTGCCTCTTGAGAAACCTATATGCAGGTCAGGAAGCAACAGTTAGAACTGGACATGGAACAACAGACTGCTTCCAAATAGGAAAAGGAGTATGTCAAGGCTGTATATTGTCACCCTGCTTATTTAACTTATATGCAGAGTACATCATGAGAAATGCTGGGCTGGAAGAAGCACGAGCTGGAATCAAGATCGCCGGGAGAAATGTCAATAACCTCAGATATGCAGATGACACCATCTTATAGCAGAAAGTGAAGAGGAACTAAAAAGCCTCTTGATGAAAGTGAAAGAGGAGAGTGAAAAAGTTGGCTTAAAGCTCAACATTCAGAAAACGAAGATCATGGCATCCGGTCCCATCACTTCATGGGAAATAGATGGGGAAACAGTGGAAACAGTGTCAGACTTTATTTTTCTGGGCTCCAAAATCACTGCAGATGGTGACTGCAGCCATGAAATTAAAAGACGCTTACTCCTTGGAAGGAAAGTTATGACCAACTTAGATAGCATATTCAAAAGCAGAGACATTACTTTGCCAACAAAGGTCCATCTAGTCAAGGCTATGGTTTTTCCAGTGGTCGTGTATGGATGTGAGACTTGGACTGTGAAGAAGGCTGAGCACCGAAGAATTGATGCTTTTGAACTGTGGTGTTGGAGAAGACTCTTGAGAGTCCCTTGGACTGCAAGGAGATCCAACCAGTCCATTCTGAAGGAGCTCAGCCCTGGGATTTCTTTGGAAGGGATGATGCTAAAGCTGAAACTCCAGTACTTTGGCCACCTCATGCAAAGAGTTGAGTCATTGGAAAAGACTCTGATGCTGGGAGGGACTGGGGGCAGGAGGAGAAGGGGATGACAGAGGATGAGATGGCTGGATGGCATCACTGACTCGATGGAGGTGAGTTTGAGTGAACTCCGGGAGTTGGTGATGGACAGGGAGGCCTGGCGTGCTGCAATTCATGGGGTCGCAGAGTTGGACACTACTGAGCGACTGAACTAAACTGAACTGAATATTCTATTGTGTGTGTCTGTCTGATAGATGTCCCTTTGACATCTATCTATCTATATGTGGAATCTAAAAAACAAAACAAAATAGACATCGATAGAGAAAATAAGGGCTTCCCTAGTGGCTCAGATGGTAAGGAATCCACCCACAATGCAGGAGACCAGGATTCAATCCCTGGGTCAGGAAGATCCCCTGGAGGAGGGCATGGCAACCCACTGCAGTATTCTTGGCTGGAGAATCCCCATGGACAGAGGAGCCTGGCAGGCTATAGTCTATAGGGTCGCAAAGAGTCGGACGTGACTGAGTGACTAAGCACAGCACAGCAGCACAGAAAATAAATGAGTGGTTGTCAGAGGGGAGGGAGGGTGAGTGGGTGAAGTAGGTGAAAGGGATTAAGAAGTGTAAAATAAGTAAGTCGTGTGGATGTAATATGCACAGTAAGGAATGTGGTCAAAAATAGTGTTAGACTTATCATAGTGATCATTTCATAATGCATGCAAATATCAACCTACTATGTATTCAGTACTACACATAAAATAGTATACTACTACATGTCAACTACATTTCAATTAAGATAAATGGAACAGAAAAAAAAAGCAAAAGATGGTTGGGAGTTCATCATATTTTAATTTCTCAGGAGCTCATAAGGCAGTCACTAACAGACATTCTGGGCATTAGAATCATGGCTCAGAAGATTAGACTATAAAGTTACCGAGTATTCACTCTGTGTTCAGAACTCTGTATCAAGTTCTGTGTTCTTCCAAACAAATCTGCTGCTGCTGCTGCTAGTCGCTTCAGTCGTATCCGACTCTGTGCGACCCCACAGACGGCAGCCCACCAGGCTCCTCCATCCCTGGGATTCTCCAGGCAAGAATACTGGAGTGGGTTGCCATTTCCTTCTCCATCCAAACAAATCTAGGGAGTAGGTATTATCATGCCCAGTTACAGAGGACGAAACTGAGGCTTAGAGAGTCGAGGCATCTTGCTTAGAAACACGTGGCCAGCCTGTTGTCAAGCCAGCAGTCCAGCCTGGTCATTCCTATCTATGTCTTTCTAAATCCTGAGCTGCATCCTCCTCATTTCACCTGGCTGGCTACATCGAAAACTGTAACCATAATGCTTCACAACCTCGGAGGTGAAAGGGGCTCAGTCTTGACCCTGGAGGCTTCCGGTTCTCCCCACTGGGAAATGCAGGAGTTGGATGAGTGACCCCTAAGGATCGTTCTCCTTTGGTTGAAGAACACACACGACCTCAATCAGAGCTGGCTTTGCATTTCAATAAACAAGTTAAACAGTTGCCAGTAATCCCGAGGAAGAAATGAGTTTGCTGATGGATATGTCTCTGACCTGACTTGGGGATCACTGGGGGAAATCTTAATCTCTTTGAATGTTTGGTTAAACATCCCTAAGCCTTGTGTGAATTAGACTTGGGACACACGCCGGCTGGTCTGTTCTGTGTTTGACTTGCCGTACCACCTGCTGTCTGCCCTTTTTATTCTCTGCACAGGCTTTTCCTGGAAATGGCCATGCGCTCACGACTAAGCATGGCTTCCTGGGTCTATCTGGAGCCCTAAGGTTGAAATGAACAGAGTTTTAATTCTGTGAAGGGCTGAGAAATTGGACCTGGTGCTGCAAAGATGGGCTCTCCAGATCGGGCAGTCTTTGGATGAGAAGACAGCCCATAGAACTTGAAGGAGATATGTTTTAAACCGGTAAGACAGAGAACTTTTTTCTCTGCAGGCCATAAACTAATTGAGCTAGATGTCTGAGAAGTCTCAGAGTTATCTGGGAGATGGGACAGCAGAAGAATAGAAACATTCAGTAAAGGGAAAGTGATATAAGGAGATGGAGAACTTTTAAAGGGCTGATATTAGATAGCATTTGACTAAGAGATCCAGGAGCATCCAACTCCCATCAAGACCCACCCCGTGATACCTTCCCAGGAGGAGACGAAGGAATGAGGTCAGCAAAAATACATGCTTTATTCACTGGAAGCTTTGGTTCTGAACCCCAGTGCAGAATTGCAAGCAGAGTGGTTTGTACCTAGATTAGAGTCAGCCTGGGGTCTCCATCTGCACTGCCAATAGAAATATAATGCCAGCCATACATGTAATTTTTCATTTTCTTATAGCCACATTTAAAAGATGTAAAAAAAGATAAGTGCAATCCCTTATAATAATATATTTTATTTAACCCACAGTACCCAAAATACTTCAACATGTAATCAATATCAACATGTAATCAGTTTAAAAAAGTTAATGAGGTAGGGTCTATTCTTTTTTGTACTAGGTTTTCAAAATCTGGCATGTGCTTTATACTTACAGCCATCTCAGTTTTCAGTGGAAATACTTGATCTGCATTTATATCTCATAAAAGTCACAATTGAAAAAGTAGGTTCACACACTGACTCATTCCAAAGGTACTTAAAAGTCTTCTAATAACTGAATCAAGTAATAGTTTTTTATTTCAATGTAAATTAAAATTAAATAAAATTTAAAATTCAGATACTCAGTCACATCAACAATATTTCAAGTTCTCAATGGCCCATGTGGTTACTGTACTGGGCAGCTCAAATCTATATCATTGCCTCACTTCTGACCATGGCCTGGAAGGGGGAAGGAGGGGTGGGTCTCAGTTTTGCAGCCCTGAGAAGTAGTCAGCAGAGGGACTTCAGAGGCAGGGCTCTGAGCCTCAGATGACATACAGATTTCCAAATCCCAGCCCTAGACACTCCAGGAACTTCTCTTTCCAGATTAGATTTGCAGCTTACACAGGACTGGATTAAGAACAATAACAACAATGCCTGTACACAGAGTTTCTACCTTGTGTCATTGTATTTGATGCTTTTTGTTACTCAGAGAGGTCAAGTGACTTGCCCAAGGTCACACAGCAGGTTCGTGTCAAGTCCAGGATTCAAAACCAAGTTTGTTTGACTCCAGCACTGATGCGCTGTTGCAACCCTGCCTCCCCCTGGCAGCCCCAGTATTAGAATTTCAGGAACTTCTGTGATGCCTGAGCTTACATTTAGTCCACCTGCCATGGTTATGGCCACATTAGAAGAAGACTTAGTTCCAGAGGGTGCCCTTGGCATACCAGGCCTTGACCACAACCAGAATTAATGGAGTCCTCAGTTGAGAACATAAATGCAATTATTGTCTCGGAATGAATGTATCTCCTCTTTCATTGTCACAGGTTCCTAGCTCTCCCTAAAAGCCATCAAAGGCTGACTTCATGCTGGACCCAGCATCTGCCCAGCCGCTAATGGATCTGAGCTGTGTTCATTAGGCAGCTTGCCCATGCACAGTTGAGAGAGGAGGAGAGGGCAACAAAAGGATGCCTTTAAGCTAAAGGTTAATTTGTAGCGCTTTAAAAGTATCTGTCTATAGTGACGACAGACTGAACTCCACAAACATTGAGGCAAATTTGAAACAACTGGGTTGCCCACTTCCTTCCTAGAACTGACACATATCTATCTCCCCCTCCCTCTTTGAAGAGCTCTTGGGGAAAGAGTAAGTCTTAGGCCAGGAGTTTCAAAAAACATGTTCCTAGGACTGCAAGGAGATCCAACCAGTCCATTCTAAAGGAGATCAGCCCTGGGTGTTCTTTGGAAGGAATGATGCTAAAGCCGAAACTCCAGTACTTTGGCCACCTCATGCGAAGAGTTGACTCACTGGAAAAGACTCTGATGCTGGGAGGGATTGGGGGCAGAGGAGAAGGGGACGACAGAAGATGAGATGGCTGGATGGTATCACTGACTTGTTGGACATGAGTCTGAGTGAACTCCGGGAGATGGTGGTGGACAGGGAGGCCTGGTGTGCTGCAATTCATGGGGTCGCAGAGAGTCAGACATGACTGAGTGACTGAACTGAGGTCTCTTCTTAAATAGAACATGACACCTGACCTGACAAACTCCTACCCCACCAGCATGATGCTCTGTTTCCCAGCACAAGCTGAACCTAACCTTGAAGATCCCGAGGGCTGAGACAGCCTGAGGCCACTCACCTCTAGACCTGGAAGTGACCCCTGTGAGCAAAATGGGGCTTTGGCAGGCATGCTCAGCTTTAGGTTCTATAAATCACTCTTAACCCAGTAGAACAAAAACAAGGCAACAGCTAGTCTAGGAAGGATGGTGGGATGGCAGAAGGCATTGGGGGTGGATACTGATAGAAGAAATGTCAATAATAAGGTAGTGATAAAGAACATAATCTCTAGAGTAGGGTTTCTCAGCCTTGGCACTATTGACCTGGTGTTGTTTAGTTGCTAAATCATGTCTGACTCTATTGCAACCCCATGGACTGTAGCCCACTGGGCTCCTCTGTCTGTGGGATTTTCTAGGCAAGAATACTGGAGTGGGTTGCCATTTCCTTCTTCAAGGGATCTTCCCAGCCCAGGGATCAAACCCTCATCTCCTGCATTGACAGGCAGATTCTTTGCCACTGAGCCACCTGGGAAGCCCATTGACCTGTTAGGCTGGATGATTGATTCCTTATTGTGGGGTAGAGGACTGTTCAGTGCCTTAAAGGATCATTAGCAGCATCTCTGACCTCTCTCCACTAGAGACCCCTAGCAGCCCCTGAAACCCAAATTGTGACAACCAAAAATGGCTTCAGAAATTACCTTTCTCCAGGAGGACAAAATCAGCCCTTGTTGAGGACCAGTGGTCTGGAGCCACCCACTTTCCAAGTCCAAACGTATCATTAACGATGAGTGCCCCTGGGCTGGCCCCCCAGCCTCTCTGCATCACAGTTCCCACCTCTGTAAGATAAACAGAATACTTATGCCTAGCAGTGCGGTGAGGTCACAGTGAGATGATATACGCAAAGGGCTTAGTAACAATAAAGGCTAGTTCATTTAGGTGAAGAGTTCAGGATGCATTTTTAAATCACCACAGTAAGTCTATTTTATTGCCAGCCATTATTATTCCCGTTGTGAAAGATGGCATTTTCCCAAAGTTGCTACAGTCCTTTTCATGTGCTTTTCGCAAACCTTGCTCCACTCTCACAAAGAGGAAGGGTCTATTTCCTCACCCTGGAATCCAGGGGGACCCTTGTGACTGCCTTGATGAAGAGAATGAGGGGAAGGGATGCCATGTGATTTCCAAGGCTGGGCCATAGAAGAGGCAACTTCCTCCAGCCCTCTCTCGGACACAGCGTTGGGAGCTCTGAACTGACATGTGAAAAATCTCGAGACCCAGGAGCTGCGTGCTGGGCAGACCACATGGAGAGACCACAGAGATATAGAGAGAGGAGCTTCTGTGCCTAGGCCTGGCTGTTGGAGTCTCCCCAGCCCAGGTGCCATACACCTGGGTGAACAGGGCATCAGGTGGCTCCAGCCCCAGCCTTTAAGCTGCCCTGGGTTGGCACCGAGTAGAGCAGAGATGAGTTGCTCCTGCCGAGCCCTGCCCGAATGGTGGATTCTTGAGCAAAATAAATATGGTTGTCTTAAGCCCTGAAGTTTTGGCAACAATTTGACAGGTGAGAAAACCACGTGTCAGAAGGTACATAGCAAGTGAGTATCCAGGCTAGAATCTGAACCAAGGATCCTCTGCCCCCTAAATGGTACTGCTTCCCTTTCATGGAACTTACCCCCAAGATGGCAGGAGTCTGACTTGATAGGTGGAAATCCAGGAGTCAGCTGAGGACAGCATCAGTAAGGTGTATGAATTGGTTGTACATCTGTGTGCAGCCCTGGCGGGGAGCCTGGGAACAGAGTAAAACAGAAGACTCATTTTCCAAACAGAAGCACAGGTCAGGGTGGGCCAGTATCAAAAGCATGTTTCAGAGCTCAGGCTGTTTAAATTCCAAACGCCTCTGAGAAGGATGCATCCTGAGCTAGTGATTCTCAACCTTGTCGGCTTACTTCCCCTGGAGAACTTCTAAGAATCTGGATGACCAGAGTCCAATGATACTGGACCCTCTGGGGCAGAACCTGGGCATCAGCGTTCTTAAGGTTCCCCCAGGTGATCCCAGGGCTGCTGCTTTGGGGATGGGGTGGGATGAAGCTAGAGTTCAGGGTCCATACTGCAGTGCCTGCCATGGATCAGATGGACTGCAGAGCCCGGAAAGAGATGGGCTTTGAGCATTAGCTGCAATCTCTGGTTTGCTTTATGATGCTGTGAGGTGAATTAAAAATCAAACTTCATTTGGCTCCCAGTGAAGATGGAGATTCAGCAGATTGGGGGACTGGTAAAAAGGCCTCATTAATATGCTTCCTGGCAGAAACTCCATTTGATTCAGGGATGTGAATTTAGGCAGATGGGAAAGTGTTGCCTTGGCTGCAGAAAGGTGGGCAGAGGGTGGTTCTCCCCTCCTCTGTGTTTGGTGGGTAGGGGACAAGGACCGCCCTTTCAATACTAAGAGAGGTTGTTGTTGTTGAGTCACTAAGTCATGTCCAACTCTTTTGTGACCCCACGGACTGTAGCCCACCAGGCTGCTCAGTCCATGAGATTTCCCAGGAAAGAATACTGGAGTGGGTTGCCATTTCCTTCTCCAGGGGATCTTCCCGACCCAGGGATAGAATCCACGTCTCCTGCACTGGTAGGCAGATTCTTTACCACTGAGCCACCAGGGAAGCCACGCTAAGAGAGGAGAGTTGGTGAAATACTACCCTTTGATTTTTCTCACCTGATGTCTGAAGTAGGTTGGCATCAGTCGAAACAGGATGAGGTGGAGAAACCAGTGGCAGAACTGGGCAGACCTGGGTTTGAACGCTGCTTCTTTCTATCTCCAGGACAGGAGAAATTCTCCTATTTCTCCAAGCTTTGGGTGCCTCCTCTGTCAGATGAGAGTGATCATCACACGATCAGGGTGAAATGTGCAAACGTGTGTGATACATCAGCCCAGGGTGGACACTGATAATGTGGGTTCCATTCATTCATTCATGTGTTTCTACATTTGTCATTCATCTCTTTTTTGCCTCCACTCCTCTTCACCTCCTCATTTTTTGAAACATTAAGGAGAAACAGGTGCCCTGGAAAGGAGCCTGTAGCCATGTGTTAGATTAGAAGCTTCTCCATCTGTCCAAACGCCCTCACCCCTTTCACGGGGTGAACTCTTAACTTGAAAAACAGTTCACATGTTACCTGCTTTGGAAGCCCTGCTCCTCATCTATGTAGCTGCTCTCTGTTCCCACACCCCTGTGTTTCCCTGTGTAATGACATCCATCACGCTGGACTATAATGGCCAACCTACCTGTCCATTCTCCCCATAGACTGTGAGCCTAGCCCTAGATGTGGCACTTCACGAGCACTCAACATGGTTTCTGTGCAGTCACTTATTCAGTCAACTGATGTCATATGTCTTCTGGCCTCAACTTCCCCATCTGTAAAGAGGGTTGGCATAGCTGTATTCTAGGAATAGTTCCAGCTCTAGTGTTTGATCTCTCTGTGGAGCCAGAGAGCAAGGAGAGGAAAGAGAGGAAACAGAGACAAACCAATTAATTTAGGAAGCATCATCACTGAGAGATGTGAGTTCACATGATATGAGCGTCATCGGGTGAGCAGGTCAGTACCATCAGGCAGCAGAAGGCAAGGTCACCCAAGGAACCACAGGCAGATTAGAGGAATTCAGGTTCTTCAAAGGGGGCCAGGTGGAGTCAAGGCATTTTCAGGAAACAAAACAAAAGGGAGTCGAGGTATATGGCTTTGCGGGCTGGAACCAGTTTGAGCGAAGGAGCTACAATCTAGGACCTTCCATGAGCAAGACTGCAGAATCAAAGTCAGGGAACAAAGTGATGCCCAGTGGCAGCCTGAAGGGACCACTCCTGAAGTTGGGACCAACCTGAAGCTGAAGCTCCATAGGGTGTCTCTGCCTTGGCCAGGTTCCAGTGAAATTCAGGGGCTGGTCAGGGAGAAGCCTATTAGGCCTGGGGCATCTTTGTGAACCGCACTGTGGGGAGCTGGGGAGTTAGGGGAACTGAGGCCTGAAATGGCCAGTATCTCTGGGGAACACACTCAACTCACACTCCTGCAAAAACCATCTCTGAGAAACACACCCACAGCACATCTCCACTTGCACACTCGACATAGCACCCACACCAATTCTTCATCTGATGCACGACAAGGCTGGCCTTAGAGATTCACAGACACGAATGCACTTCTTTTCCATCTTGGTTGACATTTATGAACCTTCTATGTGCTAGCCATTAGGGTTCATAGTTCCAGAAACTACAGACTGTCCCCAGAAAGCTCGGAGTACACATTCACATCAGTATACAAAGACACCAACCCAGACATTGTACAATGCATATACACCCATGCATCTGTGCTGTTGCTCAGCTGTGCCCAGCTCTTTGCAATGGTATGGACTGTAGCCCTCCAGGCTCCGCTGTCCATGGGATTTTTCAGGCAAGAATACTGGAGTGGGTTACCATTTCCTCCTCTAGGGGATCTTCCCAACCCAG
Organism: Bubalus bubalis; assembly: GCF_019923935.1. Lineage (NCBI taxonomy): Eukaryota > Metazoa > Chordata > Mammalia > Artiodactyla > Bovidae > Bubalus > Bubalus bubalis. The sequence goes on along the minus strand of NC_059159.1, from coordinate 46,850,020 downwards.
AGATCGAACCTTCATCTCCTGCATCGTCAGGTGGATTCTTTACCACTGAGCCACCTGGAAAGCCCCATATATACCCCTATACCTGTCTATGAATCCCCATAAATTCTTACACAGATGCATACAGAAGATCATGAGTGGTTATGTCCACACATGCCTACATACGGACGTCACCCACACACAGAATCCCAGCGGATAAGCAAATAGAGGCCCGGGGTCCCATCCAGGTTATGGAATTCATTAACCCTCTTCCCGTCTGCATGCCCAAGATAGAAGCCCTGTTCTGCCCTCATTCTCATAAGGAAAGCCTTCCAGGTCTTTTATAAGGACATTATTTTATGACAACATTGTTAGCTGACATTTATGGGGATTCAATCAATAAATTAGAAATTGCTTGTAATGATGCATGGCTGGCTCACATTTGCCTGAGCCCCGAGGACTCAAAGCCCAGATTGGAAGCTTTAGATCTCTGCCTCTTACACTGTACCATGTGTGTGCACACGTGTGCGTACACGCTGTTGCACAAAATGTCATTTTAGTCATGCTGGAAAGTAGTCTCTGTCTGCTTACATTGTTTCTTCTTTGCCTCCATGGAGGAATCCGGGTGTGGGATGGGGTTGTAGGGACCGTAGTTTCAGGGCCTGAAAAGGCAGTATCTCCCGGAAGGAAAGAGTGGAACAGCGACTGTGTGAGACTCCCATGCCACTTCTCACCTAGGTAGAGGAGAGAAGAGTCTGGATTCAGAGACTGAGAACTTTAATTTCCCCACTCAAGTCCCCAATCCCTGCCAGCCACAGGCCCCCTTGAGCATGCTCACCCATGTCTGAGCCAAAGGTGAGGCTAGGGGTCTTCCCTGGTGGTCCAGTGGGTAAGACTCTGCGTTTCCAGTGCAGGGTCCATGGTTCAATCCCTGATCAGGGAACTAAGATCCCACGTGTCTTATGGCATGGCCAAAATGTTTTGTTTTGTGTTGTTGTAATAGTGAGGCTAGGATTAGGAGCTGGAAAGAGGCCAAGAGAATACCCTGGAGATACCACCATCTTTCTTCCCTGACTGTGCTCGACCATCCACTCAACCTTAGAAACCCAATGAAAACGTTAGAAATCACTGGAAATTGTGGCCATAGAGTAAAGCAGCTATTCTCTGGCATTGACCACTCTTGACAACACAGAATATGAAGCAGGCCAATGTCAAGTGTCAGATCCTCTTTCAGTTCCATCACCTTATCACTGGCCAAGAAGACTACCTTTTATCCAAAACCTGGCTAATGTCAGCACCAGACTAGGTTTTGTTCAGTGAGAGGGGTTCACTGAGGACCGTGTTTGGGCAATGATGCCACCCTGTCTTTTGCTGAGATGGAGCTTGCAGCTCAGTGGCTCAGTTGACTTCTCCTCTGAGGAAACAGAAGTCCCATCCCTGGTGAATGTCATGAACACCCCATCTGGGCTCTTTGCTGTTTCCCTCTGTTTCACACCCCTCTCCCACCTGCTTCTCTAGTATCTACAGGCCTTTCTAGGACCTCCCAGCAGTCACTGTCTTAGGAAGGCTTCCCATGGTTCCAGCCTCATGGATGAGGCTGTCTTTCCTACACCAAGATGCCAGATCTCCAGAGACTGCCCATCAAGGATGTCACTGGCCCTGGCAACAGACTAGCACACATCATTGGCCCATCACTTGGATGGATTGGAAAGGATAGGGCACATAAGAAACCTCCTCTTACCTTCTGAATCCTGGAATCTGGAGCTCTGAGGATGAGAAAGGCCCCAGGATGCCCTACCAATCCTGCCAAGGAGGCCTGTCCCAGGACAGAGGAGCAGTTATAGAGGAACGTGGCAGGCTCGAGAGGGTCCAGGTAGAAAACCCTGAGGCTCCTGAGGAAAGGGAATCTGCCTGCTGCGTAAATCTGATCAGCTAGACTATCTGTGTTACACTCCCACTCGACCTCATAGGAGTTCAGTCATTTCCACATCCCTCTGGGGGCACCCGGAATTTCTGATGCTCTCCTGAGCTTCCCTGGGCCCCAGGAGTCCTGCGGGGCCTGGCTCAGGCCATCCCTGCTCCATCATTCCTACTCTGCCGCCTCCCCAGGCTGGAGCAAAGTGAAGGACCATGAGCATCTTGCTCACTCTCCCAGGCAACCCTCCCGACTCTGAAAGCAAATGTAGGTTCCCCCTGGCTTGCCCAGAATGCTCCTCCCCAGCATCTTATTCTCTGACTCTCGACTCTGAGTCTCTCCTCATCCATCTTATGGACAGGCGGGGGGACGGGGGGGAAAGTGGCCCTGGTAGAGCTTTACTGTCTGTTTAAGTCAAGACCTATGCTCTTTAAACTCCTTTTCCTTCAAAGCTATTGTCTTGTTGATTTCAAGAGTCTGTGATGAAATTCAAAAGCCGGCCATTTGTTCAAGTACGTGGTGTACTGCTGGAGTAGCTGTATCTCAAGGGCAGTTGGTAAAGGATGCCCTGGTCCCTGCTGGGCCCCCAGTGGGGGCGGGGGAAGGCAGGAGTAACACTAAACACTTGGAGCAGATTTCACCTTTTAATGCATCACAATGGTCACAGAGGCTACGGAACCTACTATAAAAAGTATAACAATGGAAGTGTGTCCGGCGTAGTGCAGGAATGGAGAAAAGGGCACACCTAACCCTCAGGGGGTTGGCGCTGCCAGTAATGGCAGCTTCACAAAAGTGACGAGTAACCCATAACTGGGTTTTGAAGGATGAATAGGAGTTAGCCAAGCTGGCAGAGGGACAGCACATAGAGCTGCATGAAGAGGGGAGAAAGCTTTAGGAACGCCAGTGCTGGATAAACTTCAGAGTTAGAAGTCCAGGTTGGGGTTCCACCTGCACCACTTCCCAGAAACCCTGGGAAAATTGCTTCACCCCCGAAGCTCACTCTTTTGTTAGTAAAATGTAAATCTCCTGGGAGGGTGAGTCCAGCAGATCAGGCCTCAGGTTCTGACACAGATATGAAAACAGCCCCTCCTGCTTTATTGAAAAATCCAAAACTCTGTTTAGGTTCAGCGAGAATGTGTGCTGTGGTCTATTTATGATGTGCAGGACAAGAAGAAAACACACACACAAGCCTACCATTCATGCATTAGTGACTTACAGAAACTCAATATTAGCTAATGGGGATTAAATGAGGCAGTGCCTGCTAAAACATTCTCAGGGTGCCTGGCACATGGAGGGATGTAATGAGTGTGAATCCATTCCTCTCTAGGAGTTGTTTGTTCACGTGATCCCGGAGAAAGAACTCTCTTCCAGTTTTCTTGGAAATCCCTTAATCTGCCTGGATCCAGACCCCCACCTCTTCTCACCAGCTCCATGTGCAGGCTGAAAAGCAAGGCTGGGGATGAGAGATCCAGAAGAGAGGGGCTGAGGCGGGCAGGCCGAGGGGCCAGGCAATGGGACTGTAATGGTCTGCAATTGCTTTTCCAATTGCCTTCAGGTTGGAATAATCTCTTCAGGTGAGTTGCTGAACCTTACGGGCTTGGCCTGAGAAAACGGTATGATGAGAATCTATTAACACTCCCTTTCATACAGGCGGGAGCAACTTGCACACTTTCCTCATCCATGCCTTCCTGCAAAGGGACCCTTGCTCCCTGAACTCTCCTTAGGCTGGGATAGGAGACTCAGTGGATCAGGAGAATCACTAATTCTTGAAAAATAAATCCAAAAAGGGAATTTTTTTGTACCCCTAGTTGCTATACTGAGGCATGCATGTGTGTGCATGTATGTGGTTTGTTTTGGAAATTGTCTCTCCAATATCGGACTGTTGTAAACAGTCCACACATTAACCCTTCAGTGCATCCATACCTTCATAATCTCTTTTTGTATGAAAAGACCTGTCTTTTTCCCCTTGTATTATGGATCATTGTAGCAGTATCTCCTCCTCTGAAAGAAAACATCCCAAGACTTGGCTGCTAATTCATATCTTTTGAACTTAGACAAACCACTTCCCTTCTCTGTGGCCAAGCCCCCCAGTCTGTCCCATGGTATAATGATACCTGTTCAAGTTGTGAGAATCGGCAAAACTCAGGACATCTTCGAGGAGGAGGGAGATGGGCCATGTTACAATATCCAGACCAGTGGTTCCCAAACTTGGCTACAAACTTGGGATCTTCAAAATCTACTGATGCCTGCCACCCACCCCAAACATTCTGGTATAACTGGTTCAGGGTATGACCTGGGCATCAAGATTTTTAAAACCTCCTTAAGTGCTTCTAATGTGCAACAAAGTTTGGGAACCACTAGGACAGACTGAGGCCTTTGCTTGCCCTCTGCCCAATAGCTTCCTCAAAATTCCCTGAAATGCCAAGAGATGTCCTTGCCAGAAACATCCTAAGTCTCTGCTTGACCCACTGCCAAGAACTTTCTCAACCTTTACCCCATAATCTTCCTCCTAATGAACCATGAATGAACTTTAAAAAATACCCCACAACCCAGACGGTACAAATGAATTTTTTCCCCAAATGCATAGATTTAGTCCACCTGTAAGAATTGAAAAGCAGAAGGTTAATGTCTGTGCTGAAGGAAAATAAATCTGAAGTCCTTTCTCATTCGAGGCTCCCATCTACCACCATCAACCCCAACTCCAGGAGTGTAAGATCAGCAGAAGGAGCTCAATTCCCAAGTGGATATGAGAGCAGTCCTTGCTTTATTGAGAAGAACTCTGAGAGCTAGTTCAGGTTCAACAGGAATGTGTGCTATGATTTATTAGTGATGTCTGTATGTGTGCAGGAAGAGGGTTCAGGTTCAGTAGGAGCACGTGCTGTGATCTACTAGTGATGTCTGTATGTGTGCAGGAAGAGGAAAGATGACTTGGATATCAACTCCAACACTAAATGAAGCCTACAGCCAACCTCCTGCTAGGGCATGGCAGCTGCCATTTCTCCCTCAAGGTGAACGTGTCATATGTTGACTTTGGGGCTGGCTTCCCTGCTACATTCTGTAAACTTCTGGGGGACGTCAGCCTTCAGTAGGTGTGCCTTTCATACTCATGCCAGCTCATGAGATCTGTGTGCACAAAAGGTACACAAACGTGTTTACATAGAAGAGAAGGAAGGAAAGACATCATGTGCTCAACTCTTTTTATATTCAAGTCATCTTACTGTTTCCTCCCTTAATCAAAGGCTGCTTCTGGCAAAGACTTTGACAGCCATCACAGCTTTGGGCGAGTTTTAGGTTCTGCTTTCCCAGATGTGTGCAGGAGATGCCCAGGAAGGACACTTGTCCTCACCTGTGAAACCACACTCCTGGGGCCTTCCCCAGTCCAGCCATGTACCCCAGCAGCCATCATCTCCTGGTGTCCTTTCCTCTCCGCACTTCAGTCAGCTCTAAATGCACACACTCTCTCTGTTCAGGTCCAGGTCTAGAAGAAAGAACACCAGCTTTGGAGATCAAGGCCCCAGGGGGGTGTTCAGGATTGGACCAGACCGGGGCCGGGGGGGTGGAGATCAAATCGATCCAGGCAGAGCCAGCGCAGGAAGGAGGGTGCAAATGAGAACACGACTTGGACCCAGAGGTCACTCTGAGAGGTTCTCGGCTCCAGGTGTGATTAGAAGGGAAGAAACTCAGGACCTTGGTTGCCATGAATCAGCCACTGGATCCTGGGTTGGTGGGGGACTTAGTTCTTCACTCCCCTGCGCAGTGTAGAAGAGGGTTGCTGAGGTGTCAGGCAAGAGAAAACCGGCATGGAAAACATCAATGGATGGATGAATATTTTGAAAAATTAAAATAAGAAAAAGGCTGACTCGGGCTCTGAGCAGGCCTAGATCTCCAGGTGGGACCATCACAGAACGGGGCAGCAGGGGATGAGGGGAGGTGGGTGAGGGGAGGTGGTCCTAACACTGGCTGAGCCTGTATCATATGCCAGTAAGCACTGTGTGAGACTCCTTCTCCGTGTCATCTCTGTAGTGACCCCACCTCAAGGGAGACACATGGTAGAGAGGGCCGTTCTATGTTCCATATTTTACAGATGAGAAAATAGAGGCTCGGAGAGTTAATGATGAGCTCATTACCAACAGCAGAGTGTGAAAGCTAATGAATGGCATCCTGCTCATTCCAGTTCTCATCCCTTACTACCTACCGCTCATGGTTCCCTGAGGATCCTCTATGCATGCCTGGACCCCAGCTGCTTTCTCTCCCTGGAATTTCCTCTCCCCATCATCCCTGCCTCTCCACCCAATTGGAAACCGATGTTGACATTGACAAAAGCCACCTCAGAGTCATCACCTCTAGGAAGAATAACCTTGGCCTACCCTTTCATTCATTCATACAGACATTCATTCAGCATCCTTTTATTTAATGCCGACCCTGTACTGGGCACACCACTAGACGCAGAGACATAGCAGGGAACAAAGTAGACGTGGACCCAGCTCCCGTGGAGCCGAGCATGTAATAAGAAGACAGATATTAAACCAAGAGTCAGGAACTAGCGATATAATGACCGCTTGTAGAGAGCATACGAAAAGGCCACTTAATTTGTATCAGAGAAAACTTCTTGGAGGAAGTGGTGTTCAAGTGTTGAGCTGACAGATGAGGCATGCTGATAACAATGGCATTGACTGACATTACTGAGCGCCACTCCATGCCAGCCACTTTCCAAGTGCTTTGTGTGTATTAGCTCATTTCATCTTAACAGCAATCCTATGAGGTGGCACTATTATTATTACGCCAGTTTTACAGAGGAGGAAACTGAGGCACTGAGAAGCGAACTAACTTGCCCCAAATGACTCAGCTAATAAGTAGGAGAGTCAGTATTTGTATACATCTATTTGATTCCAGACCCTTTGCCTTAGAGGAGAAAAGGAAGAAAGAACATTATGAAGGTTCTGGAAAAATCATAATAAGCAAAGGGGAGAAGGCAGAGATCGGGGTTAGAGATGCTGAGCTTCTCTGGGCCTTGGAAGGGCTTTAGATTTTCTTCTAAGAGTAACAGCCATCCATCCATTGAAGGGGTATGAGGGAGTGACATGGTTACATTTAAAAGTTAAAAAGTGTAAGGTTAAGCAATTACTGTTGTTTGAATCACCACTTTGTGATGAAGGTGTATTTCATTCTGATTGAATTAGAAGATTGTACTTTTTTAAAAAGTGTAAGATTGCTTTAGAGAACAGATGTGCGTAAGGAGGCTGGAGGGTCCAGCATCGTAAGTGGGGATGATGGTTAGAAGTCGGCTTCCTTAGTTTAGGAGAAAGGTAAGGACAATGAGAGAGGGAGGAAAAGAGGGAGGGTAAGGCGGAGAGAGAGAGAGAGAAGCTGAATCGCTCCCTCTGGTTGATTGTGCAGCTTTTCCAGGTGTACCTGATGGATTAAGTCCTTATCCCTCCTGGGCAGGGAACTCCAGGAGGGTGACAGTTTTGAACGGTTTGCCCACCTCTGCATCAGCACTAGCTGGCATGAGGCCTACCCCCCAACAGCCAATATTTGTTGACTGCCCGAATAAATTATGAATAAAAGACTTGATGGCAATAAGCCAGTCCCTTTGGCTCAACAGAATCCACTTCTAAACCCTACCCCCTGCTGAGTACCCAGAACCTTCTCTAGGAAGCACACCAAACCAGTGTCTGCTCCCCACCGAAATAACAAGGAAAACAGCCCTTGGGCTGGGTGCATGGCACCCTATAGGGAAACTGACACGCTGATGGAGAATCCCTGCACTTTCCTGGAGGGTAGGGAGATGCTGTCTGTGGCTGTCTTGCCTGGCTGTGGTGCCCTTCTGCCGCTGAGCTCATGGCAAAGCAGATGTGCAGGCAGGGTGGCCAGCTTTGTCTTTCAGGTGGAGAGGGAGGGCTGCCTTGTCAGTAAATCAAATCGGTCCTCAGATTCGGGATGCAGTGTTTATCAGAGTGGGGACGGCACGCCAGCAGGAGCTGGATTTTTTGGTCCTCTGCAGGTGCTGTCATTGTTGTTACAACACACATCTTGAGCAGGGCTGTGGTCAGAAAGCTTCCACCTGGAACTGACTCAGAGGCCAACTCTGACAGCCAGAGAGCCGATGGGGCTCATGCTGGCAAAGGAGAGAGGCTCCTTTGGCATGAGACCCCATCGGGGATGCAGGGAAGACCAGCCTTCAATGCACACATACCTTTAAATGGCAGAGGAGAGCATCATTGTTCAGAAGACTTGTGCGCGACAGTGGATTTGGGAATTGAGAGATCTGGGTTGCTTAAGAAGTCATCACAGTATCTTCTAAGGAGCAGGCTCTTTACATGTCATAATAAAATTCTCTGGGCAAAAACTCCTTCAATTTTTAAGAATCTATTGATGGTATAAACCAGAAGTTGACAGGCTATGACCCACTGGCCAAATCGGCTTGCTGTCTGTTTTCTGTGGTCTGTGAGCTAAGAATGTCTTTTACTTTTTTAAATGGTTGAAAGCACATCAAGAGAAGTCATGCTTTGTAGCATGCAAAAGATCTATCAAATTCAAATTTTGGAATCCATAAATAAAGCTGGCACTCACCCACACCCATGTGCTTAGGTATTGTAAGCAACGTGGCAGATTTGAGTAGCAGCAACAGATTCCGAATGGCCTGCAGATTCTAAAACGTTTACTGTCTGGCCCTTTGCAAAAAAAGGCTGTTGATTCCTGATTTGCATGCTCATTTCTTGTGTCTGTGAATATGAATGCTTCTGTGTGTTTCAATGGGGCTGTGGTGCCCTTGGGCGTGGTCTCTCGGGGAGTGAGAATGGAGATGAAGGATGTGTGTCTACAGGAAGAGTGTAGGTCTCTGAAGGAGCAGGTTTCAATGGAGAATGATACCTGTATGGTGGTTCTCTTGACTGCTAAGTGTGTGCAAGTGTGTGTATCTGTGTGTATATATGTGCAAGATGGAGCAGGGGATTGTAGCAAGATCAATATTTTTGCAAAGTGTATTCTGGGTAATACTACTTCTCAGACATTGTAGGTATGACTTCATAGGAATGGAAAGGGAAATGTCAGAAACAGCATTTTCCCCAACCTACTTGATTGTAGAGAATATTTAATACCCATGATCCAGTGATACCAAGCGGTACCCATGTGTGGTATCTATCATAAATCATCTGCTGCTGGGTCCTTTGCTTAACATGAAAAAGCTAGAAGACTGTGGCAAGAGGAATTCCAGTCATCTGGTCCATTGCTCAATGGGCAGCACTCATGTTCTAAGATCCATCTCATTTCCTATGATCTCAAGGGGAGGTTTCACTGTCAGGGCATTTGGAAACTGGCTGAATACAGCAATGGCAGATGGGAACCTTTGCTGAGAAAATCTGACTATCCCATTACTCTTCAAAGGGCAATCCATGAATCCATGGGCCAAACTCCTTTCTCTGAGAAGCAGACTTTTACCTGGGATGTGGACCAGGATTCTGAGAACCTGATCAATCAGAGGGCATGGCAGGACTTACCCAACATCTACAGAGGTTTCCTGGTTCAAGGTCAGTATCACAAATCAGAACACGCCTGTGCTCACGCTTAGTCATGTCCAACTCAGTCCTGTCCAACTCTTTGTGACTCCATGGACTGAACGCAGCCCACCAGGTTCCCCTGTCCATGGGATTCTCCAGGCAAGAATACTGGAGTGAGTTGCCAGTTCCTCCTTCAGGGGATCTTCCCGACCCAGGGATCAAACCCACATCTTCTACGTCTCCTGCATTGGCAGGCGGAATCTACCACTGAGCCACCTGGGAAGCCCAATCACAACACAGATCCATGGAATACCAACCAGATGAAGTTAAACAAAGAAGAATGAGGAAAACATAAGATGGCCCTTGAGAGAATTCAGAAGCATGAGATCACAGAACAGGGATCAGAAAAAAGATGTTGAGGGAATCAACTCAGGATTGGGTCCCTGGATCCAGAGCTGGAAGGAGATCAGCCCTGGGATTTCTTTGGAAGGAATGATGCTAAAGCTGAAACTCCAGTACTTTGGCCACCTCATGCGAAGAGTTGACTCATTGGAAAAGACTCTGATGCTGGGAGGAATTGAGGGCAGGAGGAGAAGGGGACGACGGAGGGTGAGATGGCTGGATGGCATCACCGACTCGATGGACGTGAGTCTGAGTGAACTCCGGGAGTTGGTGAAGGACAGGGAGGCCTGGTGTGCTGCGATTCATGGGGTCGCAAAGAGTCGGACACAACTGAACGACTGAACTGAACTGAACTCAACTCAACTGAAGGTCCTCAAATTGTTAAAAAGAGAAGGAGGGCCAAGGCAAATGCAAAATTATATCTAATAAGGAGAATGGAGAGCCAGAGTTAGTGTTGGGCAGGGCTCAGGGACTGAGCCAGAGCCAACAATCAAAGCCCCCCACCCCTAGTCCAGGACTGATAGAGGAGATGCTTCTCCTGATCTGATGTTTCTGATCTATTGATCAGAGGAAAAGAAGCAAAGCTGGGAAGGGACTCACAGATTCAACAGTGCTGCCATGATTCCCAGAGCATCGGGTTCCTCTTTGGGGCACCTGCTGCCGTGATGGCCTGATTTGGAGTTGCAGAGTTCTTGTGGTCCTAGACTGATGGGTAGCCTTTTAAAGCATGGCCTCCTCCATCCTGTACACCAGCAGAGCCCTGATCATGAACAAAGGCTCTTGCTTGTGGAGACTTGACCTTGCTCTCCATATATTCTAAAAAGAGCATCTCTCCCTATCCGGGTCTCCCCTTCTGCATTCGTTCACTCATTCCTTTGCAGACGCACTGGATACTTACTCTGTACAGAGCACCATACCAAGTGGGTTGTGGTACTCACGTGGTAGATTCCTCCCACATGTAAAACCTCACCCCAATCCCAGACCCAGAGGCTTGCATTAGGAGGGGTTAGGCTGCAGGAGCAGAGTTTTAAATATCTGTCTCATCTCAGCAATAGAGTTACCTTCCCCCAAGGGTTTCCCTGTGTGTTTACAATGGTGCAATTAAATGTCTGGATAAATAACAGTTATTAAATGGGTAAATATATTCCTAATGCTAAGCAGAGCCTGAGCCTCCTGACACATTTGCTGGACCAGTTTGTTTATTTAGATCTTAAGGGAAACTGGGACGTGAGGGTAATAACAGGCGACTTCTGACACATCTTTCTGGTTGTTTAAACAGGGAAAGGTCTGGGGCTGACTTCGAGGGGGAGGGGACAGAAAGGGAGGTGCTGTGAGTATTTTTAGATCTTCCCTCACAACAACAATTTGCACACAAATCCTGGGATCTCTTTCAATGCTTCTCTTTAGGTTATTAAACCTCGGGAAATCACACAATTGAGGTACCTTTCCACCTCATGCTGGGAATCTTCAAATAAAAGGCTCCTGGGCTATAGTTTAATCTGAATAGATGGTTTGCCAAATAAAAAAATGCCAGTTACGATAATTAGGAGAATGTACTTGTGGAGTTTCCAAGCCTTTATCTTTCTTACTGCTGGTGAATTGGAGAACACATTTATCTTACAGGGCTTGTCTGAATGGAAAGCAGGCAAGGGAAATATGGGTTTTGTGGGTGAAATGAATTTTCTGTCAGAGAAAACAGATTTCTGTTCTGTGATAAATTTGAAGCCAAAGTCTTAAAAAAAAAAAAGTGTCAGCCTTGGCCAGGGCTTTCATGTCCTTATTTCAATGATTTCATCTTCTAGGAGTAAAATTAGGTGTCCACCTCATCAACCATCAACCACAGTGAACCGCTATGCCCTGGGGGTATACACTTGAAGTTCTCTGGCTGTGTGATGTACTATAAGTGCGTCCCCATTTGGGAAAATCTAAGATGTGGGAATCCTTAGTCACGCAGACCCTCCCAGCCTCCCTCCTTCCACCATGCATACATGCACAGAGGAAAACCGCCTGGCTTTTCTTACATTGAGTTTATGTCTAATCTTTAGTCACACAGGTTTTGTCTCTTTACCCTGTTTTTAGGGTTAGCATTAGTTAGTGTTAAAAAGGGACTTCCCTGGTGGCTCAGATGGTAAATAATCTGCCTGCAATGCGGGAGACCCAGGTTTGATCCCTGGGTTGGAAAGATCCCCTGGAGAAGGGGATGGCAACCCAGTCCAGTATTCCTGCCTGGAAAATTCTGTGAACAGAGGAGACTGGTGGGTTACAGTTCATGGGGTCACAAAGAGTTGGACATGACTGAGCGACTCACACACACACACACACACACACACAACACACATACACACATATACACAGGATTAAAAATAGAGATCAGAGATGTGATGTGCTTAGAAATTCCCATGTGCACTACCAACCAGAGTTTCTCTGTTAGCCAAGCTGAGGGACTCTAGAGCAGGGGTCCCCAACCTTGAGAATCTAATGCCTGATGATCTGAGATGGAGCTGATGTAATAATTTGAAATAAAGTGCACAATAAATGCAATGCTCTCGAATCATCCCAAAACCATCCTCCACCTGCAATGCCATCTGTGGAAAAACTGTCTTCCACTAAACCACCCAAAATGTCGGGACTGCTGCTCTAGGCTTTCAGGATATTTTCCTTTAGCACTTTCTCGTTACTGAGAATGGAGGACCAACTTATATAGAGGTGTGAAAGAGAGCGAGGTTTACCAGTTGTCCAAAGGCAGTGCTTACATTGCAGATTTCTTTTATTTTGGTCAAGATTCACTTTGACTTTGACCTTAAGAATAAAATTTAGGAAGAAGCATGAGGCTGTAGATGTGGCTCCAGTTATTTGCTGGAGTTTCTTCAAGGGGCTTAAAGTTTGCAATGGAGTTGCCTTCCTTTTGCTCACTGAAGAGCCTAGGATGAGAAGGGACATTGCCGGGAGCCTTGAGCATGGATGCTAAAGGGTCAGCAACTGCTTGTCCCTGGCCTCTGGGCCAAGGGCAGACTAGGGCTAGGTTTTCAACTAACTGTTCTCTTTGTTTTTCCTTCTGTTTCTAGAGGATCTCCTGATTTGAAGGAGTTACTATTTCTTTTTCATAGTTTTTTTAAAAAATACTTTTATTTCTTTATTTGACTGTGCCAGTTCTTAGTTGTGGCACTGGAGATCTTCCACCTTCATTGCAGCGTACAATAAATTTTTTTAAAATATATTTATTTATTTATTTGGCTACAGTGGGTCTTAGTTGTAGCATGCAGAATCTTAAGTTGCAGCATGTGGTATCTAGTTCCCTGACCAGGGATCAAATCTGGTCCCTCTGCATTGGGAGTACAGAGTCTCAGCCATTGTATCACCAGAGAAATCCCAGGAGTTACTATTTCAAATCAGGAAAAGAATAAAGATTGGGAAACTATTCAGGGAAAACTGGAGAGCTGATACTTTATATATTCCTGTAATCAAAACAGGCTTGGGACTCTTCAGAGAAAGTTCCTCATGCTGCTTGGAGATGGACCCTTGGCCCGCCTTCTCTGTGGGCAGAGGTGGCAGGGAATTTAGAAAGCCGTTTGCTCCAGTGTTCTCAGACTTCATATTTACTTTGTTTTTAAAGACTAGAGATCTGATTTGCTCAGGAAATCAGAATGCATACCTGCCCTCCAGGCCTCTTCCAAAGAACTATCAATTGTCCAATTTTTGCCAAAGCTAGCTGGAGAAAACTACTATTTTGAAGAATTGTTTGAATAATATGTGGTTCCTACATCCCTTCAGATCAACTCTATCCAGCAGAATCTTTCTGCGACAATGGAAATACTTGATGTCTGTGCCGTCCAAAACCCGTGAGACTGTTGAGCACTTGCAAGCAAGAAACTGAATGTTAGCTTTTATTTTCTTTTGATTACTTTAAACTTAAATGGCCATATGTGGCTAGGAGGTATCATATGGGGCATGCAATTCTGGAAGAGCTACTGTTATTGAATACACAGTGTAAACAGACAGTACACAGAGCATCTCCGATGTATCACCTCCTTTAATCCTCATGTTGAGATATATATGTTTATAGTTACATATAATATATAATATAATATGGGTGTTCCAGGTGGCACAGTGGTAAAAAATTTACCTGCCAATGCAAGAGATGCGGGTTTGATCCCTGGGTTGGGAAGATCCCCTGGAGTAGGAAATGGCAACCCACTCCAGTATTCTTGCCTGGGAAATTCCATGCACAGAGGAGCCTAGTGGACCACGGTCCATGGAGTCACAAAAAGCCAGATACGACAGAGCACGCATGCCCCACCCATATAATATAGAATTAATTAATGTCATTAATATTATAATAATGCATATATCATATATAATATATACAAATATAATAGCAATATAATATCAAAATAATATATACTATTATAATAATAATTAATGTCCATTAATATTATGATATGGAATACTTATTGATATAATACATACATAATTGTTTACTGAATATTAAAGCTTAAAGATGGTGTATACTTTCCACTGTTCCTTACATAATCAGTGGTAGACCTGGGGTTTGAATTCCTGTCTAGTTGACACCAAACCAGCCCATATGCTTCATTTATGTCTTAGTTGAACTTGATGCAAAATAAAGACAAAACACAGGAACACTTTTTGATCCTACCTCACTACCTACACTGATTTTACTGGTTTTCACTTTGTGTCATTTGTACTATGCAGACAACCAGCTCTTTTCATTGAACAAATATAAAATTTTATTATTTAATGTTATGTCAAGATGTACACAGATGGCCTCTTCAAAAATCTTAATATACTCTTTACTCCTTCTCCATCCGAGTCAAGAATTCTCTTCATCTGAGTTGTCCTTGAACACTTACTCTTGACTTGCATTGGAGAAAGTGTCTTACAAAATGGGATTACACATCTTGTGAGATGTTGGAAAGAATGTGGCTTGTTATACCTCATCCCACATCCTTATTATGAGTACTCATGAAATAAACTGTTTTCAGACCTAAGCACCAAGGAGACTATTGTTAACTTGAAGATGCCTTGCATTTGCCAATGCTAATCATGCAACTGACTCTGTTACCCTTTATGCTCTGACCACCAGGAACCTGACAACCAAGTTTGTCATTTTCCTTTAAAAACTACATAGGAAGCTGTGATTTGAACGCCTTTTTAACTTTCTCCTTTGACTCTGTCTTCCACAAAGCCTGTATTTCATCCTTTGATGCCTCGGTATATTTGCATGATCATTTTCAAATCCTGTGTGCAACATGCTGATCTAGAAATTCAATTGCAAGCTCCTGAAGAGCTCAGTCTCATCTTTGGCGAGGATGGGATCACTCCAAAACAAACCCCCTAAAGCCCATATGCTTTATTCATAGCAGTGACCCTTTCTCCATCACAGAGAAGATTTAGAAAGAGAGAATGCAAAGAAAGAGTAATCATTTGGTGCCAGAACCGATGTTGTACAGACACCATCTTAGGCTTGAAAGAGTGGAAAATGGAATAAAGTAGAGAGAATGTAAGTGATGGTATATAGTCTGGCTCTCAGAATTTCCGATGATGAGCAGCAGGTGTAGCACTGATTCTGTTGCTCTCCATCAAAACTGGTCTCTGCAATGTGTTTAATAAACTCAAGAGCTTAGTTAATCCAACTATATGCCTCCTGATTTGTTAACTGGATCCAGTGGTGGCATCATGACTGGGGAATCATTCAAGGAGTATAATAGAAGGAGAGGAAGTCACAATCCACAGACCTACCTGGGAAGACTTAGGCGGGTGGAACTGCTTTCTATCCAGAGAGGTAGAGAATATGTGAACGAAAAATACAGAGGAAGCACTTTTCTTTAATTATCTCATCTGTGAATATGTCAGTGGGAGAATTAATATGTGAAGGGCAGAAATGTGTGAGGGGGTGTGATGACAGATATGGTTGTAGCATAATTAATATAAATGCTGACAAAGGTCCATATAGTCAAAATGATGATTTTTCCAGTAGTCATATATGGATGTGAGAGTTGGACCATAAAAATGGCTGAGCGCCGAAGAATTGATGCTTTCAAACTGGGGTGCTCAAGAAGACTCTTGAGAGTCCCTTGGACAGTAAGGAGATCAAATCAGTCAATCCTAAAGGAAATCAGTCCTGAATATTCATTGGCAGGACTGATGCTGAAGCTCTAGTACTTCGACCACCTGATGCGAAGAGCTAACTCATTGGAAAGAACCCTGATGCTGGGAAAGATTGAGGGCAGGAGGACAAGGGGACAACAGAGGATGAGATGGCTAGATGGCATCTTCAACTCATCAGACATGAGTCTGAGCAAACTCTGGGAAATTGTGAAGGACAGGGAAGCTTGGCGTGCTACAGCTCATGGGGTCGCAAAGAATCGGACATGACTGAGGGAATGAACGACAAAATAAATGGGTAAAACCATGAGGCAAACAGGGACTTCAGAGTGTTGCAAGGAACTGGATTGAACTGAATTGAACCACATTTAGTGCTTTTTAAATCAGTGCCCAGTCCATATAAGAATGTTGACTTAGGTAGCCTGGCTCAATTCAAGCACAGAAGACAGCATCTCAGGAGAAATAAACCCAGCTTCCAGTTCTTTCCTTCCGAGCTATCAGATCAGCAAGAGGCAGCCCCTGGAACAGAGAGAGGTGATGATCTAAAGCCAAGCTGCTCAGAGTGTGCTCCTGAGCCAGCAGCTTCAGCATCACCTGGGAGCTTGTTTGAAGTGCAGCCTCTCTGGCCCTGCCCCAGACTTCCCGAACCAGGACTGACATTTTAACCACATCCCCAGCTTATTACTTTGCATGTTACGTTTTGAGAAGCACTGTTCTCAAGCAGCTTCCTCAGGACTCTGATGTCTGTGATGACATCTTTGAGGCCATCTATACATTTACTTGTGAAACACCTACCAAGCATCTTCCAAGGAACAAGGAATGTTCTGAGCATGGTGGAGACCCAAAGAAGCTCATGACTTTGTTTCAGTCTTGAAGTTTAAAGGCAGGTGAGTGAGTGAGAGGAGGAAAATAACACATATGTACATGGAAACTAATGGAAAAAATAAATGTCATACACGTGACAAAACAAGGGTTGAGAAGGAGGATGGGTCATGTTGGATCAGACAGCCAAGCACTGTATTTAGGAGCTGGAGCTGCAGAAAGCTGAGCTGGTGGGCCAGAACAGGAGCCGGTGGTCTGATTTAGTTCCAGTATGTGGGTGCACACCTGGTCACTTGTATGCCTGCGTGAGCTCAGTCGCTTCAGTCCTGTCTGACTCTTTTCAACCCAGTGAACTGTAGCCCGCCGGGTTCCTCTGTCCTTGGGATTCTCCAGGCAAGAATACTGGAGTGGGTCGCCATGCCCTGCTCCAGGGGATCTTCCCAACCCAGGGATTGAACCCACTTCTCTTATGTCTCCTGCATTGGCAGGTGGGTTCTTTACCACTCGCTCAACTTAGGAAGCCTGCTCGATTGCTCAGTCGTGTCCAACTCTTTGTGACCCCATGGACTGTAGCCTGCCAGGCTCCTCTATCCATGGGGCTTTCCAGGCAAGAATACTGGAGTGGGTTGCCTTTTCCTACTCCAGGGGATCTTCCCAACCCAGGGATGGAACTCGGGTCTCCTGCATTGGGAGGCCCTTAGTCCTGGTTCCCCCTGAAATGTACATTTTCCCACTTGATGACTACCTCTCCCTCCTACCAAGTGACAGATCCTCATTTTTCTTCTCTCTTTTTATCCTCCAAGAAAATCTGTCACTGACTCCTCCCTTCATCGGATCTTAAATGAATGATCTCACCTTCAAGTGTAGTCCTTTGGGCCAGATTCTGATGGACATCAGAGCTTTCTGATGAAGTAGAATTCAAAGATGCTGTTAGTGTATTGCAAATTCCCTTTTCCCCCAAAGATTTTTCATCACACCACTTAGGCCATCACTCATTCTTTCTGTTTCGGAAGTTGACAGAAGAGATCCTTTTCTTTGAGAGGTAGCACAGCATGGTAGTTAGAGGGCAGTTTCTGGAGTCACACCAAGTTGGCGGCATAACCTTGAGAAGGTTTCCTAACCACTCTGTGCATTGCTTCATCATCCATACAGTGGAGTTGCCTAAATTTTCATGAGAACAAGAGTTACCTGGCATGTGTTTTAAGGACATCGTTTCCCAGGACTGTCTCCCCAGAATTCTGATAGTATGGATGCGAGTGGTCCCTGGAATTAAAATGTTTTAAAACCCCCTGTTGTAATCCCTACTGTCAGAGAAGTTGAAGACAGTACCTTTGCCGATATACCTGTCCTCCCTGGAAATGGACAAGATAGTTGGAGTTGTTTTATCTTTTCTGTAGGGAGTCAGTGTCTGTTTTTTGTGCAAGCTGTGCTGAGAATCTGTACACATTGAAGGAGGCAATGATGCAAAGTGAAAAGCACAAAAGCTCTAGAGTCAGGCTGGCCTTGGTCCCACACTCAACTCTCTCCTCCTGATGGTGTGATGAATACTGTGTGGAGAAGAGCTGATGCCCTGCAATTCCTGGTGTGTAGAGGGAGCTGCGTGCTCTCAACAGAGCCTCCCCAGGGCACAGCGGCAGTGAGGAGGCAAAGCTGATGGAATGAATGTTCCAGTCCAGGAGCTTGAAAGGGTTTAGCCAGGGAGTAAGTGTAACCAGGGAGACAGGGATCAAGGCATGAGATGCAAATGAGGCTGAAGAGCTCCTGGAGTTAGTGCAGGGGGAGCAGGCAGTAGAGCTTGGAGGGCTAGCTGAGGTCAGAAGGGGCAGGCGTGTCTCTGAGATCTCCACGGGTGTGGGTCAGAGTCCGGGATGTCTGAGTGGAGAGAACAAGTGACACCAGCCATTGGGAGGCCCTGGTGACAGCCAGCTAGGGTGGAAGCTGTTTGTTCATTGCCCTCTTTCATGATGAGCCCAACCACAGCATGGATGCCGTGTTTGTGTGGACTCAGATGGGCTGCCTTGATGGGCTGTGTGGGTTGTGTACAGCCCAACCCTAGTGGGCACCACTCACTTTGTACTTGGTGTAAAGCGCATCTTCTTGAGTTGTCCACTACACAACCTATACACTCACACATGGCTGCCATGGTCGCCGACAGCCTGGGACTAACAGGGTGGCTTGTTTATGGTTCATGCCAGAGCAGAGGTACCAGCACACCTTACCCAGTGGGCACCCCGGGACCCCTGCAGTAGGCTGGCAGTTTGGAGAGGGGCAAAAGAAGGAAATGAAGAGTTGCCTGAGTTTGTTATGTCAACACAAGCAGGTGGCCAGAGTAACACACTCAGATCCAGACAGAGCCACATCTAAGAGGTCCAGTCTGCAGGGTCCATTATTTCCCTGTACCACTGGGGATGCTCAGACTTAGCCACCACTCAACACTCATCCATACACAAACATGGAGCCTTCTTATCCTCCTCTTTCCTTGATTTTCCTCCTTGACATTGTCACCATCTAACATTCTGTAGGTTAAATTTTTTAAAGCTATTTCCCCCAACTAGAATGAAAGTGCAACTAGTCCCGGGTGCAGGTAACATTCAATAAATAGTTGTGTCCTATGGAAGGAGGGAAGGAAGGCTGGAAGGAAGGAGAGAAGGAGAACTACACAGGTCTCTGAGTTTAAAAAAGAAAAAAAGCTCTAACCTAGGCCTGAGGGTATAGGGAACAAGTCCACCTACAAAGAATAAAGAGCAGAAAGAGCTAAATAGAAGGTTAAGGTGTTTTTCAAATATGTTCAAGGAAGAACTGCTGCCCCATTGGGACCTCTAGGTAGAAATCCAGGCATCAGCCCTATAAAGAAGGGTGCAATTCCCTCGCTGATAGGATGAGGGAACTGCACACCTCCTTCCAGAAATAGAGTCACGGATGTAGAAAACAAACTTGAGGTTATGAGGGGTAAGAGGATGGGGAGGGATAAATTGGAAGACTGGGATCAACATACACACACTGCTATCTATAAAATAGATGACTATTAAGGACCTGCTGTATAGCACAGGAGACTCTCCTCAGTACTCTGTAATGGGCACTTCCCTGGTAGTCCAGGGATTAAGGCTCCATGCTCCCAGTGCAGGCGGCCCGGGTCTGATCCCTGGTCAGGCAGCTAGATCCCACATGCCACAACTAAAGGTCCTGCGTGTTGCGACTAAGACCCATCACAGCCCAAACAAACAAACAAAAACACTCTGTAATGGCCTATATGGGAAAAAATGTTAAAAATGAGTGGATAATGCATATGTATAACTGATTCACTTTGCTGTACAACTGAAACAACTTAGCATTGTAAATCAGCTATACTCCAATAACATTTTTTTTAGAAAAAAGAAGGGTACATTTCCCAGGGCACAGAGTTTCAGGGTCCCACTGAGACTCTGCTCCAAGCCCCAGCTCCTTCCCACTGTGATCTGTCTGCTCAGGAAGCAGGCTGATGATGTCTACGGAACCCACAGCCCAGGGCAGGTTTGCCCACAGCAGACAGCAGAGAGGGCTGGTGGCCAGGCTGTCCAATCCCTTTTGTAAGGAGCATTGCCAGTTTGCTGCCGAAATGAGCTCTCTGTGTGATTGCTGAAAACCGGAGACGTGATGACCTTTAAGCAGAGCCCACAGCACATTCCTGAAGACGGTTGCCTCCACCGCCAACGGAGCTCACAGACAGACAAGTGAATAAGCAAACAAACCGATGCCTGTTGGGATGCCAGGTGCTGGATGCGTGTTAATTGCATGAACAGTCTCATCCGCCTGCTGGCTTTGATTTGTGCGTTGGGGTGTTCCATCAAGATTTTTTAAACACAAATTGATGTCTGTTAATTCATGCGTCAGCGCGGAATATTTTGACATGCGATATCTCCTCCCTTTGGAAAAGCTGCGCACGCTGGCAGGCCAATGGAGCTCAGATAATCTCCTCGCTTTCTTCTCTGCAATGTTCCCTGAGCCCAGAATTCCTGCCTGGACTTCTCCTCTCGAGATTCTTCTTACACTCCTTAGCCTGTTTTTCTCAGCTCCTTATTCCTCTTTCTGCCCCAACTGTCTTGCCTGCTTCAAGTTTTTTTTTCTTTTCTCTAGTTTTGGGGCACAGGCTTAGTCGCCCGGTGACACGTGGGGTCTTAGTTCCTGCGTCCCCTGTAGTAGCAGGTGGATCTTAACCACTAGACTACCAGAGAAGTCCCTTGCCCTCTTCAATTTTTGTTCCAAGAGCTAGTTCTTTCTCCTACCTCCTCAGCCCGAATCCGTTCATCCCTCTCATCCCTTCCCTGCCCCAGTTTCCTCTCTCCTGCATCAACAAAACCCACATCGTGTCTCCACACTCTGCTACCCCCTCCGCCTTGCAGTCCTGTGCCCCTCTCCTCAGCTGCCACCTTCTACCGTTACCTCTGCTTCTTCTGCTCCTGTGCAATTTCCTCTTCTTTTAGCTTCTCTCTCTCTCCCTGGCCTCTATGCTCCTGCTCAGCCAGCCTGTGGGTAAGAGATGCTCCCACTCAGAGCGCTCGCTGAGATGGAGGAAGCAGCTACTAAAATGTGATGAGAAAACCCTGACCTCATTCCCCGTTGCAAACACTGAGCAGCGTCTCCAGAGGCCGGGAACACAAACTCAGAGCAGAAAAAAGCACACCCAAATCCCAGTCTCCCCAGCAGCCTCCTGTCTGCAAGCAAGCAGAACCAGGGAGGCACAAACTCATGTCTCAGCAAATTACCTTGGTCAGGCGCTCTGAGTAGCGATTAGCATTTATCAGAATAAAATATCTGCTGGATGAATGAATGACTCCATCCATAACCCTGTACACAGAACAGAGCTTCACATCAATATGCATATTCGTTTACTAATGATCAATCACGCACCAGCCAAATTAGACATAAATCTAAAGTCAGGACAACAACAATTCTAAGACAAATCTATAACATATACACATCAAGGTAGCGAGATGCAAACGGACCTCCTAACCTATTCCCCAAGCAGTTCTGCATTGCCATCTCGTTTCATCCTCCTGAGCCTCCGGGGACCTCACCCTGCCCGCTACACTCTCTGTGCTGGTCACACTAGCTGTTTCCCCCCATCATCTCAGAGGCTTTCTCAGCTCCACTTGCTCTTACACCTGCCTGGAGGGTTTATTCCTGTCATCTCTTCCTAAAGTCGTCTTTTGTTAAATTTTCACTGGAGTATAGTTGCTTTACAATCTTGTGTCCATTTCTGCTGTACAGCAAAGTGAATCAGCCATATGTATACGTATATCCCCTCTTTGCTGAATTTCCTTTCCATTGAGGTCGCCACAGAACACTGAGGAGAGTTCTTTGTGCTGTACAATAGGTTCTCATTACCCACTCCAGTGTTCTTGCCTGGAGAATCCCAGGGACAGGGGAGCCTGGTGTGCTGCCGTCTATGGGGTCACACAGAGTCGGACACGACTGAAGAGACTTAGCAGCAGCAGTCACCTATTTTATATGTAGGTATCAATTAGTGTGTATATGTAAATCTCAATCTCCCAATTTCTTCCGTCCTCCCTTTTTTCTCCCTTTAGTGTCCATATGTTTGTTCTCTACGTCTGTGTCTCTATTTCGGCTTTGCAAATAAGTTCCTCCATACCATTCTTCTAGATTCTACATGTGTACATTAATATACGATATTTGTTTTGCTCTTTCTGATTTAGATCCTTCTGTGCGACTGTCTCTACGTCCATCCACATCTCTGCAAATGGCACAATTTCACTCCTTTTTATGGCTGAGTAATATTCCATGGTTGGAGAAGGCGATGGCACCCCACTCCAGTACTCTTGCCTGGAAAATCCCATGGATGGAGGAGCCTGGTAGGCTGCAGTCCATGGGGTCGCTAAGAGTCGGACACGACTGAGCGACTTCACTTTCACTTTTCACTTTCCTGCATTGGAGAAGGAAATGGCAACCCACTCCAGTGTTCTTGCCTGGAGAATCCCAGGGACGGGGGAGCCTGGTGGGCTGCCGTCTGTGGGGTCGCACAGAGTCGGACACGACTGAAGCGACTTAGCAGCAGCAGTAGCAGCAATATTCCATGGTATATATGTACCACATCTTCTTTTTTCATTCCTCTCTTGATGGACATTTAGGTAGCTTCCATGTCCTGGCTGTTGTAAATAGGGCTGCGATGAACACGCATATGCAATGCACACACAAGACACATGCAGTGTGTCTTCTGGAGTTACGGTTTTCTCTGGGTTAGGACCATGGGTCTTTCAGACAGTCTGGTTATTTCCTTGTCTTACAGACGAAGAATCCAGAAGGGTCAAGAGTCCTATTCAGAAATGCACAGCTTGTTGGAGCCAAGGACTAGATCCTGGCTCTGGGCCAGTGTTTTCTTTACCCAACCCTGCTCCCTAACCTTGGTCCTTCTGGGCAGGATCATGAAGGGCTACAAGATAGCAACAAGCTGATTTTCACATGTTAAGGAACACGCTCTACCAATGGATCTGGGTTTCCATCACAGAGGGACTGCTTGCCTCTATGGAGGATGCTAGAATGTAACAGTTGCTGAGGGCTCACCCAGTATTGTCTGGGAAATGTCATTTTTTTCACCATGAACTTCCTATTGCATCATCTAAGGGAGTATTCCCAAACTTTTGTATCTGGGGCATAGCATCAAATCTGTGAAACTAAAGGACAGGTCTAAGAGATATTTACACACCCCTTAAGCCCTCACCCTCCAGTGACCAGGGCTGTGGGCTCCAGCCCCAGTGCCCACATTCACACACACAGTGTGCTCACCCACTCAGAGTGGCCGCCAGCCCCTCTGAGCACCGTCACTACACCCCCACCCTCCTCGGCAAGGACTGATTTTGAAAACTGTGAGCTCACATGAGCCACATTACACCCTGGGGAGCCTTCATGACACCCAGGACCCCTGAACTGAAAGGCATTTTGGAAACATCTCCCCTGAACTGCCATGCCTATCATTGCTGGAGAATCACGCATGGCCCCCACTGCTGTGGGAATCCAGGCTCCGATTTAGGGTAGGAGAAGCTGTGCCCTTGTCAGAGGAGAAATTATGAAATCACCAGGACATCACAGTCCTGGCGTGGGCAGATTGAGGCTCCCAGGATGTGGCTCAGGGGAATGGATGAGCGAGGTCTCTGAGAGTAACTCTCTTAGCCTCAGTTTCTTCATCTGAAAAGCAGGGATCAGTAACACCTGACAAAGCATCGTTTGGGGGTTTATGCCTTTGAGTGTCATTTTCATTATCTGTCTTAAAAAAAATCATGTGAAAATTGCAAGGAAGAAAATAGCAATAATAATGATCTGAAATCCTACCATCTTGAGATAACTGCTATATTTACCTTTTGGATATTGAACCCATGAGCCTCTTTTTATGAGCACATATATCTTTGTGTTTGGGGCAGATGGAATGATAAAGTTTATTAGATGCTTAGCACATGCTTGGCAGATAGAAGCATTCAATAAAGTCAGACTAACCACAGCCTCCTCTCACCATCACCAGATCAGGAGACCACATCCAGGCAGAGGTGGAAGCAGCTTAGAATCTGGAGCAAGAGTAATGGATTTAAGTCCAGATTCTACACCTTAGGCGATGGGTCACTGGAAGAAGTCCTGCAGCGTCTCTCGGTGTGTTGCCTCATCTGAAAAATGTTGTTGTTTAGTTGCTAAGTCATGTCTGACTCTTTTGCCACCCCACGGACTATAGCTTGCCAGGCTCCTCTGTCCCTGGGATTTTCCCAGCAAAAATCCTGGAGTGGATTGCCATTTCCTTCTCCAGGGGATCTTCCCAAGCCAGGGATGGAACCCCCAGCTGCAGCATTGAGAGGCAGGTTCTCTACCACTGAGCCACCAGGGAAAGCCTCTGAATAATGAGATAACGGTAATTGTTTTGTGGCAGCAGCTGCCATTAGGCTGGCTCAGACGTGAGTCTTGGCTCTGCCACTGAACAGCTGTGTGATTTGGGGGCAAGTTTTTAATTAATTAATTTATTTTTTTACCCTCTTAGCCTTGGTTTTCTCACACATAAAATGCTGTTAATAGCCTGCATCATGGGGATCCACCCGGAGGAAGTACACAGGACACTCAGTACAGACGTTGGCCCACGGCCAACCCCCCATGAATGCAACAGGTAGCAGAAGGAGAAGCAGCAGGAACAGCAGCAATCCATTATCGCTAGACCAGAAGGAAGCAATGCTAATAAAAATTTTGAAGAGTGCCTTACACGTATTTGTCATTATGACCCTATCACCTTATGCTATATATGCATGGCTATTTGATTAGGAAAACTTATGAATCACAGTAGACATTTCTTGCACAGCAAAAAGTGTAAAACAGACCAGGGAGATTTTAGGGTCACTGTCGGGCTAAGAGTGTTAACATTTCAATTTAAGCCTCCTCCTCATTTTTTATTCATTCTTTCTACAACCACCCACGTAATATTTACCTTTTGAAAAGCATTTTGCGAGTTGCTTTAAAGAATAGATACATGTATATGTATTCCTGAATCACTTTGTTGTACATTGAAAATGAATACAGCATGGTTAATCAGCTATACTCCAATAGAAAGTTAAAAATTGATTTTTAAAAAGGCTATGGAGAGAATTAAAAGCTTCACCTCTTGTCAAGGCCCAATTCTGGGCAGTTAACCAGTGGGTATTACTTCATTTAGTCCCAACAGGAGAGGTCACTGATCCAGACCCCATCCTGCAGATGAAGAAACAGGTATATGGGAAAACATTTGCCCAAGGTCACGAATCTGAGGTCTTTGAGTCATGTCGTTAAGCCCATGACTTTTGCACTCCATCACACAGAAGCTCCTAGCAGACACCTTCACCTCTGCATGGGTTATACACCAACTGCCAGACCTACCACACTTACACAGCTCAAAACCACACCACGGCAGGAGCGTTTCCTAAGCCCTTGTGATTTTTAAAGATAGGTTTTTCTTTTCTGTAAATGAAAAATATAAAGGTGTTACCAGACACCCAAGCAATCTATGAATTCAAAACACCAATTGAGACATTTTTCAATTTTTGACTTCAAAATATTTCCTTCTGACTGACAACCTCTACAAGCCCACTTCTTGGGTGGAGTGCAATTAATCTCTGTTATTTTGACCGCCACCGGTACAAACTCACCACCGTCTCACAGCCTGGAAGTCGGCCAGCCTTCTAGCTGCTCCCCACCTCTGTATTCTGGTGTATGCAGAGCAGAATGGAAGCAGGGGACGGAGGGGATGGGGACAGCGGCCCTGGCCCAGGCGTGTGTATAACACTGAAATGCAGGAGGCGGCGCGAGACAGGGAAGGATGGGGTCAGGGAGATCTGAGGCCAGGACCTGTTCATCACTACCAGCTATGTGAGGGGAATTCCATGGAGGTGCAGGGGTTAGGACTCTGCGCTCTCACTGCCGAGGCCGGGGTTCGATCCCTGATTGGGGAACTAAAATCCCACAAGTCAGGTGGCATGGCCAAAAAAAAAAAAAATACAGTACTGGCTGTGTGACCTAGAATGCATCCCTTTATGACCCTTCATTTTCCCATTTGTGAAGTGAGACTAAAAGAAGAGATGAGAGATGTCCTGTGAAACGTTTAAACACGTAAAAAGTCATTTGTAAACTATGAAGGGCGATGACGATGTTTACGATGACCACCACTATTAATATCTGAGCGCATGCTCTGACTCCCTCTTTGCTACTGATACAGTCAGGCACGCATCTGAGCCAAAGCACAAAGCCACCTCTTCCGCCTTTTGCAGTAACTGTGTTGTTGCATACAAGGTTTGGAGACTCACTCCTTCCTGCCTGGGAAATGCCAAAGGTTAAAGCATCAAGTTCGTCTCCCCCCCAAACCTCATACCAACCTTTGGCTACACTACTGAATTGTTTAGTGGGCAGGACCTCGTGGGAATTCACCAGAGGTTGCCTGGTTCCTAAGCTGGCAAGATGTCCCTGAGAGTCTCCCTGCTCCCTGGAGGGCAGGGTCCCGGTGAGGATTCGGCATCAAAAAGAAGGTTTTTCATGTGACATTACCAAACTGGCAGCCTGTTTACACCCTGATATGTTTCATAACTTTGCAGGGCGTCAGTTTGCCCATCTGTCCGGTGGATGATGGACTAGCAGATCTCAGAGTGCTTTCCTCCTGACACTCTATGTTCTCTGTTCTGCCTGTG
This sequence comes from Bubalus bubalis, assembly GCF_019923935.1. Classification (NCBI taxonomy): domain Eukaryota; kingdom Metazoa; phylum Chordata; class Mammalia; order Artiodactyla; family Bovidae; genus Bubalus; species Bubalus bubalis. The sequence goes on along the minus strand of NC_059159.1, from coordinate 46,823,102 downwards.
AGGATTTTTTCCCACCTATTCCACTCCCAAGGGGGAAAACAGACTGGCATACGAGGGGGGTGGGAATTATAGTCCCTAGTGGAGAAGGCAATGGCACCCCACTCCAGTACTCTTGCCTGGAAAATCCCATGGATGGAGGAGCCTGGTAGGCTGCAGTCCATGGGGTCCCTAAGGGTCAGGCACGACTGAGTGACTTCACTTTCACTCTTCACTTTCATGTGTTGGAGAAGGAAATGGCAACCCACTCCAGTGTTCTTGCCTGGAGAATCCCAGGGACGGGGGAGCCTGGTGAGATGCCATCTATGGGATCTCACAGAGTCGGACACGACTGAAGCAACTTAGCAGCAGCAGCAGCAGTAGCAGCAGCAGTGAAGTCCTAGGGCTTCTCCCTTCTCCTTGCTCATCACTCCCCTTGCTAAACACCGAATTGTGAGACCATCATGTGGCGTGAAGCCCAGGGGAGATGGAAGGCAATCCTGGCTCTGGGATGGACTGGCTATATGAAAAGGTGCTCAGTCTCTGTAACAAGGGATGATAACAGCACCTAGCTCGTGGATTTGTTGAACAGCATAAGGGAGAGTAATCCCTGAGAAGTGTAAACATCATTTCTGGCATATGACATGAATTCTCAATCAGTGTGAGTTGTTGATGCTATTATTAGATCGTTATCATTACCATCTTTGTCAGTTAGGGTTCAGAGAACAGAACCAAATAGGAGATAGATAGGTAATAGGTTTATCATCTATATATGGATTTATGATAATAGATCTATTTATGCAACTGTGGAGGATAATAAATGCAAAGCTTTGTAGAGCAGGCAAGCCAAGATCAGGAGCAGGCTGGAATCACCAGGACATGAGCTGAAATTCGTTGCCCACCATTGACAGTCAGGAAGGAAGATGGAGGAAGGTGGGGACTGGGGGAAGAAGTGCAAACCCAGAGGCTGTCTGGAGTCTCTGAGCTCAGGGAAGGCCTAAGCTTTTTCTTAAAATACTTGCTGATTAGACCTTTACTTAATTTAAGGTCAACTGATTAGGGACTTTAATCACATCTGCAAAATCCCTCCACGGCAGCACCTAGATTGGAGTTTGAATAACTAGGATGCTACCAATGGCCACCTTTCCTCCTGGCTTCTAAGACACAGCTCCAGTGTAAGTTCTCCCAGGAGGCCTCCCTTGACCTCTCAGGTTGAGTGCAGGGCAAGTATCCAAGTTCAACCCCCTCGTCACAGTGTAAGGATGTAGGTTTCTCCCCATCAGATTTAGAGCTCATCTTTGAGTTCCTAAATCTCACTGAATGCCTGGTGCAAGGAGGCTCTTAATCCACCTTTGCTAAACTGAACAGACCTAGGGGCTGTCAAAAGGCCCAGAGAGACTGGCTTCCTCTTTCTGCCACTCTGGGAGCAAGCATACAAATACCAAGATGGAGTAGGGACTGAAAGGGCTGCATGAAAATATTTCATCCTGGGAGCACACAACACGTCTGAGTTCATTCACAGGGATGGAGTGAACAAAACAGGAGTGATGAGGGAAGGTGCTCAGCTCCTCCAACTGATTCACGGCTTACTGTGTCTGGAGAGTCGTTATCAAATCTATGACTCAGAGGTGGGGAGATGCTCGTTCAAAAGCCACTAGTCTTGGGAGGAGAGATAAATCAGAATTGTTCATGTTGGGCTGATTTTGCCACCGGAAGAAGGGAGAAGGGAGGAGAGCTCATGAGAGTCTAATGTGTCGATGGCATGGGTGACATACACCAGAGGGATGCCTTCTCCCAGTAGGCTCAGATGAGTCTGAAACTTATGTCCTTCTGAGGATCCGCATTAAGAAAAAGAATACAGGACTTCCCTGGTGGTCCAGTGGTTAAAAATATGCTCTTCAATGCAAGGGACACAAGTTTGAACCCTGGTAGAGGAACTAAATCCCACATGCCCCTGCACCCCAATTACTGAACCCACAAACCACAACTAGAGAGTCTGTGTAACGACATGAAAGGTCTCACATTTGGCAACTAAGACCTGACACAGTCAAATAAATAAACATTTTTTTTAAAGAGAAAAATTACAAAGGAACAAATGCAAAATTAAGTACAAATGTGAGAAAAAATGAAAATGAGAAATTATTACAACAGACTACATTGAAAAGTAGCCGGCATATATTGTAAACACAATATCTAGAAAAATAAGAAGGTTTTTATTAGTTAGCTGCTTGACCCACCTCTCTAATACTTTCTTACTACCTTTTATGACTTCATCCTCTGTGGTTGCACCTTCATAGGATAACAATTTTGTGATGCAATTTTCTAAAGGGTGAACATGAATATAAGCCTTTTGTCTTGCCTGGTTGATCAAAAATGATATTATTGAGAGTTGGGATGTATCAAACACAGATGGTACCATTGTGTGCATGACTGTTACACGCAGATGCCTTGCAAAGTCAGGAATTCTGATGTATTCTATTTTGCAAGACTCCAGAAAACAAAAGAAGCGGATGGCCCATAATGGCACAAATATATCAATATAGACACTAACACATTTCTGCAAGGAGGAAAGGTCTGGGTTTGTTTTTTTTTTCTTGTTTTGTTGTTTTTTCATATTTAACTGTATAGGTCAGTGGCATCAAGTACATTCCCACTGTTGTGCAAATCTCACCATCATCCGTTTCCTGAGTTTTTCACCTTCTTAAACTGAAACTCGGTCCCCATTAAACACTAATTCCCCACCCCGCTTTCCAGCTCCCCACCCCCTGACCGCTGGCGTGGCATCTACCAATGTGCTTTCTGGCTCTAGGAATGTGATTACTCTGGGTGCCTTGTATAGCTGGAATCAAGCGGTATTTGTCTGCACCTAATGGATGCGCGAATGCATTTTTAAGGTTAACCTAACGTATGTCCTACAAACCAGTCGCGCCTTCTTTGGCTTTTCTTGTGCTGTACCACAGGCCCTCGCCAGCCATCTCCTCCACACACAGTGTATACATATATGTCAATCCCAGTCTCCCAATTCATCCCATCCTACCCTCTCGGTGCCCACACGTTTGTTTTCTACGTCTGTGTCTCTATTTCTGCCTTGAAAATAGTTTCATCTGTACCTTTTTCTAGATTCCACATCTATGCATTAATATGAGAGGTTTGTTTTGCTCTTTCTGACTGACCTCACTCTGTATGACAGACTCTCGGTCCAGCCGCGTCTCTGCGAATTGCACAATTTTGTTCCTTTTTATGGCTGAGTAACATTCCATAGTATATATGTACCACATCTTCTTTATCCATTCCCCTCTGGATGGACATTTAGGAAAGGTCTGTTTTGCTGCAGCATCAGTGGAAACTCGATCTTATTATATAACAGTTGGAAGAGTTTCCCACACACTAGCATCTGGCTCTGTACATTTCAGACCTGTTTCTCCTCCACCACCCACATGGGTGTTGCACGCTGCGGGACCCATTCATGTCCCTGTATGGCCCAGCTCTGCACTGCACAATGCCGTGCCCAGTGGGCTGGCATGATGAGTGGCGGGGGTGGTGTATTCTTGGGAACTGTTACTATGTCAGAGTGACCAGCAGTAACTTAACTACACACAGAGGTGACTAAAATCCCTATAGATAGATCCCACTAAACCTAAAATAAATGTATCCAAAATGCAACCTCCCCCTAGCCAGATACCACAATTGTCCAAATTACCCAGCACCCTCAACATGAAGGGAATCGTGAGAGAGGAGAAGTCAGAGTGGGAAGGGACAGTGGTCCTAACTGATCACGCCTCAGATCTGTTCATTTCATTAAAAAAAAAAAAAGGATTTATTTAGCTATTTATTTTTGGCTGCTCTGGGTCTTCACTGCTGAGGCTGGGCTTTCCCTAGTTGCAGCGAGCAGGGGCTGCTCTCTAGTTCCAGTGCATGGGCTTCTCGTTGTGGTGACTTCTCGTGTTTCAGAACACAAAATCTAGCCACATGAGCTTTAGCAGTTGGGGAGCACGGGCTTAGTTGCTCCCAGCATGAGGGATGTTTCCAGACCAGGGCTCAAACCCTTGTTCCCTGCATTGACAGGTGGATTCTTAACCACTAGACTACCAAGGAAGCCCTCATTTTGTCAATTTTATCCAAACGTGACCACAGCACTAGGTCTTTTCATGCAGGAGTTTGGAGGGAGCCCATAGGAGTGAAGAATCCCCTTAAGCAGCTGAAATGCTGTAAATACAGATATGCCTGTGTGTGTGTCTGTGTGTGCATGCACATGGGTACTTAATGTGGGGCCATAGTCCTCTGCTAAATCTCACAGATAAAGCCTGTTCTGTGTCTATAAAATGTGGATTATAATCTCTTGTTGGTGGACTTAAACAAAACAGTATTGTAACAGTGCTTATCTGGGTGCCTGGGCCACAGGTGTGACCAGGCAACATCATGAGTAAGCATTGCTTCTGTGAGACACCCGTACCCCTGGGGGCTCAGTGATGCCCCTCTCGTCACAGTGCTGTGCGTAGCATCTTCATCTCGCCACCGTTATGCACATCTCTTAAGGGGGAAACTTGCTTTTGTGTTATGCTTGTCACTTAACCCCCATGCCCAGTTGAAGTCCATTTTGAGGGCTCTGACTTTGTCCCATTTATCTCTGAATCCTGGTACCTGTCACAAAGCGTGGCATCTTCTAAAAGCTTGGGAAAGTTTACTGGCTTTTTCTTTTCCTTGGACCCAATAAGTGTGTGGAATGAATCCCTTTGAAACATGTAGCACCACCTGCTGATTGACCTGTCCATGAATATTCTCCTATCAGCTCACTCTGCAGGGGGCGCTGGAAGTCCTATCTCCCCTCCTACTTAGATGCCAACATCAGGCTGGCCCCTGGGTGCACACTTTCTTCTGCAGATGGGCCCTGGGTGTCGGCAGAGAGCACTTACCCAGTAACAAAGGCTGGACCAAGAAGGGGGGAAGAGCCCCTGGCCTCTGGGGTCTGGCAGCACATGCTTGGTCTTCCACCCAGGCAACTTTGGAAATCATTGCTGCGAAGGGAGACAGCACGTCTCTTAAGGGGGAAACTTGCTTTTGTGAGCACAGTCTGAGACCTATGCCTGCGCCCCACCATTGGCCCATCCTCTCCCGGATTCCTCAGGAGCACCTCGGAAGCGCCCATTAGCTGACCAGCAGTGAGATGCATTCTGCCAATCAGTCTCATCCATCCAAAGAAACCCAGGTTTCCAAAGATGTCTAATTAGCCACTCTCTGCTCATTGAGTTCCTGTCACCATATGAAAGCATGTGTTTGCAAAGAGGAAAACGTCCCCACCGTTGACCATGGGCTACAGTTCACACATCTCACTAAATTCAAACTGACTTAATGTCAAAGGAGTCTGATCAGTTTGGGCCCCGATTCTCTGCTGAGCCCGAAGGGTGACTTGCCTACCTAAGGGAGATAAGCCATCAACCCCCCCTCTAGCCTCGAGGCCTCCTCTTTCTCTCCCACTACAGCAAAATGACCCAGAGTTTAGGACACAAGACAGAGTGGCCTGAGGCCAGAATTCCTAAGAACTGCTGACAGTGAGTAATGAAGGTTTCCTTTGACTGCAGCAACAAGGGAAAAATGGAGTAGCGAATTTTCATAAAATGGAATTTATTAAATTTAAAGGACCATTTTTTTTAGGAGATTAAAAGCTTCTTAATTAGGTGAGTATTAAAACCTCCTTTTTATGCAAAAGGATGGTGAGAGCAGATAGTAAGATTTTTAAGTGCAAAATAAAAAGTTGGTCCCCAATGCACCTTCAATTTTTTATTCATATCATAGTTCTAATTCTTGACATCTAGAAGTCTGGGAATCTTGATTTGAACTTGGAGTTCAAGGCCACCCTGCCCTTTACTCTGCCTGCTTCGTATATGGGAGTTCCAGAGAGGAGAGGTCTGAGAAATCCAGTGTTCTGGGTCCTTGTTGATTCTCAGAAAGAGTAACTCAGATCTTTCGTTTCTGAGTCACATTTATGGCCCTTAGACCTGCCAGTGAGTCAAACAGCTGTTTCCACAGCCTGGTACTCAGCCTAGTCTACCCATCATGGTCAAGGTGATGCAGGCATGGGTCCAGGGCAGCCTCTTGTCTTTCTTCCTGCTGTGTGATCTTGCCAAGCCCCTTAAGCATTTTCTGAGATTCAGTTTCCATACCAGGTAAGTGGAACATGGTAGCTGCCTGGTAACAGGCTTGAAGTGAAAGTGTTAGGTGCTCAATTGTGTCCAACTCTTTGTGACCCCATGGATTATGTAGCCCTCCAGGCCCCCCTGTCCATTGCATTCTCCAGGCAAGAATACTGGAGTAGGTTAGCCATTGCCTTCTCCAAGGGATCTTCCCTGCCCAGGGATTGAACCCAGGTCTCCCACATTGCAAATAGATTCTTTACCATCTGCACCCCCTGAGCAGGCTTATGGTGACATTACTAACACATTTAGCCAAAAATCACTGAACCTGGCTGGCAGGTGTTGCGTCCTCCTCAAGGAACCCTCTGTGTAATTCCAGTGCTCTTTCTTTAGAGGCAGAATCTTTCATATTCTCTGACTTCTTACCATCTTCTTAAAAAGATGGCGTGTGAGATTCAGCATTCCCTCTAGAACCTGCAGCTTGGGGAATCTCTCATAGTAAAGCTATTTGAAAGGACTTTTAGTGACTATTAAACCACAGGTCTACTGACCATCCCCAAAGAACTCTAGTCTCCTGATTCCAGACTCCCCCCACCCCATGCCTTGCTGCACCATGCTCCACTCACAAGTAGAGTGATGCTCTTGGTGCTGTGGTCTCTCAAGTGGAGAGTTCCTGCTGAGTTCCTGCCAAGGGCACCTCTGGAGATATCATGGCACAGGGAGTCCGATCCACACTTAGAATGACCGAGTAATCTTCTCACGGAGCATTATAAATGGAAGGCACTTTGCATTGACTGGACTGGTCCCTATGTTCTTGCTATTCTGCCCTACAGTCTGCACATTATGGTTTAATGACCATCACATCTATGTATTACCTTTAGCGAAGAGTCTTCGGCAAAGCTCCGCTTTTGCTGAGTGGGCTCAGAGGAGGGGACTGTCTCCCTGGTCCCAGCCCCTGCCTCCTGCCTCCCTCATCCCTCCATTCCGTTGTCCCATCATGCCTTCAGCCTCTCCTGAGACCAACAGCTGAGACAATACTGATTTTAGTATTCAAGAAAGAGATTCCAAGACATGTGCACACAGTCCCCTGAGCAAAGCAAAAAGACAGCCATTATGGATGCTGTGGAGAGGAGCCTCAGGCCCCTTATTAGGTGGTCAAGGTGAGAATGAGTGGCTGCTGGCAAATTCTGAAAACAGGTAGTTTGGGAAATAGAGCTGGGAGCAAGATTTAGAGTCATGGAACCCCCCAGGAACCCCCCTCCAGTGATGGGTGTCACCTTTGGTGTCTTCTAGTTTCCTTTGGAGAAAGTGTTCACCATCATTCCTCTCCTTTACCACTGCTCATGACCCCCATCCTTACTTAACTTGTGGCAAGCCCTTCATATACATGAGCATATTATACCCATTTCACAGATGAGAGAACTGAGGCTCAGAGCCATTAAATAAGTTGGCTGATAAGGGATAAAGCTGAAAAGTCAAGTCAAGGCTGCCTAGGACCCGAGCTCTTAACTGTTAGATAAATGGCCTCCATGGCTAAGCAGGGCTTGCTTGTCCTCCTGCCCTGCTCAGAGCACCCACTCCTAAGTGCGGAGCCTGAGCCATTCGTTTCCTGGCGCCTGTGTTCTGTGGGTAGTGCCCACCACTCACTTCCTGTCTCCTCAGGGTTTGCAACTGCCTAGCTTCGCCCACCACCATTGAACCGCACCTTCACTCCACTTGGAATTTGTTGAGATTTCAGAATATTAAGTAACTTGCCCATGAAAATCCCTGAGGCTGGATTCAAGGTCAGGTCTCCATGGCTGTAAACCCTATGGGCTGTTCCAACAACCAGTAGTTTCTCTGCTCCATCACCTGCCCCAGAGTGATGATTGTGTGCTTCGCACTGTTGTCCCGAGCAATGGGGATGGGTTCGCATTGGGCTTTCTCCGCTTGCCTCGTTTGCCTCACTTGTGAGCTGAGACACACTCTGACCACGTGGGGTGAGCCCTGATGAGAAGGCACCATGGCCCGGCAGTAAAGAGGATGGGGGCGGTAGCCAGGCCTGAGCCCAGATACCCGCTCTGCCACCCCTAGAGTTGGGACCTTGTGTGATTTACTCAATCTCTGGACCTCCGTTTCCTGTTTATAAAACTAAGGTAAATGAGAGTCACACTTCATAGGGTTGTGTGAAGATTAAATGAGCTGGGAAAGGAAGACATTTGAATACTGCCTGGCATGCAGGAGGCATTCAATAAACGTTGTTCTTAGCAGCGTCATTCCAGTAAAACCACTTCTGCGGGAGAATCCATCCTTCAGAGTGTAGAACTTACTGTGTCTGCTACTGCCCCCACATCCTCCCCCACCTACTCTCGTGCAGAGATCCCGGGTCAAAGCGAAAGTCTTTAGGCTTGTCAGCCAGCAGAGCCGAAACCTCCCGCCCGGCAGGTTGCTCATTCCAAGCACGAGACAAAGGCCTGAGCTGGCTTTGTATGTAACTGAACTGATTAAGCCGCACGTTAGCTGGGGATAAAGCTTCTTACCGAATAACTAGGCTTTTGCTGAGCCAGGATGATAAATTCATTCTTAATGCATTGATAATAATAAGAGATTTCCCACTAGCCCCCACCTCCTGCTGTGAGTTTCCGAAGGCTTTAGGGTTCTACCCGTGTTCAACACCGCCATCTAGAGGACATCTGGAGCATAGCACCAGGACAGAGCAGATCGCTTTCTAAGTAACCGAATTTCAGCAATTCGTACGAGGTTCCAAAGCAGACACTTTAGGAGGCCAAATGTGTTTACAAAATGACTGCCAGTAGTTACTTATTACCCTGGAAATAGCTTCCTTCTCCGATTGCACGGCCCTGCTGCATGGTTCTTTTATGAGAAGTAGTTTCAGCGATTGTCACATACATGGCTCATTGAAATAGAAACTTTTTTTTCTTTCTTACTTTTTTTGAGCACCTCCTATGTGCATATACCGCACTAACACTGGAAGGAATACAGAAAGGATTAGCTTGACTTAAAATGTCGGTGTGGCAGACATAGAGAACTTGCGGACACAGTGGGGGAAGAAGAAGGTGGGATGATTTGAGAGAGTAGCGTTGAAACATATGCATTACCATATGTAAAATTAACAGACAGCGAGAGTTTGCCGTATGATGCAGGGAACCCAAAGCCAGTGTTCTGTGACAACCTAAAGGGGTGGGGTGAGGAGGAAAATGGGAGGAGAGCTCAAGAGAGAAGGGACATATGTATACCCATGGCCGATTCATGTTGATGTATGGCAGAAACCATCATCATATATTGTAAAGTAATTATCCTCTAATTAAAAATAAAATTAAAAAAATGACACTCTGGGGATAAATAAAATAAGGATGAGCTGATTTATGAATAGTACATCACATTACCCTCGGTGCCCTGTACAAATTGCTATCCAGTAGACACAAAGCTTGGTGGGATTCAAAGGGAGGGGCTCACACTTCTTGAGTATCCACCATGCTGTCTGGACATTATCTCACTGAATGTCCACTCTGACCCTGTGAGATATGATAGGGGTTCCCATCTTCCAGCTGAGGACCTGAAGCCCGAGAGAGGTTAAGTCACTTGCCTGATGCTACCCAGCTGATGGATAAGAAGCCAGAATTCCAGTCTCGACCTGCCTGGCTCTAAAACTCTATGATTCCGGGCTGTCTGTTGAGGCAGAAGAAGAAATTTGTGGGGAAATCGACCCTTGAATTATCTCAGTGGTAGTAAGTATTTATCCCCAGGAGATGAATTTGATTTTCAGAAATAGTCAAAAATCTCTCTAGGCCAACTCATTCAATGGATAATGGGATTGGAGGGTTTAAGTGTGACTGTAAGGTGTGAAAATTGATTGACGCCTATCTGCTGATCAACTGGCTGGAAGGTGTTTTCAGAAGTTGGGAAAACAAACACTTGCCTGGCACAAGGTATGGCTGACAAGGGAATGCTTTGAGGAGAGCCGTTCCCTGCTGGGTTTCTGGCTCCAGTGCATTCAGCATCGATATTTCACTTTTTGTAGCCATGCTTCTAGTTCTGAGGCAAGAGCTCATTTCACAAGAACTCACAGAGGGTCTCCAAACTCTTTTCAGTCCCTGCCCAACGGGAGTCATTTACCTCCGTTTGAGGAGGGAGATAAGGACTTGAGATGAGTGACTCCCCTACAGGGTAGCTCGGTGACTCCGCAGTGATGCCACTGGGATGTTGAGGACACATACTCAAACCACTTACCCTCCTCCTACTTCCCAAGGGAGGGAGTTACAGAATAAGAGAATTGAGATTGTCGTCTAGGAGAGACCCACACTGTTGCCTGCCCCACCATGGAAATGAGAGTCAATAGAGCAGAACAGAGTCAGTGTAAGACAATAGGAAGAAAAGAGGTAGTCCTGGAAGGCTTCCTGTAAGAAGTGGTGCCAAGAACCACTTCAAGGGGAAGAAAGGGGCAGTTGTAGCATCTGGATGTCTTGTTAACACACCACCCACAAACCTGGTACCCAGAAGGATTTTTAATAATATCCAAAGGAAATTTGTGTGCCATGGGTGATCTTTCTCCCAGCTCGTACCTAATCTGGCTGTTCCTTCTCCAATCAAAGGTAGCAGGCCAGGAACTAGCCCTCCCACTGCTACACAGCAGACTGGATTCAGATCTCCAAGGACAAGTTATAAAAGTGATCTGTGCTTAAGAGAGCCAGGTCCACAGATGATCAATGATCAGCCTCAGGCTACAGATGGATGTACCATGGTGGGCAGGTGAAGTGGGAGGCAGGTGGGAATTTTCCTTGTCCACCACATTTCCAAGGACCTTATATATGATGCTCTTGATGATGAGCTCCAGAATCAGTCTCCACAACTTTCCCCCAGAATCCCAGTGGTACTCTCAGCGGCCTTCACCATGACATGTGGCACAGATGAAGTCACAGAATGAGGATAAATGATGGCAATGGCTTTGGAAACCATCATGACTTATATACAAGCTTCTTAATCCATCACTCATTCATTCAATCATTCATGTAAGTGAAGTACAGGCAAAGACCCAGAGGAAGAAGTGTGATCATTCTGAGGAGCCCATGTAATTTGAGGATAGAAAATGAGGCTGGTGTTGAGAGATGGTCAGCCAGAGGACAGACACTGACGTGGTGGTCATGGGCGCCATTGCAGGATTCTTTGAAGGGGAGCCGTGAGATCACTTTCATGCTTAGGAAAGATCCCTCAGGCTTCTGCGTGGATGACGGCCTGGAGGGAGTGACACTGGAGACAGGAATTCACCCAGGGAGAGATGAAAAGGCTAAACTAAGGCAGAGGCAGTGGGTACCCTTGTTGCTATTGTTTATTAAAATAGTGGCCCTGGGCTAAGGGATAAAGTAGAGAGGATCACTGATTTTATCAAGGAGACAAACTCAGGCGCTTTGCCTGAGATCACAGAGTGTGTGAAAAAACTTCAAAGCACCCAGGCCCCCCAGTTCCTAACTAGGACTCGTAGGATCCTCCAGCCTCTTCGTGTTTGCTTCTCATGCCTTCCCTCTGCTCATATCAGAGTTGCTCTTTTGCCCTTATCTTACAGATGAGAGAATAGAGACTCAGACATGGCAGGGGGCGGGGAGTTCCCAGGCGCAAGGCTGGCAGCTCTATCCCTAAATCATATGTCTACCTCAATTTCCAGCTTATCTGGGAGTCCTGTGTTTATCTGGTAACCAGGGCTTGTGGGAAACATGCAAGGCCCAGCCAAGGGCACAGCCTGAAAGAAAGTGCAAAGGAGATGAAGTTGGGTGAGATCCACCAGTAGAGACGTGGACAGAGGACTGTGGCTTCTCACAGATTCAGTTCCCCAAGCTGGGGACACTTCCCCACTACGTGCACACACCACAAACACGCACATGGACACCCTTGCTGCTGGACCCCTTGTAGAGACCCACTTAACTCCTGCTCGCATTTTGGATCTCAGCTCAGAGCTCATTCATTCATTCTGTACTGAGACCTTCTGCTGTTTGTTCGCATTCTTTCATCTGCAAAACTCATCCAGTTAAGAACTGATCCGTTGTTAATGAGCACGAATGTCTCACGACTGAGTCCCGTGGAGACAGACACTGGGTGCAATGTACTGCTATGCTTCCTGGGAGTCAGAAGACTGACTTCTTCACCAGTTCTGCCCTGAACGTGCTGTGCCACTTGAAGGTCTCCTTGTTCCTCTCCTCCTGTCTCATCTAGACCTGGGCAGGATCGCCACCAATCCTTGGACATTATGCCAAGGTCACCCCATGGTTTTCTGAGGATTGTTCTTTGAGATACACCTCCCATGGGTTCCCTGTCCTCTTGGATTAAACTCCCAAGGGCTGTCCCATTGGTATGAATTTCCTTATAGTGAATATCTATTAAAGACTGCTAATGAATTAGGAGCTGTATAGTCATTGAAGTTAATACCATCGTACCCAAGACAAACTGAATTTGCCAGATCGTCAGATGGCTGGCTTGGCTGGAAGGAACCATGGAGGTATCCAGCCGGGGGATGGTGCAGATGGCGGACTCTCTTGGCTTCCCACCCAACACCCAGTTTCCACTTGTCTTCAACACAATTCTAATGTTTTTGAGGAGAAGTAATGGATCCAGGCAAAATGCTTACTTTTCCAAGCTCCCACTCAGCTAGTGTCACCATGTCACACAATTTTGTTTAATGAGATGTCAACAGAGGTCTGCAAGGTATTCCTGGAAAATGTTCTGCTTTACCAATATGGGTATGCTCCCTGCCCCTATTCTTCTTCCTTCTTCTTCTTCTTTTTTTTTTTTTCCTTGCTTAAAAATAAAGGTGGGATGTGTGAGAAGGAGCAGTCATCTTGCAATGAGCTATGGAGACAAAAAAATAACAATCACAGCACTTTGGTGAAACATTCCCAGCCATCCACAGATATGCCAGAGGCAGACATCACAAATCAATCACAGCACTGTTCCTAATGAGCCCAGACAGGGCTGCCTCAGAATCTCATTCAACCAGAGCATCAAGGAGCCACTACCAATTGATCACAGTTGGCCTCTGTGTGAAATCCATTAGCCATATCTAACCTAACTCAAACTTTCCTTTTACCCATCATTTTGAATAAAAATGAGCCTGGAGAGAAAAAAAGAGAGCTTCTGAGAGAGATGCTCCCTGAGAGCACTGCTCCAAGGAGGTAAGGGGGGAGCTCGAATATGTAGGAGTTTTGCAGCAAAGGGCAGGAAGTCCAGGACATAAAAATAATTAGTGTTGACCAAAGAAAGCCAGGTAAGTCAAGTTAAAGAATTTAGCACTTTTCTGTGTATGGGAAGACGCAAGAGTCTGGGCTCACTGAAATCATTCCTCTGATACACACCTCAGCCATCAGGATCAGAATCCTGTTTTCACATCCTGAGTCCCCTCAGGGCTCACCGTGAGGAGTGGCTGCAGTCTGATGGCTGCTAGATGGCAGGTATTCTTTCCTTCCTGAGTTCCCTCAGGGCTCACCAGCTCACCAGCTCACCATCCACGGGGCTGCAACTGCTGATGACTGACACCTTTGTTTACGGATATGGCAGGAAGTATTCCATTTCTCAGAAGTGTCATGGCCAGTACTGGAGCCAGTTCCCTCACTCCTGATAAGCCTGATGCAGTGGCAGGAATGTGAGTTTGGGGCTGGAGACTCCTCGGATTTCATCCAGACTGTACCACTCACTCTCTGCGTGACACTGGAAAAGCCCCTGCACCTCTGTGAGCTTCGGTCTTCACTGTGACATGAAGACAGCCTTGCAGACAGCCTCACAGGCTGGTGATGAAGATAACTTGGTGGATGAGATATTGAACTTAAAGGACCTTCAGTACCTTCTGGTGAGTTTCTTCCTTTTTTTCCCTTCCTAATCTGGCCCAATTCCACAGAAAGTGGCCAAAATTAGCAAAGCATAACTGAGAAAATGGGGGACGAGACTGGTCTGACTTGCTCAAAATGAATTCTGTTCACTCCCAACCTGCCACCCCCATGTACAAATTTGTGACTTTGCCAGAAGCTAGAAGGAGCTAATCCCCTGCTCAGCTGGGCAGTGGGCTCCCTGCCTTGGGTGGTTTCCATGGCAAGCTGGGGCATGGAAAGTTATTAGGAAAGAAATAACTCTTCCCTTCTTGCTATCACTCTCCTTCTGGCCACCCCATCCACTAGAGCAGTGGTCCCCAACCTTTTTGGCACAAGGGATCAGTTTGATGGAAGACAGTTTTCCCACAAACCAGGGGAGTGGATGGTTTGGGGATGATTCAAGCACATTATATTTATTGTGGCCTGTATTTCTATTATTATTACATCAGTTCCACTTCTCATCATCAGGCATTAGATCCTGGAGGTTGGGAACTCCTGCTTTAGAGTGAATACAAAGGTATCTAGAAAGTGAAAGTGTTAATCGCTCTGTCGTGTCTGACTCTTTTGTGACCCCATGGGCTGTAGCCCCCCAGGCTCCTACATCCATGGAATTCTTCTGGCAAGAATACTGGAATGCCACGCCCTTCTCCAGGGGATCTTCATGACCCAGGGATGGAACCTATGTCTCTTCATTCTTTACCATGGTGCCACCTGGGAAGCCCAAATTAAAATATAAATAAATATTAAAAAAAAAAAAAAAAAGACTACAAGCTACAAGGCTGCTGCTGCTACTGCTGCTGCTAAGTCGCTTCAGTCGTGTCCAACTCTGTGCAACCCCATAGACAGCAGCCCACTAGGCTCCTCTGTCCCTGGGATTCTCCAGGCAAGAGTACTGGAGTGGGGTGCCATTGCCTTCTCTGACTACAAGGCTAATAAGTGTCTAAGCTGGAACTTGCATCTCAGCCTCACTGATCCAGAGCCTGTCCCCCCTGCACTACCCACCCGCTGCCTCAAGCCTCCCACATGAGATGGATTTTTGAATTCAGCATGATAATATACCTGGCACATTGTTGGAATCCAAAAAACATTAGTTCTCTTTCTTCTTTGTCTTCTAAAGTCAGGTTTCAGGTACAGTAGGTATGAAAACATGAAAGTGATCTCTACTGAGGATCTCATTGACACCTCTCTTTTCTGGCTTGTGTAGAGAGGGAGGAAAGACGCCCCCCCCACCCCACAGGCCTGGGCCAAAAACTTGGAAAAGTTCAGCCCTCAGGCAAAACCAGCTCTGCAGCATCTTGAGAAATACTAATGGAAGTTCTGTGGGGCCTTAGTTTGGCGGCAGTTTTTACCCACAGGCACAGGCTCAAAGCACATCCCTACAAAGGAGGGAGATGGAGATGGAAGCAAGATGCTTTATGTAGATGCAAAGCTGGAGAGAAGTTACAGGGTGACAGAGAAACCTGTGCACGCGGGAGAGAGTGTGATGCAGGCACAGACCAGACGAGATCAGACCAGGGCTGCACTTGATTCTGCCACTTCCTTGGTAACCTTGGCCGAGGTATTGACCTTCTCTGGTCCTCTGTTTCCATATCAGTAGGTCGAGGAATAGTAAGGGATGCTGATAATTCCCTCTTTGTTGGCACTGATATTCACCCAGAATATTCTGGAAGGGGCTACTGGTCAGTATCTATTCTGAATCCTCAGGCCATGACTGCAATTCTGAGTAGGTGGGTGGTGAGAAATGGACTATTTCCTGCCATATTAGTAAAAAGAAAAAAGGATGTCACATAGTCATCCGTGATTGTACCCACAGCTATGGTGAGCCAGTGAGCCCTCAAGAAACTCAGGAAGGAAAGAATATCTGCCATCTAGCAGCCATCAGCCGCTCCCCATGGTGAGCCCTGAGGAAGCTCAGGATGCGAAAACAGGATACTGGCCCCAGATAGGTGAGGTGCCTATCAAAGGAACGATTTCACTGAGCCCAGATTCTTGCATCTTTCCACACATAGAAAAGCACTAAATTCCTTAACTTGAGATATCTGGTTTTCCTTTAACAAACAATAATATTTGGACAATCAGACCACCTGCCCTGTGTTGCAAAAACTTATGTATATCCAGGGGGGCCTCTTGGCTCCTAGGAGCCATTGTCTCAGGGTGACCTAAGATGCTACCTCCTGGACTTGAAGTCCTAAAATTCTAGCTGAATAAAACATAACCATCAACTTTTAGATTGTGAACAATTTTTATTTCAACAGTTGTTTTACTCTTACTCTGGGTTGCAGGGTTGTCTCGGGGCAGAGCTCTTGGCTCAGTGCCTGACACATGGGCGCTCAGTTGCTTCAGGCATGTCTGACTCTCTGCAACCCCACGGACTGCAGCCTGCCAGGCTTCTCTGTCCATTGGATTCTGCAGGCAAGAACACTAGAGTGGGTTGAGATTTCCTCCTCCAGGGGATCTTCCCAACCCAGGGATCAAACACGCAGCTCCTGCATTGGCAAGCAGATTCTCTACCACTGAGCCACCTAGTAAGCACTGGATATGAGAACCCTGCTGGCCCTTTTCACAAGACCAGTCCCAGGGAGCTCTCTTGCTGTTGCCCATCAACCACAGGTGACTAAATCCTGCCTCGATAGCTAACACTTCTCTGAGCCAGAAGGTGCCCTCCCAGCCAGCCAATAGCATTGAGGGCCTTGACAGAGGACTCACAACTGCTTTATCTTCTAGAAGACAAGTTCTGTTCTGGTCCCAGGGGGAAAATGGAGAAGCTAAGCCTACAGGTTTCAATCTGAAAAGCATTAATGCTATAAAGCATTTCAGTTCTAACCAAGGAGAGCAATAAAGCTGTGGGTACCCAGCAGATGCCGAGATGGGGAATTGCCATCGCCACGGGCTTGATTACAGAGAACTGGTTCCTGTTCAAGAGCCAGCTGGCTACCTGGGTGAGAGGCAGATTTATAACCCGGAAAGGGTGGTGGGTTGCCTGGGAAAGAAATGAGCATTGTCAAATAGTAGTAAGAACTGGTGTGGAGTGAGCTTCTATAACCCCCCCAGAATTGTAGCAAGTGCCTTATTGTTAACAAATGCCTGTGCGCGTTTAGCCACTCAGTCATGTCTGACTCTTTGTGGGCTGTAGCCCACTAGGCTCCTCTGTCCATGGGATTTTCTAGGCAAGGATGCTAGAGTGGGTCGGCATTCCCTTCTCCAGGCAGTCTTCCTGACCCAGAGATTGAACCCGGGTCTCTTGCGCTGCAGGCAGATTCTTTACCATCTGAGCCACTAGGGAAGCCATTGTCCATGAATAGTAAGTACTGATAACAACAGTAACAATAACAACTCGAGCAGAGATCAAGCTCTGCTTTGTGCCAGCCACTGTCTAAGTGCTTTACAAATATTTTCTTCCACTTACATTTTATACTAACTCCAAGAATCCTGGAATGGGTTGCCATTCCCTTCTCCAGGAGATCTGCCCAACCTAAGGATCGAACCTGGGTCTTCTGCATTGCAGGCAGATTCTTTACTGAGCCACAAGGGAATCCCTTTGAGGGGGTGCCCCCTGAGATTAAGACTCTATGAACAAAGGCATTCCTGCTTCAGAAAGGAAAAACACAGGTCAAACACTGTCACTAACCTCTGGGTCCCTAGGAAGTAAGACTTCATGCAAGTCTGATCTTGGAGGGAGAACAGTGAGCAGTCCTGATGAGAGATCTTGGTTCCCTGCACAGTAATTAAACCTGGGTTAACCTGGATGAAAGGGCTTCCCTGGTGGCTCAGTGGTAAAGAATCCGCCTGCAATGCAGGAGATGCAGGTTCTATCCCTGGGTCAGGAAGATCCCCTGGAGGAGGGCATGGCAACCCACTCCAGAATTCTTGCCTGGGAAATCCCATGGACAAAAGAGCCTGGCAGGCTACTGTCCATGGGATCACAAAGAGTCCGACATGACTAAATGGACTTAGCACAGACACACGCAACGTGGATGAAGACTAGGAGTCCTAGCCACCAGGCACTAGAGGCTAGAATACTAACTGACCCTGGCTGTTGCCCCTATTTGAAAGCAAGAATGTTTCAAGAAGGCAAAAACTGTAAGAACAGGTACAAAGTTTCTTATTAGAGACATAGCACAACGTATGGGTGAGCACACAAGAAACCAGTTTGCTTATCCAGCTCAGAAGCAGAGCAGAGATACACACCCAGACAGAAAGGGTATGGACATCCTCTCTGAAAAGGAGGAATGCAGTAAGTCAGAAGCTAGGGAGAGACACACACCTGGAGAGGAGTGCTGGCGTCCTGGATGAGGAGGAGTGCAGAAAAGATAGACATTTCAAATGTGCTCCTCAAACCCCAAGTCAGAGAGACAGATGCTGTGAGCCGCAGGTGCTGACTGGCTTTCACACTGCTTCTCCGATGGACAACTCCAGGCAACCTGCTCCAGGGTAAATGGAAGCGAGGATTTATTTTTATTTAATGACAGGTGATAACTGTCGTAAGCAAAGCCGGCTAGGCCTCTGTGTATTTACGTGTGTCTCCATCAAGGTCTCCATCCATGTGTAATTAAAGTTTATAACCATCAACACCAACTGATAGGCAGAACATAGGGTATTGGTGAGGAGAGGACACTTGTATTAACACCAGGAGTGAGAGTTTCTACTCTTTTCATCAGGAAGCAAATCAGAGACACAGCGCTTAATGCTCAACCTCGTTTTAGAGAACGCTTCCTTTTCTTCAGACTTGGCTGAGAACCATCCCCGCCCACTAGGGGAGAAATACATGCGCAGCTCAGAGCCAAGTGTTCCGGTGCCCATGCAAGAGAGATGAAGGAGGCCACCGTGAATTAGCTCAGCACCCAGATGAGGGTGTAAAGGGGCGAGGTCGAAACGTCAGAGAGAGAAGATGTCTTTGAAGCATGTTGCTCCTGTATTATGCAGATGTTAGCGGACATCACTGCCTTTCACCTCACGCCTAGTGCAAGGGGCCTCACAGAGACCACTTGGAAAGTGGTCTTGAGTCTGAGTTACCTGTGATGGCAGGGCAAGGACCCCCTCCTGAAGGGCCCCTGTCAAGAGGGTGGCCTGCTAGAGCATGAAGACCACCCCCCCCCCCAATTAGCAGATGCAAGCTATTATATTTAAGCAGCTGCCCCCAACCTTTTGACACTAGGGACCAATTTCATGAAAGACAGTTTTTCCAGGGACTGGTATGCGGGGAGGCATGGTTTCAGGATGATTCAAGCACACTGCATTTATGGCGCACTTGATTTCTCCTGGGCTTCCCTGGTAGCGCAGTTGGTAAAGAATCTGCCTGCAACTCAGGAGACCCCGGTTCGATTCCTGGGTCAGGAAGTTCCACTGGAGAAGGGATAGGTTACCCACTCCAGTAATCTTGGGCTTCCCTTGTGGCTCGGCTGGTAAAGAATCCGCCTGCAATGCGGGAGACCTGGGTTCAATATCTGGGTTGGGAAGATCCCCTGGAGCAGGGAAAAGCTACCCATGCCAGTATTCTGGCCTGGAGAATTCCAGGGACTGTATAGTCCATGGGGTCGCAAAGAGTCGGACAAGACTGAGCAACTTTCAGTTTCACTGACTGTTATCATTATTTCATCAGCTCCACCTGAGATCATCAGATATTAGACCTCAGAGGTTGAGGACCCCTGATACATAGGATGGATAAACAACAAGGTCCTACGTTACAGCCCAGGGAACTATATCCTCTGATAAGCCATAACGGGGAAGAATATGAAAAAGGATATATATTTATATGTATGTGTGTGTAACTGAATCACTGTTGTGCAGCAGAAATTAACACAACATTGTAAATCAACTATATTTAATATAATTTAAAAATAAATACAATGAGGAAGAAGACCCCTCCCAGGCAGCTCTACCTGGGGAAGAACTCAAGCTGGGGAGACCCATAGGAGCCCAGGAGCCCACATGGGGAAAACATCATCCATGCCAGGGAGCCATGGGAGGGGCCCCCAAGATCTCACAAACATGCCTAAAGGGGAAGTAAGTCCCATCTTGGACTAGCCTCCAACCTCATCTTACTCCAAAGACAGATCACAACAGCACCCGTCAAGCAGAAACATGCAGGTCCCCAGTCTATTCGCCAAAAACGTGTTCTCTTCCTGGAGTTCATCGGTGGAGGCAGAAAGACAGGAGCCCAAGCATCATGACATTTCCCACTCCAAGCTTCCAGGGAGGCCAGTGAGCCGCTTAAAGTTCACAAATTTTAGAATTACAGGGGACTGGACATTCTATCACTGAAATCAGACTATTTTGAGACCCATCGTGACCAAAGGACTTTTCATTTCCTGAAAGTGACAGGAAATTGAGGGACCTGCCCGAGATATCATCTTGGAGTGGGGAGAAAGGGGTGATAAAGTAGCTCTGTCAGACAGTCCTAAGAGGAAAAAATGGAGAGTTGTTTCACAATTGCACCCTGTGGAGCTCCACTCTGTCAACATCACAGTTATTTTCCTCCGCTGCTCTTTCTTCTCCAGGGAGCAGGGCCATCTTCCTGGAAGGTTAGGGAGTTGGGAGGGTGGTGCTCTCGCTGGTGCTGGTTGATAATCGTTTGTTAGGCAGGCAGGTTTATTAGGTCAGCGTCAGAAGATGCCGAGGCCGCTGGCCAACAAGCAGAGAGAGAGAGTAAAGATCAAAAGCAACTGGAAGGAGACGGGAAGAGGAAATGTCAGGCCTGTGAAGCTACTCACAGAAACCAAGGGCTGAGACTCAGACTGCCCCAGATTGTCCTTTCTTTAAAGAGAGACTCTTCAACTAGCGAAGGCGTGAGAAGAGGGGAGGAGAGCAGTCCTAAGGATGCATCTAATACGGGAGAAATCCTTCAGCACAAAAAGATGAGCAGAGTGGTTGCCAGTAAGGGGGCGGGGCAGAAGGGTCCTGGCAAGAGATGCTGAGGGGCTTGTATTAGTCAGGATGAGGCAAGGTTCTGCCGCAGTAACAAACAATCAGCAAATTTCTGTTGACCTGAGATATGTCCTCCACAGGCAGGCTGGGGGCTCTATTTTGCACTGTCCCCACTCGGGGGCCTGGCATGAAGGAGCGGCTACTCTTTGGAATATGTCCTATGACTGAGGCAGAGGGAAAAGAAGTGTGGTGTCACATGCTGGCTCCTAAAGCTTCCACCCCAAAGTGACTCATCTTTTTTTTTTTTTTTTTTTTTTTTTTGCTGTGCTGAGTCTCCATTGTGGCACATGGGAGCTCTTTGTTGTGGAGCATTGACTTCTCCAGTTCTGGCATGAGGGCTCCAGAGCTTGCAAGTTCAATAATTGTGGTGCATGGGCTTAGCCGCCCTGTGGCAAGTGGGATCTTAGTTCCCTGATCAGGGATCAAATCCGAGTGCCCTGCATTGGAAGGTAGATTCTTAACCACTGGACCACAGGGAAATCCCTGACTCACCTCTCTTGGGCTTAAAGCTGGAAGACCTCAGGGTCAGAGATGGGAGCCAGCATCTCACGAGAGACCAGGCTGACCTGCTGTTGCCTAGGCCAACCTGAATTGAATGAGCACACAGACTGAGAGCTGAGGGCATTCCCCATTCATCCCTTATTCATTCATTCTACAACTGTTGACCACATGTATGCACGAGGCAGGAAAAAGAATAATTGACAGGATACATGGTCCAAGGAATCACAGTCAAGGAGACTTGTTCTCTGAAAACTCCTTCAAATGAATTGAAATCGGGGGACAGTGTGATTGAGGGAAAGGAACCTGGTTTTGGAGACAGAAGGCCTGATTCTGTTCTAATTTGACTGTGTGACTTTGGTCAAATTAATTCCCCTCTGTTGGTTTCACTTCTTCTGTCTTATTCAAGGATCTTGTTATTGCAAAGTTCAGGGCCTACTCCACTAGCTTACTTGATCATAGAAAGGAGATGGAGGAACGGGAAAGTATCTGACGGAAGCCACACAAGGTGGGTGGAAGTCACAGACCTCAGTCTCCGTTGTTCCCATCACTAGTCCTGCTGCTCTGTCCCACCTGCAGCCTTCTCTTCTCAATGATGGGGCTTCTCTGCTTCAGCATGTTTGCCCCAACCATGGCTGCTTCAAAATGAGACCCTCAGCAGCCTCCTTCTCTCAAACACATCTTCTCTTCAGTTCAACGCCCACAGCTAACAAATGCCAATGAAGGAGAACATGATTGGCTGGGGCTGAGTCCTGTACCCACAGCTGGTCCAATCAGCTCTGGCAGGGGGAGGAGTCACGGGTCCATTCGGTCAGGCCCATGGCAGTGGACTTGCCAAGTGTAGGCTGCATCTCTAAAAAGTGGGCCTAGGGAAGAAGCAGTGGGCATCCTCACTTCAGGAAGCAGCTGTAAAATGGTGACCATCATGTCTGGTTATCAATCCCCTGCTTTCAGTGGTACTTTTATATTGCCTTCTGGAACTTGAAACAGAAGTCTAAGCAAACTCATTGTAAGAGTTGTCTGCACATCACATTGGCCTAAAAGTGCAGCCGTAGAATACAGTCCACTAACCAGATATTATAGGAGCTGCCTCCTCCTGTTCAGACTCAATAAGGGCATTTTACTTGAGAGGTTTGTTGCAAAGTCAGCTTCTGGGGGCAGTTGTTGTTACTTAGTCACTAAGCCATGTCTAACTCTTTGTGACCCCATGGACTGCAGCCCACCAGGCTCCTCTGTCCATAGGGTTTTCCAGACAAGAATACTGGAGTGGGTTGCCATTTCCTTCTCCAGGGGATCTTCCTGATCCAGGGATCAAACCCACATCTCCTGCATTGGCAGCTGGACTCTTTACCATTGGGCCACCAGGGGAGATTCCCTGGTGGGCAGGACCACTCCTAAATTTGGAAAACTTAAGCAAGAGAGCACATAGAGACCATAAGTCTAAATATTCAAGTCAAGAATCAAGTGCTTCCCCAAAGAAATAAAACATGTTATATCTCCTTACCTTGAAGAATATACCTTTATGAGTATATATCTATATAGTTCCATCCCTGGGATTCTCCAGGCAAGAACACTGGCATGGGTTGCCATTTCCTTCTCCAATGCATGAAAGTAAAAAGTGAAAATGAAGTTGCTCAGTCGTGTCCGACTCTTGGCGACCCCACGGACTGCAACCCACCAGGCTCCTCCATCCATGGGATTTTCCAGGCAAGAGTACTGGAGTGGGGTGCCATCGCCTTCTCCGATAAATATATATACACACATGCTAAGTCACTTCAGTCGTGTCCAACTCTTTGTGACCCTGTGGACTGTAGCCCACCAGGATCCTCTGTCCACTGGGATTCCCCAGGCAAGAATACTATGTATACACACATACACATACATATAATCTTTGTATATATATAAAGTCTTTGTGTATATAAAACCTTGCTATGGTTTATATATATAGTATATATATAATTTTATACACAAATATATCTTGCTTTATCTGTATATAAAATCTGGCTATATTTTTTTAAATAACTGAAAGTCAGCAAAATATCAAGACAACTAAATTCAATTTTGATTGTGCATGTCTGGGAGTTCCTGTTGATGACACTGATCTTCAGAGAAGTAACAAAATAAAAACGTGCATTATTTATAAATGTTATCTATTCCATAGAATTTACTTTTCCTGCTTTCATTTCGGCAGAAGCACTAATTTTGTTGTACGAGTCAATATTCTCACGTAATATGTGTTTCATTGAATGTCATGTCAAAATTAGACAACTTCTCTTGAGCCTTTGTAATTCTTAGGGAGTTTTACAAAAATTATTATTATTACTAATTCCAACTTGGACAAACTGCTCTGCCGAGACCACAGCAACTGGACTTGTCAATAAAGGTATTAACAAAAAGAATTTTGAGGTTCGAACAAAGACGATGAGTTTTACCTATCAGTTTCAAGCACTGAAAAGAGGCTGTAAATGAGAAATTCTTTTCTCAGAGGACATTATTAAATATGTGAATTTCATTTTAAAACCACTATGATGGTTAATTTTATGTGTCAACTTGACTGGCCTAAGGGATGCCCAAAGAGCCAGTGAATGTTATTTCTCTCTGGAAGAGATTAGCATTTGAATCCGTCAACTGAGCAAAGCAGATGGCCCTCCCCAGGGCAGAAGGACCTCATCCAACCCACTGAGGGGGCGGACAGAACGCAGAGGCAGAGGAAGGGCCCACTTGCTCTCTTTGCTTAAACCAAGACACCCGTCTTCTCCTGCCCTTGGCAATACCACCAGCTTTTCCGGGTTCTCCGGTTTGAAGATAGCAGTTTGTGGGATTTCTCGGCCACCATAACTGCATGAGCTAATTCCTATGCCACATTCCCTCTAATGAGCTAATTCCTATACCACATATTCTACTGGTTCTGTTCCAACTCTGATACACCATCACTCATATCACAATTTTCACTGATGATGAAAGTGCACACACAGATTTAAGAATTAGATATCATTTATTACTGTAACATGATCGTCAACTACTATGTTTGTGATTTTATGAACACTCCACTAAGTCGTGAGTTCATTCAGCCAGAAAAATGCATGACAACCAAAGAAGCCCAAATCTGGCCTTTCTCTTTAAGCAGGAAACAATGGTTGTCATGCTCTCTGGGAGGAAGGACTTGACAAGTTAATTTCAGCCTTTGGTAAGCCTTTTTGCTCACCAAAAGGCTCCTGGGGCTCACACCCTCCCCATCCTCCAGTACACCGGCTCTGTCTCTGAGACTGGCAGCCACACAACCCCAGACAGCTGCCTGGAATTCCAACAGTGGCTGCCTTTGGTTTGGAGGATACAGGGCAAGATATAGGAGGGTTTCCTGGGACCTGACAGGGTTGGTCACAGAATGGATGCTGAAAGTTGCAGGTTGTCCTGGATGGAGACTGAGTGGTAGATTCCCCCGAGCAGAATACACAGCAGAATACACAGAATACAGATATCAAAAAACAGTTTGATATGTTTAGTTTGAGCTGTCAAAGTGGGAGCCTCTAAAAACATGGGGTCCAGGGTCAGGGGTCTAAGAGGGGCCAGCTGAGAGCTCTGGGATCCACCTGCCCATCTGGGTTTAAATAGAAGGAGCTCCCTACCTCCAGCAAGGCTCTGGTAGACCTCTCTGTGATCAACAAGGCCACTGGGTATAAAAGGCAGAGGCAGGAGGTGGGGAGAGGACAGGACATGAACACCCAGCCGGGGGGGAGGCTGATGACCCGAGAGGCAAAGGGTCTTCCCTCTGCCTGCTCTTACCATGGGGACAGGGGTGCAGTCACGTTTAAAGCGTCTGCCAGTCTCATTTCTTGTTCTTCTCTTTGGGCCAAGGGACAGGACAGGAGGGTTCAGGGTCCCTGCAGTAACCACACAGTAACTCTCTGAGCATCCCTTCTCCTGGAGTTCACAAAAGCCTGCGTCTCATTCTTGCACCACTAGAAGGACCTCGAAGGCCTCTGATAAACAGGAACATGTTTCTTTAGAGAAGAGCGGTGCCTCTGCATGCATAACGTTGGGGGAATTTTCCTATGTTACTCCTATCTCTCAAAGGATATTAAAAGTGAATGTAGTTCATAACCCCAGCACCACTTCTTCTAACTTCCTTTCTCCTCCCTTCAGTTATTCTCATACTCTACACTCCGAAAATTTCCACTGGCCAACAAAGTAAACAGGTAAGGCAGTTAGAATGATAAGACACCCTACAAACTGGGAGAAAATATTTGCAAAAACTCACATTTGATAAAAAAAGAAAAAAAAGACTTGTATCCAAACTGTATTAAGAACTCTTGACATTCAACAATAATCAAACAACCTGACTTAAAAGTGGGAAAAGATCTGAAACACACATCTCGCCAAAGAGATACATGTATGGTTGTGGCTTGAGAGCCCATTTCTTTTTTTAATCATTGAATCATAACCCATTTGATGGATCAGTGTCACTGGCAAATAAGCATGTGAAAAGATGCTTAAAATCCTATGTCATTAGGGAATTGAAAACTAAAATGATGAGATATCACTACACCTGTTCAGTTCAGTCGCCCAGTCATGTCCGACTCTTTGCAACCCCATGAATTGCAGCACACCAGGCTTCCCTGTCCATCACCAACTCCCGGAGTTCACTCAGACTCATGTCCATTGAGTCAGTGATGCCATCCAGCCATCTCATCCTCTGTCATCCCCTTCTCCTCCTGCCCCCAATCCCTCCCAGCATCAGGGTCTTTTCCAATGAGTCAACTCTTCGCATGAGGTGGCCAAAGTACTGGAGTTTCAGCTTCAGCATCATTCCTTCCAAAGAAATCCCAGGACTGATCTCCTTCAGAATGGACTGGTTGGATCGCCTTGCAGTCCAAGGGACTCTCAAGAGTCTTCTCCAATATCACAGTTCAAAGGCATCAATTCTTCAGCGCTCAGCTTTCTTCACAGTCCAACTCTCACATCCATACATGATCACTGAAAAAACCATAGCCTTGACTAGACGGACCTTTGTTGGCAAAATAATGTCTCTGCTTTTGAATATGCTATCTAGGTTGGTCATAACTGTCCTTCCAAGGAGTAAGCGTCTTTTAATTTCATGGCTGCAGTCACCATGTGCAGTGATTTTGGAGCCCCCCAAAATAAAGTCTGACACTCTTTCCACTGTTTCCCCATCTATTTCCCATGAAGTGATGGGACCAGATGCCATGATCTTCGTTTTCTGAATGTTGAACTTTAAGCCAACTTTTTCACTCTCCTCTTTCACCTTCCTCAAGAGGCTTTTTAGTTCCTCTTCACCTTCTGCCGTAAAGGTGGCGTCATCTGCATTAGAATGGCTTAAATGCAGAACACTGCCGTCACCTACGGAGAAGTCAATGGCACCCCACCCCAGTACTCTTGCCTGGAAAATCCCATGGACGGAGGAGCCTGGTAGGTTGCAGTCCATGGGGTCGCTAAGAGTCGGACTCGACTGAGCGACTTCACTTTCACTTTTCACTTTCATGCATTGGAGAAGGAAATGGCAACCCACTCCAGTGTTCTTGCCTGGAGAATCCCAGGGATGGGGAGCCTGGTGGGCTGCCGTCTATGGGGTCGCACAGAGTTGGACACGACTGAAGTGACTTAGCAGCAGCAGCGGCAGCCATCACCTGCTGATGGTGATGAGAATGTGAAGCAACAGGAACACTTGTTCATCGCTATTTGGAAAGCAAAATGGTACAGCGCTTCTTCGGTCTTTCTTGTAGCAGGCAGAATATCTTCCAGTTGTGTCACGCGAACTCTCAGCTGTGGCATAGGGGATCTAGTTCCCTGACCGGGGATCGAACCAGGGGCCCTCTGCAGGGGGACTGTGGAGCCTTAGCCAGTGAACCACCAGGGAAGTCCCCTTTGGTGGTTTCTTACAAAACTAAGCATGTTTTCCACTTGACCCAGCAATCGTGCTCCATGGTGTTTACCC
Organism: Bubalus bubalis; assembly: GCF_019923935.1. Lineage (NCBI taxonomy): Eukaryota > Metazoa > Chordata > Mammalia > Artiodactyla > Bovidae > Bubalus > Bubalus bubalis. Next base: position 46,795,770 of record NC_059159.1, on the reverse strand, counting down.
AAATGAGTTGAAAACTTATAACCACACAGAAATGTGCACACAAATGTTTCTATGAACTTTACTCATAATTGCCCTCAAACTGGAAGCAACCAAGATGCCCTTCAATAGGCAAATGGATAAACAAATTGTGGTACATCCATACAGTAGAATATTAGTCAGGGATAAAAGGAAAGGAGCTCTCAAGCCAGAAAAAGACAGGAAAAAACTCTCATTGCTTATGGCTAAGTATATAGCAAAGGCAATCTGAAAAGGTTACATATTGTATGATTTCCAACCATGTGACATTCATGAAAAAGCAAAGCTATGGAGACAGAGAAAGATCAGTGGTTGCCAGGGGTTCAAAGTGGGTAGAAGGGGAGAGATGGAACATGGGTGATGGGGGGCAGGGAGACTATTCTGTGTGTTATTGTAATGGTGGATTAGTCATTACACATTTGTCAAAACCCATGAAGTGTACTGTACAAGAGTGAACCCTATGGACCCTAGTTAATTACAAGGTCTCAGAGCTTAATATATTTACCTTGTGAGGTCTCCCACCCGACTCGACCCATTCTAAGAGGCAATTCACTCTCTGTCCTTGCATCTCCTCTGCCACTTTCTCTACTGGTGGGATTGTTTCTCAGGTACATTCAACTCATTTGAACTACCCACTCCAGTCCATGGAGTCGCAAAGAGTCGGACACGACCGAGCGACTTTCACTTCACTTCGTTCTATACAGTAACCAGGGAAACAAATCAAACGAAATCAGAAACTGAATCCTTAATAAATAAATGCAAACATTATACAAAAGAGTGAAAAAACAGGAAGGATGAAGGGGTAAGAATTGGAGTAATATGTATGTTTTATATTTTAGCAGAATCAATGGATTTCAAAACACTAATCCCAGCCCAAAATTCTGTCCTTGGGCAAAGTACCCTCTGGGATCTCAGATGCATCATCAGTAAAGAAGAGCAGACCTTCCCTTTCTTTGTAGGTTAAGTAGGAGGATAGTATGTTTTTACATAGCAGATCCATTGTGAGAACTACATGAGTTAATATATGTATAGAAATTAAAAGAATGCCTGGTGCATTGTCAGGACTCAATAAATGCTAACCAGTGTAGTTGCTGCTGCTGCTGCTAATTTTATTACTGGAGAATATTCAGTCCACCAATGGCTCTGGTGTTAAAACACAAGACATTCATATTTCAATCAAGAGAAAATGTTATTAAAAACGTGTGTGTGTGTGCGTGTGTGTGCACGCGTGCGTTAATCTCTCAGTCGTGTCCAGCTCTCTGCGGCCCCATGGACTATAACCCCCCAAGCTCCTCTGTCCGTGGAATTTTCCAGGCAAGATTACTGGAGTGGATTGCCATTCCCCTCTCCAGGGGATCTTCCTCACGGAAGAATCGAACCTGAGCCTCCCGCATTGCAGACAGCTTCTTTACTGTCTGAGCGACCAGGGAAGCCTTATGGAAAACGTATGACTGCGCTAATGAGAGCAATATAGTCTACCTACCATAATATACATTGAGTCTAAATTGACTACTCTGTGGTTATGAAAATAAATTTATTACAATCCTTAACAATAAAAGGGGGAGGGAAACAGGCTGGCCACTTGATTTTCAAAGACCTTTCCATATCTTACCTTTTCAGAAACAATTTTTGCTCCTTCAGTTTTTGCTCCTTCTAGAGGGCGGCTGCATGATCTCAAAAGAAACCCCAGTGTTTTGCTTTTTTCCCCCCCGTTCCCCCAGGCAATTCCTGGAGTTGCCACTAGATGGCGGAAGGCGATCACGATGGGTGCTGTGTCAGAGGGGCTGCCCATCTGTCTGCGGCCAAGGTAGCGGCAAGCTAGCGAGCCACCTCCTGCAGGCATCTGATTGATAACAGGGCTGTAATTATCTTTACACAATCCCGATTGCAGCTCTGTTGTAGCCTCTCTGTTAAATTAAACTGCACAAATAAATACTCTAGGCAACACAGCCTCCCCACCAGTCTCCACCCTGGAGGCTTCCAGCCTCATTAACATATCAAAACACAAACTCAGCCCTCCCACTTCCCTTCATTTTCATAACAAAAGGGCCCCGCCTTTCATCTCCCCAGCAACCCAGTCTGTATTTAAATAGCTCTGTGAAGACTGATAATATTATTACTTTATTTCCCCAAGTCTAGCTCCGGGGTATATCTCCAATCTGTTTCTTCTAGAAGCTAGATGGATGGGTTTTATTAGGAAGAAATCAGCACCCCCGGTCCCATCCACCTCACCCCCACTCCCAGCTGCTCTAAAGCCAGTGGCTGGTGTAGGTGGAGAGAAAAGTCTGCCCTAAAGATTCCACAAATTGGGCACCGGTCTTGCTTTAAAGCCAAACCAATCCGACGATGCCTGATGTCTCAGTGATCTTGGGTCAAAGTGAAGCACACGAAAAACTTAAAAATCACAAAAAAACAAAGCTGACATCCAGATGGATGAAGTCACGGGCTGAAGTTGTCGGCTGCAGGGCACTGGGTGCTAAGTCATCTTAGGAGTTTGGGGGCCCCGGAGACCATCTGATCCCAGTTTCGGGGGTCAAAACTTGCTGTTGCTGTTCTTCAGTCGCTCACTCATGTCTGACTCTTTGCAACCCCATGGACTGCAACATACCAGGCTTCCCCTTCCTTCACCTTCTCCCGGAGTTTGCTCAAACTCATGTCTATTGAGTCGGTGATGCCATCCAACCATCTCATCCTCTGTCATCCCCTTCTCCTGCCTTCAATCTTTCCCAGCATCAGGGTCTTTTCTAATGAGTCAGCTCTTTGCATCAAGTGGCCAAAGTATTGGAGCTTCAGTATCAGTCCTTCCAATGAATATTCAGGACTGATTTCCTTTAAGATTGACTGGTTTGATCTCCTTGCTGTCCAAGGGACTCTCAAGAGTCTTCTCCAGCACCACAGTTCAGAAAGATCAATTCTTTGATGCTCAGCCTTCTTTATGGTCTAACTCTCGCACCCATACATGACTCCTGGAAAAAAACATAGCTTTGACTATAGGGTCAACTGAGCGCCCTATTTGTTTTCACGAAATGTCTCAGGTATGAATACATCTGAATATTTAGGAGGGATCCACTGTCTTCATCAGGCTCTTGAATCTTGAGAACCACCATCTCCCCTAGTCCTTGCAGTCTGCTCATTGAAGGACTAGGAACCAAATTCCAGGAGAGAGGAGGGGGTGCCCAGGATCCTGCCCAGGACTCTCTGTGTCTCCTGGTGTCATTGCATCTGACCACCTGCCACTCTGCCTCCTTGAGCCCCCCACCCCCACCCCCCACCTCAGGAGCTGAGCAGACACATGGATCACACCCTCATTCTCTAGTCCAGGCCCTGTGCCCTGCACAAGTCAAAGTGTTAGTCACTCAGTCATGTCTAACTCTTTGTGACCCTGTGGACTGTAGCTCATCAGGCTCCTCTGTCCATGGGATTCTCCAGGCAAGAATACTGGAGTGGGTTGCCATTTCCTTCTCCAGGGGATCTTCCCAACCCGGGGATGGAACCCACATCTCCTGCCTTGTAGGCAGATTCTTTACCATCTGAGCCACCAGAGAAACATGCCCTGTACCAGGTGTTAATAAAGAGGACAAAAGAATGAATGAAATACCTACTGGAAAGGGGTGCTTAGATGAAAGAGAGAGTGGAGTGTTAAAAGTATTATTCGTTCAGTCGAGTCTGCCTTTTTGCAACCTCATGGCCTGTAGTTCACCAGGCTCCTCTGTGCATGGAATTCTTCAGGCAAGAATACTGGAGTGGGTTGCCGTTTCCTTCTCCAAGGGATCTTCCCGACACAGGGATCTAATCTCAGTCTGCACTGCAGGCAGATTCTTTACTGTCTGAGCTCCCAAGCGGTGGGCCCCAAAGCTGGGCTCTGTAGAGGTAGGGGTGATAAGTCCAGCCCGGGGGTGGACGGAGGAGGGAGAGGTTCCAGGCATTCGCCAGGCTCCACTGCAGGATGGCCTTCAAGTCAGCAGCACTGGAGATTTCACGAAACACAAGGCTGGACCCGCAATCCCATGCTTGCCAATAGACCTCTTTCTTCCCATCACTGTGGCTTGGAATGGGCTCAGATATCAGAACAGCTTGAGCCAAACCGAGCCGAGGGTGAGGATGGAGAGCAGCGCGGGGTAGACCAAAAGGTGGGTGCAGACAGCCAGCTTCTGGCTGTGGAGCAGGTGCTTTTCTTAGACCCTGACTTGCTCTAGAGAGATGCCGGCCATCATCCCCGCCTCCATCAGCCCCTCTGGCAGGTGCTCCAGGAGCTCTGTGGTGTGGGAGGGAGCCCTGGAGGTGGGAAGGGAAGCCTGGAGTGGTCCACATGGGGGCAGCCGACTGCCTTCCAAGGATGAATTACACTCTCTTCCATCATGGAGAGAGTGTACCTTGAGAAGGGGAGGCGCCTGCGCTCTGGGGGAAATGGGGGCGAGGGAGAGACGGGGAGCAGGGCAGAAAGGCCTCCTCTGGGGGAGAATCACCCCTAATCCTGCTCAGAGGTCCTGAAGGAGTCTTCTCTCTTGCAGACCCAACCTGGAGTCTCTTCACTTCCCCACTCACCTGCCCAGGAAGCAGAGGAGAAGGTGGGGATGGGGTGGGGGGTGGCTGCCAGCTTCCTGTCTCTTCACCTCTGGGAAGGGCGCCCAAGGCCCAAAGGCTGTGTTAGGCCCCCTCTCAGCCCTGGGCCCTTGGGCACTCTTGGCTTTTTTTTGTTTTGCTATCAAGCCTGGGGTCGGGGGAGGCCCCACTGGCTCCTCCGGGGACTGTTGCCACACACACTCTTCTCGCTCCAGTTCCACCGGGGTTTGTGCATTTCTGCTTCCCACAAATACTAATTAAAACCCTATGTGTACAGAGCTTTACACTAATCACTTAAAAGGCACACAAAGAAAGAAAAGGGCATAATAAAGCCTCGTGTTTACCATCCACGGTCCAGGAGCCCCGAGGGCAGCTTCTGTTTCTCAGGTGGTCCGGAGGGGTGCGAGCTAGAAAAGCCCCCCAGCGCTGGCCCCAGTGTCTCCGGGTGCAGCTGGGGAAGCAGGGACTGGGAGGGGCGGTGTCTTGCCAGCCCTCCTCCCCTCCATCCCCGGATCGGTTCATGAATTTGAGTCCACTTTTTTTTTTGCCCTTTTATATCAAGGAGCCCTGCTTGAAAATAAGGAAGTTTTTTCCTTTCTCAGGATCTGCATCCTCCTGCCAGCCCTGGGAGTGTGTGTGCCATGGGTGTGCCATGCCCCCTCTTACAGAGGCTCAGCCTGAGGCCCAGAGGGTCCCCTAAATAGCTCGGGATGCAGGCAGCTTCCCTGAACTGAAGGATGGGAGCGAAGGAAGGGCGGAATTGGGGGCTAGAGACTCCGGAGCTCCAGACGGGGCAGGTGGGGCAGTTTGAGGGGAGAAGATGCGTCCTCAGGGCGGGCTGCAGTGTCGGCTACAAGGCCATGGGGGCAGAGGAGGCCAGGGCCAGAAGGACAAGAGATGGGGAGCTTGGTGGGCTTGGTGGTCAGACAGAGGGAGCCTGAAGCCCAGCGTTGTGTTCATGCCCTCTGGCAGGTGGCTTTCACTTCCTGAGCCTCAACTTCCTCACCTTGGGAACAGGAACGCTAGGGGTGTGTGCTCGTGCGCTTAGTCGCTCATTCATGTCCAACTCTTTGCGACCCCATGGACTGTAGCCCACCTGGCTCCTCCGTGCAAGAATACTGGAGTGGGTTGCCATGCCCACCTCCAGGGGATCTTCCCAATCCAGGGATCGAACCCAAGTCTCCTGCCTTGCAGGTGGATTCTTTACCATCTGAGTCATCAGGGAAGCCCAAGAACACTGGAGTGGGTAGCCTGTCCCTCCTCCAGGGGATCTTCCCGACCCAGGAATTGAACTGTGGTCTCCTGCATTGCAGGTGGATTCTTTACCAGCTGAGCTACCTGGGAAGCCGCTTCTCCTAATGGTTGGTGAGGGTCACACGAGAACACAGAATGTCCGGCTGGGTTTAATAAGCACTGGCTTCTTCCATTGAAATCAAAGTGACCTGAGGATATGAGGATAGTGTCAAAGGACGAGGTTGAGGCAAGGCCCCCCGTCAGAAGCTGACTTCAGGGACTGCAGGGGTGTGCACTGAAGACCCTGCAGTCCAGGAAGGGGTGCAGGGGTGGGGGAGGGGGTGGCAGGGCTTAGCCAGGCTCTGCTACCATCCAGGCCTGTGACCTTGGAGAGGCCAATCCTTCCGTGGGCTTCACATTTTTCATCTTTAGGTGAATGGTTGGCCCAGACCCCTGTGCGTGAGTTATGAGTTGCTTCAGTCGTGTCCAACTTTTTGTGATACTATGGACTGTAGCCCAGCAGACTCCTTTGTCCATGGGATTCTCCAGGCAAGAATACCAGAGTGGGTTGCCATGCCCTCCTCCAGGGGATCTTCTCGACCCAGGGATCAAACCTGCACCGTTTTGGGCATTTGCAAACGGGTTCTTTACCACTAGCGCCAGTCCAGAGACCCACCAGTCCAGAGACCCCCAGGATCAAACAAAACACAGTGGAACGTGCAGGTGTAGCTATGAGTCTGGAAGACACAGGAGATGTGCCGTGTGACCTGCAGGAGCACCAGAGTCCTACGACTTCATGACTGTAAAACAGTTTAAGACTTTCGATCTATCTATATCTATCTGTATCTTACAAATATTAACTCTTAAACTGTCTCATAGGTATGTAGTTTCGTAACGTCTAAGACTTTGTAACCACACGAGGACCCTATGAGATGGTCCAGGCAGGGATTGTTTTACCCCCTTCATAGAGGAGGACATATCATCAGAGAGGTTCAGGAACTTACCCAGAGTCACAGAGCTAATACCTGGCAACCCAGGACTTGACTCTAAGTCCGGGATGTTTTGTTGTTGTTGTTTTTAAAACCTCTTTATTGAGGTATAATCTACAAGCCACGTTTACAATTCACCCACTTAAAGTGTACGCATCAGTGACCTTCAGTATAATAGTGTCGCAGAACCATCACCACAATTGATACTGGAATATTTTCATTACCCCAAGAAACGCTATCATCCTCATCTATATTTCTTCCCCTCCAAGCCCTAGGCAACCACTAATGTATTTTCCATCGCTATAGATTTCCCCATTCTGGGTATTGTGTGTAAAGGGAGTCATTCAATATGTGGAGCTTTGTGACTGGCTTCTTTCATTTAGTGCCCCCCCTTTTTTTTCCTTTTTAAAAAATTCATTATTTTAATTGGAGGATAGTTCCTTTACAATATTGGGGTGGTTTTTGCTGTACATCGATGTCAATCAACCACAGATACACGTGTGTCCCCCATCCTGAACCCTCCTCCCACCCCACTCCTCTGGATTGTTCTGCATTTAGCCTTCAAAAAAAAATTTTTTTTTAATTTGGCTGCACTGGCTCTTAGCTGTGGTACACAGGATCTTCGGTCTTCGTGGTGGCACGGGGAATCTTTAGTTGCAGTAATGCGAACTCTTAGGTGCGGCATGTGAGAGCTAGTTCCCTGACCAGGGATTGAACCCAGCCCCCGTGCACTGGGAGCGTGGAGTCCTAGCAACTGGGACATCAAGGAAATCCCCTTCTTTCACTTAGAATTATGTTATCTAGGTTCATCCAGGTTGTAGCAGGTGTTGAATGTGAAAGTGAAGTCGCTCAGTCCTGTCTGACTCTTTGTGAGTGTAGCCCACCAGGTTCCTCTGGCCATGGGCTTTTCCAGGCAAGAATACTGGAGTGGGTTGCCATTTCCTTCTCCAGAGGATCTTCCTGACCCAGGGATCGAACCCGGGTCTCCAGCATTGCAGGCAAACGCTTTAGCCTCTGATCCACCACAGAATCCTGGCAGGTGTCAGTACTCTACCTTTTATTGCTGAATCATATCTACTCTGTGGATACCCACATTTTACCAATCAGTTTATCAGCTGATGAACATTTGGGTTATTTCCATTTTTTGGCTGTTAGGAATATGCTACCTTGAACGTGCACGCACAAGTCTTTGTAGGGGCGTGTCTTCAGTTCTCTTGGATACCCCTAGAGTGGAATTTCTGGTCATATGGTTAGTTCATGTTCCACCTTTTGAGGAACTGCCAGAATGTTTTCCAAAGTGGCTGCATCATTTTGCATTCCTCCTAGTGGTGTGTGAGGGTTCTGATTTCACTGACTCTTATTACGATCTTTTTGATTACAGCTGGCCTGTGGGTGGGGCTTCCCTGGCCGCGCAGCGGTAAAGAACCTACCTGTCAATGCAGGAGACCTGGGTTCGATCCTTGGGTGGGGAAGATCCCCTGAAGGAGGAAATGGCAACCCACTCCAGTATTCTTGCCTGGGAAATCCCATGGACACTGGAGCCTGGTGAGCTTACGGTCAGTCCATGGGGTCACAAATTGTCAGACATGACTGAGCAACCGAGCACACAGGTGTAGAGGGGTGGGGTAGGGATGAGGCTATGGAAGAAGACGGTTAAGTTCCATTCCTGCCATATTGTATCCAGGTGATCTGAACACCTAGGATAACCTGACCTGAAACTGCTTTCACACTTTTCCCTGCCCAGGCTCTAACAAAGACTATCAGGCCCCACTTCTGCTGGAGCCCCTGGTGATCAGTTGTCCCCTGGATGGCCTCAGTGTCCAGGCAGGACTAGTGCTCTAACCATTGGCCTGTCCCCACGTAGGGGATGACATGGGGGGTAAGACAGCCCTGACAGTCTCCCTCATACCACGAGCTCCAACCAGCTTCTCACCTGTCATCCCTTCAGGCCACCCAACTAAGGATTCTTGGCTCAGCTCATCTCTATCTGTCAGCTCACACTAATCCCCTGCTCCAAACTCTGGCAGGGGATCCAGAAATGGTGGCTTCAGGGGCTGCCTGAAAACCATCAGGAATCAATGCTGCAACCTGCCTGAGTCTGGGCAGACTGGGGCTGGGGCTGAACTCACGCAGTTGTGTCTGAACAAGCACAGGAGAAAATTGCATTGTCTGTCACTGTCAGGATTATCAATAGCAGCACAACTCTCTTAAAAGCCAAGATGGATAACTCAAGCTACCAGCAGGGCTCAGGGAAGCTGCTGGGTACCCGCCCAGGGTCCCAAGGACTCTTTATCACCCTAGCATCAGTGTTATCTTCATGTCCCTTCAGGCTCTTCAGGGTGCTGAGTTTGGAATCTGCCATTTGTTGAATTCTGAAACTCAGCAGGGAAGAGACCAACGCAGCAGCCTTATATGCATAAGGCATGTCAGCGTCCAAACAGCCTTCAACCTCCATCTGACTTGATCTTCCTATCAGCCCTGTGTCAGACAGGGTGAACATTGGTATCCCCATTTCACAGATGAGGTAAATAGTGTCCAGAGACTGTGAGCAACATGTAGCCGTTGGAGGAAGAACTGAAAAATCTAACCATAATAGATATTCTGACTCCAAGAAGAAAATGCTTTCTAAGCTATTGGTGTCTCTTGGTTTGAAAAGGGGCCCAGGATAAAGAGCAGCAACGAGATATGCATGCACACGTGTGTTGAAGTATGCAGAGGAACAGGTGAAAGGTCATTCCCTAGTAGTCTTGGTGAGGAAGGGACAGTGCACAGAAAAAAAAAACAAAAAAATGGGAACACTATTCAATTTCTCTTTATACAGTTCTCCATGATTTTAGGGCTTTTGGTGGCTCAGATGATAAAGAATCCACCTGCAGCGCAGGAGACACAGGAGACGTGGGTTCAACCCCTGGGTCAGGAAGATCCTCTGGAGAAAGGAATGGCTACCCACTCCATTGGCTTTTTACAATAAGCCTGTGTTGTTGTTGTAATTAAAAAAATATAAACAGTCAAGAGAAACAATAGTATAGCCTTGGGGTAAGGTCCTGGTTGCCTGTCAAGGGATACACACAACAATATCTTTGAGCTATTTTGCAGATACTGAAACCCCCTCCAGGTGGGAGAAGTTAACAATTAACAATGGTATGCTGTCCACACACGTGTAGACCTCAGACTAACTGGTACCTGAAGTTTGATGATGCTGACTCCTACTCACTTTATCACCAACCCATCAGAAGAATGTCCATGAGTTGATCACGCCCTCTTCTCATCATTCCTATAAAGCTTCACTCTCCTCTCCAATCTAGCACACAGTTTTTCAAGGCAGGAAACCCTGCATCCCCCTTTGCCTGGCAAAGTAACCAGGTTACTATCCTTTTATACACCACCCCAACAAAAAGGGTAAAAAAAAAAGCTAATGTAGAGTCCATGAATCACCGCTGAAGTATAACCTGTCTACTGGGCTAATGAAAACCATTTACTGCAAAGGAAACATGTACCCCAGGCCTCACTGTCCCTCTGGGCTGTTGTGGGGACCCTCTGAGCAGGGCTGTCTTGGTCCCTCACTGTCCCTCTGGACTGCTGCGGGGACCCTCTGAGCAGGGCTGTCTTGGTCCAGCTTGTTGCACACATTTCAGTAGGCAGGGCAGACGGAGTTTGGAATAGGAACATAAATGTGAATGGCAACAGAAAATATATTTCCTTTCCAAAATGACTGCATGATAAAATGGAGGATTTTAATCAATGCACAGGGTGGGAATTATTAGCAGTCTGAGCTTTCATCACTGCCTCAGGCATTGGACTGACCCCACTGAGACCCTCTTTCCTCAGTGACAGCAGGATGATTTTCTGTTTCATAATCTTTTCTCTCATTGTGGGAGGAAAAATAAATTCCCTGGGTGGCCTCCCTGCAGCCCCAGCCCAACACCCCTAACGGGAGCAGGGTTGTGTCCGTTCCTTCAGCTAGCAAACATTGAGCACTATTTTCCCGTCTCTGTGATTTTGCTTGCGGCAGGCACTGGGGATACAGGCATTCCAAGAAATGTTCTGGATCACAGACTTCAAAGTGTAATTACAGAACAGGCAGAGACCAGGACAGGTGATGCAGATATTGAGGAATTTGAAATTGTTTATTCATTCATTTATGCCAAAGGGAAATTTAAATACAGAGATCTTATGCTTAGAGATGAAAAAAGCTAGAGGCGAAGAGTCCAGTGGAAGAAAAATGAAAAATAAGGCTAGTTCACACTGGCTCTTGAGAGTAGGACTGAATGCTTGCGTGCTAAGTCACTTCAGTCGTGTCCGACTCTTTGCGACCCCATGGACTGTAGCCCTCCAGGCTCCTCCGTCCATGGGATTCTCCAGGCAAGAATACTGAAGTGGGTTGCCATGCCCTCCTCCAAGGGACCTTCCCGCCCAGGGATCAAACCCACGTCTCTTTCGTCTCTTTCATTGGCAGGTGGGTTCTTTATCTCTAGGGCCACCTGGGATCCAGGGGTAAAATGCAGGGGATTGAGGTGGGTGCGATGGCACCCCACTCCAGTACTCTTGCCTGGCAAATCCCAGGAACAGAGGAGCCTGTTAGGCTGCAGTCCATGGGGTCGCTCAGAGTCGGACACGACCGAGCGACTTCCCTTTCACTTTTCACTTTCATGCACTGGAGAAGGAAATGGCAACCCACTCCAGTGTTCTTGCCTGGAGAATCCCAGGGACGGGGGAGCCTGGTGGGCTGCCGTCTGTGGGGTCACACAGAGTCGGACACGACTGAAGTGACTTAGCAGTAGAGGTGGGTGCAATGTGAAGAACTGACCTGCAGGGGACAGTGTGACTCCTACCCCGGAAGTTCAGGCAGCGACATTGCAGGGAATGCCCTGGAAAGATTTCTCCACATACCCTTAGGGACCCTTGTAGCTGTGACCGTCTAAGATCCATTGTGTCTCTCCCGGATGGAATGACGTCATCAAAGGCAGGCCTATTGCACTTCCCAGCCGCCTCCATCCTCACCATGGGGCTCCAAGCTAAGCCCTTTCTCACCCCCTAGCTCTAACATGCCCCTTTCCTTGATGGCACCCTAAGGGATCCTGCCACTTCTGAGGTCACTAGGGCATATCCCCTGGTCACTTCACTGAAGAGCATTCAGGAATATTGTGGTGACTCTCACTGAGGACCTGTACCAGGTGAAACATCAGGCCCTTCACACCACCCGTTTATTCATTTGAGAAAGGCTCTCCAGCACCTTCCATTGTGGGCTTGATTCTGATGTTGTCACCAAGCCCAGGCTTGTACTGCTCAGCGCACAGCAGGCCAATAAATTGAGAGACGAGTTGTTGGGGCAAGCATTCATGACTTTATTCAGAAAGCCAGCAGATGGAGAGAATGTGGACCAGAGTCCCAAAGAACCATCTCCTGAGTTAGAATTCAGGTTTATTTGATATTAAAAGGGGATGAGGGTAAAGTCCTGCTTCCAACCTGACTCCAGAGGGGATGCGTTGATTTCTTCTTGGCCTGGTCAGGATATTTCCTGTGAGCTGAACCAAAGTATTTTAGCTTAACACTCATGACCTAGGAGGCAGGGTTCCCAGAGATGGCCCATGATGTTTAATTTAAGCTTATAGGCAATATTCCTATAGTGATTTACTTGTAATAGAATACAAAGGTTCTTCCCTAATACAGTGTGATCACTAGAGCAGGGTCTCAAACAAGTTTCTTCCCCAGTGAGGGAAACAATATAAGCAAATGCATCAAGCAGAGGCAGACAAGAGGAAGAAGAAGTCAGAGTAAGAAGTAAAGAGTTCTTGGGGGTTACTTTAGCGAGGACGGTGAAATGGAACTGCTACAGGAGCCGAGATCTGAATGACGCAGAGAAAGGGAGAGAGCCACGTGGGCCATCGGAGAGGAGCTTCCTGGGCTATGGGGATACCACGTGCAGTCCCTGAACAGGAACGTGCTTGGAAGTTTGGAGAAAAGCAAGAAGGTCAGTGTGGCTGGAGCACAGGAAGTATGAGTCAGCTCAGACTGTCATAACCGAATAGTACAGACCGGGTGGCTTAAAGAGCACACGTTTAGTTTGTCACGGGTCTAGAGGCTGGAAGTGCAAGGTCAAGTCAAGGGGCTGTTTCTGGTGAGAGCTCTCTTGTTGGCTTGCAGGTGCTGACTTCCTGCTGTGTCCTTAGCTGGCTTTTATCCATGTATGCACAGGGCAAGAGAGAGAGAGAAGGAGAGGGATGGTGGGATGGATGGTGGGAGAGAGGGACATGGAGGAAGGCGGAGGGAAAGAGAGAGGAAGAGAAGGAGGGAGAGAGAAAGCAAATGAGAGAGCTCTGGTCTCCTCCTCTTCTTATGAGAACTCCAGTTCTATCAGACTAAGACCCCACGTCATGAGCTTGCTGCTGCTGCTGTTAAGTTGCTAAATCATGTCCAACTCTTTGCAACCCCATGGACTGTAGCCCTTCGGGCTCCTATATTCATAGAGTTTCCCAGGCAAGAATACTGGAGTGGGTTGCCATTTCCTTCTCCAACCCTATGACCTTATCTAACCTTAATTAACTCCTTAAAGCCCCCATCTTCAAATACAGGCACACAGGGGATTAGGGTGTCAACATAAGAATTGTGGGGGGGGGGCGGTGCTAATTCAGTTAACAGTGAGCTAGTCCATCCTAAAGGAAATCAGTCCTGAATATTCATTGAAAGGACTTATGCTGAAGCTGAAACTCCAATACTTTGGCCACCTGATGCAAAGAACTGACTCATCTGAAAAGACCTTGATGTTAGGAAAGATTGAAGGTGGAAGGAGAAGGGGACGACAGAGGATGAGAAAGTTGGATGGCATCACCGACTCAATGGACATGAGTTTGAGTAAACTCCAGGAGTTGGTGATGGACAAGGAGGCCTGGCATGCTGCAGTCCATGGGGTCACAAAGAGTCGGACATGACTGAGTGACTGAAGTGGACTGAACTGAGGGAAGGGGCGTGGTAAATGAGATGAGATTGATCAGCCTCTCCTCGAACATACAGCAGTGATCCACGAATGAGAGGGCAGTGGGGAATGACAGAGAGAAAGGGCCATTGCAGAGGCTGGGTGGGTTGAGCGTGGAGTGGGCGAGAAGAATGGAAGCCAGGGCATGAGAAGCAGGGCCAGATTGGATGGGAGTGCAGGCCATTCATCCTCAGTAACAGGAGGGAAGGCGGGCTGTGGGTACAGACGCCTGCTGCGCGTGTGGGGGCCGAGGTCTGGTGACAGGAGGGTGGCGGATTTCCCATTTGGTTGCTTCTATTTTCTCAGTCACATAAGATTCATGGCATCAACCAAGATGGAAGAGTGGGTGTTGTGTTGGAGCTTTAAGGGGAGAGAAAATGGTATGAGATAGTCATCTGGGAGAATAAAAGCGTGCATTGATCTGGGAGCTGAGACAGGGCTGTTGAGCAATGCCAGGGCCGCTGGAGGTCGGTGGTCATCATTTACAGTGAGATCGGACAGCACAGGGTCGCATTCCCGTCTCAGGTTGAGGGAAGGGATAGAAGATAATTGGATTTAACCAGGTTGGGGTTTAGCCAAGCAAATACAAGAGAAGGAGAGAGTGACAAGAGTGCTGGCCTAACAGAAACTCAGCTGGGTTAGGAGTGGAGATGTGAGGCTGGTGATAGAGAGCCTCAGGAGGTGGTAGGTTCTTAGCAACACCAGGAGGGGAGATGATTATTATGTTACTGATAAATAAACTCAGTAGATAAGCTCAGAGAGATAAGTCATCTGCGTAGTCAGTGGAGGAGCCATGTTTCATGGGCTTTGGAATATGAATGCCAAGAAAGTGAAATTCAAAGAACAAAGCATTTCTGTCGGTGATGTCTGTCTCTTCCCTCTTCTCTCCTTACCTGCCCTCCCTCTCTCAATCCCACCGCCTCCACAGATGGGGTGATCAGCTCTTCTGGTTGTCCAGGACTGAGGGGTTTCCCAGGACATGGGACATTTCATACCAGAATGGAGAAAGTCCCAGGCAAGCAACCAACTCACGTGTACACACACACTGAGAAAGAACTACAATTGGTTAGTTCTACCTTCTGCTGACGGGCTTCCCAGGTGGCGCTAGTAGTAAAGAACCCGGGTGCCAATGCAGGAGACATAGGAGACACTGGGTTTGATCACTGGGCCAGGAAGATCCCTGGAGGAAGGCATGGCACCCCACTCCATTATTCCTGCCTGGAGAATCGCAGGGACAGAGGAGCCTGGCGGGCTACGGTTCATAGCATCGCAAAGAGTTGGACACAACTGAAGCGATTTAGCACGCACACACCTTCTGCTGACAAGGGCAATGGAAAATGCTTCTCTCCTGCATTGGACCTGTCTCCCATCCAGGTATCTCTGCTGGGTGGAGGTGGCCAAAAGGCCCGGCCCAGCAGATACTCCAGCAGAATGCACACAACAGATTCTGCTGCCCTAATTTGCTCTCAGCAGCAGATCTCTGCAGCCCTCTCCAGCCCCACTTATATCTCTGTAGCTAAGGGAAAGTTCCGAGCAAAAGGTAACCGCAGGCTCACTGCACTCTGACAGCTGCAAAGGAGACAAAGAGGATGAGGGTGTGTGTGAGAGTAAAAGTGAGAGACAAGGAAAGGGAACCTGAGTTTGTACCTATCTCCCCAGCCCAGGAATTCTGTGGGAGACAGAACTGTGTTCCAGAGCCCTTCCCTGTAGAGGCTGAAGTTGAAAGTGAGGGGACAGAATTAGGGCTAACAATTACATCCTATGCCACCTTTTTATTAAAAAAGAAATAATGCTCTTGGATAGTAACCTATTTTGAATACATAACCTCCAAATGTCAAAATGGAAAGGATACCTATGAGTAAACAGAGGAAGTCTCCTGTCCTCCAGCCAGAGGCCACTTTGCTATCAGTTTCTTACAGGTCCTTCCAAAGATGCTCAGTGTCTATATCACCACGAACCTGTAAAACCTGCCTCTCGCTCTTTTCATGAAACAAAAGATCATGGAGAGTCTTCTCCGCCAGTACATAAAGAAAGTCATCTTCCCTCAGAATGTAAGCTCCAGAGGGCAGGGACTTTTTTATGCCATGGTTACCATTGTATCTTCAGCACTTAGAACAACACCTGAGCAAAGGAGGAATTCAGTAGATGTTGGGTTGATTGAGTGAATCCTTTGTTCTTCATAACATTGCATTGAACACGTGTGCAACAATTTGTTTAATTGTAGCCGTTAAGGCTTTTATTTGCACATTTTTCATCACATAATTAATAAATAACTTGGTATACACATGGTGCTTCACATATTTGTGAGCCTATTGAAGGATAAACTCCTAGAAGTGCAATTCTTAAATCAAGGGTGTATATTTCTGCAAGTTTGATGGATAGGGCCAAATTATTCCCTGTGTACATTTTCAGTCATTTCATGAGTTACCCCATGCCTTTGCTGTACACTTTGTATATCATCATTTTTTTTTTTTCTGGGTTTCTGTTCATCCAGCCTTCCCCTGTTGTATACATGTATATAACATAATGAATACATATATAGCAGTGTTTCTCTCCAGTTTGTGATATTTCTTGTTTTATGGGCTCTTATGAGCCTTGTCCCTGCTCCAAAGCCAGCCTTCCTAAGGGTGTTAGGCACAGTGGAGAGGTCACAGACCTACATCCATGTATTCCAAATTCATGGAGTGGTGGGTATGGGATTGAGAGAGAGAGTCTGAACTGAGGCACTGATGTTTAGGGCTGAGCTGAGGATACCCAAAATCCTCAGCCTTTCTCAGGAACTTTCCCCTAAAGCCCTCAGGGGACCATTCCAGACCTATGGATTCTTCCTATCAATCTCTCTGTATATTAAATTCCCAGCTCACTCTAATTACTTATTGATTAGCACCAAGATAATTCTAGCATAGTTGGGGGCAGTAAGGCTATTTCTTTTTGAATCTCAGGTGGAAGAAAAAATTGGCTCAAAACTTTGCAAACTCTTAGTCTCAACTGCTGCTGCTGCTGCTGCTAAGTCGCTTCAGTCGTGTCTGACTCTGTGCGACCCCATAGACAGCAGCCCACCAGGCTCCCCTGTCCCTGGGATTCTCCAGGCAAGAATACTGGAGTGGGTTGCCATTTCCTTCTCCAATGCATGAAGGTGAAAAGTGAAAGTGAAGTTGCTCAGTCCTGTCCAACTCTTTGCGACCCCATGGCCTGCAGCCTACTGGGGTCCTCCATCCATGGGATTTTCCAGGCAAGAGTACTGGAGTGGGGTGCCATCGCTAATTTACCACAAACCCCATTTACCTGCCTTTTCTGATATTTGGCCTTCTTCCAACATCCAATGATGTTTTAATTCCCTCTAACAGCTCTGTTGTGCCAATGTCTGGCTTGACAGCTAGAGATCCTTATAAACTTCCAAAGGTCTACTCCCCAGGGGACATTTGAGAAAGGAGAAGCAAGTGGTCCCCACCCCTCGTAAATCTCTGCTACACATCCCCCCATACCTGGAGCAGTGACGATGGAGTCTGGCAGTGTGGGAATATAAATATAGTGCCTTCCTTTGTGTTACAGATCTTTTATTCAGACTTATCTATTCACTCATTTGCCCAGTCAGTCCACTTCTATGGGGTCCTGGAGCATTCACTCGGAGGCAGACTTCAAGTATGTCAAGTATGGGGCAGAGTATAGAATTCCACCCTTATTGTCTCCACTGTGAAGAAACACCATTCACAAAAGAGACAATTACTGGTCTCAGAGAACACATCAAACCTCTCCCTGTAAGGAAGCAGAGTGAGGCGAGTGTTATTTTCCAGCTTTGATATTTGGTTCCGCATTTCCTAATCTTTGAGTTCCGCCCTACCCCCAATCAACAGTAACTACATAGAGACCTACTGTGTGCAAGCTACCATGCTCGAAGCAACGGGAGATTTGTGACTGTTTTGTTCATTTTTGTGTCCTGTGTCCTTCAGCACATAGGACAGTGCCTGACACAAATGAGGAATTCAGTAAATGTTGAACAAATAGACGAACTTTTGTTTTTCCTGGCATTCCATTGAACATGTGTGCTGCAATATATTTAATGTACCCCTTTAAAAAGAGGTTAAAGACAGAGTGAGAGAAATATAGGGAGATATATATATATATGGATATATATATTGGGAGATACAGGGAGCTGAGTTCAAATTCTGGCTAGTTCAGGACAAAGCTAGGTTGATGTTTTCCTTGCAACATCTCAAGGAAGGCTTTGTGAAATGAATTAACAAGGTAAGCAAGACTTGGGAGAGAATTGTTTCAAATACCTAAAAGAGCTCATTTTTTTCCAGCTCCCTCAAGCATTTTAGAATTGTTCATTTACATTTAAGTAGTCAAAAAGCTCGCTGCAGTCCATGGGGTCGCTAAGAGTCAGACACAGCTGAGCGACTTCACTTTCACTTTTCATTTTCATGTATTGGAGAAGGAAATGGCAACCCACTCCAGTGTTCTTGCCTGGAGAATCCCAGGGATGGGGGAGCCTGGGGGATTGCCATCTATGAGGTCGCACAGAGTTGGACATGACTGAAGCGACTTAGCAGCAGCAGCAACAGCAGTCAAGAAACTCATTTTAGATCATTCATATTTATCCCTAAAACCTAAGGACTTTGGAATGAATGGATGGATGGATGGATGAGTTTCCTGAGCCAGGTTTGAATTACTGTGTGTTTGCCAAGTGACAAAGTGGTACAGCAGATTTTCGGTTCTGACTTTCCACTAACTCAGCCTCACCCTCCCACAATTAGTCCTCCTTAATGAGTCCTCACTGCCATCGCAGGAAGTTGAGCTCTGTGATCCTGGAGCAGCTCCTGATCTGATTTATTTCTCCCTGTGCCCAGAATCAAAGGCAGGAGTTCATTAAGCAAATTCATAGAAGAGACGCAGTTTCCAAAGAAATATTTAGCTGATCAAAGGAGGTAGGAAGGATTTTTAACATCTATTTAAAAATCATTCATTCCCAGGTAAACTATCATTGTGCTAATTAGAAGTCATTCTTTGAACTCATCAGGTCTGTTTCCTGTTGGACCTGTATTTTAATCTTTCTTCAAAGACTTGCAATCACTGCCTGTCACTTAATATAATAAAATAATTAACGTGGACTGGCCCATATTTCTTGCTAGCACAAAGCAGTGAGGTGTGAAAAGAACATGGGTTCTTTGCTTAAATGCCAGTTTTACCATTTTCTAGCAAGAGCTCATCAAATATTAGGTAGTGTTTCAGAAACAGAACCAGATGCATTATCTGGGTCAACTTTCCTAACATCTGAATCTGTTTCCTTACCTCTGAGCCTCAATTTCCTTAAACTGGATGAATAGCAGGGAAGTGTTTAGGACCATTCATATGGTGATCGCAGGCATAGCATCAGGCATTTTTCTAGGTGGTTTACACATACGAACTCCTCATAACAACTCCACTAGGCTTGTTTTGTTCATCTCGTTTTATGGTTGGGGAGGCGGGTTAAGGCATTTTCACAGCTCACGTTGCTGAAAGAACAAGAGGCAAGAAGCAACCCTCCAGAATCTGGCTCCAGAGTCTGTGAGGGTGGCTGTCACTAAGTTTAATTTATGAAAGCCTAGAACCTCACTGGGCATAAATGACCTAAGGATTCAACCGTGGGTAATTGTTCTGTTTTCCATTTCCCTGGAGTTGGGCAAGTGAACTTGAATCTGGCAGTCTGTGTTATTGAGAAATGGGGAGTGAACCCTGCAAGGAACGCTGCAAGGACCAGGGAGCAAGTCTTCACTCCGACGTGGGAATCCTGCACTCAGTCATTCTTAGAGATTCTGATGCACCCATGGTATCTACCCCCGCCCTCCTCCTTGGTAGATCTGATGTCTGAGCACACAGACCCTGAAGCCCGCCTTGGTCAGCCTCACCACAGCTCTTTCTCTGCCTTCCCAACTCTCCAGGATCTGCCCTGAAAACCCGTTCCTTCCCATAACTCACATCGTGTAAGTTTTCATTTTATATTGGAATATAGCCGATTAACAATGTTGTGATAGTTTCAGGTGGACAGCAGAGGGACTCGGCCATACATATGCATGTATCCACTGTCCCTCAAACACCCCTCCCATTGAGGCTACCCCATAACATTGAGCAGAATTCCCTGTGCTATACAGTAGGAACTTTTGGTTATCCATTCTAAATATAGCAGTGTGTACATGTCCATCCCAAACTCCCTAAATATCCCTACCCCCCATCCTTCCCCTCTGGCAACCATAAGTTCATTCTCTAAGTCTGTGAATCTATTTCTGTTTTGTAAATAATTTCATTTGTATCATAATGTTTCTGAGCCCCAGCTTCCTCTGCTCATCTCAGGACTGGCCAATGAATCTGAGAAACACTGAGTCAAGGAATGGGGTCGAAACGAGAACCGGACAGACTAATGTCTCAAAATAACCATCTTATGGGGTCTGGATGCCAGGTTCTTTTATCGATCAGAGGTGGGAGGAGGTGAGGAAACAAAGTAAAAAGGTCATAATCTTACAAATATCTCCCAGAAAGTCAGGCCTCAGGCAGAGGATGTGTTGATTTCTTCCTTCCTGTCATCTACAGGTGGACAGGGTTCTGAACAAAGACACTTGAGTGTAACAGTCAGGAGAGGGGCAGGATTCCCTGAGGCAGCCCATTCTGTATGTTTATAATACCACCACCAACGAAAAGCAAGTCAAAGAAACACTTCCAACATGGAGTCAGAATTGGTTCTTCTCTGCAACAATAACTCACATCTCCACAGGCAGCTATAACTCATTCCCCTAATTTACTCTGGAGATGTCCTCTGGAGGTCCCACGCCCTCCTCAGCAAGTTTCCTCTAGATAGACTCTCTGCTCTGTCAAATAGACCTCATCACAGCCTGGGTCAGGGGCCAGAGCTTAAATTATAGGTACACTGGGGGAAAACCAATTTCCTTCCTTGATCTGGCCTCTAAGGAAAGGTCAGCTGGATAAATAACTGTGAGGGAGGAAACGATGTTGTTCCAACAGGATGTGACCTGTGAGAAGGAGCTGGTGTCCTGTGGCTGTGATTTCCTTTGCCCTGTGAAAGCCAAGTCACAGAGGTAACCTCTTAGAATAGCAGGATAGGGACAGGGACAGAGCCACACCAGGCTGAGAGTTTTGGTGAAGTCCCAGACTCAGCCTGACCCTGCAGGGAGCTCTGGCATGCCAGTCGCACTGTTCCCAGAAGGGGGACCCCTTCCAGGACCCGAGAGTGGGCGCTTGTCTAACACTCGGAGATGAATTGTCCGAGGAGACATACATGCTGATGAAGCAAGAAACGTTATTGGGAAGGGGCTCCCGGGTGGAGAGCAGGAGGGTAAGGGAAACCAAGAGAACTGCTCTGCCATGCGGCTTGCAGTCTCGGGTTTTATGGTAATGGGGTTAGTTTCCAGGTTGTCTCTGGCCAGTCACTCTGACTCAGGGTCCTTCCTGGTGCTGCACCCATTGCTCAGCCAGGACGGATGCCAGCAAGGAGGATTCTGGGAGGTGGGAGGATATGTGGCGTCTCCTTTTGACCTTTCCCAATCTCTTCTGCTTGTTAGTTCCATGTTCCTTACCAGGACCTCCTGCTGTAAAATAACTCGCACAAATGGTTACTGTGCTTCCTGGCCAGGCTGGACGCTTTCAGTCAGTGTGTTTCCCCAGCAACACTGCCGAGTGTCCCCCCCCCCCACCCCGCCCCAAGCAAACCCATCCTTGGCGTCAGACCCCCCTGGGGTTATGTGAACTCCCAGAGACTTTGGGACTTGGTGGAGGGCAAAGTGACTCCAGGAGCCTGAAAGTAACCTCCAAAGAAGGTTTCAGGTGTGGGCCAATAGGAGCAAAGAATGCAGAAGGCAGGAAAGGATGCACAGAATATGCAACAGGGGAGAACAGCATCTGACTCCACGTTGGATCTGTTTCTTTCATTTTTTTCAAAAAACTATTCTGTATTTATCCAGCTGCCCTTGTGACATGTGGGATCTTTGTGCAGCACGTAGGATCTTTTCGTTGCAGCATGTGGCTCTAGTTTCCTGACCAGGGGGTGGAGCCCAGGCCCCTCGCACTGGGGGTGCAGAGCCCTAGCCAGTGAATCACCAGGGAAACCCCAGATCCATTTCTTTTACTTTAATCTTTGTTTTCATTGCTTTTATTACTGTAATCACTAAAAGGATGCTGTCTATAGCTACACGCATGGGTTTCTCTGCTGGCTCAGTGGTATAAAGAATACGCCTGCAGCGGAGGAGCCACAAGAGACAAGGGTTTGATCCCTGGGTCGGAAGATCTCCTGGAGGAGGGCATGGCAACCCACTCCAGTATTCTTGCCTGGAGAATCCCATGGACAGAGGAGCCTAGCAGACTACAGTCCAAAGAGTTCCAAAGAGTCCGACATGACTGAAGAGCCTTAACACATAACTTTAAGCATAACACATAACACATACATAATGGCCCACCTCAGAGAACTCTGCCCCCTCTGCCTGAATGTTAAACTAAAGTGCCTTTATTGGCACTGATCCTGCCCACCCATGAATGTCTGCTCTGTGCTCTGCTCAGTCACTTAGTCATGTCTGACTCTTCAACCCCATGGACTGCAGCCTGCTAGGCTCCTCATCCATGGGATTTCTCAGGCAAGAGTACTGACGTGGATTGCCATTTACTACTCCAGGTTACCTTCTTGCTGCAGGGATCGAACTCATGTCTCTTTGCGTCTCCTGCATTGGCAGGTTGATTCTTTCCTGCTGAGCCACCTGGGAAGCCTGTGTATGGCTGTAGGAAAGAAGAAATGAACACATCCACTCCCAATGCTGGCCCAACCAGGAGACATTTTGCAAGACTTAGGGCCTTTTTTGCTTTACTTCCTCACCTCCTCCCTCTCTGTGTTCGATAAAAGAAACCGATATCCAGACCCAGAGAAGACAGAGTGCTCTAGGACTCTAGCCTGCCATCTTCTCGGACACCCAGTTTCCCGAATAAAGTTGCTATTCCTTGCCTCAAGACTTTGCCTCCCAATTATTGGCCTGTCCTGCAGCGGGCAGACCAATAACAAATAGATAAAGGGGCCACACAGCACCCCATGCTACTATTTAGCACATGTCTCACTGCATTTTATCTTTAAGCTCTTGGAGAGCAAAGTGAAAGTGAAAGTTGCTCAGTCGTGTCCGACTCTTTGCCACCCCATGGACTATACAGTCCATGGAATTCTCTAGGCCAGAATACTGGAGTGGGTAGCCTTTCCCTTCTCCAGGGGATCTTCCGAATCCAGGGATCGAACCCAGGTCTCCCACATTGCAGGCAGATTCTTTACCAGCTGAGCCACAAGGGAAGCCCCTGGAGAGCAAAGGTATCTAAGAAAAGTAGAAGCTCTGTAAATACTTGGTGACACATGGAAAAAATATAGGCCAAAGATGACATACCCTGGCTGACGGGT
Organism: Bubalus bubalis; assembly: GCF_019923935.1. Taxonomy (NCBI): domain Eukaryota; kingdom Metazoa; phylum Chordata; class Mammalia; order Artiodactyla; family Bovidae; genus Bubalus; species Bubalus bubalis. The sequence goes on along the minus strand of NC_059159.1, from coordinate 46,772,579 downwards.
AGCTTATCTGGAAGAACCGTTCTTCTCTGAAGATGAGAAATCCAAGCCAAACATCTCAATAAATTTAGCATTCAGTTCAGTTCAGTTGCTCAGTCGTGTCCGACTCTTTGCGACCCCATGAACCGCAGCACGCCAGGCCTCCTTGTCCATCACCAACACCCAGAGTCCACCCAAACCCATGTCCATCGAGTCGATGATGCCATCCAGCCATCTCATCCTCTGTCATCCCCTTCTCCTCCTGCCCTCAATCTTTCCCAGCATCAGGTTCTTTGCCAGTGAGTCAACTCTTCGCATCAGGTGGCCAAAGTATTGGAGTTTCAGCTTTAGCATCATTCCTTCCAAAGAAATCCCAGGACAGATCTCCTTCAGAATGGACTGGTTGGATCTCCTTGCAGTCCAAGGGACTCTCAAGAGTCTTCTCCAACACCACAGTTCAAAACCATCAATTCTTGGGCGCTCAGCTTTCTTCACAGTCCAACTCTCACATCCATACATGACCACTGGAAAAACCATAGCCTTGACTAGACGGACCTTTTTTGGCAAAGTAATGTCTCCCTGCTTTTTAATATGCTGTCTAGGTTGGTCATAACTTTCCTTCCAAGGAGTAAGTGTCTTTTAATTTCATGGCTGCAATCACCATCTGCAGTGATTTTGGAGCCCAGAAAAATAAAGTCAGCCACTGTTTCCACTGTTTCTCCATCTATCTGCCATTAAGTGATGGGACTGGATGCCATGATCTTCGTTTTCTGAATGTTGAACTTTAAGCCAACTTTTTCACTCTCCACTTTCACTTTCATCAAGAGGCTCTTTAGTTCCTCTTCACTTTCTGCCATAAGGGTGGTGTCATCTGCATATCTGAGGTTATTGATATTTCTCCCGGCCATCTTGATTCCAGCTTGTGCTTCTTCCAGCCCAGCGTTTCTCCTGATGTACTCTGCTTATAAGTTAAAGAAGCAGGGTGACAATATACAGCCTTGACGTACTCCTTTTCCTATTTGGAACCAGTCTATTGTTCTATGTCCAGTTCTAACTGTTGCTTCCTGACCTGCATACAGATTTCTAAAGAGGCAGGTCAGGTGGTCTGGTATTCCCATTTCTTTCAGAATTTTCCACAGTCTATTGTGATCCACACAAAGACCTTGGCGTAGTCAATAAAGCAGAAATAGATTTAGCATTACAAAAATTCAAATCATTTATGCCCTTTCTGGCTCAGGGTTATTGTTTTTCAAAATGAGACTTTAAAGACCTGTTTTGTGTCCTGGAGTTTCCTGCATGTGGACATGGGCTCCTGTGTTGCCGTCTTCCAGGCTGGGAAAGTTGAAATTGCAATTCTCCTTAGAGATCACCCACTTTTCTGAGCCATTTCTTCTTTCTCAGCTGCAGTTTCTTCATTCACAATAAGAGTTAGATGAGATCAAAGTTTCCTGCCCTTTTGGAGTAGGAGACCTTAATGGGTGCTAAATATCTCACAGACATACCTTGGCAGGTGATTCTGGCATTCGTTGTTCCAGAGAATATAAAATGACAAAAAGCTGTGATTCTTTTAAATGAAATTACATTTTATTCATCAGAACAGTGGTGCTAATTTTCCAACTAGTGGCAGGCAGGCAAGCGGGATGCATTATTTACGTCTGCTACTGATAAGTCGCTTCAGTCGTGTCTGACTCTGTGCGACCCCATAGACAGCAGCCCGCCAGGCTCCCCCGTCCCTGGGATTCTCCAGGCAAGAACACTGGAGTGGGTTGCCATTTCCTTCTCCAATGCATGAAAGTGAAAAGTGAAAGTGAAGTCGCTCAGCTCTGTCTGACTCTTAGCAACCCCATGGACTGCAGCCTTCCAGGCTCCTCCATCCATGGGATTTTCCAGGCAAGAGTACTGGAGTGAGGTGCCATTGCTTTCTCCAAATTATTTACTTATTCTACCACAAATTATTGGTGCCTTTGAGGATGGTCACTGAGCAGGGAGTCCCTCAGCCTCCTTCCTGCCCTACGGTGGTCATCTCTCATGAAATGATAAAGAGACCTCGCCTTGCCAAGTCTTTTTATCAGCTGACCAATGACTTCACACTAGGGTCTCTCCCATTTAATCATTCCAGTGAAGGGGTCCTGAGGTCGCCGGGGCACACCCTGGGAGCAGGTGGGGCAGACTGCAGGTGTTAAATTGCCTGAGCACTTTCCTCCTGGGGTAGAGAGAAGAAACACCTTTTGAATGAAATCTTGAGGCAAAGGAAACACAGAGGGGAGCATGGAGTCTGTCTCTCTTACTGCTGCCAGCCCGGCCTCCTGAAATTCCTGCCATGCCCAAGGGAGGGGGATGGGGGCGATGGGGGGCAGGGGAGAAGGAGGGAGGGGGGCAGGGAGGGCCAGAGGCGGGGGCGGGGGAGGGGCGATGCAGGCAGGCGGAGGGAGAGGTTACGTCATGATCCAGAGTGGGAGAGGGGCTTTCTCCGCCCACTCCTTCCTGGACTGTAAGTCTGGTGGACTGAAGATGCCGGAGAACAGGGCTGCTGGCATCAGTTCTTCATCATCGCTGCGCTGCAACCACCCCGGTGGCTTTAAAGCAGCCTCCGTTTTATTACGTCTTCTATTTCTGCGAGTTGACAGCCCAGCTGGGAAGTTCCACGCAGGTCTCTCTTGGAGTCGCTCAGCAGTGTGGTCAGACGGCAGCTGTGGCTGGAGACGTTTAGGAGCTCGGCCGAGAGGCCGAGACAGCTGGATCTCCCCCTCTGAAATTTCAGAGCCTTTCATGCAGTCTGTCCTGAAGGGTGGGCCCATTTCTCCCATGGCGACTCAGGGCTCCTAAGAGCTTGATATGCAGGTGGAAAGCTCGGAAGGGGCACAGCCTCTACCTTCTGTTAAGCGGGTTACAAGCGAGTTTCTTTACAGCCCCCCTTCAGTGTGGAGGGGAGTTACACCGGTATGGGAGCCCTCAGAGGTGCGGCTCTGTACATTGCAGGGGGCGCCACAGTTCGGGGGGACCTGGGCGCACACAGCCTGGTCTGTGAAGGCACACAGCCCTTTCGTGCCCAGGAAGCTGTGACATTGGTGAGGTGCTGCCCCCGTGTGGCTGACTGGGGTCATTGCGGGCACACAGCGCACGCTTGTGTGTCTAGGAGCGGGTCAGTGATGCTGCCAGAGTCCTGCATTAAGAAAGTAAGAGTAAATGCTAAAAATAAAAAGTGCTTTCTTAATATCCATGTGATGCAATTACGTCCATATGCTGGGGAAACTTGGGTTACGTAGCGACACTCAAGCCTGGGGTGGGAAGAGTGGAAAAGGGTGCAGGTATCTGGAGTGTTTCCTACAGTTATGAATCATGTATCTCATGGGATCCTCCCCCAGGACCCTACCCCATTTGTGTGTGTGCGCGCTAAGTCGCTTCAATCGTGTCTGACTCTTTGCGACCCCATGGACTGTAAGCCCACCAAGCTCCTCTGTTCACGGGATTCTCCAGGCAAAAATACTGGAGTGGGTTGCCATGCCCTCCTCCTCCAGGGGATCTTCCCCACCCAGGGATCCAACCTGCTTCTCTTGTGTCTCCTGCATTGGCAGGCAGCTTCTTTACCACTAGCGCCACCTGGGAGGCCCCATTTGTAAGCTTATTTATAAATGTAGAAACCAATTCTTAGTGAAGTGGATTAACTTCTGGAAGGCCACTCTGGCAAGGAGCAGAGCTGGGATGGAAAATTCAGCAGGTCTGATTCTAATGCCTACTTCCCAGAAACTGACAGCTCTGTTCCCCAAAGAGAACCTCATAATGGTCCTGGAACCTGAATATTTAATGTTGTCGCTCTGGCTTTTCTTCCTTTTAATTGAGGCCTTTACCAAAATGACATTTTCCCTCTCCTCCACATATGTTCCCCGGCTCCCTAATGATGTGTTTGTTCCAGGCAGGGCACGGAATCTCTTTGTTCTGACTGCCGTCCCCCGTGAAGGCGGCTGGGCCCCCCATGTGGGAGGATGTGGGGAGCAGAGATCATCAACCCAAAGCCGAAAGCAGAGGCATGGGGGGAGCAGGAGGAAGGCCCCGTGTGTGCCAAACCCGGCGACCCCAGGACAGAGGAAAGACCCAGAAGGGATGCCGTGACAAGCACAGAGTGCCAGTTCGCCTTCAAATCTCAGCCATGTTTTCCAGGCCCAGCAGCTGATACGTTCAGTCCAGAAAAAAAAAAAAAAAAAATGATAGTGAGGGTGATTATGGCTGAAACAGATCAAAGGCACCTTTAAGACTCCACTTCTTCCTTCTGTAAGAAGAAAGCAAAGGGGGAGGAGTGTGTTATTTATTTAAGACAGTTGTGAGTGTGTGATGTGAGGGAGCATTCATGTTTTCTGCTTATTCATCCAAACTAATTTAGTCAACAGCCTCCTCAATCCTCCCTTGGCATCTCAAACTTACCATGTTCAGAGTCGATTCTTGCCCCCACCCCCAGCTCCCCAGCTGCTCTTCTTGGGTGATTCTCATCCCAGACTTTGGCAGCTGCGTTCTGTCGGGCGCACAGACCAAAGTCAGTGTGTTAGGCTCCAGCCCTTCTCTTCAACTCCCCATCTAATCCGTCATTAAGTCGTGACTTCGTGACCTCTGACATTCACCCGGGGCCTGACCACTGCTCCCACTCTCTGCTTCCTCACCACCCAGGGCTATGCCAGCATCCTCTCTGGCAGGTCTTCTGCCCACAGACTTTGCTGCTACCCACTTGGACCCCACCAAGGCCTTGCTCTCACCCTGCAGACAAAATCACTCTTCTGAAAGGTAAGCCTGATCCCATCTCGGCTCTGCTCAGAATCTCCCTGCGCCTTCCACCTCTTTCAGAAAGAAATCCAAAATCCTCACCATGGCCCCAAGGTCCTCTGTGATCTCACAGCCTCCAGATGGCCAACCTTCTGTCTTCTCTCTGTGATTCTTTTCAACTGAGGAGCAATTTAGATACAGTAAAATGCACAGAGCTTATTGCTCAACAGAGTTTTCCATATGTATACGTCCAGGCAACTACCATCCAGATAAAGGTATGAAATATTTGCATCAACCCAGAAAGTTCTCTTATATCTCTTTACAGTCAATACCCACCTCCAGTCTTGATAATCACTAGTCTTTTTATCACCCTGGATTCATTATGCCTGTCCTTAAACCTCATTTACATGGACTAATAGAGTAAGCACAATTTCATATCTAGGTTCTTTCATTCAGCATAATTTGCGAGATTTTCCCACGTTCCCGAATCAATGCCTGTGCTGTGAAGTTTCCTGTTGTATGGCTATCCAATTTATCTGTGCATTATACTGCTGATGGATATTTGCAAATACTAGGAACATTTCAGTCTTTTTAGCCATTCTTGGCATGGATAGGAATGTCTCATTTTATTTCAAAAGTTTACTTCACTGAGGAGTACCGAGGTTGAACACCTTTTTGTCGGCTTATTGGCAATTTGGAGATCTTCTTGTGTAGATGACCTGTTCAAATCTCTTACCCACTTTTTAAACATTAGATTTTATTTGGCTTTTTCTCATTGATTTGTAGGAATTTCCTTTAAAAAATCAGTTATGAGTCACTAACTAGATTTGCATTTGCTTTCTGCGTTTGCTTTCTCACCTTCTCAATGGTGTCTTTTTTTTTTTTTTTTTTTTTTTTTTTGCTGCAGTGTGTGACATGCGGGATCTTAGTTCCCTGATCAGGGGTTGAACCTGCACCTCCTTCAGTGAAAGTGTGGATTTCTTAACCGCTGGACCGCCAGGGAAGACCTCGGTGGTGTCCTTTGATGTGGCCTCATCGTTTGCCTTCTTTCTCATGTACCTGCCTGTCCACTCTGGCCAAGCGTGCTGCTGCTGCGGAGTGTGATCTGACCTCCGGGTCTTTGTGCTTCCCTCCCCTCCCTCCAGAGTGTTTCCCTCCTAGATAGCGGGAACCATTCGGTCCTTTACTTTACCTGGGTGTCTGCTCAAATGGCATCTTCCCAGGGGAACTTCCCTAACCACTACATCCAAAACAGCTTTCCCCCAAGTCTTTTACCCTGCCTTATTTTTCTCATAGTATCTACCACCTAATATATATGCTTATTTACTAACTGTGTGTGCTCCCCTCCCCACACTTGACTTTAACTCTGAGAACCAGAACTGGGTCTGTTTTGTTCTCTATGAACCCTCAGCACCTGGAGGGTTTCCAGCACTTGTTAGGTACTAAAGAATATGTTAAATGAAGGAAAAATGGAATGAATGTATCCGTCAGAATAAGGATGAGTATGGCAGAGTAACAAATAACCCCAAATCTCAGTATTCAAAATTCCCAAAGGTTTATTGCTCTTCTGTGTTTTATTTCATTTTTTTAAAAAAATTATTTATTTGTTTGATTGTGTCGGGTTTTAATTGCTGCACGTGCATCTTCAGTCTTTGTTGAGGCATGCAGGATTTTTGGTGGCAATGTGCAAGCTCTTACTTGTGACCTGCAGGACCTAGCGCCCTGACCAGAGATCCCACGTGGCCCCCTGCATTGGGAGCATGGAGTCTCAGCCACTGGACCACTAGGGAAGTCCATTCATGCCTTATTTCTAACGTGGGTCCCAGGGGGGATTATAATAACTCATTACTATTACTCAGGGATCCAGGTTGACAGAGGAATCACCATAAATTACCGGCTTTGGGATTTGCTGTGGGGAGAGAAGAGCAGGTGGCAGATAGACTGACCCTTAAATTATTCCACCCAGAAGCCACTCACGCCCCTTCTGCTCACATTTCATCATTCAAACCAAGGCACGTGACCATGTCTAAATTCACGAGGTGTGGGCTCAGAAAGAGAAGAGAGCTGAAGACACCAGTGGGCCCCAGTGATGATGTCTACACAGTGAGAGTGTGAGTGAATGAACGAATGAGTTCAGTGCATAAAGACCAAGAGATGGGACCAGGTAAGCAGGCAAGGTTGGGCAGCCAGTTCCTTCCTCTTCTCTGAACCTGGGTTCCATGCAACCTGGTGGGACCAGCTTCCATTGTGAAATGGCTGGGCTTAATAATGCCTCTAACGTGTTCTGAGAAGGAGAGGAACGGCAATGAATATTTGCTGAGTTTTCATTTTCTTCCAGGACGGTATATCTAGGGTTTTGCAGGACTTACTAAAGTAGATAGGATTTGTCTCATTGAACAGTTGGGCCAATGCAGACCCGGAGAGATGAAATAGATGGCTTCATGTCTTTCAGCTCGCAGGGCCAGACTTTGACTCTTACTACAGCATGCCAAGTTACAGATACGGCCCCATTGTTTATTATTCTGGAATCACAAGTATTATTTCATTGTTGGACTCTGCGGGTGCTTACAGAAGCAGTGACCCTTACAAAAAGCAGTGACCCCAGTGACCCTTAGGTTATCCTGCACGAGGTCAGCCTGGCCCATGGGGTCACTTGACCGATGCTATAACCTAACAACTTGTCCATTCATTTCTCTTTCTTCATTCCCCCCTCCCCTCTCCATGCAGTAGGCTGCTCTTAAGGGCTTCCCAGGTGGAGCAGTGGTAAAGAATTTCAACTCACTATGAACTTTTAATACTCCAACGAGTGAGTAGGCAGCCCAAAGAATCTCCATCCTGGAAACATTATCACAGAAGTACACTTCTCAGCCACTAAAAACCTTTGCCATCTCAATCTTGCCCCCATTAACATCAGACCCCTACTCTGTGCGCCTCTGCTCTCTACCTATACTTTAAGCTGGAACAAAAATGTATTTTTTCCCGTAATATACATTTTACAACCATTTGGTGCAAAGGCTGAGAGCTGTCAAAGCAGTAATGCATTGCATCAAATTAACGTCTTTTCCTAAAATGGTAATTACACCCTTTTTGTGTACCTCTGAATATACTTTTTTTTTTGCCTCCCTGAAGTCTGAGTGAAACACTGACCTCAAAGTCTCACTTGAAATCATCATCGTTAGTGCATCTGTCCAAATGATTCAAGGGAAATGACTGGCAGAGGTTTTCAAGTTTAGAGGGATTTAAAGGTGAACCACAGGGCTTCATAAGAAAAGTTGGAACGTCCAGCACCTTTAATAAATATCCATTCCTTCACACTCGAGAACTACTTCCTGTCCATTCACACTATTAAACTCAGTTCCACACATCTGCATTGAGCATCTACTATATTGAAGTGACCTGGTTACTGATTCAGAGCAAGACATCGTTCCTGCCTTCAATCCCAGAAGGAAGGGCAGACAGATGGGTTGAAAAGGAAGAATCGATGAAATGACGTTTGGCCACAGAAGACAGAGAGTGATCCTGAGTGTGTGTGTTGGGGGCAGGAGGTGCAATCACAAAAGGCATCTTTAGGAGGTGGCTAAGGGACTTCCCTGGTGGTCCAGTGGCTTAGACTCCACGCTCCCAATACAGGGGGCCTGGGTTCAATCCCTGGTCCCAGGCTGCACAAAATTAAGAGTTCCCATGCTGCAACTAAGATTCAGTGCAGCCAAATCAATAAATCTACAAAAAAAAAAAAAAAATAGAAAAGATGGCTGAGCTGGACCTTGAAAGTTGCCAAAGATGAAGTCTTGATGACCATAAACACATTCCAAGTTCAGAGAGAGCTAATTAGAGCATGAGTTTGGAAATGGCAAGAACCCAGCTTTCGGTGCCTAGCATCAGAGCAAGGGATCAGGGTGTCAGGGAGCTGTCGTCTCCATCTTAGCCCCCTCAAAGGGGGCGCATTTATTGCAGTGTGGCTGGAACACAGGGATCAAGGTGGAGTGGTCGTTAGACTAAGGTGGAAGGTGTCGTAAGCCAAGGAAGATCTGAGTCATTATCTTAAAGAACCAGAGAAGCCACTGAGAAGGGGTGGAGGGATGTGAGCAGATTTGTCTGTGAGTGATCACTCTGGCAGCTAAGTAGATAATGGATTGAAAGCAGGGAAGGAGCAGAAAGAACTAATTAGAAGCCTGTTATTCAGAAGTCTGCGTAAGTGTCCAGGCCTGGACTGATGGTGGCAGAAGGGACGGAGGCAAGTGGATGACTTTGACAGGTGTGTAGCAGGAAGACTTAGTGGTCATCTGATTAAGTGCATGTGGCTAAGGAGAAGGCAACGGCGCCCCACTCCAGTACTCTTGCCTGGAAAATCCCACGGACAGAGGAGCCTGGTGGGCTGCCGTCCATGGGGTTGTGAAGAGTCAGACACGACTGAGCGACTTCACTTTCACTTTTCACTTTCATGCATTGGAGAAGGAAATGGCAACCCGCTCCAGTGTTCTTGCCTGGAGAATCCCAGGGACGGGGGAGCCTGGTGGGCTGCCACCTATGGGGTCGCACAGAGTTGGACACGACTGAAGTGACTTAGCAGCAGCAGCAGCAGCAAGGAGAAAGAGGTGTTAATCATGATTCTTGGGTTTCTGGAATGAGCAATAAGACAGATGGTTGGTGTTCTTATAGGTTGTGGGGAAAAGTGGGATAGAGGCCCAGGGTGTGCTGAGTTCTAGACCCTTCAATCCACTTTGTTTCTGTATCTGGATGATGACTCTGTCAGTTCAACAACTTGGTTTGGTTCTTCTTGCTATAGTGACTCTTAGGGACATGATCTTATTCTGGACACAGCTGTGTGTGTTTTAAATTATTTATTTATTTGGCTGCCCCAGGTTTGCATCAGGATCTTTAGTTGCAGCATAGAATTCTTAGTTGTGCATGTGGGATCTAGTTCCCTGATTAGGGATCGAAACCCGGTCCCCTGCATTGGGAACACGAGTCTTAGCCATTGGACCACCAGGGAAGTCCCTGGACACGGTCATTTTGATTGCATTGGAAGCGATAGCCACTGGAGTTGGCTCCTGAAAGATGCCAGTGAACAGATACAGGAATCCAAGATCAGTGGCTCACATTTGGACAAGTTTCAGAATGAGAAAGATATCTGGTCAGGATCACTCTCTCCCTCTTGCTCCAGGTCTAAGGAATTTTTGCAGTTATGATGCCTCAACAGGAATTTAGTGAGTAGCTTAAGAGTGAAAATGTGGGTGATCTCATAGCTTAGTTGTAACCCAGGACCTGGGATTGTTCCACCATCTCTGTTCACACCCTGTGCACTGGTCTCAATGGCCAGGACATCCCGTCCTTCCCACGGCCATATAGGTCTTTCCTGGCACAACTGTAGGAGACCACGTTCCCTTGGAAATTCAGTCTTTGCAAATCAGAGCCTTGTCTTCACTCTTATTTCTTACTTATCTTCTAATTAAAAATATATATATATATTTATCTGGCTGTTCTGGGTCTTAGTTGTGGCCCTGGGGATCTTTTTAGTTTGCAATATGCAGGATCTTTAGTTGTTGCATGTGGGATCTGGTTCTCTGAGCAGGGATCGATCCCAGGGCCCCTGCTTTGGAAGTGCAGAGTCTTAGCCACTGGACCACCAGGGAAGTCCCTCTTCTTTTTTTAAAAAATGTAAAAAGAATAGTACCAATAAAAATGAATACCAGTGAAATAACACATTTGGTTTTTTTATGTCAGTTCAGTTCAGTCGCTCAGTCGTGTCTGACTCTTTGTGACCCCGTGAACAGCAGCACGCCAGGCCTCCCTGTCTATCACCAACTTCCGGAGTTTACTCAAATTCATGTCCTTTGAGTCGGTGATGCCATCCAGCCATCTCATCCTCTGTCATCCCCTTTTCCTCCTGCCTTCAATCTTTCCCAGCATCAAGGTCTTTCCAAATGAGTCAGCTCTTCGCATCAGATAGCCAAAGTATTGGAGTTTCAGCTTCAATATAAGTCCTTCCAATGAACATTCAAGATTGATTTCCTTTAGGATGGAGTGGCTGGACCTCCTTGCAGTCCAAGGGACTCTCAAGAGCCTTCTTCAAACCACAGTTCAAAAGCATCAGTTCTTCGGCGCTCAGCTTTCTTTATAGTCCAACTCTCACATCCATACATGACTACTGGAAAAACCAAAGCTTTGACTAGATGGACCTTTGTTGACAAAGTAATGTCTCTGCTTTCTAATCTGCTTTCTAGGTTGGTCATAACTTTTCTTTCAAGGAGTAAGTATCTGTATGTCATGGCTGCAGTCACCATCTGCAGTGATTTCAGAGCCCAAGAAAGTAAACTCTGTCACTGCTTGCACTGTTTCCCCATCTATTTGCCATGAAGTGATGGGACCGGATGCCATGATCTCAGTTTTTTGAATGCTGAGTTGTAAGCCAGCTTTTTCACTCTCCTCTTTCACCTTTATCAACAGGTTCTTTAGTTCTTCTTCACTTTTGGCCATTAGAGTGGTATCATACGCACCACCTGCGAAGCCCAATGAACTCTGCATATAAGTTACATAAGCAGAGTGACAACATACAGGCTTGTCATACGCTTTTCCCAATTTGGAACCAGTCCATTGTTCTGTGTCTGATTCTAAACTGTTGCTTCTTGACCTGCATGCACGTTTCTCAGGAGACAGGTGAGGTGTCTGGTACTCCCACCTCCTTAAGACTTTTCCACAGTTTGTTTTGATCCACACCATCAAAGGGTTTAAAGTAGTCAGTGAAGCAGAAGTAGATATTTTTCCGGAATGTCCTTGCTTTTTCCATGATCCAGTGAATGCTGAAAATTTGATCTCCCATTCCTCTGCCTTTTCTACAGGATGCAAAGATGAATTTTTTTTGTTTTTTTTTGTTTTTTTTTTACGTACTGCTCAGTCCCATTCACTCCTCTGCAAGAAAAAGGAAGTAGGTCTGGATTCACCTCCTGGTGTGTGGACTGAGCCCCGCATCGTGTGGGTCCCAGGGTCTCTCATGGTTAGAAATGAGTTCGATGGGGAGTGTGAGAACCTTGGCACAGTACAGACTCCCTCCTGGTCAGGGTCAGCCATCACTCTATGCTCATACAGTCTTTTCAGCGCTACCCTGCATAATACACTTGTACAACTTGATCATGAAGGATTATCAGAGTGAACTATTTGCAAGTCACTTAACTGGCTAGAAAGCCTTTGAATTAAGATGGCCACCAGCCATCTCCCATCAATGTTCCTTCACTAGGAATAGTCCCGGCTGCCTCCTCACATCAATCTGTGCTCGTTTAAGGATCATCATAAGATGGGAGCATCACTGTCAGTACTCCTGACCCAGGAGCCAATTTGTCTAAACGACAACTAGGGATCTGCGGACAGTGTGGAGCGGGTGGGGTTGAGGTCAGCTGGGCCGGGGGGCAGGGTGTTCCCTTTGGTGTGCCAAAAGCGCTCCTTCTTCTCATTTCACTCCAAAATGGAAAGTGCTCTGGTTTAGGGATCAGAGAGATGTAAGCATATGCCTTGACTCTGAAATATATTAGCTTTGATAACTGGGGCAACTACCTCAGTGTCCTTGTCTGTAAAATGGTGATGTCCCTCTTTTCCAACTATTATGAGGATCAAATAAGTGTGTGTTGGTAAAGCACCTACTGTATGTCTAGGGTATATAGGTACTCAATCAGAGCAGGCTCCTTTCACCTCCAGGGAGGGATGGTAGGGCCACTGATTTAATCATAAAACAGAGAACTAAGGTTCTGAGGCAGGAGGGTGTTTCTTGTGAAGGAAGACAGGATTAAAAACAAACAAACCAACCCTGCATTCTTAATGCCCAACCAGAATAGCCCATTGGAACTTAAAATCTGGGGGACCCATCAACGGACCAGAGTCAGAGGGGCTCCTTCAGCTCCTTTAAGAGCCAACAAATGCCTATCCTCTGTAATTCTGCACAAAGAAGGGGGTCCTTGTCCTGAGGGAGGAGTTAGAGAGATCCCTGTGTGCAAGTGACCCCTAGGACAGTCCAGAAATACCGAAGATGCAGCGGGAGTAGGAACTGGGTAGTTGGGACGCACGCACCACATTTCTTGGTGACTGAGATCTGCTTGTTAGAGACACTCCAACAGCCGCATTGATCCAGGGACTCAGCGGCTGTGGGCTGCACAAGTGTCATGTGTTGCCTGCCCTGGAAATAAATCTAGAAGATCTGATTGATTCACTGAAGAAATATTTACTGAGCATTGGCTGTGTGGCAGGCAATATTCTAGGAAATGAGAAAATAGGAAAACGAAGTTTCTGCTCTCGTGGACCTTATATTCTGATAGGATAGAAAAATGTTAGTCGCTCAGTTGTGTCCTACTCTTTGCGACCTCATGGACTGTAGCCCAGCAGGCTCCTCTGTCCATGGGATTCTCCAGGCAAGAATACTGGAGTGGGTTGCCATTTCATCCTCCAGGGGATCTTCCTGATGCAGGGATCGAATCTCTGTCTCCTGTGTCTCCTGCATTGGCAGGCAAGTTGTTTACCCCTAGCGCCACCTGGGAAGCCGGTAAGGGAAATAGGATAGCATAAAGGTAAAATCCTCTTTTTCCCCTCTTCCGTCTCAGTCTCCTCCCTGCATGCCCAAAGGCAATCAAGATCCATGAATTTGGTCAATTTCCTTCTTGTTCATGCTTTTTAATCTTTTACTGCATATACACATAATGTGGTATTGCTTGGTGCGTTTTTTTATTTAGCACATATGGCATCCTTCAGCATGCAATGGTTAAAAGTTTGCTGTTTCCCCCCCCGATTTTGTTTTCAGCATCTATTTTTATACATTCGTATAGATCTAATTGGTTTAACTGCTGTGTAATATTCCATGTTAGGACTATACCAGCGTTTGCTTATCCGTTCTCCTCCTGAAGGCTGTTTGTGTTGCTTCCAGATTTTTGCCATTACGGAAAATGCTGCAACGAATGTCCTTCTACATGTTTTAGTATGTGTCCTTTTATGTACGCTTCTCTAGTGTGAACTGAACATTTAAGTGTATAGGTAGAAGCGGAATTGTTGTGAATCGGCGGTTTAGGGAGCATGTTCACTTTTCATTGCATTGTTGCCCAGTATCTGCTGATGGGGAGTGGGGTTGAAAGAGTCAGTATCAGAATTACCTTCAAACAACACATTACCAACCCAGACATTTTTATACTCTTGCCCACCAGCCACTTCTCCTTGTCAAGGAAGCACAGACTCCCAGTGGGAACCACTGCTTTAGTGAGACACGTTTCTAGGAGGTGATGTGTCAAGGGCTTAGGTATATTAAAAGATAAAAGGGATTGAAAATGATGACTTAAAAATCACAAAGACATATCCAGTTGGCTTTGGTGTTTTCACCTCAGTTTCCAAATCCCTCAAGGTCTTGTTCTTGCCAGAAATATTGTCCCGATCCCAGGGGTTTACAGAGGACACGTGTATTAACTGCTTTGTTACTGAAAATTCCCAGGTCAGCCTCTGCCTAGGATGACCCTAAAGCTGTTCGGATCCTCTAGGAGGCATGGGCACCCAACTAGAAATAGCTAAATTATGTTTGAGTCATTGTAGCCCGTGCGCTGGGGCCAAGTTTGGGCTGAAGAGCAACAAGAGGACAGGAAAGGGAGTGTGAGTTGAGGCCGCTGCAGGGGGAGTGGAAGAGGTCGGCTGATGCTGCCATGGTCGGGGCTGGGTTACACAGGGCCCCCTCAATCCATATCTACCCAGAACCTGTGAATGGGACCTTATTTGCGAATAGAGTCTTTGCAGATATAATCAACTTAAGATGAATTTATACTGGATTAAGGGCTTCCCTGGTGGCTCAGACAGTGGAGAATCCGCCTACAGTGTGGGAGACCTGGGTTTGATCCCTGGGTTGGGAAGAGCCCCTGGAGGAGGGCATGGCAACCCACTCCAGTATTCTTGCCTGGAGAATCCCCATGGACAGACGGGCCCGGCAGGCTACAGTCCACCGGGTCGCTAGGAATTGGGCACAACTGAGTGACTAAGCCCAGCACATACTGGATTACAGTGGATCCTAAAACCAACATGACTGGTGTCCAGCAAGAAGAGGGACGTTTGGACATAGAAACCTGGACACCCAGACACACACACACAGAGGAAAACACCCTCCCTTGTGACGCTGTAAATCACTGTTCTAGAAAGTGTCCTCTGCACCCTTCACTTGGGCTTTTTTATTGTCACATTAGCAAAAATAAAAGCATTTTCTTCTAGTATCACTGACTGATCTTATTTACATGAAGTCATCTATATTCACTGGCATTATAGAAAATTGTCCCATCTGGATTCAACTTTTTGAAATTAGGTATTCATTTTTGAATTATTTATTTTTGGCTGTGCTGGGTCTTCATTACAAGCCTGCTGCATGCAGGCTTGTCCAGTTGCAGTGAGCGGGGGCTACTCTTTAGTTGCCGTGCGTGGGCTTCTCATTGTGGTGGCTTCTCTTGTTACAGAGCGTGGGCTGTAGGGTGCATGGGCTTCCGTAGTTGTGGTGCACAGGCTTAGTTGCCCTGAGGCATGTAGAACCTTCCTGGACCAGAGATAGAACCCGTATCCTCTGCATTGGCAGGCAGCTCACCAGGGAAGTCCTGGTATTTAATTAATAGTAATTAATAATCTCAGTCTGGATATAAACCAACAATAAACAAAGAAAATGATGGTGACGCACATAGAGAATGCCACGTGATGAAGGAAGAGGGCTCAGTCGTGAGCAGCTGCAAGGCAATGAAGGCACAGGAATCTGGAGGCCACAGGGGCTGGGAAGGGGTAAGCCAGGATCGCCCCCTAGAGCCCCTTTCTGAGAGCTCGTGGTGCTGCTGATACCTTGACTTTGGACTTCTAGCGTCCAGAACCATGAGAGAATCATTTCCGTGTTCCGAGTCACCCAGCCCGTGACATGGAAGCATTGGGAAACGAACAGAGCCGCTTCCAAGCTGCGCAAAGACCAGCCTCCTGGTGCTCACACCCTTGTGTGGCACCTTCTCTTCTGCGGGCAGGACCTAGTAAACCTGTTCCCAGCTGATACAGCAAACACGATGAAATGGCATTTCCACAGCTGGGTTATCGAAGGCTGAATTCCATCCTGCTCACTCTGTCTTGCCCTCTCACTTGCTGTCTCTGATAAATCTGGTTGTCATGACATAAGCTGCTTATGGAGAGGCCCTCAGGACAAGGAACAGAAGAAGGTTCCAGCTAATGAAGAACTGAATCCCACCAATGGCCTCAGGGGCAGACTTGGACGTAGATTCCCCACCCCCACCCCACAATTGGAGCCTTGTGATGAGTGAAACCCCTGCATCTTGATTACACCTTGAGAGACCCCGAGGCAGAGGACCCAGGAAACTGTGCCTGGATTCTTTACTCAGAAAAACTGAATCATAAGCTGTGAATTTATTGCTTGAAGACACAGAACATTGGGGTAATTTGTTACACAGCAAAGATGGATAACTAACAGGTGCAAAGAGTAGATCAAGGCAGGTTCTTGGGAACAAAAATCTAAGAGCCTGAGCTGGGGTCCCTTGTTTAGTGAGTGCTGTGTGCTGGGGAGAGGGAAGACGGTGACAGAGTTCCTAGGAATGTGTGCAGACATCCATTCTCCACATCACGTACACATTCCCATGCCAGCATAGAAGGCTGCCACTCAAATCTAAGAGTTAAATGTTGTTGTTGAAGGCCGTGTGTTTTGGCAGAACTCCCCTGAAGGGAGACATGGGATTGTATCCTTATGGACTGCTTCAGACAGACTCAGAAACTTTCCCCAAAGTCATTCTTTATTTACTGCTGGGGCTTCTCTTCTGCATCTGGTGTTGCCTGGAAGGGGGTACGGAGAAAAGAGGAAAGGTGACTGGATTAGGAGTTAGGAGCCCTTGCTTCTTTTTGGTTTTTAGTTATTCATTATTTGGCTGTGTCAGGTCCTACTGGCTGTGGGTTCTTCAGTGGATCACAGGGATCTGTCACACGGGCTCTGTCCAGTTGGGGCTCTCAGGCTCAGTAGCTACTGCCCGTGGGCTTAGTTGCTCCACGGCGTGTGGGGTCTTACTCACCCAGTGATGGATCAGGTCCTCGTCCCCTGCATTGTCAGGGGGAGTCTTCACTGGACCACCAGGGAAGTCCCAGGAGTCCTCACTTCTGAAATTGGCTGTCATTCACCATGCTAGAGACCTTGGTCTTTCAGAAGGGTTGGAGGCTAATTTCCTTGTTCTGGTATTGAAATGAAGAGGAGGTTCTTATCCAAAGAGCACAGGGTGAGCAGTGCTGGGGAAAACAAAACTGAGCATCCCTGTTCCCTCCTGCCACCCTTAGATCCAGGATGGAGGAGGGGGAGGTTCCTGATGCTGGAGCGGGTGGTTATGACTCTGGTCACTGCATCGAGGTTGATGGGGGGAAGATGAAGAATAGAAACTTGTGGGTCCCTGAAAAGTCCTGGGAGAGAGAGAGGAAGGGACAATCCAGCAGGTATAGCAGCCCATCACAGACCAACGCGGGTGGATCATTTTGCCAGGTGGTCCTGAAGAGAGAATGAAGGCTCCTGGTTGCATCACACTCTTTCTGAGAGCCTGGGCCGGGCTGCTGGTGCCGCAAGGACACACAGGACCTTTCAATTGTGTTACCAAAAGTCTACGATGTTCCCACCATTCAAACCTTTGTAACGGAAAGATTTTTAACAGATTTTTTTAAAACAGATTTTTAAGCAGGTTTTCAACTGCTTTTTAACAAATTGGCATGATCTCATTTATAATCCAGGACCCATAGCTTTCAACTAATTTAGAGGACAATTTGGTGCCCCAGGAGAAAGCCTTATGACAAGATCACTTTTGCTAGAAGAACCCAAATTGTGTGAGTAGAATTAATTTCCTCAAGCCTCCCAACCCGTGTGCTTGGCTATGCCACAAACTTTTTCTTCTTCCCTGTCCATATTTATACAGTCGGGAGTTCATTTATATAATATCAAAAGGCCTCTTCAGCACTCATATTTAACCATTCCTTATAGAATAATCAGAAGGACCAGACAAGAAATAGAGGCAAGTGAGATTTTGTGGGGCTCATCGTTCAAAACTCAGGCATTACCTCCTTGGGGAAGACTCCATGACCTCACCAGATTGCAGTCCTGATTGAAATGCTCCTCCAGTGCATGACCAGGCACACATCCATAGATCGTAACTTAGGTGGTGATGGCTGATTTATGGATCTGTTTCCTCCACTGTCTGGTCAGCCCTTGTGCTAGAGGCTGGCTTATGTCTTCTTATTCTTCTTGTATGCCCAGGACCTAATAGAAAGCCCAGTATATAAAAGATGTCCAGTAACTATTTATTGGAGGTTTCCCTGGTGGCTCAGATGGTAAAGAATCTGCCTGCAGTGCAGGAGACCTGAGTTTGATCCCTGGGTCAGGAAGATCCCTTGGAGAAGGGAATGGCTACCCATTCCTGTATTCTTGCCTGGAAAATCCCGTGGACAACAGAGCCTGGTGGGCCGCAGTCCATGGGGTCGCAAAGAGTCAGACATGACTGAGTGACTAACACAAACACAGCTATTTGTTGAATTAATGAGTGGCGAGATGGATGAATGAATAAACGGTTCTTCTGCCTAGGGTGGGAATCCTGTTTATTGAAAATACAGTCCCAGGAAGTTGGGTCTCTCTCTTGGCACATGGCTTGCTGGCGACAGTGGCGTGGTCTGGTGAGATAAGCATATATTAAATGGTAAGAAAGTCCTATCTCAGGACCCATGCAGACCCATGGGGTTGGGTGCAAGCGCATCTGCTTTCTGCTCTAACAATCTGTGGAGCTTGGAGGCAGAGATAATTAATTCATGGCATATGTGGAGACAGATGTTAGGGAAATGGGACAAAGATAACAAGGTCAATACAAAAAGAAAGAAAGGGATCTGAATACTGCAGGGATGGGGTGGGTAGCCCCATAAAGTCCTGAACACTTATTTAGCTAGAAATGCCCAAGCAGAAGATCAAACTCAAACATAAAGAAATAGAAGTTTAGAAGATTAAGAGGTTTGTCCAAGGGCGATAGATGAGTGCATTGAATCAATTCTCCTTGCATATTAAGGGTTTCATCCAATGAGAAGGATATTGTAAAGGAATTGCTTAACTGAGAATCTTTGATTCTAAGTCATTGTTTAGACCAGTAACTGATACATGAAACACAGCCAAGGACAGATAGGACCAGTAATTGTTGGTGATGATGGTGGTGGTGAGAGATAGTCTCAGACACTGCTGCAGAGGGGGAGATATCAGAGTAGTGGGTATGGGGCTGCAGAAGCAAAGATGCTCATTCATTAGAGGCAAGGGTGTGATGGAAAGAGCTGATTTGGATTTGAATTGCTGCTCTACCAGGGACACGGGAGCCTGATGGGCTGCCGTCTATGGGGTCACACAGAGTCGGACACGACTGAAGCGACTTAGCAGCAGCAGCTACCACTTACTAGTCGTATGCCCTCACTGGATATATAAAGCATCATCTTTTTTCACCTCTGTTTCTATTTTCATGCAATGGTTAGAATAATACCTATCATTCAGAACTTGTTGTAAAGATGCAGGAAGATGTGTTTTTGGAAGCACCTAGCCAATGCGTTGGGTCTGGGTTCTGCTTATAGGGCTGGAGCAATCAAAGGAGATGCCTCAGGCACAGAAACTGCTTCCAAGGTAGGATATTTCAGAGGAGGTTTCAAGGAAGGACTGGTTTGTGCAAAATGGCAAGGAGGAGAGTGCAGCATGGCAGATGGGGCTCTCTCTGCTCCACATCTGATAGGAAGAAGAGGAAGGGAGATTTAAAATGTGGATGATAAACTCAGCTGTTTTCCTCTGCTCGAACCAAGATCCCACTAAAATGAGTGTTGAAATAAAGGCATGTCCTTATGAAGACAAAGACTGAGAAAGGGAAAAAGAAAGCAGAAGCATATCAAGAGAACTTCGAAAGCTAGAAAACAGATGGATAGGTAAAATTTAACTTTGTATAGCAGTTTGATTTTTGTTTTTATTGTTGTTTGGTTTAGTGACAAAGTCGTGTTTGACTCTTTGTGACCCCATGGACTACAGTGCATCAGGCTTTCTCACATAGTAGAGAAAGCTGAAATAAAATAACCATGAGGTTCTTGGGTAAGAAATCAAGAAATCAACTGATTTTTCTTCTAGAACCCTGTAAATACTCTGGCCTTTAAGGCCACAAGTGTCTTTAAAAATGAAGGTTAAGGTTGGGGGCTAAAAAGTAAAAGATTGATTGAAACTCTATAAAAATGAGACTACCTAGATTCCATATTCTATTCTAGGCAACCAGACAACTCTCCTTCCCAGTACCATGCAGAAGACTGGAGGTTTTCTCTTTGGAGAAATGGTTACCAGAGGACATTAGAACCCAAGAATACCATACACAGCTTGGGTAGAGTGGGAGGTACAGATTGTTGTACTGAAAACTGGGAATTAGGGAATAGAAAACCTCTAGTCCTTTTAATAAAACACTGTAAAATAGACAAGCTGACCTAAAAGAGAGAAGAGGCTTTTAGATATGGAAGTTGAGAAACACATCTCGCAAAATTCCTTGACCCCTGCAGAAGCATCCTAATGGGAGCCCACCACTGATCAGATTAGCTTATGCACACGCAGCTAATCTTCTCTACAATGCCTCACTTTTCAGTGTTAAAGGGTACTTGAAACACTTATGTAAAGCCTTTAAATGAAAAGTGTATAATAGACTAAAGGAACTTGGGGAAAGTAGACATAATACAGAAAGCAGGGAAGGGAGAACTATGGAGTAAAGGCTTCCCTGATTGCTCAGTTGGTAAAGAATTCGCCTGCAATGCAGGAGACCCCAGTTCGATTCCTGGGTCGGGAAGATCCCCTGGAGAAGCAATAGGCTACCCAGTCCAGTATTCTTGGGCTTCCCTGGTAGCTCAGCTGGTAAAGAATCCGCCTGCCATGAGGGAGACCTGGGTTCGATCCCTGGGTTGGGAAGATCCCCTGGAGAAGGGAAAAGCTATCCATTCCAGTGTCCTGGCCTGAAGAATCCCATGGACTGTATAGTCATGGGGTTGCAAAGAGTCAGATATGACTGAGCAACTTTCACTTCACATGGAAGAAAACCTTTTAGTGTGTGTCCTCAAAGAGATAAGAAATAATGTTGATGCTTCTTTAAAAACCTTTTAAAATAACAAATACATTTTTCTTGAATATTAAGGGAGCCAATATAACAAAGCTTGATAGAAAGAACAAATATGTATTTATATATATATATATTTGAAAAAAATTCAGGCACTGGAATAAAAATGCAAAGTGATGGGAAAGAGTAGGCAATAGATAAGCACCCTATAAAATTAGTCGAGAAAGTTCAAAGTCTGAGAAAATTTCCAGAAAATGAAGACATCAGACTTGAGAAAACTATCCAAGAACTAGTAAGAGAAATTTTTCCATAGTTGAAGGGTTTCCAGATTTAAAAAACTAACTTTATGCTCAGCATGATGAATAAACTCATTATAAAATGTCAGATAATGGCAGTAAAATGAAAATCCTAAAAACTCCCAGAGCAAAAAGCAAGATTACATGCACAATATTAGAAATGATATTTGCATTAAAATAATCAACAGTGATATCGGAAGCCAGAAGATACTTCACTACTGTAGAGAAATGCCTTCAAAACTCAGGGGAAAAGGATTCTTCTAGATTGCTATACATAGTCAAGAGAAAGATATGCAACAGAATTTTCATGACACACACCCATTGTCCAGAAGCTACCAGAATGTTGGCTCTTCATCTTGATAAGGCACAGGGAAGAAAGAGAAAAACAGGGAATGTAGGAATCCAGGTCTCCAACAGGAAAGAAGGAAAAAAATTTTGCAGATGACAGCAGAGTTGCAGATCTAGAAGGCAACCAATTCTGAATAATCAGGAAGACGGAGAGATCTTGGCAGGGTGCTTCCAAGGTCGGGGATGGGGGGTAAAAATCACAAATCTCATGTGTTGGATGTATTGAGAAAGTTTTCTATTTCTGGCAGTTTGGGGATGAAGTTAGAGTGAGTGATATGTATATAAATGGGGTGAGCGAGTCAAAACTTGAAATGGTCCTTAACTGCAGGAAAAACAAAAGATTGTTCAAGAAGGTAAACGTAAACATAATATACCATGTAGAACACTTATGAACACAATTTATATCAATGTAAATAATAAATGTATGACTATAGATCTAGCCTAAAGTTATATAATAATTATTTTGGAAGCTGACAGCTTGATGAAGAGAAGTGTACGTGTGTGTGTATACAGGTAATGTGTTTAGGAGGTATAAACTTTTAAATCCCTTTCTAAAATACAGTCAACAGACAATATGTAAATATTTTATATGCACCCTGGTTGGAAATATGAGGGAAATTTCCAGAAGAATTTGCTATGAAATTTAAAATATTTGCCTCTATGTAGTGGAGAGTGAAAAAGTTGGCTTAAAGCTCAACATTCAGAAAACGAAGATCATGGCATCTGGTCCCATCACTTCATGGCAAATAGATGGGGGAAACAGTGGAAACAGTGTCAGACTTTATTTTTGAGAGCTCCAAAATCACTGCACATGGTGACTGCAGCCATGAAATTAAAAGACGCTTACTCCTTGGAACGAAAGTTATGACCAACCTAGATAGCATATTCAAAAGCAGAGACATTATTTTGCCAACAAAGGTCCGTCTAGTCAAGGCTATGGTTTTTCCTGTGGTCATGTATGGATGTGAGAGTTGGACTGTGAAGAAGGCTGAACGCCGAAGAATTGACGCTTTTGAACTGTGGTGTTGGAGAAGACTCTTGAGAGTCCCTTGGACTGCAAGGAGATCCAACTGGTCCATTCTGAAGGAGATCAGCCCTGGGTGTTCTTTGGAAGGAATGATGCTAAAGCTGAAACTCCAGTACTTTGGCCACCTCATGCGAAGAGTTGACTCATTGGAAAAGACTCTGATGCTGGGAGGGATTGGGGGCAGGAGGAGAAGGGGACGACAGAGGATGAGATGGCTGGATGGCATCACTGACTCAATGGACATGAGTCTGAGTGAACTCCGGGAGTTGGTGATGGACAGGGAGGCCTGGCATGCTGCGATTCATGGGGTCACAAAGAGTCGGACACGACTGAGCCACCGAACTAAACTGAACTGAGGTGGCTCAAAGCAACAAAAATTTATTCTCCCAGAGTTCTGGAGATTAGAAGTCTGAAATGGTTTTCTGGAATAAACCAAGGGGTAGGCAAGGCTGTGCCCCTTCCAGGGATCCTAGGGGAGAATCTTTTCCTTACCTTTTTCATCTTCTGGGAGCTCCTGATATTCCTTGGCTGGTAGCTGCATCCAGTTTTTAAAACCAGCATCTTCAAATCTGTCTTTGTTCTACTTCCACATAGCTTTCTTTCAGTGTGTAAAGTCTCCCTCTGCTTCCTTCATGTGAGGATACACATGGGATTTCCCTGGTTAAGAAATCCACACAATGGTTGACTCCACACTTCTACTGCAGGGGACATGGGTTCAATCCTGGTCAGGCCAAGTAAGATACTACATGCTTCAAAGCACAGCCAAAAAAGAAAAAAAGGATATACATGACTGCATTTAGGGCCTACCTGGATAATTCAGGATAATTTCTTTAACACAAGATTCTTAACTTAATTACACTTACTTAATCACCCTTTTTCCAAATAAGGTAATATTCACAGGTTTTAGAGATTAGGACATGGGTATATTTGGGGGAGGGAGGCTATTATTTAGCCTACCACAAACATTAAAAAAAATCTTTTTTAATACATTTATTGAAAAATACATTTATATATGATACATACATACATAGAAGAATATGTACCTTTTTTTTTCACTGTGGTCATCACTGGAATGCTACAGCCAACTTTAGTTCTACATCATGTATGTCTATAGCAGTTCTTGAATAATGCACATTTATTACTCAAGTAAAATGGTAATATGTGAGAAAAAAATAGGGGGAAAGATTTCATGCTTTGGCTGATATATATTTGAAGCCAACTAGTTCCAAGTGTTTAATTTCAACTATAAACACAAGCCAAGTCTCCAGTTAAACGACACCAACATTCATATTGTTTCCTCGAAGACATATGTGTGTTGTAAACATGTGGCTACCAGAAGCCAAGAGCTCAGGAGGTCAGAGAGCAGTTTTGTGGGTTTCCAAAACATCGAGGAGTGGTTTTAAACCCAATCTAGGGAGCCATTTGCTCTCAAACGTGCAATATATATGCTTCTTACCTCTGGATTTCTTCAGTTTTTCTCAGATTTCAGGATCTGACTGTACTCTAAATGAGTTAAAAGTGTGAAAGTCAAAGTGTTAGTCCCTCAGCCATGTCCTGCTGTTTGCAACCCCATCGACTGTAACCCACCAGGCTCTCCTGTTCATGGAATTCTCTGGGCAAGAATACTGGAGTGGGTTGCCATTCCCTTCTCCAGGGGCCCTTCCTGACCCAGGGAGTGAACCTGGGTCTCCCACAGGTTCTTCACCATCTGAGCCACTGGGGAAGCCCTAAACTAGTTGACAGGGGCCTTAAAGATCACTGGGTCCAACCCCAACATAGTACAGCTTAGGTAATACAAAGAGGATCTGGAATAATGATTCCCAAGGCAGCTAAGGCTCCTGATCTCCGATGTCTAGAGCCGATGGTCTAGCATCAATCGGAGCATCTATGCTTCACTGCTTTTTGTTAGTCCATGAACCGCTGGCTCTCAGTTCAGTTCAGTTCAGTCAATCAGTCATGTCCAACTCTTTGTGACCCCATGGACTGCAGCATACCAGGCCTCCCTGTCCTTCACCATCTGCTGGAACTTGCTCAAACTCATGTCCATTGAATTGGTGGTGCCATCCAACCATCTCATCCTCTGTCGTCCCCTTTTCCTCCCGCCTTCAATCTTTCCCAGTTTCTGGGTCTTTTCCAGTGAGTCAGTTCTTTGCATCAGGTGGCCAAAGTATTGGAGTTTCAGTTTCAGCATCAGTCCTTCCAATGAATATTCAGGATTGATTTCCTTTAGGATGGACTGGTTGGATCTCCTTGCAGTCCAAGGGACTCACAAGAGGCTTCTCCAACACCACAGTTCAAAAACATCAATTCTTCAGCATTCAGCTTTCTTTATGGTCCAACTCTCACATCTATACATGACTACTGGAAAAGTAGTCACATCTATACATGACTAGCTGGCCCTTTGTTGGCAAAGTAATGTCTCTGCTTTTCTTTTTTTGAAAGTGGCATTTTTTAAATTAATTTATTTTTTTATTGATGGATAATTGCTTTACAGAATTTTGTTGTTTTTTGTCAAACCTCAACATGAATCATTTATAGGTACACATATAACTGTCCCCTCCCTTTTGAAGCTTCCTCCCATCTCCCACCCCATCCCACTCCTCTAGGTTGATACAGAGCCCCTGTTTGAGTTTCCTGAGCCATACAGCAAATTCCCATTGGCTATCTATTTTACAAATGGTAATATAAGTTTCCATGTTACTCTTTCCATACATCTCACCCTCTCCTCCCCTCTCACCATGTCCATAAGTCTATTCTCTATGTCTGTTTCTCCACTGTTGCCCTGTAACTAAATTCTTCTATGCCATTTTTCTAGATTCCGTATATATGTCTTAGAATTTATCTTTCTCTTTCTGACACACTTCACTCTGTATAATAGGTTCTAGGTTCACCCACCTCATCAGAAAGGACTCAAATGTGTTCCTTTTTATGGCTAAGTAATATTCCATTGTGTACCACAGCTTCTTTATCCATTCATCTGTCAATGGACATCTAGGTTGCTTCCATGTTCTAGCTATTGTAAATAATGCTGCAATGAACAATGAGATACATGTGTCTTTTTCAATTTTGGTTTTCTCAGGGTATATGTCTAGGAGTGGGATTGCTGGGTCATATGGTGGTTTTATTCCTAGTTTTTTAAGGAATCTCCATACCATCTGCCATAATGGCTGTATCAATTTACATTTCCACCAACAGTTCAAGAGTGTTCCCTCTTCTCCACACCCTCTCCAGCATTTATTGTTTTTGTAGACTTTTTAATGATGGCCATTCTGATTGATGTGAGGTGATATCTCATTGTAGTTTTGATTTGCATTTCTCTAATAATGAGCGATGTTGAGCATCTTTTCATGTGTTCATTAGCCACCTATATGTTTTCTTTGGAGAAATGTCTGTTGAGGTCTTTTCCCCCCTTTTCCATTGGGTTGTTTGTTTTTCTGGCCTTGAGTTATATGAACTGCTTGTATATTTTGGAAATTAATCCTTTGTCAGTTGTTCCATTTGCTATTATTTTCTCCCATTCTGAGGGTTGTCTTTTCACTTAGCTTATAGTTTCCTTTGCTGTGCAAAAGCTTTTAAGTTTAACCAGGTCCCACTTGTTTACTTTTGTTTTTATTTCTGTTACTGTAGGAGGTGAGCCATAGATGATCTTGCTTTGATTTATGTCATCAAGTGTTCTGCCTATGTTTTCCTCTAAGAGTTTTATAGTTTCTGGTCTTAAATTTATGTCTTTAATCCATTTTGAGTTTATCTTTGTGTATGGTGTTAGGAAGTGTTCTAATTTCATTCTTTCACATGTAGCTGTCCAGTTTTCTCGGCACCATTTATTGAAGAGGCTGTCTTTGCCCCATTGTATATTCTTGCCTCCTTTGTCAAAAATAAGGTACCCATGGGTGCCTGGGTTTATTTCTGGGCTTTCTATCTCATTCCATTGTTCTACATTTCTGTTTTTGTGCCAGAACCATACTGTCTTGATGACTGTAGCTTTGTAGTATAATCTGAAGTCAGGAAGGTTGATTCCTCCAGCTGCATTCTTCTTTCTCAAGACTGCTTTGGCTATTCAGGGTCTTTTGTGTTTCCATATGAATTGTGAAATTTTTTGTTCTAGTTCTGTGAAAAATGCCATTGGTAATTTGATAGGGGTCGCATTGAACCTGTAGATTGCATTGGGTAATGTAGTCATTTTCACAATATTGATTCTTCCTACCCAGGAACATGGAATATCTCTCCATCTGTTTATGTCATCTTTGATTTCTTTCATTAGTGTCTTATAATTTTCTGTGTACAGCTCCTTTGTCTCCTTAGGTAAGTTTATTCCTAGATGTTTAGTTTTTTTTGTTGCAATGATGAATGGGATTGATTCCTTAATTGCTCTTTCTGATTTTTCATTGTTAGTATATAGAAATGCAAGTGATTTCTGTATAGCAATTTTGTATCCTGAAACTTTGCTAAATTCACTGATTAACTCTAGTAATTTTTTGATACTATCTTTAGGGTTTTCTATGTACAGTATCATATCATCTGCAAACAGTGAGAGCTTTACTTCTTCTTTTCCAATCTGGATTCCTTTTATTTCTTTTTCTTCTCTGATTGCTATAGCTAGGACTTCCAGAACTATGTTGAAAAATAGTGGTGAAAGTGGACATCTTTGTCTTGTTCCTGATCTTAGGGGGAATGCTTTCAGTTTTTCACCACTGAGAATAATGTTTGCTGTAGGCTTATCATATATGGCCTTTACTGTGTTGAGGTAGGTTCCTTCTATGCCCATTTTTTGAAGAGTTTTAATCATAAATGGGTGCTGAATTTTGTCAAAAGCTTTTTCTGCAACAATTGAGATTATCATATGGTTTTTATCTTTCAAATTGTTAATATGGTGTATCACATTGATTGATTTGCATATATTGAAGAATCCTTGCATTCCTAGAATAAACCCAACTTGATCATGGTGTATGAGCTTTTTGATGTGTTGCTGAGTTCTGTTTGCCTAAATTTTGTTGAGGATTTTTGCATCTGTGTTCATCAGTGATATTGGCCTGTAGTTTTCCTTTTTTGTATTGTCTTTGTCTGGTTTTGGTGTCAGGGTGATGGTGGCCTTGTAGAATGAATTTGGAAGTGTTCCTTCTTCTGCAATTTTTTGAAAGAGTTTTAGAAGGATAGGCATTAGCTCTTCTCTAAATGTTTGATAGAATTCTCCTGTGAAGCCATCTGGTCCTGGGCTTTTGTTTTTTGGGAGATTTTTGATCACAGCTTCAATTTCACTGCTTGTAATTGGGTTGTTCATAATTTCTATTTCTTCCTCATTCAGTCTTGGAGGATTGAACTTTTCTAAGTATCTGTCCATTTATTCCAGGTTATCCATTTTATTGCCATATAGTTAATAATAATAGTCTCTTATAATCCTTTGTATTTCTGAATTCTCTGTTGTAACCTCTCCTTTTTCATTTCTAATTTTGTTGATTTGATTCTTCTCTCTTTTTTTTCTTGATGAGTCTGGCCAAAGGTTTGTCAATTTTTGTTTATTTTCTCAAAGGACCAGCTTTTAGTTTTATTAATCTTTACTATTGTTTCTTTCATTTCTTTTTCATTTATTTCTGCTTGGATCTTTATGATTTCTTTCTGTCTATTAATTTTGGGGTTTTTTCTTCTTCTTTTTCCAGTTGTTTTAGGTGTAAAGTTAGGTTGTCTATTGGATGTTTTTATTGTTTCTTGAAGTAGGATTCAGTTCAGTTCAGTTGTATTGCTATAAATTTCCCTGTTAGAACTGCTTTTGCTGCATCCCATAGGTTTTGAGTTGTCATGTTTTCATTGTCGTTTGTTTCTAGAAATTTTTTGATTTCCCTTTTGGTTTCTTCAGTAACCTGTTGGTTATTTAGAAACGTGTTGTTTAATCTCTCTGTGTTTGTGTTTCTTACAGTTTTTTTTTCTCTTGTAATTGATATCTAGTCTCATAGCATTGTGTTCAGAGAAGATGCTTGATATGTTTTCAATTTTCTTAAGTTTACTGAGGTTTGATTTGTGAGACAAGATATGGTCTATCCTGGAAAATGTTCCATGTGCATTTCAGAAGAAGGTGTTTTCTTCTGCATTTGGATGGAATGTCCTAAAGACATCAATGAGATCCATCTCATTTAATATATCATCTAAGATGTGCTTCCTTATTAATTTTCTGTTTTGATGATCTGTCCATTGGTGTGAGTGTGGTGTTAAAGTCGCCTGCTATTATTGTGTTACTGTCAATTTTTCCTTTTATGTCTCTTAGTGTTTGTCTTATGTATTGAGGTGCTCCTATGTTCAGTGCATAGATATTTACAATTGTTATGTCTTCTTGGATTGATCCCTTGACCATTATATAGTGTCTTTCCTTATCTCTTGTAATCTTTATTTTAAGGTCTGTTTTGTCTGATATGAGGATTGCTACTCCAGCTTTCTTTTGCTTCCCATTTGCATGGAATATATTTTTATATCCTCTCACTTTCAGTCTACATGTGTCTTGAAGTCTGAAGTGGGTTTCTTGTAGACAGCATACATATGGGTCTTGTTTTTGTATCCATTCAGCCAGTCTGTGTCTTTTGGTTGGAGCATTTAATCCATTTACATTTAAAGTAATTATTGATATATGTTCCTATTGCCATTTTCTTAATTGCTTGGGGTTGATTTTGTAGATCTTGTTTCTTCTCTTATATTTCTTGACTATTTAAGTCCCTTTAACATTTGTTGTAAAGCTGGTTTGGTGGTACTGGATTCTCTTAACTTTTGCTTTTCTGAAAAACTTTTTATTTCTCCATCAATTTTGAATGAGATCCTTGCCAGGTACAGTAATCTTGGTTGTA
Source organism: Bubalus bubalis (assembly GCF_019923935.1). Lineage (NCBI taxonomy): Eukaryota > Metazoa > Chordata > Mammalia > Artiodactyla > Bovidae > Bubalus > Bubalus bubalis. The sequence goes on along the minus strand of NC_059159.1, from coordinate 46,743,241 downwards.
GATTTTCCCCTTTAAGTACTTTAAATTTTCCATGCCATTCCCTTCTGGCCTGCAGAGTTTCTGCTGAAAGATCAGTTGTTAAGCCTATGGGGTTCCATGGCTGCAATCACCATCTGCAGTGATTTTGGAGCCCCCCAAAATAAAGTCTGACACTGTTTCCACTGTTTCCCCATCTACTTCCTATGAAGTGATCGGACCAGATGCCATGATCTTTGTTTTCTGAATGTTGAGCTTTAAGCCAACTTTTTCACTCTCCTCTTTCACTTTCATCAAGAGGCTTTTCAATTCCTCTTCACTTTCTGCCATAAGGGTGGTGTCATCTGCATATCTGAGGTTATTGATATTTCTCCCAGCAATCTTGATTCCAGCTTGTGCTTCTTCCAGCCCAGGGTTTCTCATGATGTACTCTGCATAGAAGTTAAATAAGCAGGGTGACAATATACAGCCTTGACGTACTCCTTTTCCTATTTGGAACCAGTCTGTTGTTCCATGTCCAGTTCTAACTGTTGCTTCCTGACCTGCATATAGGTTTCTCAAGAGGCAGGTCAGGTGGTCTGGTATTCCCATCTCTTTCAGAATTTTCCACAGTTTATTGTGATCCACACAGTCAAAGGCTTTGGCATAGTCAATAAAGCAGAAATAGATGTTTTTCTGGAACTCTCTTGCTTTTTCCATGATCCACTGGATGTTGGCAATTTGATCTCTGGTTCCTCTGCCTTTTCTAAAACCAGCTTGAACATCAGGAAGTTCACAGTTTACGTATTGCTGAAGCCTGGCTTGGAGAATTTTGAGCATTACTTTACTAGCATGTGAGATGAGTACAGTTGTGCAGTAGTTTGAGCATTCTTTGGCATTGCCTTTCTTTGGGTTTGGAATGAAAACTGACCTTTTCCAGTGCTGTGGCCACTGCTGAGTTTTCCAGATTTGCTGGCATATTGAGTGCAGCACTTTCACAGCATCATCTTTCAGGATTTGAAATAGCTCAACTGGAATTCCATCACCTCCACTAGCTTTGTTTGTAGTGATGCTTTCTAAGGCTCACTTGACTTCACATTCCAGGATGTCTGGCTCTAGGTGAGTGATCATACCATCGTGATTATCTTGGTCATGAAGATCTTTTTTGTACAGTTCTTCTGTGTATTCTTGCCACCTTGTCTTAATAGCTTCTGTTAGGTCCATACCATTTCTGTCCTTTATCGAGCCCATCTTTGCATGGAATATTCCCTTGGTATCTCTAATTTTCTTGAAGAGATCTCTAGTCTTTCCCATTCTGTTGTTTTCCTCTATTTTTTTGCATTGATCGCTGAGGAAGGCTTTCTTATCTCTTCTTGCTATTCTTTGGAACTCTGCATTCAGATGCTTATATCTTTCCTTTTCTCCTTTGCTTTTCACTTCTCTTCTTTTCACAGCTATTTGTAAGTCCTCCCCAGACAGCCATTTTGCTTTTTTGCATTTCTTTTCTATGGGGATTATTTTGATCCCTGTCTCCTGTACAATGTCACGAACCTCCGTCCACAGTTCATCAAGCACTCTATATATCAGATCTAGTCCCTTAAATCTATTTCTCACTTCCACTGTATAATCATAAGGGATTTGACTTAGGTCATACCTGAATGGTCTAGTGGTTTTCCCTACAAACAAATATGCAAAAATGAGAAGCCAAAGATGAACCCCAGACAAGTATCAGTTACAAAATCAGGCAAATAATAATTAAAATAGTGGAATATACACATATACATATACACCCATGAGCAAAGTCAAAACAGTCCAACAAAAATAAAGTACAGTAGGTTGACCCAGTGAACAAAGGAAACCAAAAATTATATCTACCAGTTAAGAACAAAGCTAACTAAAGCACAAACTGGAAAGCAAAACTAGAACAAGGTGCCTAGTGGGGAGTAAAGCAATGAAAACTAAACTAACAAATATGTTGAGTGGAAAGAAAAGAAAGAAAGAATAGATATGCAAAGTTAAATAGAGGTAGATGAAGAATATTTATATACATTAAAGATTAATTGCAAGGGGAAAAGAACAGTAGGAAAAGCAAAGAAAGGAATAAATACAGAAAAAATATAATAGGTTTTAAAAAATTAAAATTATAAAAAAGAGAAAAGAAAAAAAAATGAAGAAAGAAGAAAAAAGGAAAACTCCACAGAACTGCAAAAGCCCAGTGTAGAGGCAGAGGTTTATAACAACAATAAAAAATGTGACTGGATATACAGATATACATGAAAAGAAAGTGAAAGTGAAAGTCACTCAGTCACTCTTTGCGACCCCATGGAATTCTCCAGGCCAGAATCCTGGAGTGGTTAGCTGTTCCCTTCTCCAGGGCATCTTCCCAACCCAGGGATTGAACCCAGGCCTCCCGCATTGTAAGCAGATTCTTTACCACCTGAGCCACAAGGGAAGCCCAAGAACTCTGGACCAGGTATCCTATCCCTTCTCCAGGGGATCTTCCCGACCCAGGAATCGAACTGGGGTGTCCTGCATTGCAGGCAGATTCTTTACCAACTGAGCTCTTAGGGAATCTCACAGATATACATATATACTCATAAGCAAAATCAAAACAAGAAAAGAAAAGAAAAAAGGAAACTCCACAGAACTACAAAAGCCCAATGTAGAGGCAGAGGTTTATAACAACAATAAAAAATGTGATTGGGGAGGGGGGAATCTCAAAAGCGTAATTAGATTTCGTAGTGCCAATAAAATCGACAACTACAGCAGAGGGGGAAAAGGGGGAAAAATCCAAAAGAATCTACAGAACAAGTCAAAACATAAAAATAATAAATGTTTTTCTTGAGCCACTCCTGTCAGATTCCTTTCCTCTCTAGAAGTCACAGTCCACCTCACCTCCCTAGGACGCCTTCCTACACTGTGCTGGTCTCTGGACCTGCTGCGGGGGCAGCTCAGATTCTAATCTGGACCTACTCCTGTGTGTTCTTGCCTCCAATGTCCAAAGCTGTCAGAACCAGTGCTTTTTCTTTTGTAGGGGCTCTCAGTGACCTTTTATATATTCCATAGACACAGAGTCTGGCTAGTTGATCATGTGGATTTAATCTGCAGCTTGTACAGCTGGTGGGAAGGTTTTGGGTCTTCTCCTTAGCCACACCACCCCTGGGTTTTAATTGTGGTTTTATTTCCACCTCTGCATGTGGGTCGTCCACTGGGGTTTAGCTCCTGAGGCTGCCCTGGAGGACTTGGGTTTGCCCCTGTGAGGTCCAGGTGTGGAGGTGGTGCAGCTGCCTGGGTCACAGGGGTTCTGGCAGCACCAAGTATTCAGAGGGGTTGGCAGCTAAGGCAGTGGGAAATCGAGTGCTCTAGAAGGGTATGGCAACCAGTATTGGACAATACGCTCCAGTATTCTTGCCTGGAGAACCCCCCTCCCTGATAGAGAAGCCTGGCAGGCCACAGTCCACAGGGTCGCAAAGAGCTGGACACGACAGAAGTGACCCTGTGCGCATAGATGCAAGACATTTTTTGCCTGTGGCAGCTCTACCCCAGTGCGAGTTGAGCGTGAAGGTGGTACAGCTGCTTGGCTTGCGGGGGCCCTGGCAGCGCCAAGTGTGCAGGGACACGACAGCCTCTGCTGCAGAAGTTACGGCCCTATCAGAGTCTTTTTTTGAGCCTCTTGTAGCTGGCGATCAGAAAGCCTCTTTGGCCAGTCTTTCTCCATAGCTCCACCCATTCAGGCACTTAGAGGGCTCCCTTGCCTGGGGTCCTTCTCTGTTGTTCTGTGCGTCAGGCACATAGAGCACCCCCCCTCCTCCCACAACACCCCGCCCCCGGCTGGGGTCCTACTCTGTAGCTCAGCGAGTCAGGCACTTAAGGACCACCCTGGGTGGAGTCCTGCTCTGTAGTTCAGTGCCTCAGGCGTTTGATGGCCCAGCCACTCTACTGTTGAGCTGCCGATGCTGGCAGGAGGGGAGAGAGAAGCTATGGGGATGGCTCCACCCCCTACGCATGACTCAGCAGTATCACCTTGCTTCCATGGCTGCCTGGCTTTCTTCCACAGGCATTTCCCACCACACTCTCCTCCCTCACATCCCCTAGATATGTCTCTCTGCAGTCAACAGCGGCCCTCGCCCTGGGATTGCTCCACAATCCCTAAACTCCATCTCCCAGCCACTGCATCTTCCAGGGGACCTGCGTCCCTGTCTGGGGTACGTATGGCTGTGGCAAGGACTGTCTGATTCTCATTCCATTTAGGCTGCCACAGATCAGATGTTTCACTCTCAGCCTTAAATGTTTCTCCTCTGACTCAGACAGTTACCCTGAAGTGGGGATCAGACCCCTGCTTCAGTTCCCCCACCTGCCGAGGGCGGGTCTAGTCCTACTAACACTCCTGTTTCCCCCCCTATTTTCTTCATCCTACTGAGTTTTGCGTGGTTCTATATATTCTTTTCCTCTGGTCAAATACTCCTGTCCACTCTCAGCTGATGTTTTGCATGTACTTCTCTATCTGAAGTATTCCTGATGTATCTGTGGAGAGAGAAGTACTCCATGTCCACCTACTCCTCCACCATCTTGTTCTGTCTCTGCTTTTTAATATGCTGTCTAGGTTGGTCATAGCTTTTCTTCCAAGGAGCAAGCGTCTTTTAATTTCCTGGCTGCAGTCACCATCTGCAGTGATTTTGGAGCCCTGGAAAATAAAGTCTCTCACCGTTTCCATGGTTTCCCCATCTATTTGCCATGAAGTGATGGGACCAGATGCCATGATCTTAGTTTTCTGAATGTTGAGTTTTAGGCCTACTTTTTCACTCTCCTCTTTCACTTTCATCCAAAGGCTCTTTAGTGCTTCTTTGCTTTCTGCCATAAGGGTGGTGTCATCTGTGTATCCGAGGTAATTGATATTTCTCCCAGCAATCTTGATTCCAGCTTGTGCTTCCTCCAGCCTGGCATTTTGCATGATGTCCTCTGTGTATAAGTTTAATAAGCAGGGTGACAATATACAGGCTTGATGTACTCCTTTCCCGATTTAGAACCAGTCTGTTGTTTCATGTCTAGTTCTAACTGTTGCTTCTTGACCTGCATACAGATTTCTCAGGAGGCAGGTCAAGTGGTCTGGTATTCCCATCTCTTGAAGAATTTTCCACAGTTTGTTGTGATCCACACAGTCAAAGGCTTTGATGTAGTCAATAAAGCAGAAGTAGATGTTTTTCTGGAACTCTCTTTTCTGAAGTACATGTTTTTCTGCCTCTCAATGCTCTGTAATTTTGAAAGTCCTGGCAGCAGCAGAGAAAGTAGGCTTATCTGGACTCCAGAAAATATAAAATGAATCCAAGAGTTGGTGGTACTAAAACCTGGATCTGAATGAGGCATCGGGTGTTGTCAAAGGAATATGCTGAGCCAGAGGGTCAGAGTCATAGGCTAAAGGCCAGTGCATAGGAGCCTTGGCTGGGCCTCCTTGCTGGGGCAAAATTAGGCAAAGAGTATGAGAAGGATGTATGTTGTCACTCTGCTTATTTAACTTATATGCAGAGTTCATTGGGTTTCCCAGGTGGTGCAGATGATACCACTCTAATGGCCAAAAGTGAAGAACTAAAGAACCTCTTGATGAGGGTGGAAGAGGAGAGTGAAAAAGCTGGCTTAAAACTCAACATTGAAAAAACTAAGATCACAGCATCCAGTCATGGTAAATAGATGCTCCTTGGAGGGAAAGCTATGACAAACCTAGTCCTGTCCCCTCCGAGGGCAGCCTGACCCTAACCTTAACCTAGGAGCATGCTGAGTCTAGGATTAGAACACGGGTGCTTACAACGGCGGGGGCAGGGGCAGGGCCAGCCTCAAGGTCCCAGTTCTTCCCTCCTGAATGTGCCTTCCTCTTGAAGGAAGGCTTGAAGCCTTCCAAAGAGTCCCCATTCCAATTAACATTAGCTAAAATCTGACATTTTGCCACAACACAAATCTAGCTCCCACCTTGCCAACCTCAACTCTTATTTCTTTCTCTCCTCGCTCACTCTGTTCTAAACACCCTGGCATTCTTTCCATCTCTCAAGCACACCAAGGTCATTTTTATCCCAGGGACTTTGAACTTGGCTATTCCTTCTGTCTGGAACCTTCTTTTCCCTTCCTGGCTCCTTTCTATTCTTTCGTTTCTCCTCTTAATGTAACCAATCCAGAGTGGATTGACCCTTCCCAGGCCACTCAATCAAAATGGACCCTTTCCTTATTCTGTTACAATCTACAAACTTATTTATTTTCTTTATGGCTTTTGTCACCATCCATTATTTGGTTTGTTTCTCTGTCATATCTTTCCTGTTAGCTCAGACAGTAAAGAACCTGCTACAATGCAGGAGGCTCAGGTTTGATCCCTGGGTCAGAGGAGATCCCTTGGAGGAGCAGATGGCAACCCACTCCAGTATTCTTGCCTGGAGAATCCCATGGACAGAGGAGCCTGCTGGGCTACAGTCCATTAGGTCACAAAGAGTCGGACACAACTGAGTGACTAACATTTTTTTATCCTATCAGAATATAAGCTCCACGAGAGCAGAAACTTCGTTTTCCTATTTTCTCAGTTCCTAGAATATTGCCTGCCGTATAGCCAATGCTCAGTAAATATTTCTTCAGTGAATCAATCAGATCTTCTAGATTTATTTCCAGGGCAGGCAACACGTGACACTTGTGCAGCCCACAGCCGCTGAGTCCCTGGATCAATGCGGCTGTTGGAGTGTCTCTAACAAGCAGATCTCAGTCACCAAGAAATGTGGTGCGTGCGTCCCAACTACCCAGTTCCCACTCCCGCTGCATATTTGGTATTTCTGGACTGTCCTATGGGTCACTCGCACACAGGGATCTCTCTGACTCCTCCCTCAGGACAAGGACCCCCTTCTTTGTGCAGAATAACAGAGGACAGGCATTTGTTGGCTCTTAAAGGAGCTGAAGGAGCCCCTCTGACTCTGGTCCATTGATGGGTCCCCCAGATTTTAAGTTCCAATGGGCTATTCTGGTTGGGCATTAAGAATGCAGGGTTGGTTTGTTTGTTTTGAATCCTGTCTTCCTTCGCAAGAAGCACCCTCCTGCCTCAGAACCTTAGTTCTCTGTTTTATGGTTAAATCAGTGGCCCTACCATCCCTCCCTGGAGGTGAAAGGAGCCTGCTCTGATTGAGTACCTATATATCCCAGACATACAGTAGGTGCTTTACCAACACGTACTTATTTGATCCTCATAATAGTTGGAAAAGAGGGACATCACATTTTACAGACAAGGACACTGAGGTAGTTGCCCCAGTTATCAAAGCTAATATATTTCAGAGTCAAGGCATATGCTTACATCTCTCTGATCCCTAAACCAGAGCACTTTCCATTTTGGAGTGAAATGAGAGGAAGGAGCGCTTTTGGCACACCAAAGGGAACACCCTGTCCCCCGGCCCAGCTGACCTCAACCCCACCCGATCCACACTGTCCGCAGATCCCTAGTTGTCGTTTAGACAAATTGGCTCCTGGGTCAAGAGTACTGACAGTGATGCTCCCATCTGATGATGATCCTTAAACGAGCGCAGATTGATGTGAGGAGGCAGCCGGGACTATTCCTAGTGAAGGAACATTGATGGGAGATGGCTGATGGCCATCTTAATTCAAAGGCTTTCTAGCCAGTTAAGTGACTTGCAAATACTTCACTCTGATAATCCTTCATGATCAAGTTGTACAAATGTATTGGGTGGTGCTGAAAAGACTGTATGAGCGTAGAGTGATGGCTGACCCTGACCAGGAGGGATTCTCAACAGTGCCAAGGTTCTCACACTCCCCATTGAACTCATTTCTAACCATGAGAGACCCTGGGACCAACACGCTGCAGGGTTCAGTCCACACACCAGGAGGTGAATCCAGATCTACTTCCGTTTTCTTGCAGAGGAGTGAATTGGACTGAGCACTATGTAAAAGAAAAAAAAAATCATCTTTGCATCCTGTAGAAAAGGCAGAGGAATGGGATATCAAATTGTCAACATTCATTGGATCACGGAGAAAGCAAAGACATTCCAGGAAAATATCTACTTCTGCTTCACTGACTACTTTAAACCCTTTGACTGTGTGGATCACAACAAACTGTGAAAAAATCTTAAGGAGGTGGGAGTACCAGACCCCTCACCTGTCTTCTGAGAAACGTGTATGCAGGTCAAGAAGCAACAATTAGAACCAGACACAGAACAATGGGCTGGTTCCAAATTGGGAAAAGCGTGTGACAAGGCTGTATGTTGTCACTCTGCTTATTTAACTTACATGCAGAGTTCACTGGGCTTTGCAGGTGGTGCAGATGATACCACTCTAATGGCCAAAAGTGAAGAAGAACTAAAGAACCTGTTGATAAAGGTGAAAGAGGAGAGTGAAAAAGCTGGCTTAAAACTCAACATTCAAAAAACTAAGATCACGGCATCCGGTCCCATCACTTCATGGCAAATAGATGGGGAAACAGTGCAAGCAGTGACAGAGTTTACTTTCTTGGGCTCCAAAATCACTGCAGATGGTGATTGCAGCCATGACATTAAAAGACGCTTCCTCCTTGGAAGGAAAGTTATGACCAACCTAGAAAGCATATTAGAAAGCAGAGGCATTTCTTTGTCAACAAAGGTCCGTCTAGTCAAAGCTATGGTTTTTCCAGTAGTCATGTATGGATGTGAGAGTTGGACTATAAAGAAAGCTGAGCAGTGAAGAATTGATGCTTTTGAATTGTGGTGCTGGAGAAGACTGCTGAGAGTCTCCTGGACTGCAAGGAGATCCAACCAGTCCATCCTAAAGGAGATCAGTCCTGAGTGTTCATTGGAAGGATTGATGTTGAAGCTGAAGCTCCAATCCTTTGGCCACCTGATGCAAAGCACTGACTCATTGGAAAAGACCCTGATGCTGGGAAGGATTGAAGGCCAAAGAAGGGAGCGGCAGAGGATTAGATGGTTAGATAGCATCACCAACTCAATGGACACAAATTTGAGCAGAGAAACAAGAGACAGACTGGAGCTGCATTCCACTCCAGCCTGAGGAGTCCTTACACCCTGCTTCTCAGGGTACCCCAGGCTGCCGGGGTCCAGCCCCAGCTGATCCAGGGTATTCGAAGGAGAGACGGCTAGGCGAGGGTCAGGGAATAACTGCTTAATTACACTTTAATTAAGGATACAAAGAGTAATAGAATAAGGATAGCTCAGTGAGGAAATTCAGTGGAGAAAAGTGGCTGAAATAAGGATAGCTCAGTAGGAAAATTCAGTGGAGAAAAGAGGCTGAGTAGCTTGGTTTACGCGGGGGACCAATAAAACTTCAAGACAAGAAGCTTGCACCACTTACGTAGGCCGCAGGCGTCCTTCCGTTCTCCCGAAGGAGAGGAGACACTGAGGCCTCCCCGGTCAGATCTTAGAAGCCCAGGCATAATTAGTAAGCATGGTGGGTTCCGCGCTCCAGATGGAGACTCAACCAGAGTGAGAGAGAGAGAGAGACATGGGGAGACCAGTCTTTCGAGGAACTGATCCCAATTCTTTATTTTCCATGGTCTACTTTTATACACTGAGATGTTATGCAAAAGTCACGCGGGGTCAGCAGTCCTGACTTTTATCAAAGTCAGGTGCTTCATACAAATGTATACAGAGGTCTTAGGGGTGTTACATCATCTTCTGGTCAGGGGGCCTGCTGACAATTTACGACCCTCTCCTTGTGACAGCGGTCAGTCAACCAGGACACTTATTTCTCCAGGGGTGATTATTCTTAAAACAGACGCCACCCAAATAAAGTTACATTCCTATAGGGTGAGGGTGTAGTGGATTTTAGTTAAGGAAAGAATTTACTTAGCCTAAGGTCTAACGTGATTTATATCAAAGGTTAATACTTATGTCTTCTATATATTCATTAATGTGTATAAGGGCAGGGGATGTGGAGACTTAGCAGTAAACATTGGCTCAACAAATGAAAAACCCTTCACCAATACGATTTCTAATCAGCCCATTACACTTATACTAATAATTTTCTAACTTTTCTAAAGAACCTGTTTTTAGAAGGTTTAAAGCATCTTGTGCCTCTCATGGTTGAGAGGCTGTGAGCAATCACATGTGGCCGGACAAGCCTGTCAGGCAGGCTAGAGAACCTTCAGAGGAGTTTGTAGGTTAAAACACTCTTGTCACGCCCAGGGATTATTAACTGGAGCTGTAAGCTAACTCTTTTTTCAGAGAGAGGTAGTGGGAGACAGCCCCCCGTAAAGTCAGAGGTGTAGGTGAAAGCACAAAGCAGAAAGTAGGCAGACTCTGGTTTTGGGGGTAGATGCTCGAGAATTTCCAGGGGGACTCCTGAGGCTCGATCCCGCCTTTGCGTATGCCGAGCCTCCTTCCTCATGACCTTTGTCATGGGCGGAGTGCCTCACGCTGGCTCCAGGCAGTGATAGAATTCCAGTTGAGCTATTACAGATCCTCACTCAATATGCAATATGCCGGCTCCCGGCATCTCCCCCTTTTTTATTTCTTAAAACAGCCAGATGCAGCTCAGTCGCGAGCTTCTGAATGTTCTGCCAAAGAATCTTGACAATACAAGGAAGAATGATTATGAGAAGATTAGACAGAATGTTTTTTCCAGAAATTAAGTTAGAGAAGGTGTGAAAAAAGTCATTAGCTGCTCCAGCGGCGGTAAAATCCAGTCGAGAGTGTTCCAAGGTCTGTATTTGATTATGAAGTTTCCCTAAGTCCAGGCCAATATCAGAACTATTCCAAACACCTGAGATATGATTTTTAATCTTTTCCCATTCATAATCTGTCTCGTTTACCTTCAAAGATGTCACGCATATCCACCTGTAACCAGTGTGGCATGTCAAAGCCATCTTCACCTTTAAAGCCTGTAACTCAGTCCCAATATGCATAATTGCTTCTTCTAAGGCGTCTACTCTCATCTCTAATTTCCTATCTATAGCTTCCTGAGTCGCTAGAGTTAAAGAAACATTTTTAGACATGGTATCAACATATTGGGCAGTATGCACTTGTTGAGTCAATGATATTGCTGCTGCAGTAACAGAACTAATTGCTGCTATTAAAGCTGATATTCCTAAAATAAGTAAGCCCACAAACCGTCACGATCGCATTAAATCCTGTAGTTGTAACACAGAGAGACCGTAGCTATCATATAGGCACCATAAGATAGGATGGGCACTGTAACACCACAAAGGAGCAAACATTACATTGAGGGTTTAAACAAGATGAAAGCATACATTGTTCACAAGTTACCACGTTAGGTCCACCTGAATAATTCATGAGTACATTAAGTTTGTTGGAGTCATTAGTAAAAAGGAAAACATAAGGCAAGGGTAGACAAGCTAAAACAGAATAAGTAGAATTATTTTTTGGTTGGAGTTCACACTGCAGCAGCCCTGTCAGTCTCGCCGGGATCTCGATGTTTATCTTGTCTCCCCTGCTGGCGGGCGCTGCGCTGGTCTGGATGGCACTTTGCGGGTGCGCTCTCCTCTCTGGCCCTCACTTGCTGCACAAACTTCTTTGCTCTAGGTCGTGGGGTGCAGCGAGGAGAGTGCAGGGCGAGGCTGGAAGCGCGGAGGCGAGAGCTGCCTGGTGGGCGGGGCGAGCGAATGCGGCCGCGAACCTGGCCTGTCTGGAACCCAAATTGGTGAATCTGCGTCCTGTGGAAAAATACAAGCACATCCTCGACCGCTAGTTAATAATGGGTCAGGACCCTCCCATTGTCCTGAGAAGAGGTCCTTCCATTTGACTAATGGTTTTGCATTTAATTGCTCTAGGCACTAATGACGAAGCATTGCAGTAGTTCCAGCCAGATCAGTATTTAGAATATTTATTACGAAAAGAGCATGTTTGATGGGGAGATTTGATGGGGAGAGCTATACTTAAACTCCCCTTCTTTTAGTTTTTGAATTTGGATTTTTAATGTTTGATGCGCTCTTTCCACAATGGCTTGTCCCTGGGGATTATAAGGGATGCCTGTATTGTGTTTAATTTGAAACTTTATACAAAATTCCTGAAAAGACTTAGAAGTGTAAGCAGGAGCGTTGTCAGTTTTTTAGAGCTTTTGGCAGGCCCAAATATGAAAAACAAGTAAAGAGATGTTGTATCACATCTTTAACTACTTCCCCTGTACGAGCAGTTGCAATAATAACGTGAGAAAAGGTATCTACAGTTACATGAACAAAGGACAGTTTTCCAAATGAAGAGACATGAGTTAACATCCATTTGCCAGAGTACGTTAGGTTTGAGACCGCAAGGATTAACTCCCATAGGTAAACTATTATAAACAGTGGGGCAGTGTAAGCAAGAGCGCACAATCTCTCGAGCAGTCTCTCTAGGAATTTGGAATTGATATCTTAAGGCAGTAGCGTATTGATGATGAAGTGAGTGAGAGGCTCTGGCCTCCTCAATCACAGTAGCCACTGTATTTCTGGTTAACAAGTCAGCCAAATCATTAAAGGCATTTAAAGGGCCGGGCAATCCGGAATGAGCCCGAATGTGTCCAATGAAAAATATTTTATTTCTTTTCCAAATCTGTTGCTGTAATTTACTTAACAAATGAAATATGGTAGTTTTATTTTCAGGCAAAACCGCAGTTTCAGTGTGTGGAAACAACCTGACAATATACTGAGAATCAGAGTAAAGATTAAATTCCTCATAGCAAAAGCCTCTATGACTGCTGTTATTTCAGCTCTTTGACCTGAAGTTTCCCGTGTTTTTAAAACCTTTTGGTGATTTTTAGTGACTATGGAGGCTTTACCGTTTGCTGACCCATCAGTAAAAACTATCTGGGCATTTGGAATAGGAGATTGTTTACATCTGACAGGAAAATTAACTGGATGTCTGGATATAAAATTCAACAAAACATGTGAAGGTAAATGATGCAAAAATTTGACCAAAATAGTTCCCTATAGCAATCTGCCAATTTTCAAACATTAGAAGAGCATCAAGTTGTTTCTTATTATATGGAATTACAATTTCTGATGTCTCTTTACCAAATAATTTAATGTTCCGCTTTTTTTCTTTTAATATCAAAGTAGCTATCAATCCTGGATAAGAAGCCACTACTTTTTTAGTTTGAGCGGGAAGATGGACCCACTCTAGGGGGCCGTTTTGCCATAAAACCAATTTTTTGTCTGGCTACCCCAATTACACCTATGGGGGTTTCATGGTAAAGGAATTGTCAAGCAGTTGTCAATTTAATTTTTTAAATTTTTAAAATTTACATTTTAACAACATAAATTTAGGGATATGTTAATTTAGGTCTAATGTTTAGTTTAGGTCTCTGTATAAATTTAAATAATAAGTGTATAAACTCCTTATCTCATTTTGGTATATAGATATGCCTAAATGCAAAATGTATTTATATATGTATTTATATATGGCAACAAGTATAAACTTATTGACATATAATATATATAAATCAATATACTTGAATTAATATATATTAAAGCAATACAATACGTACACAGCTAATACCAACCAACACAAACCAATGTACTGCAATAATATATGTCACACATATATAATATAATTATACAGTATATAGAACATATATCATCACAGCATCAATCCATACCAATTAATATCAGCCACACACATTATATTACTGCAATATACATTTAATTATACAGTATATATATAATATGCATATATAGTATACATTTTAATTTATATACAAATTAGTTAAATATAGATCTATAAATAGAATTATGTATACCCATATCTAATTAGGCAAACTGTAATTAGGCAAATATATTTATATTATGTATTTATAATAATAATATATATAGTATTGTTAATTGTACCGCCTGTTGATAACTAAGAAATTGAAAAAACCCTTCTCTGAGTATCTCCTATTTGAGACAGCACGTCCCTCTCCCATAGGGTAAAGGAGAGCATAGGAACTACATAGGGTTGGAAAGTTTCACAGGTATCTTTAAACTGCCAATCTAACATTTTTGAACTTTTAACTACTATGGGGGCTTGAGGGCAAATGAAACAAAATTTGACCCCTGAAATCTATCAGGGCAACTTGCCAATCATCACTATTTTGTAAAAGACTTGCAGTTGATCCTTATTGAATGGAATTACTATATTTGTTACTTCTTTTTGTAAAAAGTTCCACACTTCTTTTTTCCTCCTTTTATAATTAATTGTGCCACCAAGCTGGGATAAGATAAAACTATTTTTCTTGGGGTCACTGGTAGATGGAACCAACGGGCCTTTTTGTCACAAGCACCCTGTAGGTGTGTGTTTTGTGGCAAGAATAATTTAACCTCATCTTTTGGTAATATTAATCCTAATTAACTGATCATTTAAAGTCTCATCTACTTTAACAAGAGCCGTCTGTCTGTCGTCTTAGTCAACTTTTGCTTAGAACTGGAATTAGGATCGCTTTTTAAGTAATCAAACAAAGGCTTTAAATCTGCAGTAGTCAGTTTTAAATGTGGGCGTATCCAATTAATGTCCCCTAATAATTTTTGGCAATCATTTAAAGTTAGTAAACAATCTCTCCACTTCAAAGGGGCAGTTTTTAAAACTTTTGGCAGACTTAAATATGAGAAGCAAGTAAAGAGGTGTTGTACAACATCTTTATAAGCTTCTCCAATTATCGTTTTGTAAACTAAATCTGGTCAATAGCTTTTTATATGACAAGCAACCATCTAATCTTTGCTTGAATACTTCCAGCAATGGGGAACTCACTACTCCTCAAGGTTTTAAACTCTCTCTCACCTTTTTTTCTACAGCATTCCCACCCTGCATACCACTTTCTCTAATCCCACCAACTCATTTTCAGTAGTATGCGTGGGCCAGGAACTGGGCCAGTCTTTCCCAGCAATGTTAAGAGACGTCTGTTCTTGTGTCTAATAGCCCTGACATTTTATTTTCTTGAATTAAAAGATCTTTTAAAGGCCTTGGAGCTGTAATTTCCTGCACCCAAAAAGCTAGATCACTAAATCTAAACGCTCTGTGGCTCTTAGCTTGAGAAGTCAAATTTTTTCCTGTCTGATAAGGTAAAAGCAAAAACTGTGTTACTCTTTGACCTTTATTAATTTGCACAGTTTTAGTAGGCGGTGAGGTCAAAATTTTAATTTCTCAATATAATCAGAATCTACTACACCATGCACCACCGAAATTTTTCTTTTCTCTCTTTTTTTTTTTTTTTTTTTCCCAGAAAGCGAGCTACGCCCTAGCACAAGTCCTACAATGCCCTCAGGTAGGGGGCCGGCCACTCCCATTGGAATTGGAGTAACCGGCTTGTCAAGGGTTAATATTGTTGCTAAATCCCCTTACCTTTCTGCTTTTCTCTTAGCCTGGGTGAGACCCCCCTGAGGGGGTTTTCTCCAAGGAGCACCTTTGCATATTGTGCATGCAGTCTGTTTTAAAAGCTCCACTGTTTAAAAAACTTTTTATCTTTTTCAGGCTTAGGCAACACTTTGAGAGGCTTTGGGGGCAAAGTGGGGAACTTTTGGGCCCTGGAAGGCGCAAACGGAGGCGGCGGCTATCGCCCCAAATCAGAAAGTGGTGGATAAGTTTTTTTAAAGTTTGCGCAGAGGGGGAGGTAGCTCGCCAGGGCGTCTGGCAACAGTGTCCTGTAAGTCCTCTCCTCTCTCCTCTGCTGATTTTTTTTTCCTTCTTCTCTAAATCTTTCTCAAGTTTTCTTTCCCTCACTCTATCTTCTTTCCTTTCTCCTTTTTTTTTTTCTCTTTTACTTTCTATCATTTCCTTCCTGTTTCCCTCTTTCATTCTCCCTTCGTCCTTTTTACTTTCTTTCTCTCTCCCCCTCTCTTTCTCTCTGTATCTCTTTTTCTAACTTCCTTTTTTTTTCTCATTCCTTTTTCTATCTTGCTGCGTTCCCTGATTCCTTCTTTCTCCGTTCCTCTCTCCTTTTCACTCTTTAGTTCATTTTTTTTTTTTTTTAATCTTTAGATCTTTTTCTATTTTCTTTCCTTTTTTCTTTTTCTCTCTTTTTTTTTTTTTTTTTTTTTTTTTTTGCTTGGGTGAGGCCCCCCTGAGGGGGTTTTTTGCAAGGAGCAGGCTCTGTATATTGTGTATTCTTTAAAAGCTACTTTGTTTAAAAGAAAACTTTTAATCTTTTTCAACCCTAGGCAATGCTCTGGGAGGCTTTGGATGTAAACGGGGGAATTCTTAGGCCCTGGGAGGTGCAAGCGGAGGTGGAGTAGTCGCCTTAAATCAGAAATTGTTGGATAAATTTTTAAAGGTTTGTGTAGAGGGAGAGGGGGCTCACCAGGGCGCCCGGCCGCAGCGTCCTGTAAGCCCTCTCACTCCTCGGGAGGTAGAGCACAGTCTCCCTCCTTTTCCTCATCAATGGCAGAAAATATGATCTGCGCAGAAGGTGGAGACCCACTACCATCCACCGCTATAGCCTCTCCCATAGGTTATCCCACAGCCTCATGACGAGGGTTCAGAACATTTTGAATCATATTTATAGGATAAGTTTTTAGTTGGTTTTTTACCTTCACCCAAGTATCTAAATTAACAGTACCCTCTTTAAGTTTCAAGATTACTTGTATAAAGACTTGGCGTTCTTAGTTTCAGTGTTAACCATGTCAGAAAGTTAAGTATAATAGACGATTTTGCTTTTAGCTATTAAAAGATCAGGCCTTTCTTGTCAGCCTTTTTAGAAACCGTTTTTTCTCTCTAACTCTTCAACACTTTCAACACTTCCCACTCCTCTCGCCCTGTCTATCCTACAGGGGGGTCCGCGGCACCCTTGAGTGGGGTCCTAGCCGTCCCGAACATTGGAAGAACAATCGGGCTGATGACCCAGATTGTTCCGGGGGGGGAACAGCGGGCTGATGACCCAAAACTGTTCCGAGGGAGAAGCAGTAGAGCTGATGACCCAAACTGCTCCGTGGGGGAACAAGAGAGCTGATGACCCAGTTGTTCCGAGAACGGGGGAGCAATAGAGCTGATGACCCTAATTGCAGGGAGCTTACCTTGGAATATCCTGTCTCGGGCGCCACCTGCCGGGGTCCAGCCCCAGCTGATCCAGGGTATTCGAAGGAGAGACGGCTAGGCGAGGGTCAGGGAATAACTGCTTAATTACACTTTAATTAAGGATACAAAGAGTAATAGAATAAGGATAGCTCAGTGAGGAAATTCAGTGGAGAAAAGTGGCTGAAATAAGGATAGCTCAGTAGGAAAATTCAGTGGAGAAAAGAGGCTGAGTAGCTTGGTTTACGCGGGGGACCAATAAAACTTCAAGACAAGAAGCTTGCACCACTTACGTAGGCCGCAGGCGTCCTTCCGTTCTCCCGAAGGAGAGGAGACACTGAGGCCTCCCCGGTCAGATCTTAGAAGCCCAGGCATAATTAGTAAGCATGGTGGGTTCCGCGCTCCAGATGGAGACTCAACCAGAGTGAGAGAGAGAGAGAGACATGGGGAGACCAGTCTTTCGAGGAACTGATCCCAATTCTTTATTTTCCATGGTCTACTTTTATACACTGAGATGTTATGCAAAAGTCACGCGGGGTCAGCAGTCCTGACTTTTATCAAAGTCAGGTGCTTCATACAAATGTATACAGAGGTCTTAGGGGTGTTACATCATCTTCTGGTCAGGGGGCCTGCTGACAATTTACGACCCTCTCCTTGTGACAGCGGTCAGTCAACCAGGACACTTATTTCTCCAGGGGTGATTATTCTTAAAACAGACGCCACCCAAATAAAGTTACATTCCTATAGGGTGAGGGTGTAGTGGATTTTAGTTAAGGAAAGAATTTACTTAGCCTAAGGTCTAACGTGATTTATATCAAAGGTTAATACTTATGTCTTCTATATATTCATTAATGTGTATAAGGGCAGGGGATGTGGAGACTTAGCAGTAAACATTGGCTCAACAAATGAAAAACCCTTCACCAATACGATTTCTAATCAGCCCATTACACTTATACTAATAATTTTCTAACTTTTCTAAAGAACCTGTTTTTAGAAGGTTTAAAGCATCTTGTGCCTCTCATGGTTGAGAGGCTGTGAGCAATCACATGTGGCCGGACAAGCCTGTCAGGCAGGCTAGAGAACCTTCAGAGGAGTTTGTAGGTTAAAACACTCTTGTCACGCCCAGGGATTATTAACTGGAGCTGTAAGCTAACTCTTTTTTCAGAGAGAGGTAGTGGGAGACAGCCCCCCGTAAAGTCAGAGGTGTAGGTGAAAGCACAAAGCAGAAAGTAGGCAGACTCTGGTTTTGGGGGTAGATGCTCGAGAATTTCCAGGGGGACTCCTGAGGCTCGATCCCGCCTTTGCGTATGCCGAGCCTCCTTCCTCATGACCTTTGTCATGGGCGGAGTGCCTCACGCTGGCTCCAGGCAGTGATAGAATTCCAGTTGAGCTATTACAGATCCTCACTCAATATGCAATATGCCGGCTCCCGGCACCAGGCTCTCCATCTGAGGAACTCCAGGTTCTTTGCTGTCCCTAATAAGTTGTGATTTTATCAAGAGAAGTGTGTTCTAAAGCCAGAACAGACTGGCCTCTTTAAGAACTGGCCATCCAAATGATAGCTCCATGCTATGACATCAGTGAGTTCAATCCTCTCTCTCTGGCATTTGCTTTATAAAATTATCATTATGGAGTAATTAATTTTAAAGCAAGCCTTAGAGTGTTCCCCAAACTTTACTCTTCACCTCACTCAGCCTTGTAAACTCTGGGGGTTGGGGGATGTAACACACATGAACAAGAACATCAGAAAGCAGTTTGGTTTCTATGTGAATCTTTTTCGGTTTTGTAAATAACTTCATTTGTATCATATTTTGTTTTTTAATAATTCTATCTGTTTATTTTTGGCTGTGCTGGGTCTTCATTGCTGCATGGGCTTTCTCTAGTAGCGGCGAGCAGGGTCATCTACTCTCCAGTTGTGGTGCTTGGGCTTCTCACTGTGGGAAGTTCTCTTGTTCAGAGCACAGGGGTCAGGCACACCAGCTCAGTAGTTTTGGCTCCTGGACTCTGGAGCACAGACTCAATAGTTGTGACCCATGGGCTTTGTTGCTCTACTGCATATGGGATCTTCCCAAATTAGGGATTGAACCTGCGTCTCCTGCTTTGGCAGGAGGATTGTTTACCACTGAGCCACCAGGGAAGCCCTGCATCATATTTTAGACTTTACATAAGAGTGGTATCATTTAATATTTGTTTTTCTCTTTCTTACTTCACTTAGGATGATAATCTCTACTTGAATTCATGTTGCTGCCAGTAGCATTATTTCATTCTTTTTTGTAGCTGAGTAATATTCCACTGTGTGTGTATGTATGTGTTATGTATATATGTATATGTGTGTATATGTATGTATGTGTATATATATATATATATATATAAAACATCTTTATCCATTCACCTGTTGATGGTCATTTAGGTTGCTTTCATGACTTGGCTATTATAAATACTGCTGCTCTGAGCTTTGGAGTGTATGTATCTTTGCAAGCTGGAGTAAAACTCCCATGTGTCAATACGTTCATATTCACGAAGGAAGATGACTTGCAACCTAGAATCTTTGCTAAAGCAAGATTTGATGAAGCCTAAAGAAAGTGGAGAGTGAAAAATTTGGCTTAAAGCTCAACATTCAGAAAACGAAGATCATGGCATCCGGTCCCATCACTTCATGGGAAATAGATGGGGAAACAGAGGAAACAGTGTCAGACTTTATTTTTGGGAGCTCCAAAATCACTGCAGATGGTGACTGCAGCCATGAAATTAAAAGACGCTTACTCCTTGGAACGAAAGTTATGACCAACCTAGATAGCATATTCAGAAGCAGAGACATTACTTTGCCAACAAAGTTTCGTCTAGTCAAGGCTATGGTTTTTCCTGTGGTCATGTATGGATGTGAGAGTTGGACTGTGAAGAAGGCTGAATGCCAAAGAATTGATGCTTTTGAACTGTGGTGTTGGAGAAGACTCTTGAGAGTCCCTTGGACTACAAGATCCAACCAGTCCATTCTGAAGGAGATCAGCCGTGGGATTTCTTTGGAAGGAATGATGCTAAAGCTGAAACTCCAGTCCTTTGGCCACCTCATGTGAAGAGTTGAGTCATTGGAAAAGATTCTGATGCTGGGAGGGATTGGGGGCAGGAGGAGAAGGGCACCACAGAGGATTAGATGGCTGGATGGCATCACTGACTCGATAGACGTGAGTCTGGGTGAACTCTGGGAGTTGGTGATGGACAGGGAGGCCTGGCGTGCTGCGATTCATGGGGTCGCAGAGAGTCGGACACGACTGAGCGACTGAACTGAACTGAAAGGTAACCTGAAGTCATTTTCAGATGTACAAGTGCTCAAATTCTTCACATGCATTCTTTCTTAGAAAGCACTTGTGTGCTAGCAGGAATTATCTGAGACCAAGGAAGGCATGGACCATGGGAAAAGGGGAAACTCAAGAGACAAAAGCGACTAAATTGATTCCCAAGGCAATGGCAAACAGAAGTCTCAGGATGTGAACTGGACAGCTTTCTTGACCTGAGTAAGAATATAGAATGCTCCAGAAATGAGGTCTTTGTTTATTTATTTATATATATATTTCTGACCAAGCCATGTGGCATGCAGGATCTTAGTTCCCCAACCAGGGATTGAACCTGTGCCCCCTGCATTGGGAGTGTAGAGATTTAACCAATGCACCACTAGGGATGTTCCAAGGTCTCCAGGTTAAAAGCTGCTACTACTATTACTACTACTTCTAGTTGATAAGCAGTAGGTTATCATCTGAAAAATGAATTTAAGAAAGCTGAGGAAATATTGGGATAAACAATCAGGTTCCTATATCTAAAATTAAGCATTTTAAAAACATTTATTTACTTGAAGTATCATTGATGTACATACAGCACTATATAAGTTACAGGTGTCTAATATAGTGACTCATAATTTTAAAGGTTATACTCCATTTATAGCTATTATAAAATATTGGCTATATTCCCTGCATTGCACAATATATCCTAGTAGCTTATTTTATACATAATAGTTTCTTATATTCACTAGTTTGTTGTATCTTTTAGATTCCATATAGAAGTGATATCATGCAGTATTTGTCTTTCTCTGTGTGACTTATTTAACTTAGCATAACGCCCTCCAGAGCCTCCCTGGTAGCTCAGTCGGAAAAGAATCCCCATGTAATGTAGGAGACCTGGGTTTGATCCCTAGGTCAGAAAGATCCCCTGGAGAAGTAAATGGCAAACCACTCCAGTATCCTTGCCTGGAAAATCTCATGGACAGAGGAGCCTGGTGGGAGTCCATGGGATCCCAAAGAGTTGGGCACGACTGAGTGACTAACACTTTCAATGCCCTCCAAGTCCATGTTGTTGCAGATGGCAAAGTTTCATGCTTTTTATGGCTGAATAATATTCCATTGTATGTATATACCGTAGCTTCTTTATTTATTCATCTGTTGATGGGCACATATTGTTTCCATATCTTGGCATTGTAAATAATTCTACTATGAACTAAGCATTTAAAATTTTTTTTATTTATTTATTCTTGGCTATGCTGGGCCCTCATTCCTGTGCACAGGCCCTCTCTAGCTGTGGTGAGTGAAGTCTGCTCCTCCTGGTGGTGAGCAGGTTTCTCGTGGCAGTGGCTTCTTTGTTGTGGAATACAGGCTCTAGAGCCCGTGCTCAGCAGTTGTGGCACGTGGGCTTAGCTGCCCCTCAGAGTGGGGAATCTTCCTGGACCAGGGATCAAACCTGTGTCCCCTGCATTGGCAGGTGGATTCCTAACCACTGGACCACCAGAGAAGCCTCTAAGCATTTTTTTGAAGGCAGTTATTAACCCAAGAAGGCCAAGATTATATGTGAAAGGAAATAGATCACAATAAAATTTTCTGGTTAGCAGCCAACAGTGTTTATATAGCTCCAACAATGCAAACACTGTCCTGATTTAATACAAAACTGAAATGAAAGATTAATAGTATTGGGGAAGGGGAGAAGGGCAGAGGGAGTGTGAGATGGATGTGAGTTTAACCCTTCTTGCCCACAACAGAAAGTTCATGTCTAAGTTGGAAAATCCAGAAAGCATATGCTTTAAAAATATGAAAGTACATCCAGAAAAAGCAGCTAAAAATGTTGAAATAGGTTCCTATGGGGGTAGTGTAGCTGAACAGTGGGGGAAGAACATGCTGGCAGCTAATGTATTTATTATAAGCCTTTAGTCACTTAAAAAAAAAAAAGAATGCATGTAGTACTGTGAAAAGATTGCTTTTTTAAAAAGTCATGAAATAATGTAAAGAATTTACATATTTTTAAAGAAGCTTAATGAGATGAGCTCTCAGAAGTCTGGCAAGCCAAGCTACACAGAAGGACTCCATTTCCTGAGGCTCTCCTAGAAGAGTGTTTTCACTGGACAATTAAGCAGATGAAAAGTCTTGCTTGTTTTTGCTTCAGATGTATTTTACATAAATACACACACAAGATACAACCTTACAGATAAAGTTAAAGACAAATGTGCCCCTGATTTCAGTATCTAAGCTTCATCCCGCAAAGCAATTAGGATTATAAATTTAAAGTCATTGTTTCTGGTCTGTGCTGTGCTATGCTCAGTTGGTACAGTCGTATCTGACCCTATGGACCATAGCCTGCCAGGCTCCTCTGTCCATGGAATTCTCCAGACAAGAATATTGGAGTGAGTTGCCATGCCCTCCTCCAGGGGATCTTCCCAACCTAGGGATTGAACCCACCATCTCTTAGGTCTCCTGCATAGGCAGGCAGGTTCTTTACCACTAGCACCACTTACGCTTTTTAAAAAATGTTTTACTACACATTCAAACACACTCACACACATATCTGCCAAAACGTATTCATTTACTTTTTGAGATTTTCCCATACATGCTACTATAATGCATGAATATGTAGAGATCCATCTGGTTTAGGTATGGAGCTCAGTTCAGTTCAGTTCAGTCACTCAGTCATGTCCGATTCTATGTGACCCCATGCACTGCAGCACGCCAGGCCTCCCTGTCCATCACCGACTCCTGGAGCTTGCTTAAACCCACGTCCATCGAGTCGGTGATGCCATCCAACCATCTCATCCTCTGTTGTCCCCTTCTCCTCCCACCTTCAGTCTTTCCCAGCATCAGGTCTTTTCCAGTGAGTCAGTTCTTTGCATCACGTGGCCACAGTATTAGAGTTTCAGCTTCAACATCAGTCCTTCCAATGAAAGGTATGGAGCTAGTTCATTCATTTTTTTCCATCATTTGACTACACCAGAATTTCTTTTCCTTCCATCCTTTTCCACTTTTACAAACAATATGGTAGTGGATCTCCTTATACAAGCTTCCTGCTATACATGGTCATAAGTTTCTCCACGGCATCATCTTGAACAGAATGGTTGGGTCATAGGGTCTCCAGCACATCCTTTGCTTTAGCAGCCCACTGGGTCAGCACTGTTTTCAAACACAGTTAAATAGCTACAGATTCAGGCTTCTGCGGTGATTGGCTTGTACAGACAGGGCCCCAGATGGGGGTTGGAGGCCACGGTCTAAACTACCATCTGTGTCACTCTCACAACACTGCTAGAGTCCCTGTCCTCAGAGAGGCCGCTTTAGGACCAGGGCAGACATGTGTTCATTCACATTCTTTTCCACAAGCTGGTATCTGGCATCGAAACCGCGGCTGAGATTCTTTTCCCTTTTACACATTTGAGGGGAGAGTGCTACTTAGCATTCTACTGAGAAGATGGAGCAAGGCTGAACATGTAATCGAGACAAGGAATGGGTAAGATGTGGATGGAGACAGTCTTCTCTTTATCCCATTAGATCAATATTTATTGAGAATGTGTCAAACATGGAACTAGACTAGGAAGTGGAAAATACCGTAAGTTCCCTTCTGTCTGAACATGGGACATGTGATTTGGGGAACCTGCTTCATCTACAGTCCAAAGAAACAGCCCCTGGACTTGGGTAACCAGGTCCATTCTAAACCATGGTATTAACATACCTCGCCTGTCATGATTGAAAACTGTCTCAGCTGGTTGGACGAGGGATGGTCACCTGATTCAAGGAAACTACTCAATACGTATGATTCACACTCTTCATCAAGAAGATGAGTGGCACCAATCATATTTGCTTAGGATGCTCTGGACGGCAAGTGGTAGAATCCATCCTCAAACTGGCTTCAATAGTAAAGAAGGTTTTCTTGTGACAGGCAGTTCTGTGGAAGAGCAGGTTATAGGTGTGGTTGAGGTTCAGTGTTACGTCCCTGTAATTCATGATGTCTACACCGCTCTGGCCCGCTCCCCTTGATCAGACATGGGACACCAGAAAGTAGAGTGGAGAAACAGGACGTAGAGTGCCGCCCAGTCTACAGTTTGTGGGAACCTTGGGATAAATATCGGCCCCATTAATCTGATTGGACCAGCTGAAGTCATGTGCCCACTCTGGACCAATAGCATTCGCCAGGAGACTGTCATGCACTGACTGGTGAAGCCTGGATTCTGAACCCCCATCAGTAGAAATGGGATGTAATAAGTGCTGCTGCTGCTCCTAAGTCGCTTCAGTCGTGTCCGACTCTGTGCGACCCCATAGACGTCAGCCCACCAGGCTCCCCCGTCCCTGGGATTCTCCAGGCAAGAACACTGGAGTGGGTTGCCATTTCCTTCTCCAATGCATGAAAGTGAAAAGTGAAAATGAAGTCGCTCAGTCGTGTCCGACTCTTCGCGGACCCCATAGATGTCCGCCCACCAGCCTCCTCCGCCCATGGGATTTTCCAGGCAAGACTACTGGAGTGGGGTGCCATTGCCTTCTCTGATGTAATAACTAACTATACCTAATTTATACCAGTGGCAATTGTCTCCTGAATCTGGGGATCAGTTAGCTTCCTGCAAGTTACGTGAGCTCCATTAGGGAGCAGGAAGAGAGAAAAGGACATACTGAGGAGAAAACCGACAATGCCGCTTCTGTAATAACTATATTTTAGAATCGTTGCCAATTGATAAGAACCAAGTACCTGGGCTTGCTTCACTCCATAGCTGTTAGTTTCCTTCTCTCCACACTTAAACCCAGCTGCCACAGTCAGTAATCAAGGGAAAAGACAAGCAAATGGAAATACAGATTTTATATTCTTTTGTGTTTCTGTTTACGCAGAGGGTCTTGGCCAGCATCCTTCTTAGGCATCAAGGAGAAATGGCTTTTCTTTGCATTCTGAGGTTGCTCTTTCACCAGTCTAATTTTGCTTGCATGTGCAGTAAGACCCATCTTGATGATGAGTGAGAGCAGGCAGATGTTTCAACCTCACTGAGTTTATATCATCTCTGCACAGATGGGGACAGCTGAGCACATTAAGTGCCAATGACCACAGCATCCCAAACTCCATTGGGTCACTCACTGCACTTCCAACTGTCATAACTGCCCACTTGCTTCCTGCAGAGACACTTGCAGGGAACCTACAGGTCATTCAAAAGGCCTACAGAACCCTAGTTTCTCTAGCTAAGAAATGGGGATGATGGCCCCCCCTAGCAATTTGCGGGGGTGGGGGATGATTCATGTAGCAGAATGATGTACACTGCATGGAATAATGTCACATAAATGTCTTCAGATCTGGACATTGCCTCTGGCGGTGGTATAGGAGGATGAAAAGAATCAAGATATCCAGAGTCATCTAATCTGAAAATGTGATCGTATCAATAACCATGAACAGTTCAACGGTGGCTGTGGTTCCCTGCCGGCGCGTGCAGCCTGGATGAGACAGGCGGTGGCTTCAGTGCCA
Organism: Bubalus bubalis; assembly: GCF_019923935.1. NCBI lineage: Eukaryota > Metazoa > Chordata > Mammalia > Artiodactyla > Bovidae > Bubalus > Bubalus bubalis. The sequence goes on along the minus strand of NC_059159.1, from coordinate 46,717,610 downwards.
TTACCAGGACTTGGCTCCAAGGCCACCCTATGATCTCTCACTAAATTAAGTACCTCACAGGTGAATGGATGTCATAAGACCATTAGGATGACTTTCATTCCACTGGAAGCGATTCTCTAAGTAAATTATTCACCAACCTCAGTATTTTTCCAGTGAGTAGTAAAAATCATCTTGAAATATACCTCGCAATCAATCCCCACACACCATGGGCCACGATAGCCAACCCATTTCGTTTGGATCTTTAATTTAAACACATACAAATTTACAAAGCCAACAAGAAGCCCCAGAGCCTGAACACAGCTCAGCTGGACAAGATGAAACCATTTGAACTAATAGGCCAGCAGGCTGTCTCACCTTTGATAAAAGTGGTTTGCAGAATTTTCCAATTAACACTCACGCCTCCGCCAACACACACACTGTTCTCTGCACCTGCGAGGGGCCTCATGGGCTATAAATTGAACCCAAATCATAAGGAAGTGCAGGGGCTGGGGTTCTGAGGAAAATGCCATGATTAGTCTCCTCTGGGCCTTTTCAGGTTGCTGTAATGGTTTTGGACCTCAAATACCAGCGACTGTCTTTCCTGAAGCAGCACAATTACAGGTAATTGCTTTTGGGAAGAGCCAAATAGCAGATGACTTCTCCTCTGGCCGGATTTGTTTTAATTCTCAATAAACAGAATAATCACGTCCTTTGCTCTGCTCTCCAGGTCATTAGGGAGGCTCGGGCTGTGACCATCCCTGGGCACAAGACCTGCAACCAAATGCAAAGCGGTAAACAGCGTCCAATGGATAATTATCCTCTGTTATTGTTCGGCTGCAGAGGAAATGGCCCGTATCTATCTGGATTCTGCTTTTGGCACCCAGAGCCACGTTGGAGGGGAAGTGCATAGTGTGGAGACAGCCAAAGGGGGCTTGGGCGACCAGAGGAAGGAGACATTTTCTCTAAATTCCCTGTCCTCTCCTCTTCCACGATACGGAGGACAGTGCCATCCATTGGGGTGGGGGGAGAGGGAGGGACTCAATGTTCCTATGAAAAGATAATAAGGCAGAGTCAGGACTCAGTTGGTGCAAGAATCTATCCCAATGCACGAGGAACATCCTCATGGTGGCTTGCCAGGTCTGTTCCTTCTCTGGTAATTCTCCTTCACCTAAGCACTGCCCCTGTCTTAGTGGGTGACCCGGCTTCCATCTGGACCTCTCCCTCCAGACACCATCTCCCTAGACCTCTGCTGCAGCTCTTGCCCTGACACCCACTCTGCTTCTGGACTGGGGAAAGCGAAGAAAGAACTCAGGTTAGGTAGTAGACTAGAAGCCTGGTAGAGCACCAAGCGCTTTCAGTGCCTTCCCAATCAGTCTGCATAATAACCCTGTGAAGAAGATACTCCTCTTGTCCTTGCTGTATATGAGACAGCTGAGTCCCAGAGGACATGCAGTAAGAAGCAAGCTTTAACCCTGGGTCTATGTGGCCCAGCCCCCAAATCTGCACATCTTCCCCTTAGTTGCTCATGCAAATCTCAGATAGACTGGGCTTAGGTTTCTTCTCCCAACCCCTGCCCTTCCCTGGTCCAACTTTACTGATATAACTCCAGCTCTTCCACTCTGGTCTGGTTATGTCCTGAGGCTCTGGCCACCCAGGCCTAATCCATAGCTGGGAGCTGACCTCAGATCTCCCTTTTAAGTCAGGAAGGAGTCGAGAGAGAGAGAATGAGACACGCATACACGCATGTGTGCACACAACTGGAACAGGCAGAGCTGATCCCAGGAGCTGGCTGGCAGGTGATCCCAGAATCTAACAGGGACCAAGTGTTCTGACCCCAGGGCCAGAGCTGGGCACTTCCTGCAACATAACCTTTCAGGCAGAGAATGCTGAGAGAGCTCTGGCTTTGCTTCAAGAAGTCAATGGACAAAGAGAACAGGGTGATCTGAAGGGTTGTCCACCAACCTCTACCAGCCTGGGGGTGGGGAGAGATGAGCACAGCGGGGATGGAGTGACTGGGAAGATAGAGTGAGGAGGTTGATGGGGTGAGCCCCAGAATAGAGGCCCGTGTGTCTTTGGGCTCATGCCAGGAGACTCTGGGGCTGAGCTGAGGGGAGTAAGGAGTTGAATAGTGTCCCCCTAAACTCTTATCCTGAAGTAGGAAATGGCAACCCACTCCAGTATCCTAGCCTGGAAAATACCATGGACAGAGGAGCCTGGCAGGTGACAGTCCATGGGGTCACAAAGAGTTGGACACGACTGAGCAACTGAGCAAGCTCGTATCCACCTCAATCCTGGGTCCTCAGACTGTGACCTTATTTAGAAATAGGCTCCTGGCAGATGTAATTAGTTAAGGACCTCAAGATGAAATCATCTTGATTGGGAGGGTTGGGGAGGGACCCTAAACTGATACCTGGTGTCTTTATCAGATGGTGACAGAGCTGAACATGATGTGAAAGTGAAGGCAGAGGTTGGAGTAAGGTTTCCACAAGCCAGGGAGCACCAGGGCCCACCAGGAGCTGGACAAGGCAAGGAAGGATTCTCCCCAAGAGCCTTTGGAGAGACGGTGGCCGTGCTGACACCTTGACTTTGATCTTCAGGCCTTCAAAGCCACAAGAGAATAAATATTGTGGTTCTGAGCCACAGAGCTACAGGCAGCACCAACGCGCGTGGAACTAACGTGAGAGATGAAACCTCTGTTCCTGTTCACCAGACACAGCCTCCTCCAGCAGATCTATACCTTTTTTTGCTTGCTTTCATCTCTGTTGTTTCTAAACTTCTTCTCTAAGAGAAGAGAAGAACAACATTTAAGAGAGAGGGCACCCCATTGCTCTTAAATTTTTGTCATTGTTCTTCCTGTCCAGGCCTTGTGGACCTTGACTCTCCTTCCTTCCTGCCTTCATCTTTGCCCACTCCTCCAGCTCCAGGCAGGACCATCTTAGGATCCTCTGTTGCAGCCATAAGACCTCAAAAACCCACTCCCACCCAGACGAACCCAGTCCAGCCAAGGATTTGGGTCTCCTCCTTCTGGGATGGAAACCAGATCAACAAGGTAGTCATGTGAGAAGATGGCCTTGACCCAGCTTTGTTCAGGAGACTGACTACCCAGCCTTGTGAGGAAGTTCCAGGGCTCCCAGGATGCCAACCACTCTGATGGAGAGTGGTGGTCCTTCAGTTGAGCACAGGCACACCCACACAGCCTCCTGATTGCCTGATCCTTATCTAACCTAGCCAGGAGAAGGAGGTGGGCATCATATCAGACTCTGTGGCCCTTTGACAGCTGCTGAGAATCTTATTTTTCTAAACATCTACACAGTAGACTGTCTCTACATCTCAGTCTACTCACCTGACCAATGGGGCTGCACCACCCCTGACCTCTGCTGTCTGGAAGCCTGAGAGGGCCAGTGACGGGACAAATGACTAGAAAGGACACAGTAAAACCAAGGGACTGGGCTTCCCTGGTGGCTCAGTGGTAAAGAATCTGCCTGCCAATGCAGGAGACACAGGTTCGATCCCTGATCCAGGAAGATCCCACATGCTGCAGAGTGACTAAGCCACAACTATGGAGCCTGCGCTCTAGAGCCCAGGAGCTGCAACTACTGAGCCCATGTACTGCAACTCCTGAAGCCTGTGTGCCTTAGAGCCATGTTATCCGACAAGAGAAGCCACACCGCAATGAGCAGCCCACGCACCGCAACTACCGAGTAGCCCCTGCTCCCTGCAGCTAGAGAGAAGTCCATGCATCAGTGAAGACCCAGCACCATCGTAAAATAAATAAATAAAAGCCAAAGGGCTCGCACTGCCATATAAGTACCGCGCGCTAACCGATTGCGCGACTGGAGCTTCAATGCTCTCCAGTGTAACCTTAACTTGCTTAGCTTGGTTTAAGATTTAGTAGAAAACGGTGCTTCAGTAACCGGCTTTAGGTCCAGTCGCCATTGCCATGTTGCTGTGGGGACCCAATTCCTGTCTCAAGGCCGGCTGCCCCATTCCGACTACAGAAAAATCTGAGCAGCCAGCTAGTTCCCCTCTTGTTCGCCCTCCCTCAGTTTTCATGTAAAAGACAAATAAATGACTTGACTCCCCCCAAAAAAAAAAAAAAAAAAAAAAAAAAAGCCAAAGGGCTGATAAACTCCCTTCAAATGCATAAAATGATCAAGTCCGCCAGCCTCCTTCCTCTTAGAATCCAGGCCCTAGCAAGATGGCTAGGCTCCCTCCTTATTTTCTAAGTGATGGCTGGCACTTTGGGGACAGGGACTTTGCATTTCACAGTTAGTCAACCCCTGATCAGAAGCATAATCCTCCATCGTTCTTTATCAAGGACGAGCTGTCAGAGTAATTTAGAGCTCAGGCGTGAGAAGCACACTGGGGGCGGGGGAGGGGGTCTCCAGACCACGTGGTGGGGAAGCTGCAGGCAGGCAGCTGGTGATGGATGAAGGGATGGGAGATGGGCTGGGGGAAGCCATTCATCTTCATGCACGAGGTGCACCCATGGTGCGGGAGGGGATTGTAGTGGATCCGGAGCTCGCTTGGGATGAAGCCAGGAGTGAAGGATTGGTTTCTATCTACTTAGACAGTGGCAGGTGACATCTTCTGCCTTTAGGGAGAGGGAGAAAGCTTGACCTTTGTGTGGGTGTGTGTTTTGTCTTACCCGTCAAAGACTATGATCCCCCTGGAGGAAGCTTATTTGCTCAGTCGTATCCAACTCTTCAACCCCATCGACTGTAGCCCACCAGGATCCTCTGTCAATAGGGATTCTCCAGGTAAGAATACCAGAGTGGGTAGCAATGCCCTCATCCAAGGGATCTTCCCAACCCAGGGATCGAACCCAGCTCTCCCACATTGCAGGCAGATTCTTTACTATCTGAGCCACCAGGAGAGCCCAAGAATACTGGACTGGGTAGCCTATCCCTTCTCCAGGGGATCTTCCCAACCCAGGAATCGAACTGGGGTCTCCTAAATTGCAAGCAGATTCTTTACCAGCTGAGCTACCAGGGAAGGAAGAAGCAGGGGTGAGAACAAGTCCATGGTTATGCAGCTGGCAGGCTTTCTTGTCTCTGGAGCTTCCTGGATGCTGAGGCAAGGCTTGGGGGGCAGATATTGGGGGGTGAGGGGCTGCTACCCCACCTCAGCATGACAGTTCCACGTGTCCTCTCTCATGCCCTCAACTTTTGTGGAATATTTGGCTTCACAAAGGGATCCTGCTGTTTTGTATTTTTCCAGGGCATGATGGCACTCCCATGAGATGTTGGTGTTCCTAACTCAGACCAATTTGTTCTTCTGAAATCTGATCATGGAGAGTTTTTCAACAATTAAAAATAAAAGACATGAATATGATTTCCTCAATTATAAGATTTCCTCTCCCGCCCCCACAAAAAAACATTGGAGCCTGTGGCTTCCTGTCAAAACCAGAATCTTGAAAACATAATGACCAATTTATCAGGCAATTGTATATTTATTATATTCACTTTGGCTTAACCTATCAATATTTCACCATGTTCTGCAAAGAGAAACCATCATTTCTAGCTGCTCTGCTGCCTGAACACTAAGAAAAGTTGTTTCTTGCTGCATCTGAAAAGCTAGGTCTAAAGTGTACCAATATGAAAAGGCTCCCCCAGAGGCGCTGGGCTAAGGAGAAGAGCTGGGCTCTGGACATCCAGGGCAGCCATCAGCTTGGCAGCTTTGCCAACCTTCTTGCATTTTCTGCATATTCTTTTGTTTTTAAAATCTGGGCTCCAGAATCAAACTCTTGATCCTGGACTCTTTTACACTTTATTTTTTAAAAAAATATTTATTTATTTGCTTATTTTTGGCCACACTGGATCTTCGTGGCTGCACATGGGCTTTTTCTCTAGTTGAGGAGAGTGAAGGCTACTCTTCATTGCGGTGTGCGGGCTTCTCATCCTAGTGGTTCTCTTGTTGCTGAGCACAGGCTCTTGGGTGTGTGAGCTTCAGCAGTTGCAGCACAAGGCTCAGTACTTGTGGCACGTGGGCTTACCTGCTCTGCAACGTGTGGGATCTTCCCAGACCAGAGATGGATCCATGTTCCCTGTATTGGCAGGTGGATTCTCAACCACTGGACCACCAGCGATGTTCATTTGCTGCATATTCTTGCATTTTGCTTCTGAAAATGCCAATCTGTATAATTTGTAAACCACGTTAATCAAGGCCGAAGCTATTTATGGTAGACCCTTAGAAGGCTATATTTAGAAAGGGGACAGGAGGTTATTAGCAACAACATTCTAAAAACAATTAGCTAGATCTGGGGAAAGAACCAAGAACAAAGTCTAGATGCAAATGACTGAATATTCCAATACTTTTCCATCCAGATGACTATTATGGTTTAAATTGTATCTCTCTGCCCCTTGGACTCATATTTTGAAGTCCTGGCCCCCAGGACCTTGGAATGTAACCTTATTTAGAAATAAGTTCCTTGCCAAAATACTTAGTTAAGATGCGGTCTTGTGGAGCATTTTGCCTTAATCCAATATGCTGCTGCTGCTGCTAAGTCGCTTCAGTCGTGTCCTACTCTGTGCAACCCCATAGACAGCAGCCCACGGGGTTCCTCTGTCCTTTGCATTCTCCAGGCAAGAATACTGGAGTGGGTTTCATGCATGCTAAGTCGCTTCAGTCGTGTCTGACTCTGTACAACCCTATGGACAGCAGCCCACGGGGTTCCTCTGTCCATGGGATTCTCCAGGCAAGAATACTGGAGTGGGGTTGCCATTTCCTTCTCCAATCCAATATGACTCGCATCCTTAAAAAATGGGGAGATTTGAACACTTAGACACATGGGCAGAGAGAATGCCATGTGAAAATTGGGATTATAATAACTTAAACCAAGGCACTGCCAGATGCTAGAAGAGAGGCCTTGATCAGATCCTTTCCTAGCACTTTCTGAAAGATCATGGCCCTGACGACTCCTTGATCTTGGACTTCCAACCTCCAGAAATGTGAACAAGTCAATTTCTCTTATTTAAGCCATTCAGTTTGTGGTTCTTTTGTTACCGCAGTCTAGCAGACTCATACACTAATTATCCCATCTCTGGCAGTGGATGGGGGCTCTGGGGTGATGCTCAAGTGATTTGGCTTGCCTGTAGGGCTTCCCCCATCCCTCCATTCATTGTTAAAATGAAGGGTCCATTCCCTTAGGACCAGGAGCCCTATTTTCTGAAGTTACATGAGCTGAGAATAACCCTGGCCAGCTAGACAGACTGGAAGTTGGTTGTGGTTAGAAGGCTTAGGGGTATTTCTTTTTTTTTTTTTTTTTTAATATCCCAAGCAAGGCATACTTAACTCCTAATTCTGCTTCTTGATTAAACATTAAAGGTTTGCACTGGCTCAGCAGAACATGGAGTTATCTGTTAACTTGCAATCATGCTAAATTCATAAATCTAATTTGACTCTGGCATGAAGCCAAGAGCAAAGGCAAGATATTAACTTTTTCCAACTATCAGGACTAGAAATGAAAATTATTGTTTTTTTTTTTAATTGATCAAGTTAACATAATTTCTAGAGGCCACACGCAGATCTCCTCCATGTGGGGAGAATAGGAAATGGAAAAAAGAAGCTCATCCCTTTTCAGCCCCTCAATTGCAAAAATTCAATCAGGAAAGATGTCACCAAAGTCATCTTGTGTGAAGTTGGCTTCTGACTTATAGAGTTCTACAGAGGTCACCTTGTATAAGCTCAGCTTTTGATGGATGAGAAAGTGAGACTCAGAAGGTTAATGCAGGTCAGAGTCATTTGCTGAGGCCCCGCTATGTTTCAGCCACCAACATGGCCCTAGAGGTGTCAACATGAGCTGTGTTCCCTGCCCTCAAGGATCATATGGCCTAATGGGCACAGAGGACAGTGACTTACAGAACCCCAGAGCAGTGCAGAAGAGAAACTTTGGGACCTTTAGAATGGTGACCAAGGATGGTTTTCTGGAAGAGAGAAACTCAGCTGAGCCTGAAAGGGTGACAAGAGCTGACCAGGTGAAGGAAGAGACAGGTGTTCCAGGAAGTGAGGACCACGTGAGTGACAGCCCAAAGCTGAAACAGTTCAGTTCTCCTGCCATGCATGCAGGCCCTTATTTGTTGTTCCAAGGAGCTTGGGCATCCCTAGGACATGTTGGGAAATCCTTGCAATGCTTTGGGGAGGACCAGGCTGGCCCATGTTTGTGTAGAGATGGCTCTGGCTGGTGGAAAGGGGAAGGCTGGACTGGAGGGAGCTGGTTTGGGAGAGACCTGTTATCAACAGTTCAAGTGAGAGGTGATGATGATCTGGACCAGGGCAGTGATGGGGCCAAGAAACCGAGATGTGACCAGACCTGGAAATCCATAGGATGGAGGGCAACAGAGGTGACAAGAAGGGCAGCAAGGTGCCCAGTGTGGGGTCAGATTGGGAGGTTACAAGTGATAGAAACCCAACTGAAACCACCTCCAGCCCTGGGCATCCTGGGACTGTTGTCTCTGGGGACTCTGGGATGTGTCTGGCTTATTCCTCCTGCTCTCTTCCCCACTATCTCATTTCAGAACCTATGTGGGCTGCACCCGTGTGCTCAGTTGGCAGTGGGAGGGCACCCAGCTGTGGGCAGCTCCAGGCTTACTTCATCTCAGCATAGAGACCCCAGAGGGAGGAAGGGGCCTCCCTCAGAGAGTGTTTGCACATGCGGGCACAGGAGGCCCTGGGTTTGCTGGTCCCCCTGACATACCCATGCCTGGACCAGTCACCGTGGCTGGAGGCAGGGAGGGGTGCTTAGCAGAAAGAAGAGCTGACCTTCACCATCATGGTGCCACTAACAACAGATGGAAGGAAATTGAAGCTGGCCCCTAGCTTGAGACAGCCCAGTCTGAGCAGGCTGAGCCTGTGGGCAGTGGGATGCCCAGGAAATGGCTGAACACACTGAAGTCTAAGGCTCTGGAGCCAACAAAAGACAAAGCTTGGGCCCCGGAGCTCAACTGCCTACATGCAACTGGACTCTTGGACTTACTGGCTGTGTGACCTTGGGCAGATTTCTTAACCTCTCTGTTCTTAGTTTCCTCATCTTAAAAATAAGGTTCATTCTGTCCTTTCCTTAAAGGGTTGTTGTGATAATGAAATGATATAACTCATGATAGGGGATTATCATGAAGCCAGACATAAGTAAACACTATAGGAACATGACCAAGGATGTTCAAGAGGGTTGATCAAGGTGCCTTTGAGCTCAGAAGACAGGGAAGTAGCTTGTACATGCAGAAGAGAGGGTCATAAAGGTCAGACAGTGTGGACTTCAGAGCCCCAGCGGAAGCTGAGACTATTGGGGAAAGCCCTTTTTTAAAAAAATACAAAATTAGGGACTTCCCGGGTGGTCCACTGGTTAAGAATGTGCCTTGCAATGCAGGGGACGTGGGTTCAATCCCTGGTGGGGGAACTAAGATTCCACAAGCCTCGGGGCACCTACTGAGTCCAGAGCCAGGGCACCACAACTAGAGAGTCTGTGCACAGCGACAAAAATTCTACATGTTTGGCCTAAGACCCAACACAGCCAAATAAGTAAATAAATATTCAAAAAAGCAAAAACAAAATTAGAAAAGATACTCTATATTTAGCAGGGGAAAAATGCATCCAAACAAATTAACATTTAAATAAACCAATAAGCAACCATACTTCAATTGAAAAAATAAAATAAAATAAAAAAAAGTAAGGACCGCTGCTAGAAGGGGCTGTGTGAATGCACGTTGCGGGATGAGGGGTTGATGAGGCCTGAGTGTTCTCGGAGCCTGTGGGGAAGCGATGACTTTCCCACTCAGCTCCCAGCGGGAGATTCAATCTCCGCGCCACGTGAGCTCTCTGCTGTGACAACATTGACCTCATCTTTCGTCCAGAGGAAGGAAAATCCTCTAGACGCTTCCTCGAGGGGAGGCAGACACGGGGCTGGGGAGCCAGCTTGAGGGGTGCCAGCTGTCCCTGAGATCTTCCTGGTCCCAGATGCAGGCTCGGGGCTTCCCTGGGGGTGCAGCGGTTAGGAATCTGCCTTGCAATGCAGGGCACAGGGGTTTGATCCCAGGTCGGGGAACTAGGATCCCACATGCCTTGAAGCCGCTAAGTCACTGGGACACAACTTCTGAGCCTGCGCACCACGGCTAGAGCCCGTGCGCCACAGCGAAGCTCCCGCATGCCGCAACTGAGACCCAGCGCAGCCAATTACATAAATAAATATTAAAAAATAAAAAAAAAAAAACAGGCTCTTTTCTAGATCCCCCTGCCTGCCTCTCCCCCTTTCCTCTCTCTCATCCTTCTCTTCACGTGTCATGCTGCTCTTTCATTGGGACCTCTTTCTGCTCTCCGTCTAGACCAAGTCTTCCCCCACTTGGGCGTTTTTGCATTTGCTGTTCCCTCTAACTGAAAGGCTGTTCCCTCTGCCTTCACCCAGCCGGTTCCTTCTCAAGCCTCATAGCTCATCATAAAGTGTCCTCTCAGGATGCCTTCCGGGGTCTCTGCATCTCATGTAGGTCCCCGCCGCCCCCCCCCCCCCACCATTCTTTTCCACCTAGAATCCTGCTGACTCCCCTTTTTTCTTTCTGTCTAATTTTTATTTCAGCACAGTTGCTGCAGTGGAATGTTGAGACAGTTTCTACTGTACAGCTAAGTGAGCCACGATGCATATACATACATTCCCTCTTTTTTGGATTCCCTTCCCATTTAGGTCACCACCGAGCCTTGAGCAGAGCTCCCTGTGCTATATAGTAGGTTCTTTTTAATTATCTATTTTATAATGCCATGTCATTTTAGTCATGTTCGACTCGTTGCAACCCCATGGACTGTAGCCCACCAGGCTCCTCTGTCCATGGGATTCTCGAGGCAAGAATACTGGAGTAGGTTACCGTGTCCTTCTCCAGGGGATCTTCCCAACACAGGGATTGAACCCACATCTCTTAGGTATCCTGCATTGGCAGGCAGGTTCTTTGCCTCTAGCGCCACCTGGGAAGCCCTATGGGTTAGCAGTACATTGCCTTAACCACTAGGCCATCTATTTTATAGGAGAAGGCAATGGCACCCCACTCCAGTACTCTTGCCTGGCAAATCCCATGGAGGGAGGAGCCTGGTAGGCTGCAACATAGTATCAATAGTGTAGACATGTCCGTGCAATTCCCAATTCATCTCATCCTCCCCTTTTTCCCTTGGTGTCCATACATTTCTTCTCTACATCTGTGTCTCTGTTTCTGCTTTGTAAATAAGATCATCTGTACCCTTTTTTCCTTCAGATTCAACATGCATGCATTAATATATGGTATTCTTTTTCTGACTTACTTCGGCCTGTATGCAATCTCTAGGTCCATCCATGTCTCTGCAACTGGCACAGTTTTCTCCTTTTTCTGGCTAAGTAGTATTCCATTGTGGAGAAGGAAATGGCAACCCACTCCAGTGTTCTTGCCTGGAGAATCCCAGGGATGGCGGAGCCTGGTGGGCTGCCATCCATGGGGTCACATAGAGTCGGACACGACTGAAGTGACTTAGCAGCAGCAGCAGCAGACAGAATAATCGGAGAAGGCAATGGCACCCCACTCCAGTACTCTTGCCTGCAAAATCCCATGGATGGAGGAGCCTGGTAGGCTGCAGTCCATGGGGTCACTAACAGTCGGACACGACTGAGCGACTTCACTTTCACTTTTCACTTTTATGCATTGGAGAAGGAAATGGCAATCCACTCCAGTGTTCTTGCCTGGAGAATCCCAGGGACGGGGGAGCCTGGTGGGCTGCCGTCTATGCGGTCGCAAAGAGTCGGACACGACTGAAGCGACTTAGCAGCAGCAGCAGCAGCAGCAGTATTCCATTGTGCATGCGCATCACACTTTCTTCACCCATTCCTCTGTTGGGCTTTTACGTTGTTTCCATGCCCTGGCTATTGTAAATGGTGCTGCAATGAGCATTGGGGTGCATTGCCTTTTTAAAATAGGCTTATTTATCTTCGGTTGTGCTGGGTCTTTGCTATGCATGGACTTTCTCTAGTCACGGTGAATGGGAGATACTCACTGTTGCGGAGCTCATGTCTTGCATCGCAGTGGCATCTCTTGTTGTGGACCGTGGGCCCTAGAGCGCTCGGGCTTCAGGACTTGCAGCACTTGGGCTCAATAGTTTCAGCTTGCGGGCTCTAGAGCTCAGGCTCAGTGGTTGTGGTGCGTAGGCTTAGTTGCTCCGTGGCACGTGGGATCTTCCCAGACCAGGGGTTGAACCTGTGTCCCTGCATTGGCAGGCAGATTCCTATCTACTGCACCACCTGGGAAGTCCCTGAATGTATCTTTCTGAATCACGGTTTTTCTCTGTGTAACTGCCCTGGAGTGGGGCTGTTGGGTCACACAGTAATTCTGTTTTTAGTTTTTTAAGGAACCTCCATACTGTTTTCCATAGTGGCTGCACAAATTTACCTTCCCACCAACAGTGCAAGAGGGTTCCCCTTTATCCACACTCTTTCTAACATTTATTGTTTGTCCATTTTGTGATGATGGCCATTCTGGCTGGTGTGAGGTGACATCTCACCTCTGTTATCTGTCTGTCTGGATAGAAGACTATCTCCATGAAGGAGGGCCCATAACCATTCACTGCTGCGTCTAGGACCACAGAGCTGGGACAAAGTAAGCCCTGAAGACATCTGTGCTGGATGAATGCATGGATTCATTAACTATTAAAAGAATGAGATAATGAAGCAAAAGTCCTTGGGATGCCAGAGTCATTAACGCATTGTACTTCTTTGCCTTCCTTTACTTTGGAAAGTGGATTTGCTTGTTTGGTTTGATCACCTGTTGGGAACAAAAAGAGCCAAGAACAATTGAGAGAAATCCTGGGGCAGAGACAGGGGGTTAGGGCAAGTGAGAGACCCAAACTCTCTGCATGAAGTATATTCCCTGGTCCTCCGACATGTAGGAGATCCTCAGAGCTCATATGGAATTGAATTATGTGCTATTTGTTTTTGTTCTATCTTGTTTGAGATATTTCTGGACAGGCTCATCGCAGAATGCTATTCAACAGAGGTAACAGATATCTGACCCTTGAACATACATTCTTGCTAAAACATGAACAACTTAAACCCGGAGCCAGCTTGGATGTAGACAAAAAGCATGGAGCTGAGGGGCTGGCCAGCTCTGCCTCAGTCTAGCTGAGAATCTGAGCAAACCACCTGATCTCTCAGGGCCTTGGTTTCCCCATCTCTGTATTGGAGAGATACTCATTTGTCCCAGCCATCTCCCAAGGTGGTTGTGAGTCGTCAGGCGGACTTCATGAACCCAAGAGGAACCCCGGGGCTGCCTGCTGGCCCGATGTCTCCTTGGATGTGGGCACGCCTACCTCTCACCTGCTCTGTGGGACCAGCTGGGTGCAGCTGCCCATTTGAGCTAGTACAGAGGTCTCTGGGTGGGGCCAAACCTTGGGGAAACGTAACCTCTGGGATAGGGCAGTCCTGATGGAAAATTGGCCTCTTTTTGCAGAGGAGAGGCAGATGGGCTTGGGAGTGTGTGGGTTATGGTTTGCTATGGACTGGGTGTCAGGAGCTATATAGCAGCACTGATCATCTGTCTGACTTCGGGCCAATCCCCTCCTTCCCCTTCAGGGCTGTGGCACCCTCACCTCTACAGTGTGTGTGTGTGTGTGGGGGTGGGGGGACCATGGTTCATAAGTTGGAGATCTGAATCTAAACCCATACCCATCCCAGAGAATAGATATAAACCTAAACAAGGAAAACAGATATCCTGAAACTTATCCATACTCCCCAGTCAAGAACCCTAGATAGGAAGGAGGGTCTTCAAGGGACCTCCAAACTCTGTATAAGCTCGTGGTTTTTCAGGACAGACTCAGGTGGAGTCAACCACAGGTCCTCTACTAAACCCAAGGCAGGGACGTTCCCTGGGAATTCCAGAAGCCAGGGCAGCCTGAACATTCCCACAGCTCACTGCAGCCCACCCTGAGCCTGTATCCAAACCTGGCCTTGGAGGGACGTGCCGGACAAGAGGAAGAACCCAGGTGGAAGGAAGATGACTGATCTAATGAAAAAGGCACTAAAATCCAAGTGGGGCTCAGACCCTTCAAAGGAAGCCGGTCCCTCCTGCGCTCTTTCCGCTACTCTGCATGGAGCCAGCAGAGGGCAGAAGAGAGCAACGCTGCTCTTTTTCCCAGGCTTGTCCCGGCGACACCCGTCTCGCCAAGGGCGTAGGACAGGCAGCACAAACCATCATAGCCCGGTTTTCTTAAAAATTGTCAACGTATAGGTTGTTCAAAGTTGGACAAGTCACTTCATCTTTCTGAGCCTGCGTTCCTGTATCATACAGTGAAGAGAATAGTACACGCCTCACAGGAACACAAGGCTTAGATGACATAGCGCCTATATTGAGTGCTCTCTGGCACACAGCAGTTACTAAAAATAGCAACCACTACTGCTGCCATTGTCCACTGATTTGCACAATGCTTCATTCATTTCTTTGATCATTTTCATTCATCAAACATTTATTCATTTGGTGTCTGTTAGGTAAAAAATAAACAAAAACAAAAACAAAAAAAACCCTGCCCTAGCTGCTGGGGGGTGGGGGCGAGTTTCAAAGATGACTCAGATCTGGTCTCCCAAGAGAAGGAGAGAAAACATTGCAAAATAGCTACAATGCGCTGTGGGAGACTGAAAGGCCATCTTCTTGGAGTGTTGAGCCTTTGAAATAAATAGTTTATTGAAAACACAGATGCACAGGCCTCAGCCCAGAAACCCTTTTCTCCAAGGATGGCGTTGGCTCATTTGCATCATTCCAAGAGCTGCCCAGGTGATTCTGCTAGAAGGCTAGGCTCAGGGAAAGCACTTGGTTGGACGTTGAAATATGCATAGGATTGAATCCCCTGAAGGTGAAGGCCCCCAGGGCCCCTGCTCCTTCCCAAGGAGGGTGCAGGGGTCTGGGTCAGGATTGCAGACGCTTGGAATGGGAGGGACCCAAGGCATCATCCCCAGTGTAGACACCTTCTCCACTTCCCCAGTGGCGTGTGGCCCCCTGGAGTCTTTGCTTGACTCTCATGCCTCTCCATCCTTAAAAAGGGGAATTGCATCCAGTGATTTCCAGATGCCTTTGTCTGATGTTATATGGCTTTTGTACGGCCGTCACTGCCCTGTAGCGCAGCCTATTTGCAGAGCAGGAGTAGAGACGCAAGTGTAGAACGGACTTGTGGGCACCAAGCGGCGGGCGGTGCGGAGGAAGGAAGGGGCGGAATTAACTGAGAGAGTAGTTTGACATATATCCACTACCGCGTGTGCAATAGCTAGCTAGTGGGGAGCGGCTGCGTAGTGTGGGGAGCGGCTGCGTAGCGCACGGAGCTGAGCTCGGTGCTCTGTGGAGGCCCTGAGGGCTGAGATGGGGGCGGGGGTGGGAGGGAGGCTCAAGAGGGAGGGGATGTGTGTGTACACAGAGCCCAGTCACTTGTGCAGCAGAAACTAGCACAACATTGTAAAGCAGTCATGTACTCTGTGCTCAGTTGATAAGTCATGTCCGACTCTTTGCAACCCTGAAGCAGTCATGCTCCAATTTAAATAATTTTTAAAATTTTTAAATAAATAACTTTTTTCTTTAAAAATCAGAAAAAACAACAACAAACAAACTTGAAGTGTGAACTTCAAGAGAAATCTGCTCCATGCCTCCCGTTGTGCCCTGGGACCCACAGAGAGACCCTTTCCTCTGGAGGCAGACTCTGCCTCCTGCTCTGTCTAGCTCATCACCATCAGGCTTCAGTTAAAACAAATGACTGCTCACTCTTCCCCAGGGCCCTTTAGCGCATCATCTACGTCCCGAAATTCTCTTCCTTTCTCCAGTCTTCTTCCACTATTGTACCTGACTCTGAGCCACTTAACCCTCCAGGATTTTGTCCAAATGCTGCCTCCCCTGTAAAGCGGTCCCTGATTTCTCCCAAATCAGGCAACTTCTCTCATTTGTATCTCCATGGACAATGTTAGGTCATTATCCTCGTCATCAATGTCAGCTAACATTTAAGAGAGGGCTCACTACATGCTAGGCATTCTGTGTGCTCTATTTGTTTTTAAAGTCTTTATTGGCATTGTTACAATAGATCTTCCGTTTTATGTTCGGGTTTTTAGCCACAAGGCAGGAGGGATCATAGCTGCCTGGCCGGGGATCGAACCTGCACCCCCTGCATTGGAAGGCGAAGACTTAACCACTGGACCACCAGAGGAGTCCCACACAGGCTTTATTTTAGCAGCTCCTTTCACTTGCCTATGCTATTGCTTCCAAAATTATTTCCATGGTGTAGGCAAAGAAACTGAGACCCAGGGTGCCTAACTTACTTCGCCACAGAGACTCTGCAGTCTACTCCGGTAGTTTCTACAGATATCTCATCTTAGTGCTAGGCTGAAGACTCTACCTGGTCATCCTGAATGCTGTCAGTATTTCTCATGTCCTGTTAGGAGACCATGAAAACTCCTACTATAGGGCACAGCTGTCTCTAGGAAGATAAGGTTGGCAGGACCCAGTGGGTGGGGTGGAGAGTCAATGCTGTCTCTTGGGACACTTAAAAATTGCAACAAAAATTACTGAGAAGCCAAAAATCAAGGTCAACCCCATCCTAGCCTGAGGCAATGGACTCTAATTGTGTCTAGCAGTCTGAACATCTCCATCAAAGGCTCTGGGTTCAGACCTGAGCCTTACACAGCATCCCAGGAGATGTTTAGGTAATATAGTTTATTTAAGTGTAGACTTTTAGAGGGAGACTTCCCTGGTGGTCCGGTGGCTCCCTGCTCCCAATGCAGGGGGCCTGGGTTCAATCTCTGGTCAAAGAACTAGACCCCACTTGCAACAAAGAGTTTCCATGCTGCAACTTAGAAAGGATCCCTCATGCTCCAACTAAGACCCAGCACAGCCATTTATAGACTCTTTCAACTCTTCTCCAACACCACAGTTTGAAAGCATCAATTCTTTGGCATTCAGCCTTCTCTGTGGTCCAATTCTCACATCTGTACATGACTACAAGAAAAACCAGAGCTGTGACTAGATGGACCTGTGTTGGCAAAGCGATGTCTCTGCTTTTTAATACGCTGTCTAGGTTGGTCATAGCTTTCCTTCGAAGGAGCAAGCATCTTTTAATTTCGTGGCTGTGGTCACCATCCACAGTGATTTTGGAGCCCAAGAAAATAAATTCTGTCATTGTTTCCATTTTTCCCTCATCTATTTGCCATGAAGGGATGGGACTGGATGCCATGACCTTAGATTTTAGAATGTTGAGTTTTAAACCAGCATTTTCACTCTCCTCTTTCACCCTCATCAAAGTGAAAATAATTTTTTTTTCTTAAAAAGCCTTCATATATATTTGAAGCCTTTTTAAGAAAGAAAAATGATGAGGGTGGAAAAATAACAACCACAACACAAGTGAAATCCAATTTTGAGTTTGACTGTGGTACTTGATGGGAATGGTGGGCACTGTGTATGTTGCGGGGAGGGGTAGGGAAGGGGAAACCTCTTTTCCAAGGCCTGTGATAGAGCAAACACAAGCCCCTTCCCTACTGCGCAGTTGCTTTTTAATCCAAGAGGTGGCTCAGGTGGGACAAGCTATCTGTCCAGAATTGTCCCAGTGGCAGCCAGCATTAATGGAATCTGTAAAACCAGCCTTTGGAGACCAGGTATTTGAAAAATGACCACGAAATGTTTAAGCACCAGGAGGTTTATTTTTCATGGGGGCAGATCCCTAAATCCCAGATCCTTCTTTTTCACTCTGGTAAATTTTTTCTCTTGGCTTTTCAAACCCCCAAATGAATAGAGAAGAAGAAAAAGTGAAGTGAAGTGGTTCCAGTTTGCAACAGGAATACACTTTCAGTTGATTTAAAGTGGGGACCAACATAGATAATAATCACAGAGAGACTGGAATTAGTCAATAAATAAGGTTCAAGGTCTCAAGCCTGGCTCCTCTTTCTTTAGCTTTAAGGGATGAGAGTCAGAAGAGAGATGGTTTCATTCATCAGGTTCCTGGGGAAAGCGTGAAATGGTCCATCCTATGGTTCAGGACCCAGACCAAGTCATTGGGGCACTAAGACTTAATCTGGAATATGGCCCCCAGCAGTATGGGCTGACTCATAGAGATGCACTTTAAAAAAATTCTTTTATTTTGTATTGAGATATTGACTATGCCAAAGCCTTTGACTGTGTGGATCACAACAAACTGTGGAAAAGTGTTAAAGAGATGGGAATACCAGACCACCTGACCTGCCTCCTGAGAAATCTGTATGCAGGTCAAGAAGCAACAGTTAGAATTGGACATGGAACTACAGACTGGTTCCAAATTGGGAAAGGAGTAGGTCAAGGCTATATATTGTCACCCTGCTTATTTAACTTATATGCAGAGTACATTATGAGAAACGCTGGGCTGGAAGAAGCATAAGCTGGAATCAAGATTGCCGAGAGAAATATCGATAACCTCAGATATGCAGATGACACCACCCTTATGGCAGAAAGTGAAGAAGAACTAAAGAGCCTCTTGATGAAAGTGAAAGAGGAAAGCAAAAAAGTTGGCTTTAAACTCAACATTCAGAAAACTAAGATCATGGCATCTGGTCCAATCACATGGCACATAGATGGGGAAACAATGGAAACAATGAGAGACTTTATTTTTTTGTGCTCCAAAATCACTGCAGATGGTGACTGCAACCATGAAATTAAAAGATGCTTACTCCTTGGAAGAAAAGCTATGACCAACCTAGACAACATATTAAAAAGCAGAGACGTTACTGTGCCAACAAAGGTCTGTCTAGTCAAAGCTATGGTTTTTCCAGTGGTCGTGTATGGATGTGAGAGTTGGACTATAAAGAAAGCTGAGTGCCGAAGAATTGATCCTTTTGAACTGTGGTATTGGAGAAGATTCTTGAGAGTCCCTTGGACTGCAAGGAGATCCAACCTGTCCATCCTAAAGGAGATCAGTCCTGAATATTCATTGGAAGGACTGATGCTGAAGCTGAAGCTCCAATCCTTTGGCCACCTGATGTAAAGAACTGACTGACTGGAAAAGACCCTGATGCTGGGAAAGATTGAGGGCAGGAGGAGAAGGGGACGACAGAGGATGAGGAGGTTGGATGGCATCACCGACTCAATGGACATGAGTTTGAGTAAGCTCTGGGAGTTGGTGATGGACAGGGAAGCCTGGCGTGCTGCAGTCTGTGGGGTTGCAAAGAGTTCGACACAATTGCGTGACTGAACTGAAGAGCCAATTAACCATGTTGATAGTTCCAGATGGACAGCAAAGGGCCTCAGCCATACCTATACATGTATCCATCCTTCCCCAGATTCCCCTCCCATCCAGGTTACCGCATAACATGGCACAGTTTTACTGCTATACAGTAGGTGCTTGTTGACTATCCATTTTAAATAAAGCAGTATGTACATGTACATTCCAGTCTCCTTACTATCCCTTCCCCCCATCCTTCCCCCACCTGATAACCATAAGTTCGTTCTCTAAGTCTGTGAGTGTGTTTCTGTTTTGTAAATAAGTTCATTTGTATCATTTCATTGTAGATTCTGCCCATAAGGGATATTATATGATGTTTCTCTCTCTCTGACTTATGTCAATCCATATGACAATCTCCAGGTCCATCTGAGTTGCTGCAAATGGCAATATTTCATTCTTTGTAACAAGTGAATACTATTTCATTGTACAGCTGTACTGCATCTTCTCTATCCATTTCTCTGTCGATGGGGTTTAAGTTGCTTCCAGGTCTTGGCTATTGTAAACAGTGCCGCAATGACATTGGGATACAATACATGTAACCTTTTGGACAATGTTTTTCTCCTGATATATGCCCAGGAATGGATTGCAGGATCATATGGTAGCTCCATTTTTAGATTTTTTCAGGAACCACTTTTTAAAAAAAATTTTTAACTGGAGGATAATAGCTTTACAATGTTGTGTTTCTGCTGTACAACAACGTGAATCAGCTAAAAGTGTACATATATCCCCTCTGTTTTGAGCCTCCCTCCACCCCCACCCCCACCCCACCCCTCTAGGTTATCACAGAGCATTGACCTGGGTTCCCTGTGTTATACAGAAGCTTCCCACTAGCTATCTGTTATACACTATTGTAGTGTATATATGTCAATGCTACTCTCTCAATTAAGGAATCACTTATTAATTGCCACCGTCCCAAGAGCTTTGGCTGCTCCCAGCTGGATATTCTCATCATCTGAGAAACTGGATCCTTGGGTTTTAATGATGTGAGGACTTACCAGATGTTCCCAAAGCAGTCCATCAAAACAACCGCCTCTCCATCCTTGGTCCTCCTCTTCCCCCTACTCCATCCCATTCTGGCTCCCAGCCACAGAGAACTGTTTTATTTCCTTCCATGTCTAGCATCCGACACTCACCATCCGGTGAAACGTGGTCATGGGGACGGTGCAGAGTTAATATGAAAAAAGTGCTCAGGACTGACTGTGCTGCTCTGTACACACTCAGTGTTAGTCTTCATTACGATACTTAATATTTTTCTGATTTTCCCACAGGGTGATAAATGGTGTGCTGCGTGCGTGTGTGCGTGTGTGTGTGTGTGCGTGTGTGTGTGTGTGCGTGTGTGCGCGCGTGTGTGTGCGTGTGTGTGTGTGTGCGTGTGTGTGCGTGCGTGTGTGTGTGCGTGTGTGTGTGCGTGTGTGTGCGTGTGCGTGCGTGTGTGTGCGTGCGTGTGTGTGCGTGTGTGTGCGTGTGCGTGTGTGTGCGTGTGTGTGTGTGTGTGTGTGTGTGTGCTGGCAGGGAGGAGCAACAGCAGTTAGCACATTGTGCCATGTGAGACTAAGAAAGGAGGTCAAAGAAAGCTGCAGATGTGAGCTAATATGACATGCCTTTGGAACAGGAGCGTCTGAGTTTATATTCTGAAGAGCAGGGTATATCCGCAGGGTAACTGAGGAAGGAGCTGTAGATACAGACAAGAGGCGGGGCGTCCAGGCAGAATTGGCAGCTTTGTCCATAGTTTCTGAAACCTTTCCATGTCTCAAAAACAGAGATTAACATATATACATGACTATATTTAGAATAGATAATTGGGACTTGCCTGGCGGTCCAGTGATTAAGACTCTGGGCTTCCAATGCAGGGGGCATGGGTTTGATCATTGGTCAAGAACTAAGATCCCACATGCTGTGCAGCAGGTCAAAAAAAGAAAAACCTTTCCTAATAAAATTTTAAAAATAAAAAATGAAATAGAATAACAAGTGAGAACCTACTGTATGTTACAGGAAACTCTGCTCAATATTCTGTAATAATCTAAATGGCAAAAGAACTTGAAAAAGAATATATATACATTCATACATACATACATATATATATCACTGAAGCACTTTGCTATACACCTGAAACTAACAGCATTGTAAAGCAACTTTGGTGGTGGTTTAGTCATTAGGTCGTGTCCGACTCTTGTGACCCCATGGACTGCAGCCTGCCAGGCTCCTCTGTCCATGGGATTCTCCAGGGAAGAACACTGGAGTGGGTTGCCATTTCCTTCTCCAGGGGATCTTACCCACCCAGGGATTGAACCCAGGTCTCCTGCATTGCAGGCAGATTTTTTACCAACTGAATTACAAGGGAAGACCCTTAAAGCAACTTTAGTCCAATAGAAAAATAAAAATAAAATAAAATAAAACAAGTATTCACTGACACTTAAGGGGGGAAAAAAAAGCCAGCAAGCAGAGATAAAGGAAAAAGGAATCTGAGGGATCTAGGCTCTAAGCCCAAAAGAGCTTTTTCCAGGATTGACATTTTGCAGGGAGTTTCATATTTTATCTTGAAAACCTGTTTTAAGTTTGTGCTCTATTCTGTAATAGAATCTGATACAAAACCCAAAGTGATGGAACCCTGGCAACAGTCTCCATATTTACCAGAGGTATTTCCCTGCCATGCACCCCAGAAATCTGCCTGCCCAGTATGAGAAACAGCACTGTTAATGATGAATGGATGGAAGATTTGAAGAGGGAGAAAGGTGTGCTTAAGTTCACATTTCAGAAAGATGGATTGGTGGGTTGTAGGAAGCAAGTCAGATGGCTGGAACACTGGTCCAGAAATAGCTGCAGTTGTTCGTTGCCTGACTGAAGGAGGGGGATCTGGCATGGGGCTCGACAGGGTACTGCTCCAGGCCAGGTCCTAGGTTCCAAGAAGCCTTCCTCACCCTTGGGAAGACTTGTCTCAGTTTATAGTTGTTCGCAACTCTCACATTTTCTTCTTTGATTCCTTACTTTAAAGGTTCCTGGTCTTGGAGTTTCAACAGTCCCAGGTAATGTCACTTGAACAATGTCTCTGTGTTAAATGACACCTTGACAAGCCCCAGCCAGCATGGCGGGAGGGGACAGGTTCATTCATCATTCCTGGGAGGTCTCGGGTGCAGAGCCGAATGCTGTGGGAAGCCCTTTGGTCTACAGTCTATGCCAGTCATCGATGCTTTGCCATGGCTGCTGGGGTCCGCTTTGGTCAAGTTGGGCTATGTGGTCTGTGCTGGGATGGGGTGTCCTGGTGCCCATGTCTGACCTTCCTTTGTGCACCCAGTTCTCGTGGAACTCCTCAACTCCCGACGCCTGTATCGTGGTCAGGGGACCGCTCTCTAGGCTAGCCCACTGCTGCCTCTTCCCACCCTCTGAGCCTCTCCCCTTCTCACACCATCTACCTCCATCTTCTCTCTGAGCTTTCTTACTCTTCTCTGTGTTGTTTGTCTTCTGGGTACATGATGAAAGGGTCAGACAGAGAAAGATTAAAAAAAAAAAAAGGAGGGAAAATTTATCTGTATCAGTTGGGACCAAAGATCAGTTAACATCTTTCCCATTTATTCTAACACGTGGGCCTTTGCTCCTGTCCCCTCCCATTGTCCCAGCAAAACAGCTTCTATGCTGTAGGCATCCTTGTTAGTATGCATTTTTCTCTGAACCGAGTGTGGGGAGTTTAATAACCCCTGGTCAGAGCTGTTCAGAAAGGTTCACAACACAGGTAGTAAGTGATAGAGCCAGAGTTAAAACCAAAGCTGTCTGGTGCCGAAACTCATGACCCAAACTAACCCGCCTGCCAGCTCAGTCGCTTCAGTCGTGTTCGACTCTTTGCGACCCTATGGACTTGTGGCCCAGCAGGCTCCTCTGTCCTGCAGCCTGGACAATTTTACCACCATCCTCCACTGAATGAACAGATGAATGAAGAAAGAAGGAAAGAAGATTCATGAAAGGAAGGAAGAGTGGAAAGACACAAAGAAAAAACATTGGCATGAGGTTGATACAGCCTTGAGGTTTGTTTATTTTTTTTAATTTACTTTTAAAACAATTTTTAAATTTTTATTGATTTTTAAAATGTTTCGCCATGCCTTGTGGCATGTGGAATCATAGTTTCCTTACTGGGGATCGAACCCCTGCCCCTTGTATTAGAAGCACAGAGTCTTAACCACTGGACCACAAGTCGCCAGCCTTGTGTTCTATCCATTTCCATTATGAGACTATTTCTGCCTCATTCACAGTAACCAGAGAGCATCCCTTTGATGGGAGCTTGGTAAAAGTAGGCGCACACAAGCATGTTATTTGGCAGCCAGGTTGGCGACTTTGGGGCTGAGATTTAGGAGGTGTCTTATATCCTTTGTGGCTCGTAGACAACATCTCACCCACTTTGTGTTGATTTCACCTCCTATTTAGGTCACAGCCAGAGTTGCCAGATTTAGCAAATGAGCCAGGATCCCCAGTTAAATCTGAATTGCAGATACACAATACATCATTTTTAGTATGAGTATGTCTCAAATGGGGCTTCCCAGGAACTGCTAGTGGTAAAGAACCAGCCTGCCGATGCAAGAGATGTAAGAGACGCAGGTTTGGTCCCTGGGTCGGGAAGATCTCCTAGAGGAGGGCATGGCAACCCACTCCAGTATTCTTGCCTAGAGAATTCCATGGACAGAGGAGCCTGGCGAGCTACAGTCCATGGGGTCGCACAGAGTCGGGCATGACTGAAGCAGCTTAGCCATGCACATGTCACAAATATTGCATGAAATATACTTGCACTAAAAGTTATTGTTTCCTATGAAATTCAGATTTAACTAGGCATCCTGTATTTTATCTGGCAATTTCACTCACAGCACACGAGCAGGGAAAGTATTCTGAAGCAGGAGATCTTCCAAAGCCCCTTGCTCCCTGCTGGAGAGAGCTCTCCACTCCAAGCCAGGGTGGAGACAAGGGTTTTCTGCTCCTTCTGTTGGACCTACTGAATAGACACCCCAGTCCCAGGCAGGGGGTAAGAGCAGACTCTGGAGGATAAGAAGAGGGGAAGAGATGGACTGGGACAGACAAGGAATCTTCCAGCCAGCCCTGATGACCTAGGAGATGTTGTCCAGTCATCTTTGACCTGCCAGATGATTCCTCCAGGGGTTCTAGGAGTAAGGTGGTCCAGCTGGCCTGGAAAGGCAGGAAGAAGCAGAGGGTATGAGAATGAGTCACTTTTGGGGTCTCTTGGCTCTCACAGTAATTTGCCTACGGAGTAGAACCACAAGTCTAGAATATGTGAGTTTGGGTTGCATGCCAGCTACACCATTCAGTCAGTTCAGTCGCTCAGCCGTGTCCCCATAGACTCTTTGCAACTCCATGGACTGCAGCACACCAGACTTCCAGGCTTCCTAGTCTATCACCAACTCCCAGAGCTTGCTCAAACTCATGTCCACCTAGTCCATGATGCCTTTACCCCTAACCCAACAATACCCTCTACTGCCCACACACTGAGTGCCCTCAACCCAGCCCATTCTTTTTTTAAAGAATGCTTTAAATAAGCAAGCCTTGTCTTTTTAATATAATTTTGTTTATTTATTTATTCTGGCTGTGCTATGTCTTTATTGCTAAATGGGCTTTTCTCTACTTGTGGCGAGTAAAGGCTAGTCTCTAGTTGTGGTTTAGGGGCTTCTCATTGCGGTGGCTTCTCTTGTTACAAAGCACAGGCTCCAGGGTTCACAGGTTTCAGTGGCTGTGGCCGGTAGGCTCAGGAGTTGCAGGTCCCAGGCTCTAGAGTACAGGCTGAGTGAGTAGCTGTGGTACACGGGCTCCGCTGCTCTGAGGCATGTGGGATCCTCCCAGATCCGGGATGGAACCTGTGTCTCCTGCCTTGCAGGCGGATTCGTTACCGCTGAGCCCCCAGGGAATTCCCCCAATTCTTAATCTTGTCTCTTACTTTTACTCTGCTGCCAGCTATTGTATTGATGGTTGGGAATTTAATCCTCCCTCAATCCATCCATCAACTGATAAACAAGAAGTAGTCGTTGAGTGCCTACTGAGTACAAAAGTGTGTCTTTTAGTTCCCATAGTAAAGATGAACATCTGTCCTCCAGGAGCTGATAGTCAAACTGAAACAATAAAATTTGATTATGGAGAAGAAATGGGCAAATAACAAGATGGTTCTGCTATTTATGTAACAATCATTAGACAACTATCACCATTTTGGGTACTGGGGACAAGGAAAAGAAGGCTGGGAGCTCACTTCTGCTAGGCAAGATCCAGAAATAAATAGCAATTGGCAGGCACAGAGAGAGGTCCCTAACCCAACCTGGAGACTTAGGAGAAGGTTGTGATGAGGTGGTGAAGCCCAGTCTCTAGAAGGAGAAGTAGAAGTCAATTAGGTGAATGAAGATCAACGTGTTGGTCAAAGATAGAGGGGAATGGATGTTTTAGGCAGGAAGAAGAGCAAATATCAGGGTTTCCCAGGCAGCGCAATGGTAAAGAACCTGCCTGCCAATGCAGAAGATGTAGGAGAAGTGGGTTCTGTCCCTGGGTGGGAAAGATCCCCTGGAGTAGGAAATGGCACCCCATTCTAGTATTCTTGCCTGAAAAGTTCAATGGGCAGAGGAGCCTGGCAGGTTGCAGTCCATGGGGTCACAAAGAGTCAGACACAACTGAGCAGCTGAACACAACATACCTCCTGCTTGAAAGTACATGATGTGTTGTGAAAATTGCAAAGTCCAATATGGCTGGAATGGAGTGAAGTGGGGACCTGGGTTATTCAGATGTCTGAGTCTTAAAGGAGGGAGGGAAATCCTTACTAAGAAGTGAGGTCAGGAAGGCCTCACGCAGGGATTGACCCCAGCTGGATGAACTTGTCCCAGTGAAAGTTCAACGCCCCTTGGACTAAGGCTTGCAGAGACAGAGTTGCTGGACAGACCCACTGGGCTGGGCATAGGTGGGTGGGTGGGTGGACCCACTGTGGGTCATGGGAGCATCCACCAGGCACCCACATTAGAAATGCCCCGAAGGACGTGGGTACCTTCAGAGGTGGGCAGAGCACAAACATGAGTATGGAAAAGGAGACTGCATTTCTTGAGCCAATCACTCTCCTGAAATGCCTTACAAGTTTTCTCGTTTGATTGCTGAAACAACCCGGCAAGTTGCACATTATCTAGATGATCTGTGGGAGGAAACTCAGTTTCAGAAATGTTAAATAACTTCCCCAAGGTCATTTGGGAAGAGCCTGGATTTATAGCAAGGTCTGTCGGAATTCTAAGCCACCGGGAGATGCCTTCTACCCACCAGTTCCCTTTGAGAGCTTAAATATTTAATCCTGCCTCCTCCATTCATTGTGTAATTAGATGCAAAAAAATTTATTCACCAGATTTCCTCCTGGGGAGTGACCAGTGAACTTGTCTGGAAAACATACTTGGATAAGCTGTTTTGGCAAGGAGGGTGCAGGGAGATTCTGAGAGCATCTTCAAGCAAACAAAGTGGTCTCCTGGTTGCAGTGCCTGAGTCGGAAGCACTGGGGGATGTTGGCTTTGTATTTGAACCTTGGTTTTCCTTAAAAGACTGCTAATTGGTTTGCTATCTGGCCTCAGCATCTCCTGTATCCTTAAGTACAAACACCAGCTCTGAAGAACCTAAATCCTGACCCTAAGCTCTTGGATGATGCCAACCTGTCACTCATCTATTCATCATGGGCACGGCACTCGTGCCCAGACAACAACTTATGTGTGCCAAGTCATAAGTAGGGAGTGATGCTCTTTGCTCTCTGTGGCCCTGCAGCATGGTGCCCTTGTTCACAGAACTTGAACTGGATGTCACTCTCAGTACATAATTTTGAGCACACCTTCCCCATATATGTATAGGTATTTCCTGATGATATTTTATATAATATCAATCATACACATGGACCAGTGCTTTGGATGAAGTGTTTGTGTCCTGCCCAAATTTATCGGATGACCTGAGAGAGTAGTGTTGACATATACACACCATCATGTATAAATAAATTCGATAGCTAGTGGGAAGCTGCAGTATAACTCAGGGAACTCAGCTCAATGCCCTGTGATGACCTAGAGGGGTGGGATGGGGAAGAGAGAGGCTCAAAGAGGGGAGGGGATATATGTATTCATGTAGCTGATTCACTTTGTTGTACAGCAGAAACTAACCCAACATTGTAAAGCAGTTATGAAAAAAAAAAAAAGTTAAAGTGTTAGTCTCTCAGTCATGTCTGACTCTGAGACCCCACAGACTGTAGTGCGCCAGGCTCCTCTGTCCATGGAATTCTCCAGGCAAGGATACTGGAGTGGGTAGCAATTATTTTCTCCAGGGCGTCTTCCCTACCCAGGGATGGGACCCAGATCTCTGGGTTGCATTTCAGGCAGATTCTTTACCATCTGAGTCACCAGGGAAGCCCAAAGCAATTATATTCCAATTGAAAAAAACGTATCTGTTGAAGCCCTGATCCCCTCAATGTGATGGTATTAGGAGGTAGGACATTTTAGAGCTGATTAGGTCATGAGGGTGGGACCTTCATGATGGGATTAGTGCTGTTTCAAAAAGAGATGGTCTCTCCCAGCCATGGGAAGAGATAGCACAAAGGCAGCTGCCTGCAAACTAGGAAGCAGGCACTCATTAGACACCGCATCTGTTGACACCTTGATCTTGAACTTCCCAGTACTAAGAACTATGAGAAATAAATGCTTTGTTTGAGCTCCCCAGTCTATAGTATTTTGTAATAACAGCCAAAACTAAGACAACCACTGTTCTAATAGTTTGCAGAGATAATAAAACATGCACAAAATAGAAGCTCTAAAACAATGAGGTGTAGGTGAAATACACAGTATTCATTTATGACAAGGCATCGTGAATAATACCCGATGCACTTACATACTTCAAATAGTCATTTTGGCAATTGCAACCTCCTGGGCTGACTTTTTCTTTTCAGATTACATCAGAGTTGTTTCGAGGAGAAATCAGGCTGATGGTGAGCTGGCACTGGGAGGACCCTGGCACTCACCTTGTTGGCATCATTTTCGACCCAGGGTTTCTTTGCAGGAATCTTTTGAAGCTGCTTGTCTGTGTTGTAAGCGTTGGTTTAGTTATAGCTACATGAAAATTCTCTTTGCTGTACACGCAAGCTGGACCCATCTCAGCGTATCAGTGAGTGAAAGGAGAGGGCTTGGCTTTGTCAATCCTCCAGTCTTCAACTTGACCCTGAGCTGAATCAGGGTGCCAGTGTGAATGTGCTTATGAAATCTGAGTAAGGCTCAGTTCATATTTTCAGATGAAGATCAGTGGGGACTTCCCTGGTGGTCTAGTGGTTAGGAATCCGCCTTCCAATGCAGGGAAGGTGGGTTCAATCCCTGGTCGGGGAACTAGGATCCCACATGCTGAGGAGCAACTGAGCCCTCGAACTGCAATTACTGAGCCCACGCACTGCAATGAAAGACAGCACATGGTGCAACTATGAGACCCGTTGCAGCTTAAATAGATAGCATAAAAATAAACATTAAGGAAAAAAAAATGAGCCTTAAAAAAAAAACCCTTTGTTAAAGATCAGTGGAGATAAAGATCAAGGTAAAGTGAAGGTAAAGATCAGTTCTCCCTTTACCTTCTCAGCTTTCCCTGGACCATCTTATACACCCTACTTTGAAAATGACCCCTTCGGGGGGAAGGGGAGGCTTATCCATCTGAGCCAACAAATCACACTGCTGAATGTTTAGGCATCAACTGTGGTGCTCGCAACAGACAGAATCCAGACAGCGGGGGGAGTGTACAGAAAGAGGACCTTGAATTTGTCTAAGTGACCGGGGTCCTCTCCCTTAAAGACACCATTTGAGCCGAAGATTCAAAGGCAAAGAGTAGTTTCTGAGAGTCAGAGGACAGACTTCCGCTAGAGGACACCACTTTTGAAAGGCCCTGAGGTCAGGGGAAGGGGACTCCACGAGGCGAGGGGAAGGGGACTCCACGAAGTGAGGGGAAGGATTTGGTACACAGAAAATGAGAGGGGATCAGTGGCATGATATAAACCCTGACATCTCTTAGACAGTGGGGACCCCATAGGACACATTTCCAAGAAGCTGCTGAGAAAAATATCTCAAGATAAAGAGAGACTAAGGGACTTTCCTGGTGGTCCAGTGGCTAAAACTCCACACTCCCAATGCAGGGTCCTGGGTTTGATTCCTGGTTGGGGAACTAGATCCCACATGTCTCAAATAAGAGTTTGCATTGGCAACAAAGTGCGAAGATACCTTGTCTGCAACTAAGAGCTGGCACAGCTAAATAAACCAAGAAATAACCTCTTAAAAAGGAAAGAGAGACTGAGAGGTTGGGAAACAGAGTTCAGGATCAGCAATGGTAAAAAGAGATTGCTTAGTCCATCCTTGGGCGTAGTTGGGGGCCCAACTACTCTGAGGAGGGCTGTCCTGAGCCCACTGAGATTGAGCCAAGAGCATCCTGGAGACAAGAGAGACTCATCATGACGAAGGCAGTGGGATACACAGGGAAAGTCAGGGATTCTTTGACAACAACCCCGGCTGCTGATAAAAACTCACACACACTGTCCACTGGCAAGTCTTGCCTCATTTTTAAAAATTGCACCCTCTACCCCTCTGTCCCCACTGCAGAGCTAAATTAAACATCAGTTCCCCGGCCACATGGTATGGCTCAACTTGGCTCTGCTCAGAGTCTCCAGGCATAGAGAAGACAAAATGAAATACAGATTGTCTTATAACCTGCATTTAATTGATGCCACCTTACACTTAAGAATAAAAAGAAGACTCTACAAAGACATTTGAACATGCACACACATCCTGCAAAGACTGAAAGAAGGGGAAAAAAAAAAAAACCTACTCCTTAGTCTCAGTTGCATTCAATGAGCAAAACACACTTCTTTACTCTGGGTAAATATCTTCGAATCCACCAGAAACCATTTACAGAGCTCATACTGAGAAACTAATATTTACCCTGAGAAATATTTGTGCTCTTGGGAGGCAGCAGGGTGCAGGCCAAAGAGCAATTTTGGAATCAGACAGATGCAAGTTTGAATCTGGAACCTCTCAGTTACTTGCTATGTAAACCCAGAAAGCTTTCCCGAGTCCCCAAAGCCTCAATGTCCTCATTTGCAAAATGGGGGAAATATATTTACCTCTCAATGTTCTTATAAAGATTATATGGGATGATGAGCACAAATGATATACCTTTAGTGCATATGAGTTCCCCATTTGTGTGTGTGAGTGTGTGTGTGTGTGTGTGTGCGCGTGCATGCACCCATAACCAAGTCCATGGCGTCATCTAACAAGAGTTATTGAAGAGGCTACAAATGGCAGGTCTTTACCCATTTATATGTCAATACTAGCCCAGGACAAATATTAATTCGGGAAAATTTGGAACACTTTCTGAACTTCCCAACTTGGTAGTTTTTGCGACCTACTTGCAGGCATGTGACCTTGGCCGAGCCACTTAGAGTCTTCTTATTGCATCATGGATGTGCTTGGAAATACCCTTAAATTCTAGGAAGAAAAGACAAAGGAAGGTAGGAAGAAAGAGAAAGAAAGTAGGGAGGGGGGACGGGAAGGAGGGAGAGAGGGAGTGAGGGGGAGACAACAGTAGAAAGAAGAGCTTCGAGGATGGAGAGTGTTGTGAGCCTTGAGGTGTATGTAGGGAAGAGGGCCGGAAGCCTAATCCTTGCTGGGTCCTGTGGCTCCCAGGGCATGAACGGATGCCAAGGTAAGTTACATGCTGGTTTTATTTCTGTCCCACAGTCAACTTTCCATAAGAACCCTCTCCTCAGTTCCCAGTTTGATGGGACAAAAAAGGAAGGCCTGACTTATTCAAAACCACTCCAGGACTTATGGCCACAGTGAAAGTCAATCAAACAACTCAACTGGACTGCAAACAGGTTTTTGTTTTCTTTTTTTTAAATTTACCATCTTAACTATTTTATTTTTTGTTTTTAAAAATAAATGTTTATTTACTGAACCTGGGCAGATCAGATACACAACCAATTTTAAATTTACATCTTTTAACTCAATTTTGAAGTGTTTGCACACACACACATGCACACAAATTGGCATGCAACAGTTGACCTAAGGTAAAACTCAGTCACCTTAAACTGTATGTCAGATCTTAGTTCCCTGATGAGAGATCAAACCCACACCCCCTGCCTTGAAAGCATGAAGTCTTAACCACTGGACTACCAGGGAAGAACCCTGCAAACAGGTTTTAACTTCCCAATCCTCAGAGTATTTTCCCAGATCAGATCCCATTTCTCCATGATTGACAGGTATCAAGCAAACCTTGGATAACAGTCCCAACTCTTCTCTAAAGGGCATCACTTAAGCATGAGGTCTTGGATGAAGGGAACCAGGCTAAGAAACAGATAGGGAAGCTGAGGCCCAGAGTCATTCCTGCTCTTACCTGAGGCTGTATCGCTTGTCTTGGCGAGGGAAGATGGACATATCCACCTTCAGTGTCATATCCTCTGTTCGTACTTACTCTGCAAAACTGGGGGTCGTTGGAGTTGGGCAATGGGACAGCCCTGGATGAGGCTATCAAACTTGGATCTGAACCCTTAGCCCAGTGTTCCTTCCTCCATACTCAGGGAACGTCTTATCGAGAGTCTGACTTTTGAAGCAGTGAATACTCAGCAGTGTAGGAACTATTTTCTGAGCTTCAGCTTCCTAAAATGAGGGCGGGAGCTTGCCAGACCTGAGCTCGAGTTAGCACAGGGTGCTTGCTCTTAGAGTCTGGTGCTGAAGCAGCTTCAGCATCAGCTGAGTGAGAAGTTGCAGAAGGGGAAGCTACAGTTGCATCAGAGAGTAGCAGGGGCAAAGGGGCGGCTGAGAGTTTAGCTCAGATCCACTCACGGAGTTAAGACAAGCAGGATCAGAGCAAAACTAGCAGAGGGCCCAACTGGAAAATCTGGAGGAGAACTGACTGTCAAGGGCGGCATGGTGAAGGGTTAGCGTGGAGGCTCAGGTCAAGGTTAAGAAACCAGAGGAGCTGTTGAAGACGGGGCAGGCTTTGCGCCTTAAGGACAGGCTTGTCAACTTGAAAGGGTCTTTTTGTGGCTACAATCGAAGAGCTAGTGATGTTGAAGAGTGTAAGAAGGAGCTGGGGAAGAGGGGCTGGGATCTGGGGTCTCAAGTGTCCAGAAAAGCCATCTTATTGTAATGAAATTCCCCCCAGAGCCGTAAAGCATAACATCGTGATGCAGAGAGTGGCCAGTTGTGATGTTAGAGTGGGCATCCACACTAGAATCCCGGGCCCGCCAGCCTGCTCTCTGTTTCCAGAGCACAGCTGCCTTAAGTGGGGTAGCAAAAAAAAGGGAGAACCAGTATCTGACAGGCTCCTACCACAATCCAGAAACTCATGAAAGAGGACTGGAGGAACTCACCCTATTGGCCAAAGTAAATCTGGGTTCTTACCTTTGCTTTCTGACCCATTCAACATCGTCTGGATTTTTGGCAAGGGTGGGATCTCCATGTCTCTTTGTTGTATTTGTTTTTTGAAAATATTTATTTATGTATGGGTCTTCACTGCTGCTTGGGCTTTCTCTGGTTGCAGCGAACGGGGGCTACTCTCTAGCTGTAGTAAGCGGGCTTCTTGCTGTGGTGACCTGTCGTTTCGGAGCACGGGCTCTAGGGTGGGCGGGCTTCCGTAGTTGCAGCTCGTGGGCTCTAGAGCACAGGTTCAGTGGTTGTGGTGCACCCGCTTAAGTTGTCCCGGAGCATGTGGGGTCTTCCTGGACCAGGGACTGAACCCGTGTCCCCTGCATCGGCAGGGGGATTCTCAACCATTGGACCACCAGGACAGTCCCTCTCAGTGTTAAAAACAGATCTCATTGTCATGTCTCTCACTGTGGACTGGGCTAGCCACTTCCAAAGAATAGCCTGAACCCAAAGGGAAGCCCAGGCTTTGGACAGTTTTTAGGAGAAGGGCTGGTGGGACCAGGTGATGACTATGTAGCCCCTGGCCTCTCTGCCGCAGTGGTTGACACATGCTTGCTTCCCTGCGCTGGCTTACTGTAGCAGGCGTCGGGAGGTCTCCCAAGCAGTAAGAGCTAATTATATCTCCGAGGAGCTATTAGAAGAAGACAGCCAAGCCCCATGCCTCCCCAGGGCTCTGATTAGCTGCTATGCCCCTCCCCATCTTCCGATCATGCCCTTTATTAGATCGCTGTTGGATTCCAACTAAGTTTAATTCAGCATGTGCATCTCTAAACATCCCGGAGATGACGCTGATGCTACAGACCTTTTCCAGAAACTGCCAAAGGTATCTGAGGCCACCAGCTCAGGAGCTCTGAAACCCATGATGCCTGTTTAATAGGAGCTTTCCGGGGAGCTTGCCCAGAACCTTCTGCCAAAATCTTTGCAGATGGTTCCCTCTTTCCGTTCCCCAAGCACCTCATTTAGATAGGAGGTGAATTTGCCTCCTTTAGGTCGCTTTGTAATTGGGGTGATTATTCATTCCCATCACAAGACAGAACTGCGAGGAAAAGACTGGCTCGAGACCCCAAATTCTCTGACCTGCATGCTGCTGAATTTCATCCCTTTTCTTATATACCCTCTGAATTCTTGACATCTCAGATTTGAGGAGGTCGGTCAAGGTCAGCCAGTCCCAACTGCCTCATGGTCGCTGTTGAGAAGTTACATGTCTGTTGCCATCCTAGGATCAGGCACGGGGAGTAAGGCAGGAGCACGGGGGAGGAGATTGCTTGCCAGCCAGAAGGAAGGTGTCAGGACTCACAGCCTAGCCAGTCAGGTGTTCTGTCTGGGTTCCCTTGTAGACCAGCAGGGCTCATCTGTGATTGTGGTTCACAGGAGATGGTCTAGGACCTGCGTGTCTGAGTATGTTGTAAGTGTTGCTGGGGAGACATGGCACCATCCTGGGATGCCCGTTCATGGCCCCATCACTCAGCATGCCAAGGACCAGAGGGGACACTCTCTAAAAGGAAACCACAGTGTTCTGTTTATACACAACACCTCTGACACTGAACTGTGGGGTTTTTCCCTTACCCCAGCCAGTTCTCTGACACTAACCAGGTGTCTGACGATTCAGTTCAAATCTGACACTATCTGCCTAGAGTTTGCATCAGGTCCTGCAGTGAAAGTCTCAGCCCCACAGGCTCCCCTTCAGAGGCTAATCACAAGCCTAGAACCTGCATACTTCTGACCAATCAGCTATAAAGTATGGGTTCCCCAACCTTCCCCTCAAGACTGATCATTTGCTCATATGGCTCACAGAACTCAGGAAAGTGCATTATTTGCTATTTCCCATTTATTATCCAAGATTGCAGCTTGAGAACAGCCAGATGGAAGAGAGGCACAGGGCAAGGGATGGGCATGGGAGGTGGAGTTTCCATTCCAGATGCGCCACCCTCCCAAACACACCCTTGTGCGTTTGCCAACCTGAAGGCTCTCCAGACCCTGCGCTTTGGGGATTTTTATGGAAGCCTCATCACATAGCCATGATTGATTAATTTAGTTTCTCTCCTCTGCCCAGAAAATGGGAAGCAGAGCTAAAATTTCTATGATTCTGATCGTGGAGTAAGCTTCCCGAAGCCCCCCCACCCCCGAAGCTATCCAGGAGCCCACCCAGAGTTCCCTGCTTGGAACAAAAGACACTCATAAGCCATGAACTTCCAAGGGATTTAGGAGGTGTGTATCAGGAACTGAGGTTGAAGACCAAATATTGGAATGAAACATGCTCCTAACATCCTTATAGATTAGTAAACTACCAAGGTTTTAGAGCTTTGGCCAGGATCTGAGGATGAAAACCAAAATATACATTTATTGCTATATCACCGTGTGACACTCTCTGTCTCAAGTATTCAGCCAAGACCCCCTCCCTCCTGGCCGCCCTGCGCATCCTCCCTGTTCTCGTCATTCTGGCTCCGTCATCTCACTCTCAATATCTGCTTTAGGCTAGCGGCCAATTTGAATGAACTGTCAAGACCCCCTTCATTGGTTTTCCCATATCTTAACAAGCCTCCTTTCCAAAAAAACTTTCACTCCATCTCTGCACATTCTCCAGATTTCAGCAACACTGAGGGTTACTAAGAAGAGAACCTGCCCATGGGCTCCAGGGCCATGAAACAGGCTTGTTAGAAAGACAGGTAAGTAAACAATTATAACTTGGTGTGATAGGATCCTTGATGGGCCCGGTATAGAAACACAAAGGAAGAACACAAAACCTAGGCTTGGAAATTCAAGGAAGGTTTCTCAGAAGAAGAGAGTGCTCAGTGGATGTATGTGTAACTGATTCACTTGGCTGTACAGCAGAAACTAACACAACATTGTAAATCAACTCTACTCCAACAAAATTAGTTAAATAAAAATAAAGTGAGACCTGAAGAAGGAGCCGAGAGAATGTCCCAGGCAGAGAAAGCAGCACGTGGAAAGACTCAGGCCAGCGGAAAAACCAGAGGTTTAGAGATATGCAGGGAATTCAGTGACACAGACCAGTCTTGTCTGGGAGGATTCCTGGGGAGAGGTTTGTGTTCTGTTTTAGAAACAAGAATTGTTTGGTCCTAAGCCATTCACGATCTGGGGGCAAGACCATACCTAGAGATAATGAAAAGCAAACCAAGAAGCTAATCATTTAATATGAGAATGGAGCCTGTGATCTTATGTCTATTAAAACAAACTTCATATCATTTATGAGAAATCTGATGTCAATCTGATTCATCTTTTTTGGGGGAGGGAACTATATGGCCTTTACTTAATCATTATCCCATTGTTGAAAATATAAATCATTTCTACTTTTTTTATAATTCCATAATATTATGATGAACATCTCTGAGCATAAAGTCTTTTTTCTCTTTCCCTTCCCTTTCTGGTTCTGTCTCTAAAAAGAATCCCATGACTGGAATTGCTGGGTCAAATGTTTCAAACATCCTAAGGGCCCTTTCTATTTTTATCATGCCATGCTGCTTCTAAAAACAAACAAACAAAAAACAGAAATTATAATACCCTGACTCCCCTTGGAAAAAGTCCTGACACTGAATCAGGAATCAGAAGCACTGAGTGTGATAGCTGTTCCAACTTAAGAAATTTTTTTAAAAAGAAAGACTATTTCTCTTCATTATTGACATAGAGAACACACTGAGATATTTTTTTTCCCGGCATGAGGAGTGAATAGACCATTCAGTACTCAATTCATTGCATGATGATTCATTATTGCCCAATTTTATTGGACAGGAAAAATAGAATCAACCATGATAGCAGTAATCATATCTGAAATAGAGGTACAACCATGTAGGGTAATGCCTAGATTTGGACAGGATGAGCAATTGAGCAAAAACTGGATATGCTTTCGAGATATGTGTTTGGGTGGAGTTGTTCACCCAAGGTAGACGAGCAGGAATGTGAAGCCCAAGAGTGAGTTAGCCTGAGATGTGTTAATGCATGAGATGTATTGATAGGTGTGTAGAGCCGGGGTGTGCAGGACATCGGTACATGTTTTGTGCATGGCAGCTGGTAGGAATCAATTGTGCAGACACAACTGTCCTCCAACATCTAGGAAGGCAGATGACTCAATCAGAGCAATAATCCAGACAAACTTCTGGGACTTCTGGCATTATGAATTGGGAGATTGGAGGGAAAATTAGAGGAGAAAGAGAGAGCAATGACCATATGCTAGACATTGTGCCAAGCACTTTATATACATCTAAATCTCGTAGTAATGCTCTAAGACAGAATTATTCCAATTTTTTTACTATTTATTTTTGTCCATGTGGGTTCTTCACTGCAGCGTGTGGACTTTTCTCTAGTTGCAGCAAGCAGGGGCTACTCTCTGGTTTTGGCATGGACTTCTCTTATTTCTGAGCTTGGACTCTAGACCGTGAAGTCTTCAGTAATTGTGGCACACAGGTTTAATCGCCCCACAGCATGTGGGATCTTAGTTCCCCAAACAAGGATCGAACTCATGTTCCTGCATTGTAAAGTGGATTGTTAACCACTGGACCACCAAGGAAGTCCCAGAATTATTCCAGTTTTACAGGTAGGGCCTTCCCTGGAGGAGAATGGCAACCCACTCCAGTATTCTTGCCTGGAGAATCCCATGGACACAGGAGCCTGGTAGGCTACAGTCCCTAGGGTCGCAAAGAGTCGGACACAACTGGAGTGACTTAGCACATAGCACAGATAGGGCCAGTTGAGCAGAAAGGCTTTTCCCTAATTGCCGGGTCTATGTGGTTCTTTGCATAACCATTGTGCTGGAGGTGAAATCAATATGGAGCTAGAAAACTTCTAAAGGGCTGGAAACTGTCCCAGTGTATGGGGTACAGCTGAGCCAATGAAATGATTAGGTTTGGGAGGAGGAGCTGGACAAGATACTGCCCAAGGCTGCTTTTCCAAGACTTGGGAGGTCTTCTTTTTGATCAAGAAAAACTCATGCTATGGATGGCTTAGCATTCTAAAAACCTTTCAGTCATCTGTTTTACCACCTGTGCTAATTTTTCTCAAGGCTTCTTTATTGGGGTTGGTGTAGACTTACTTTCTGGAGAAGGCAATGGCACCCCACTCCAGTACTCTTGCCTGGAAAATCCCATGGACGGAGGAGCCTGGTAGGCTGCAGCCCATGGGGTCGCTAAGAGTCAGGCACGACTGAGCGACTTCACTTTCACTTTTCACTTTCATGCATCGGAGAAGGAAATGGCAACCCCCTCCAGTGTTCTTGCCTGGAGAATCCCCGGGACGGGGGAGCCTGGTGGGCTGCCGTCACACAGAGTCAGACACGACTGAAGCGACTTAGCAGAAGTAGTAACTATGGAATGCAGAATTCTGGATACACACAGGCATTGCACAGGACAATCTATTTACATAATTTCATTGTTCCTCAAATCAGTGCAAAAAGGCAAACATTAAGACCCTTTTTGTATATGAGGCTATTGAAGTTAAGAGAGTAAAAGAGTTGGACTTGGATCTCAGGTCCACCAAACTCCATAGTAAGCAGACTTACTTTCAGTTAAATTAGGAGCAATTTTGGTCTGAGAGTTTTGGACCCTAAAGGAAAGCCAAGTGATCATACCAAGTATCTTGGCTTTAGGATTCCAAAGATGCGAAGACATTATAAACTGTGGCTTCTTTTAAGTAAATGTTTTCCTCAGTTCCAGCATCACATTGCTGGATCTTTGTGTCAGTCCTTGCAATTTTATTTCTTCCAGGTCAACAGCGGATTATTGATTAAGGTTTAGAGCCGGAACCTGAGGACAGAGCTACAAAGGCTTTCTCATCTTTCCTTTTACCGAATACGCTTAGGGGAGAAATGGCTGTTTGCAGTTTCCCTTGAAGAGAAAATGAAGTTGTTTTGCTTCTGCTTGAGTAAATTCTTCATCACCTCTAGACCTCTGTGTCCTCGACCAGAAGCCCTACTGAGCTCTCTTGTGCTCTGATGAGCCTTTGGACATGTGGGAAAGGGAAAGAGCCTGCATGGATCAAGACCCTACAAGTACCCTGTCCTTCCTATATGGCACCTTATCTCGTCCTCAGAATAATTCTGACAGATATGAACAGGTCCATTTTGTAGATGTGAAAAATAAGGCTAAAAAAAAAACACAAAACTCTGCTGGGATAGAGTAAACTGCACAACATCTATGGAATTTGGTGGACCTGAGATCCAAGTCCAACTCTTTTACTCTCTTAACTTCAATAGCCTCATATACAAAAAGGGTCTTAATGTTTGCCTTTTTGCACTGATTTGAGGAACAATGAAATTATGTAAATAGATTGTCCTGTGCAATGCCTGTGTGTATCCAGAATTCTGCATTCCATAGTTACTACTTCTGTTACTAATAATAACAATTATAGATAGTAGGTTGGTAGAGGGGAGTCCTGACTTCAGCTCTAGATGGTTCCAGATTCTATTTTATTTTTCAACACCACATGTTCTGAAATTAGACGTATCAGTCCTAATTAAAAGACTGGGAAGGTGGCCAAAGCAATCCATGGCCTTCTTAAACTTCTGGGAAACCTGAATTCTAGAAACAAATAAAAGAGCAATTCCAAATACTTGAGATGGAGAGACTGTTGGCAGGCTTGGATCCAGGCAACTGAAGTGTAATTGACCCAACTTCTGTTCTGTGAAGCTGGGGTCAAAATACTCATTCCAGAAGATTCTGCATCAACTGAGCATTTTTATAATTATGTGAAGGAAGTGTTCCGTCTACCCCAGGAAATAACCTGGGCTGAACTCCTAATATTGAATATTTTAGGTGTATTATATGCCATTTTATGTAACCATCTCAAAAAACCCGTGAAGTCAAATGATGCAAAGTGCTGTAATGGGAAGAAGGGAAATGAGGTGACATGCCAGGGTGGGGTGATGCTACTTTGGGTACCATGGTTACAGAAGCCTCATTGGTTGGAGGAGAGATAAGAAGGCAGCCCCTTTGCTGATGATGACAGAGCAGGGAGGAAGCCCAGCAAACTCGCCCCACCATCTGAACCTCTGGCTTCCTCTACCCCCAGGAATAGCAACAGTGATTCCATCATCTGAATAAAGCTTAAGGTCCAAGCCTTGCGTAGTCCATCGCTTTATCCTCACAGCCGCCTTGAGGGTCAGACAGAGATAGCATTCCCTTTTACAGGAGACGCCATTTAGAAAAGGCAAAACCTGATGAGGTCATATTGCCAGGGAGTAGCAGAATTGGAATTTGACTCCTAATCCCTTTTATTTTTTCTAATTAAATTTTTTTTTATTGAAGTATAATTGATTTACTAGTGTTGTATTATTTCTGGCATACAGCAGAGTGATTCAGTTGTACATAAATATCTATTATTTTTTAGATTCTTTTTCATTATAGGCAATTTCAAGAGAGTGATTATAATTCCATCAGCTTTAGAGTAAATCCTTGGTGTTTATTTTACATATAGTAGGGTGTATCTGTGAATCCCAAACTCCTAATTTACCCCTCCACCTTCCTTCCCCTTTGGTAACCATAAGTTTGCTTTCTACGTCAGTAAGTCTGTTTCAGTTTTATAAATAAGTTCATTTTAATCATTTATTTTAGATTTCACAAATAAGTGGTATCATTTGAGATTTGTCTTTTTCTTTCCAACTTACTTCACTTAGTGTGATCATCTCTAGGTCCATCCATGTTGCTGCAAATGGCATTATTTTATTCTTTTTTTTTTTTTTTATGGCTGTTGACTCCCAATCTATTGATTCCAACCTCTGTCCTCTTTCAACTTTATTGGACGGGGTGTGCCAGGCATGTCCCAGTCCCTGCCTTGTGGTTCTTCAGGGTTCTGGTGGTGAAGGCCAGCGTTTGCAGTCTCTGGTGCTGCTGTTGACTTACGCTGGAGAATCTGTGGAGCAGACACACAGAGACGCACGGTGTGAATTTGTGTCCCTCTCGTGGTCCATGTGGCAGCATCCCTGAGCGGGGAGAAGGTTCTCCTCCTGTCAGCGTCACACCTGAGACCAGAAATGGGCTTGAGGGGTGACTGGCCTTGGCTTTTCTCAGGATGGGTCAGGAGGAAGGCAAATCACAGAAAGAGGGACACTTACATCATGGTTGAAAGCATGAGCTCTAGGGCTGCACGTTCCAACTCCAGCTTCATCACGAACATGGGACTTCCAGCCAGACACCATGCCTCGGTGTCCTCATCTGTAGATCCGAGATAGTGATAGGACCTATTACTTCGGGTTGTTACGAGGATTACCCAAGAACGTTTAGGAACATCTGGTGACCACTGCTGCCCCACACTGGGGGCTCTTGTCGGTGTCTCCTGAGTCTGAGGTGGGTTAGAGGACACTC
The DNA here is from genome assembly GCF_019923935.1 of Bubalus bubalis. Classification (NCBI taxonomy): domain Eukaryota; kingdom Metazoa; phylum Chordata; class Mammalia; order Artiodactyla; family Bovidae; genus Bubalus; species Bubalus bubalis. Next base: position 46,676,677 of record NC_059159.1, on the reverse strand, counting down.
CAGGGATTCTGTCATTCACCAGAGTCTCCAGGCAGAACCCAGTGCCTGCGTCTCTCCTGTCTTGGCCTGGGCTCCTGACCACCTGGGGCAGTTTTTGGACAGGCTGGGAGCAACCCCTGTTCCACCGCACATCTCTGAGCCCTGATCCCTTTCCCTTTTGTTCCAGGACCAAAATAGGAGTCCTAATGTCTTATTTTCCAGTGATTTCTGGGAGCCTCTTGGGACCTAAGGAAATAGTAATTCAGTTCTAGCAGCAGCTTCCCCGTTTCCCAGGTGGGCAAGCTGATGAGCCCATTGTGACAGCAGCCCCTCCCTACACACACACACACACACACACACACGCACGCACACACACAATCCCGGGTTGCCTGCCACACCACACCCAGATGCTATGTCAGCCTCAGAGCACAGACCTTCCCAGCGCAGTTTATCTAAGAGTGAGGAGACCGTCTTCTCCACACAGTCTCCTTTATCACATCCTTTTCATTTCTCTGACGTCTGACTGGGATGCGGGAGCTTGCCTGCAACTAGGGACTGAGTCAAGGTAACTAGTCCACAGGGGACACGGCTACCGTGAGCCCACGGGGGGACACGGCTACCGTGAGTCCACGGGGGGACATGGCTACCCTGAGACCATGTATTCTGTTTCCCCTCCCACTCTCCCCAGTAGACTTGGGGCTCTTGGGGACTGGGGTCTGCCTTACTCAACCTGTCCTGTGATCTAGAAGAGCAGGCATGGGCTCCGTCCGGAGGAGGCAGGTCCTTGCTCTCCTGATGTGTGATCTGAGATGAGTGGTGTATGCTCTTTGAGGCTGCAGAGAGGGGTCATTTCAGCTCCCTTGCTGAGTCCTGCTTGGCTGACTTTGCAGTTGCCAGCGCTGGCCAGACTGCTTATGGACTCACATCCAGAAGAACGGTAACGGGGACTGCCCAGGTGGCCCAGTGGTTCAGACTGCGCACTTGCAATGCAAGGGGCACAGGTTCAAACCCTGATCAGGGAAACAAGGATCCCACATGCCATGCAGTGTGGCTAAATAAATAACTGAATCTCACTGTAGTACTATAAAGTCGGTAGTTTTATAACAGTTCCAACTTTAGAACTACAAGAGTTGGGATTTTATTTTGCTCTCAGTATTTATTTTTAAAATGTATCTTTTTTTGTCCTAGTGCTTAAATTTGTCTTATTTTGAAATAATTATAGACTCACAAAAAGTTACAAATGTAATAGAGGCGAACCACATACCTTACACTCAGATTCCCCCAACATCTTGTATAATTTACTATATTATCAAAACCAGGAAATTGACATTGGCACAATGCATTTAACTAGACTGACACTTTTTTCTTTTTTCATTGAAGCGTAGTTGATTTACAGTGTTCTGTTTCAAATGTAGAGCAAAAGTAATTTAGTTATACATATGTATATTCTTCTTTAGATTATTTTCCATTATAGGTTAATACATTATATGAAATGCAGTCCCTTGTGCTATACAGTAGGTCCTTGTTGTTTATTTATTTTATGTATAGTAGTATGTGTCTGTTAGTCCCTAATTCTTAACTTATCCCTACCCCTTTTTGCTTTGGTAACTAACTGTAAGTTTGTTTTCTATGCTAACTAGACCAATGCAATTAACTATATTATAGACTTTATTCAAATCTCGCCAGTTTTGCATGTATGCATGTGTGTTGTGTTCTATGAAATTTTATCATGTCTATTTTCATTCCTCTTGACTTTTAAATTAAACTTTTTTATTTCAAGATACTTTTAGATTCACATATAACTGTAAGAAAAACACCTGTGTACCCTTTACTCTATTTCTCCCAATGGTAACATCTTATAAAACTATAGTCTGATTTCACAACCAGGATGTTGACGTGGAAACAGTCAAGATGCAGAATGCTCACATCCCTACAAGCATTCCCTCCTGTTGCCCTTTTACAGCCACATCCACTTCCCTTCAGCCCCCCATCCCCATGTAGCCCTTGGGAATCCCTCATCTTTTCTCCATTTTTGTAACTTTGTCGCTTTAAGAGTGCTATATAAATGGAATCAAACAGCAGGTAAACTTTGGGAATTTTTTTTTTTTCACTTAGCATAATTCTCTGGCAGTTCATCCAGGTTTTTTTCTGTATTAGTACTTTATTCATTTTTATTGCCAAGTAGTGCTCCATGACACAGAGGGTCCACAGTTTATTTATTCATTCAATAGCATATAGGCATTGCTTCCTGTTTTTGCTATTATAGAGTTGTTATAAATGTCTGTGGACAGGTTTTTGGGTCAATGCAAGTCTTCGTTTCTCTGAGATCAATGCCCAGGAATACAATTCCTGGGTCATATGGTAGTTGGATGACTAGTTTTAAGAAACCACCAACTTTCCAGCATGGCTACATCATTTTATATTCCCACCAGCGTGTATGAGTGATTCCGCATTTGGTGTTTTCATTCTTTTATTTTATTCATTCTGATAGGTGTATAGTGATAACTCATTGTGGGTTTAATTTATGTTTTTCCAGTAGTATGTTAAACATCTTTTCATATGCTTATTGCAGTCCATATATCTGCTTCAGTGGAATGTCTCTTTATGTCTTCTGTCCATTTTTAAATTGAGTTATTTTTTACTATTGGGTCTGAGAGTTCTTTAGGTCTTCCAAATGCTAGTCCTTTGTCCAATATGTAATTTGAAAATATTTCCTCCCATTCTATAGCTTGTATTTTCAATCTCTTCAGTCTTTCAAAGAACAAAAGCTTTTAGTTTTGATCAAGCTCAATTTATGAATTTTTCCTTCTGTGGATCATGCTTTTAATGTCAAGTCTAGAAATTCTTTGCCTTTTCCTGAATCCTAAAATATTTCTCCTATAGTTTCCGAAAAGTTTTATAGTTTTCCCTTTTATATTTAAGTCTATGATCCATTTTTGAGCTAACTTGTACATAGGTTGTGAGGTTTAGGTTCAGATTTATCTTTTTGGCCTATGGGTATCCATTCCAGGGCCATTTGTTGAGAAGTCTATCATTACTCCACTGAATTGTTTCTGCAACTTTGTCAAAAATCCATTGGGCACATTTGTGTGGGTCTATTCCTTGGTTCTTTCTTTCTTTATTTCCATTGATTTACATGTCTATCCTTCCACCAATACCACAGTCTTAACTAATGTTGCTGTATAATGTCTTGAAGGGCTTCCCAGGTGGCTCAGTGGTTAAGAATCCAGGAGGAGACATGGATTTGGTCTCTGGGTTTGGAAGATCTCCTAGAGAAGGAAATAGCAACCCACTCCAGTATTCTTGCCTGGGAAATCCCATGGACAGAGGAGCCTGAGGGACAGCAGTCCATGGGGTTGCAAAGAGTCAGACATGGTTGAGCACACACACATATAATGTCTTGAAAATCAAGTAGATTGATCTCTGCCACTTTATTCTTCTTTTCAAAACTGTCCCCTTGCCTTTTCATTTATGAATGATCATATCTATATTTTCAAAAAACATCTTGTTTTAATTTGGATAGAAATTGTATGTTAGTTTGGGAAGAACTGATATATTGAATCTTCTAATTCATGGGCATACTATGTCTCTCCATTTACTTAAATCTTCTTTGATTTCTTTCTTCAGCACAGGTAGTTTTAAACATACAAGCCCTATACATATTTTGAATATAATAGTTCATTTCTGAACAATTGTAAATGTACTTCATGTTTAATTTCAGTGTCCACAGATTTATTGTTACTCTATAAAAATACAGTTGATTTTTTGTATATTAATCATGTATCCTGCAACATTGCTGTACTCACTTTTTAGTCCTAGGAGGTTTTTTGTAGATTCCTTGGAAATACGTAAACATTCATGTCACTTGCAAATAAGGGCAATTATACTTCTTCCTTCCTAATCTGTGTGCCTTTTGTTTCCTTTCCTTGCCTTGTAACACTGGCAACTTACAGCACCATGTTGCATAAGGGTAGTGACAGTGGACATCCTTGCTTTCTTCTAGATGTTACGGGGAAGCATTCAGTCTTTTACCAATAAGCATGTTAGATGCAGATTTTTTATTACATCCTCTTTATCATGTTAAGGAAACTTCCCTCTATTTCTATTTTTATGCGAGTTTTTATCGTGACTGTGTTCTTAAAAGAACGTCAACGATACAGTTTCACAGTGTAAAGATGAAATTCCTTCAAACATGCCTTCCCCTAAAAGTGCACATCTGTACTGAATAGTTGACACAGATCACAGTTGTGTAAACAAATCAAGAATACACTTACATGTGGAAATGGAGAAATCTCCATTCTGCAGACGTCTGGTTAGTCCCCCACATTGCAGCCTCAGAGGCACAGGGCCCTTTGTAGTCTCGTAAATAGGACCCCTGGAGCTGTGCAATGCAGGCTGCCCACATGGTAGGATGTTCACTTTGGGTTCACTGGGCAATCCTGGTGTAGAAAATCCCTCATTCCCATAAGGCTTTTGCAGATTTGAGACCCCAAGAAGTCACCTGGTTTGCTATTCACTTTTTTTAAAATGAATTTATGTATTTTAATTGGAAGCTAATTACTTTACAGTATTGTAGTGGTTTTTGCCATACATTGACATGAATCAGCCATGAGTATACATGTGTTCCCCATCCTGAACCCCCCATCCCACCTCCCTCCTCATCCCATCCCTCAGGGTCGTCCCAGTGCACAGGCCCTAGGCGTCCTGTCTCATGCTATTCACTTCTTTATTCAGTATATATTGATAGTTACTGAGCTTCTCCTATGCACTAGGGACTCCTGGAGGCAATGGGGATACCGCAGTGAACAGTGGTATCCCCGTCTTTCAACGCAGGCTGGCGATGATGCTGGCTCTGGCCAAAATAAAGCAGTGGAGCAGGCAGGAAGTGGTTAGATCTTTTCATAGCGCAGCCTCTGCTCAGAGAGACTGAGTGAGCTGCACAAAGTCACACAGCTGGGAGAGCAGGGGAATCAAGCAGCGATGGGTCGGATTCTCAGATCTGGTTCCCGCCCCTGCATGTGGCTGCCACTAGAGGGAGCCACTCGCCCCAGGCTCATCCTGGTAACACTATACCCCGCCCCACCTTCAGTTCAGTTCAGTTCAGTCGCTCAGTCGTGTCCGACTCTTTGCGACCCCATGAATCGCAGCACGCCAGGCCTCCCTGTCCATCACCAACTTCCGGAGTTCACTCAAACTCACGTCCATCGAGTCGGTGATGCCATCCAGCCATCTCATCCTCTGTCGTCCCCTTCTCCTCCTGCCCCCAATCCCTCTCAGCATCAGAGTCTTTTCCAATGAGTCAACTCTTTGCATGAGGTGGCCAAAGTACTGGATTTTCAGCTTTAGCATCATTCCTTCCAAAGAAATCCCAGGGCTGATCTCGTGGGCAAAAAGGCGCCGGTGGGGCAGGCAGAAGTAGAGCAATTCATGATCCACTGTGGTGAGTGATCTCTCGTCGAGCCCAGAGGTGAAACTGCAGGGGTCTACTGGCTGCAGGATGTGGCAGGGGCACACCTGGCCCCGGCGCCAGAAATCCAGCAGGGGCAGAATCAGGAAGGGGGTCCATGGCAACACACCCTGGCTGGCCCCAGGGCGCCTGGATAAGAGCGAGGCGTCCCCTCAGCCCTCCGGGTCAGCAGCCAGCCACACACACGGCTCTAATTGGGCATTTCCAGGCCATTAAGCAGATCGATCAACGCCAATTACACCTCTGCTTTAATTTCGCCCCTTCTCTGTTAGTCATCGTCCAGGCTTTAGAGGGTACACACTGATATGCACGAGCATAAATACACGAGCACAGGTGGTCCACCTGGGGTGTATGCAGTACAAACACACACACAGGGATGGGCAGGAGGCCCCCAACCCCAGCTGGCCTGCCCCTCATTCCAGGCCCCAGGCTCGTCTAGGCTACAGGCTATGGCAAGGAGGGAAGCCCAAGCCACGTGTGTTGCCCGGAGAATCCCTGCCTGACTCTCGGGAAAGAAGAGGCATCTGAGAGGGGCCCTGAAGGTCCTCTTAATCCCCACTTAGTATACATGAGGGCTATTCACTTTCTGCCCCTTGGGGTGAATAGCACAGACAGTGGCCCTTCACAGAGCGTTTCTTTGATGCCGAGCAGCGGGCCTGACCCTTGACCTACTTTGTATATATCTTCCAATACTCCCAGCATCACCACGGAGCAGGGATTGTTCTCCCCATGTTGCCGATGTGAAAGCAGAGGTTGCCAGGGGTTGTGGCCACCCCAGGCAGGTACTTTTTATGGGTTTTTTTCCACCTCATCTCTGTTGCCATTCAAGGCAGCCCTCCTCCACACCACCCGGCTAAAGCCACAGTTCAGGGGCCGTGGGCTCCATCCTCAGCGCCATTTTCAAGCAGAGCTCTCCCCCGGGAACACTGATCCTCTGCTGCCTGGGTGTCACACCTCCCCGCATCTTCCAAGGCTCCTAACAAGTCCACAAGGAGCCTTCTCCGACCCTGCCACCCCGCTTACCTGCTCTGCCCACTGCTCCCTTCATTGTCATCTTATCAGCACAGCTCCTGCTGGCTTGTCATCACCTTCTTCCCTACCTCGCTCTGACTTTCTGCCCTTTTCTGGGTGCCAGGGTACTCTTCTCCCTCCCATGGCCTCTCTGCTTTTGTTTCTCCCAGGGGTACCCGCTAAAGCTCCAGTTCCTTCCACTGTCTCACACCTCAGGTGCAGGAGAGAGGCTGGGGTAATGCCCCCTCGTCTTTCTCCCCCTTCCCTCCTTTGCCTATCCCAAGACACCTTGATGCTATCGTCTGGGGATTTGGCCAACGAGTGGAGTGTCTCTTACTTAATTTCCATAAGGTCATTTCTCAGTACAATGCAATCTTTTCCATATCCAAGTTTTTCACCCGTAATCTGTAATATACATGCCTCTTATCTTCTCTCTGTTCCTGATCTGTATCAAGCTTCAGAGAGCTATGCTCTGTGGCTGCTAAAATTTCTCATGCTGCTAGGGATCTTTGTTCACAGTCAGGAGAACTGACTTAGAAGATAGTGTTTCTTTAAAGTGTGATGTCCAAATTCCTAGTGGGCTAAAGGTCTGAAAGCAGAGCCCTTAGCTGTTTAAGGAAAGAGTGAAAAAATGAATGTCACTAGTCTGATATAGGGAAGCTAGTGTGACTTTGGGACCAGGCAGACGTGGCTTTGAATCCAGGCTTTGCCGTGTACTAGCTGTTCACTACTGATGAGTTTGCTTGGCCTTCTCAATCCTCAGTTTTCTTGTCTGCAAAATGGAACTAAAAACAGCCTCATTGATTCATTGTGAGAATTACAATTACATTATAGGAAGTGCCAGCATGCACACAATAAAATTTGCCTAATTAATTGAGCAAGGTTGCCCTACTCCTGGGTTTTCTGGGTGGTGCTAGTGGTAAAGAACCCACCTGCCAATGCAGGAGATGTAGGAGAAGCGGGTTCAATCCCTGGGTTGGAAAGATCCTCTGGAAGAGGGCATGGCAACCCACTCCAGTATTCTTGCCCAAAGAGTCGGACCTGACTGAGCACACACACGCCCTATTCCTGAGTTGTATTTTAACAACCAAGGACTAAATAAGATGGTCCCAATGCCCAGCAGAGGATGGTCACAGAGGGGATGACCAGCAAATAGTGGCTGTGAGTTAACTGCATCAGAACTCTCTAGGAACCCACCCATTGGCTGTATAGTTCAGGTGTCAGGTATCAGACACCTGGGGAAGGAGTAAAGATCCTGTTTGGCATCGGGGCACCCCAGTTCTTAGCTCAGGGTTTCCACTCACAAGAAAGAGAGAGCTCAGGGCTTCAGGAGAACTGGTCCAGGAAACTGGAAAATAAGATTTTCAGCTTCACAAACTCACCTGCTGCTGCTGCTGCTAAGTCGCTTCAGTCGTGTCCAACTCCCTGTGACCCCATAGATGGCAGCCCACCAGGCTCCCCTGTCCCTGGGATTCTCCAGGCAAGAACACTGGAGTGGGTTGCCATTTCCTTCTCCAATGCATGAAAGTGAAAAAGGAAAGTGAAGTCACTCAGTCGTGTCCGACTCTTCGCGACCCCATGGACTGCAGCCTACCAGGCTCCTCCATCCATGGGATTTTCCAGGCAAGAGTACTGGAGTGGGGTGCCATTGCCTTCTCCAACAAACTCACCTAGGCCTGAGCAAATGGTGATCTAGGGCTGTTTTGTTTTCATACTGAGATGGCCAAAGAGGCTTGGGCCAAGTAAGTGACTCTTTCTAGGGTGTTCTCTGTTCTAGATGGGACTGCACAGAAGGAATGGGGAAACCAGTCCTGTTTCAGCTGCTCCCAGGACCCTCTCTTATGCCCCTCGCCTACCTGTGTGCTAGGCAGAGCTCTGAATTAGGAACCCTGGGCTTGAATTCCAGATCTGCTATTTATTTGTGGCATTGCATCAAATGCAATCAGTTCATCTCTCTAAGACTCCATTTTCACCTCTGTCCAATAGCAGTATTTACTTTGCTTCTATTACATTATGGTTAGGGGATGATGAGACTGAATGCTGGGGAAGGGTAAACTGAGGCACACTCAAATTTTTTGTTTTCAAGTCTGTTTGAGCACAGGTCGATTAGAATGAGGGCCAGACCAAACGTGATAGGAGCTATCCACCAACGGGAGCTGGGGGAGAGGTTACTACAGAGAAAACAGAAAGCAAAGCAAGGACGTCCTTTGAAGGGCTATAGCTTAAGCAGTTACATTACGTGGGAAAACCCAGGTGGCTGTGTGTGACTGGTGGTGGTGGTGGTTTAGTCACTAAGTTGGGCCCAACCCTTGCGACCCCATGGACTGTAGCCCGCCAGGCTCCTCTGTCCACAGGATTTTCCAGGCAAGAATACTGGAGTGGGTTGCCATTTCCTTCTCCAGGGGATCTTCCTGACCTGGGGATCGAACCAGTGTCTCTTGCATTGCAGGCAGATTCTTTACTGCTGAGCCACCAGGGAAGCCCCTCTGTGTGGTTAGTTGTCCATAAGTTTCATTTTCTTAGATTTGTGTGCATTGACTCTGGCTTCAGTTTTGGTTTGCTTGTGTAGACTACCAAAATGATAGACACATATCAGTCTAAAGGCCTCTGGGTTTGATTACTTTAACAGTGCTTTTCATGGGACTTCCTGGTGGTCTAGTGGTTAAAACTTTGCCTTCCAGTGCTGGGGGGTGCAGTTTCAATTCCTGGTTTGGGAGCTAAGATCCCATGCCTCGTGGCCAAAAAGCCAAAAAACAAACAAAAAACCCCGCCATGAAACACCAACTATACTGTAACAAATTCAATAAAGACTTCAAAAATGAGCTACATTAAAAAAAAATCTTTAAAAAAAGCTCTTTACAAACAAAAACACCTGTAACGCATACAATGGGTTATGACAACATTTTACATAGCTAATTCTGAAAACAAAAGCAAAATAATAATGATGATCGTCCTTATTATCAATATTTGACTTGCTTTTCTTCATGTATCTATCTACCTTCCTACCTACCTACCTTCTTTCTTTCCTATATACCTGTCTTTCAACCTAACTACCTTTCTATTTTTCTATCTTCCTACTTATCTATATACATACCTTCCTATATACCTGGCATTCTGCCTACCTACATCCTTACCTACATACATACCTACCTCTATACCGAGCTGCCTTCTTACCTACTTACCTTCCTACTTTTCTATCTTCCTACCTATCCACCTAGCTACCTTCTTACATACCTATCTAAAAAGGTCCATACTTCACATACTCACTAAACCCAATGAACACACAAGCTCCCAACATTCTCTGTATTATCATGCTTGTACATGTTGCCAATGATAAGTGACAGAAAATATCTGTTTATTAGAATGCCATGCATTTCTGAGCACTTACTTAATAGTTTTGAAATGAAGCTTAAAATTTCTTATACATGTAATATCATATTCAAATACCTCATTTGTTTTTGAACTTAATATGTGCATTAAAGTATTCTTGATAATTGAATGCATTTCCAAGAGTTAATTTCTGTAATCAAAAAAGGTTTTGCTTTTGTGGTCAATTCATCCAGTAATTCAAAGGTTCAAAAGTTTTAAGAAGTGCACAGTGGCTGAATCATGGGAAATAATCCTGAGAAAGGATAGAAGAAATGTTAATGAAGCAGCAGAGGGGAGATCAAATAGACAGTGAACCCCAAATGAATATCCAGGTTGACAAAGACTGAAGAGACCACTGATAAAAGAGAACAATTGGAAATGAAAAGGAGTGAAGTGGTAGGGCTGAGCAAATAAAAGTGCTGGGTGCAGATAGTCAACAGGCTGTAACCCTCAGTGAGGGAGAGCCTGATATTAGGGAAAAAATGTAGCCCCACAGTGAGCAAGCAAAGGAATTTATTGGAGGCACATGTTCACACATAAACCATAAGATTAATGTGGTCATGTTGGAAAGGTTTTGACTGAGCTTATGTTCCAGGACATTTTTACTATGTAAGAGGTTCAGCCAAGAGCTGGAGAATCTGCCCAAGAGAATAAGCCAGCAATGATACGCCCATCAGTGGGGACCCATATGTAGCTCTTAACATTGATGACATCAATAAACTTACTGGGGCTTCCCTGGTGGCTCAGATGGTAAAGAATCTGCCTGCAATGCAGGAGACCTGGGTTTGATCCCTGGGTCAGGAAGATCCCCTGGAGAAGGGAATGGTATCCACTCCAGCATTCTTGCCTGGAGAATTCCATGGACAGAGGAGGCTGGCGGGCCACAGTCCATGGGGTCAGAAAGAGTCGAACATGACTGAGTGACTAACACACACACAGACTCACCAAGTATCAAATCAGAGGAGAATCAGGACTTTAATTGTAGTGACAAAGACATATATGCTTAAATAAATGAAAGAGGTTACAAGTTGATTGATAATCATCAAGATCATGACATCAGCTCATGTCATACTGGGTACCACTCTTTTTTACTGTTTTTAATAATGACAGCTGCTATTTTTTGAGCTACTTCCTTTCATAGGATTTTTATTGTTGTCATTACCAGCGACCTGATTGCCACCACCTATTGAGCATAGCATCTACTGCATGTGGGCCCTGGGTCAAAGGTCCCCTGCTGTTTGTTTCTTGGGTTTACAAATCTGAGTGAGAAGAGCTCTGATCAGTGTTTCACAGGTGAAAAAACCAGAGACACTAATAATTTAAATAACTTATTCCCATTTTCACAGCTGGTAAATAAGGGAGCTGACATAGAAACTCAGCTTTGTTCGATGCAGGGCACTAATATTAAAAGGGCACTAATCCTCTCATGCAGAGTACATAATGAGAAACGCTGGATTGGAAGAAGCACAAGCTGGAATCAAGCTTGCCGGGAGAAATATCAATAACCTCAGATATGCAGATGACACCACCCTTATGGCAGAAAGTGAAGAGGAACTAAAAAGCCTCTTGATGAAAGTGAAAGTGGAGAGTGAAAAAGTTGGCTTAAAACTCAACATTCAGAAAACAAAGATCATGGCATCCGGTCCCATCACTTCATGGGTAATAGATGGGGAAACAGTGTCAGACTTTATTTTTCTGGGCTCCAAAATCACTGCAGATGATGATTGCAGCCATGAAATTAGATGCTTACTCCTTGGAAGGAAAGTTATGACCAACCTAGATAGCATATTCAAAAGCAGAGACATTACTTTGCCAACAAAGGTTTGTCCAGTCAAGGCTATGGTTTTTCCTGTGGTCATGTATGGATGTGAGAGTTGGACTGTGAAGAAGGCTGAGTGCCTAAGAATTGATGCTTTTGAACTGTGGTGTTGGAGAAGACTCTTGAGAGTCCCTTGGACTGCAAGGAGATCCAACCAGTCCATTCTGAAGGAGATCAGCCCTGGGATTTCTTTGGAAGGAATGATGCTAAAGCTGAAACTCCAGTACTTTGGCCACCTCATGCAAAGAGTTGAGTCATTGGAAAAGACTCTGATGCTGGGAGGAATTGGGGGCAAGAGGAGAAGGGGACAACAGAGGATGAGATGGCTGGATGGCATCACCGACTCGGACATGAATTTGGGTGAACTCTGGGAGTTGGTGATGGACAGGGAGGCCTGGCGTGCTGCAATTCATGGGGTCACAAAGAGTCGGACATGACTGAGCGACTGAACTGAACTGACAGAAAGAGAAATTGCTGCCAATTAATAGCAAGATTAACTGGGACTTCCCAGGTGGCGCTAGTGGTAAAGAAGCTGTCTACCAATGTAGGTAGACATAAGACATGCGGGTTTGATCCCTGGGTCAGAAAGATCCCCTGGAGAAGGAAATGGCAACCCACTCCAGTATTCTTGCCTGGAGCATTCTATGGACAGAGGAGCCTGGCGGGCTAACAGTCCATGGGGTCACAAAGACACAGACATGAATGAAGTGACTTAGCAAGGGCAAGATATGAGTTTATAAAATTCATCCAAATTTCCAAGAGTTTCAAATGTGAAAAAAAAATCTGTCAGAGAATGAGAGAGTACACACACCGGTTGCATATACTCACTGGGTCACTCTGTACAATGTATTTCCTATGGTGGATCATGGCCAAGGGGGCTTGAAAACGTCATCTTTTTTGATGGGCAAGGTGAGTGGGGCATCCACGCAGTGGCTGAAGCCGCCAAGAGCACCCAATGTGGACAACCGATTAGCATGTCAGCCATGGGCCGCCTGGGCTGCATGGTGTCCTGTGACTTGCCCCTTGGACGGCCACGTTCCAGCAAGGCTTAGGGTTACCCAGCACATGCCAGGGCCAATCCATGCCAGGAAAGTGCATGACCTTCCAAAGAAGCAGCCCAGAGGTGTTCCTTTCTCAGATCCATATTGTACAGAGAAGGTCCTGGCCAGGCAGCGTCCGGTAATTAATTGAGGTGTGTGGAAGAAAATCAAATGGAAATTGATATTTCCCAGGCAACACTCCAAAGGCTCAGAGCTGGAGACCGTTGATGATAACTGAAGGGCAGCCCAAAATATGGCAAGGAAAGTTCTGACTTCTGATAGGAAGTGTGATGGATGGGAAGAGAGAGGAGAAAGACTTTAGAACCTTGGGTTCAAAGTAATAATACAGCCTCTGTCTGTATTATTGATTAATTCATTCATCCAACCAATATTTATAGAGCATCCAAGAAGGTCAGGCATTGTGGCAAGCTGCTGGAGATCACAAATAGCATGTCAGATTAGAATTGACTTCAGAGTCTTTCTGTCTGTGGTTCCATACCTTGTTTTCCAACTTCTTCTTTTTCTGGAGCTACACAGCCTTCTTAGGGGCTCCAGCTGCAAGCTCAGATTAGTGCAGTTCCTGAGCCATTCTTGACTGAAACTCAGGGGTGTCGAAGTATTCTTTGCTCCTTCCTGGTAGAGCTTGTCATTCAGTCCCAAGTTTCACTGCTTGAAGACCAGCCGGGCAGCTGTCACTGCCAGGGTCCTTCCAGTTCTCCCAGGAACCCAAGTAACAGCACTGTCTACTTCCTGCTGAACATGAGCTGTAAGTTCAGTGTGTGCTGTGAGCTCCAGTCACATTAGATCTAGCTGTCCTAAGGGTCTCAGTTCCCACTAATAATAAGTCTAGCTGAATGTATTGGCCCTGTGCTAAGATACGGATATTCTTATAGCTCGGTAATCCTTTCCACAGTCCTGTGTGAGAGCACCTGTTATATGCCCATGTTATAGATGAAGAGACTGAGGCTTATTCTACCTCTTGCCAGTCCCTTTTGCATGTACCATTCGAAAGGTACTGATGGCATTCATACCCGGTTGTTCAATTGTTCTGTCACCAGAAATTCTTGACTGTCCTGCCCCAAGGCCCAACCAGGAAAGGGCGAGGTTTTGGCAAGTTTAAGGGGAACTCTCAGTCTTCTGTCCTAGAGCGATCCCATTCAGCTGCAAAACAGAGGATGATAAACAAAGGATGATGTCGTCTGGGATGATACAGTGAGGCAGGCTCTGCACAGCCAAGTGTGTATACAGATAATCTGAGCAGGAAGAGCAGTGGCCAAAGAGGCCGAAACACTGGCTCACATTCTGGATCGGCCATCATCTGCTTTGTAGCCTTGAGCCGGTCCTTGAATTTCCCTGGGCTCAGTTTCCTCATCTGTCAAATGCCTAAGTCCCTCCAACACCAACGTCTGGGGATCAGTGAAGGCAGAGAGCATTATTGCTGACGTGTGTATGTGTGTGCACACACGTGTGCTCTCAGAATAAGGACAGACCTCATATTACAAGCTGACAGTTGTATGCGGGGCAGCATGCTGTCTGTGATGTTCTATAAAATGGCAGGGAGGGTTTTGCTTTTCTTTTTTTCACTTTTTCAGTTCATTCAGAATTCCTCTCTGAGCTCCATCGGGAGGCAAATGTTGGGCTGAGGAATAGAAACCTCTACATGCTGGGCTGAAAACAGGGTTAGAGGCAGGGAGATTCAGTGGAGAATCCAGGAAGTCATTATTCTGGTCGAAGAGCAGAGCTGTCTTATGGAAGGCCTAAAAGGGACTGGCTCCTTCTTCCCTGTCTGAAGAGAAGCAACTTAGCCCTACCTATCAGGCATAACTTCAGCGTCAAACTCAGATAGTTCAGAATCTAAAGAGAACCTCCTCCTCCAAGAGATCCATGTTGCCTGCCCTTCCTTTAGCCAAGAATAGCATTTTCATTTTTCTGAAGGATGAATTTAAGTGCCAGTGTTGAGTGAAATATACCCCCTGAATAACCACATGGTGTAAGAGGTTGGCCTTCAGGGAGCTGCCCGCTCTCAGCAGGTGATAACCTGATTCTCCCAGGTATCGGTCTCTTCATCCAGCAATACTTCCAGGGGCCCTGTAGATAAGCAGGGCACCGTGCTGAGTGACTGACTCCATGCTCCAAACTGGGAACCACATGCCATTCACTGTGTAATTAACATGGATTCATATACAGACAGGAAGCTACCAATGTTACTAAGTGGGATCCTGGGAGGCCCTTGCAGTTTCTCTTCACCGAGAACTTTATGAAAACTCTTAGAAGAGGAAGTCTTGTGCCGACTTGATCTGAGTTTTATTTCTGTGTTCTGTTGATCTTTGCATGCATGCCACCCGTGATGTCTCCACTGTGTGGGATTGGTTGTGTAACCCAGGTAGATCATGGGGTGTTCTGTGGTTTCTGTTTCAAAGAAACAAGAGTCTGACAAGCCTACAATAATTAAACACGTTTCAATTCTTTACTTGTCTTTTGATGAAATGCAGGTGAGTGTACATCCTTAATTCAGCATAAATTTCTTAAAAATCTCTCCATCCCATGTTTCTCTTCTGAATAATCTCTTCCTAGTTCTCAAGCACCTCCAATCTTTCTCCCTCCATTAGCTCTCAGGGCAGCCTGCCCATACTTACCTCTTTACTATGTAGATCAAAAATCTCTTTTGACTTCCTTAGCATTCTCTCCACTGCATCCCTTCCCTTAAATCTCAGCAAGAAAAAGAGGCCAGAATCTAACCCAGCAAACAAACAAACAAAATTCTTCTGGTGGGAGAGGGGAAATTCAAGAATACTCATTGGTGGGTATTCTTCATCCCTGTTACATTCACTTCCTTCTGTGCAGCCCTTGTTGCTATTTACACTCTTCTCCATCTCTGCTAATGTAAGTGCTCAAAGGGCACTTTAAGTATAATCATTATCCATTGATTTTTTTTTTTCTTTTTGCAGAGGCTTTTATTCCCTTCAATAAGCTCTGCTAAAGCCTGGCTGTTGGCTCTATTTGTTAAAGAAAGAGCTTTGTTCTGTGTGGTTTTTCTCTGAACCTGAGTTTTCTATCCATCCTCAGTGTGGGGTAAAGGGGAGATTTTCTGCCTCGCCCTTTGGTGAGAACAGTCACTTCCTGATTGGAATTTGAGCTAAAAATGGGTTTCCATTGGGAAGAAACATGGATAGCCTGGCACTTCCTGTGTTGTATGAATACTCACAGACATTCCTTTTCAGGAGTTTGACAGTCAGTAGTAAGTAGGAGACTCAGGACACCAGAAAGGGAACCTTTTGACTTAAAATTACCCCAGTGGGTATAAGATAAACATCAGAGACTTTTTTAGAGCAGATTTTAAAAGAAGTAAGAAAGCAAAAGCTTCATAAAGTGATGGGACCATGGAGTTCTGGAAAAGGGCCCAGATGGAGAAGCTGTGGCTTTGAAGATAAACTGCCTGATTTTGCAGTTTTACTGAGTGCAGACCCCGGAGATGGGGTGAAGTCAGAGTTTTGTCTGCTCACGTTTCTTCATAATGATGTTTCACGTGATGCAAGGCTTGCCGTTTACCACACGCTTCCACATGCAGTAACCTCATCTTGTGTCTCTAGGCAGACTGACCCCTCTGGAGGTAGCCCATGTGAGGAGTTAGTCCAAGTTCACGTCCAGCATCCTTTCCCCATCCCTTCCTCCAGACCCTCTTCTTCAACACCCCCGTAGTCTGAGTTGCATCTCCCCACTTGGTGTTCCCAGAGCACCTTCTCCCCACTTTCCTATCACTCATTAGACTCTGGGAAAGCCTTCTTTTCACTCTCTTACCTCAGAGAAAGGGGCCAGAGAAGGAACGAAAACAGTAAGCAACACATTATCAAGCCTGTTACTATGGGGACTTCCGCAGGGACTCTGAAACATGCCTTGGAGTTTTTGCAACTGAAGGACAAGGAAGCTGGGAAATACCTACTAACTGCCCATCCATCCTTAACTGACAGAAGCCTCTGGGCTTCTGATCCTTGGAACATTTTGGCTTGTTCTCTGCAGGGATGAAATGTGTTTCACAGGTGGTGGTGCTGTAGGAAAGGGGGGTGGCCCTCAGGGCCCCAAGAGTGAGCTCTTGTCTTACACCTGGAAAAGAACTGTCCAAGGAGATACGTGCTGACAAAGCAAGAGACGTTATCTGAAAAGGGCACCTGGGCGGAGAGCAGGAGGGTAAGGGAAGCCAGGGGAACTGCTCTGCCACGTGGCTTGCAGTCTCGGGTTTTATGGGGATGTGATTAGTTTCCAGGTTGTCTCTGGCCAGTCATTCTGACTCAGGGTCCTTCCTGGAGGCGCGCGCATCGCTCAGCCAAGATGGATTCCAGCAAGGAGGATTCTGGGAGATTGGTAGGACAGGTGGCATCTCCTTTTGACCTTTCCCAAACTCATCCGGTTGGTGGTGGCTTATTAGTTCTGTGTTCCTTATCAGGACCTCCTGTCATAAAGCAGCTCATGCACATGGCTACTAGGGCGCCTGGCCAGGGTGGGCGGTTCCAGTCAGTGCGCGTCCCCTAACGGTGGGGGGAGGGGACCTCAGGCAGTCACAGTGGTTCTCCGTGAGCAGCCTTCTGGGGGTAGGGCCCTGGCAGGATCTGCTACACCCAACCCTCTGTTCTACTCTGACTCACAGACAATGGGTTCCAGCTCCCAGCTCCGTGTCCAGCAGTCTCCGTACATGTGGGCAGAAACTAGATAGGCATGCATGCAAAAAGCCCACAGGCTTACTCCTCCATCTAACATCAGAGTCTCTTAGTGACGCTGACAAAGGCAAGGCTCTTAATAGCCACTAGTGTGGGAAGTGAAAAGATCCCGTATCAGCCCAAACACCCTTCGTTAGAACTCGTGAACAAAGAAGTGAAAAAAAAAAAAAAGATCTTCCCACCTACCCCAGTAAAAATACGTGTCTTCAGTATGAGTCCCTTCCTGATCTACAGATCTCTTCCCCAGCCCTTCTCCTCCTCTCTCCAAGCTCATCCTTTGTAGTAGAAGGCAGTTAGGAAGGGAGAGCCACGGAGGTGGCCACAGCAGGGAGGGAACCAGCTGCGTGAGAGAAGAAGAAATAGGAACGGAACTAAGAGACAGAGACCTTGGGGACTGACAAGCATGCTGAGAGAGGGCACTCTGTTGCTCTGTAGAAACAGTGGGGAACAGATAGACAGACAAACAGACTGAGGGCTGAAACAAATAACCAAGAAAAAAACCGGTTCCTTGCTGCCCCAGACAGCTTTTTTTTTTTTTTTTTTTTTTGGATGTGGACCATTTTAAAAGTCTTTATTGAAGTTGTTACAATATTGCTTCTGTTGTTCTGTGTCTTGGTTTTCTGGCCACAAGGCATGAGGGATCTTAGCTTCTAGACCAGGGGTGAAACCCCCATCCCCTGCATTGGAAGACAAAGTCTTAACCACTGGACCATCAGGGAAGTCCCAGTTTTGTTAAAATTTTTAAAATTTTATCTTGGAATATAGTTGATTAACAATGTTGTGTTAGTTTCGAGTGGACAGCAAAGTGATTCAGTTATACATATATGTGTATCTATTCTTTTCCAAATTCTTTTCCCATTTAGTTTATTACACGTTATTGAGCAGAGTTCCCTGTGTTATACATACAGTAGGTCCTTGTTATTTATTTTAAATATAGCAGTGTGTATGTCAACCAAAAATCCAGGCAGCTTTTAATTGTTGTCCAGCTTCTGCTTCTATCTGCTCATAAGTTAACTTTGTGTTAAGAAGAAAACGGAGCTTAAAAAAAAAAAGAGCTTGGGGACTTCCCCAGTGGCTAAGACTCCACACTACCAATACAGGGGGCCTGGGTTCAATCCCTGGCCACAGAACTAGATCCAGCATGTCACAACTAGTACTTGGTACAGCCAAGTGAATAAATAAATATTAAAAAAAATTTTTTAAGCGCTTGAGTGGGCACAACAGCAGAATAGGAAGGGGTAGGGGAGAGGGAGGCAGAGGCATGAGAGGAGGGAAAAGAGATTCGCATGTTCAGGAGGGTCTGTAGTCAACCAGCTGGAGGGCCTGTCTCTTTTCTCGCTCCCAAAGCTGGGGAGAATAAGTTGGGTGTGCAGTGTGAATGCATGTGTGTTCATACAAGTGGCCGTGTGTCTTTGTCGTGTGTCTCTAGCTGTGTGAGCACGGGATTTGAGCAGTTGTTGGTTGTCTTGGTCACTTAGTGTATTGGTATGTGCCTGTGTGTGTGTGTGTATCCATGTGTGTCTGTAGTCTGTGTGTGTGATTGTATATCTAGGCACAGACTCTCAGATCTATTTGTTCCCAAGAAGAGAGAGGAGTAAATGAGTGAGAAAGCTTCCATTAACATCTTCTTAGCTGCTAAGTGATGATCCCCACGAATCTGGGCTCTGAGAAAGAAGTCAGGGCAGAGACGGAAAAAGGAAGGGCAGCCATCTCCGCATGCTTGTCTTCCCAAGCTTGTCGCTAGCTCCTGTCCCAGCCAGGGTGTGTCCTGTTAGCTTTCTAGGACAAGGAGGGGACGTCCTCACGTTGAGGTTGGGGTCCAGATGGCTTGACACATGGTAGGGTAATGAAAGAGACTAGAGGCAGCCCTTCTCTCCCCGAGGCTCCTCCTGCTGGCTGAGGCCATGAGGGAGAACAAGAGTAGCCAGATTATTCTGGTTTCCTTAAAAATATATTTTCCCTATGGT
The DNA here is from genome assembly GCF_019923935.1 of Bubalus bubalis. NCBI lineage: Eukaryota > Metazoa > Chordata > Mammalia > Artiodactyla > Bovidae > Bubalus > Bubalus bubalis. Next base: position 46,657,313 of record NC_059159.1, on the reverse strand, counting down.
TTATCACAGGGTATTGAATATAGTTCCCTGCACTATACAATAGGACCTTGTTGCTTAGCCATCCTATAGATAACAGTTTGCATCTGCTAACCCCAAACTTTCACTCCATCCCTCTCTCACCACCCCTGCCTGCTGGCAACCACCAGTCTGTGCTTTATGTCTCTGAGTTATTCTGTTTATTTTTAATGGTCATTTCTTTTTCGAATCAATGAATCCTTATAAACATTATAGCACTTCAGAAACACACAATTTAAAACATGAAAATCTCCCATGATCCTGTTAGCATTTTGATGTCTTTCTCTCCACATGTTTTCTTTGCACAGACTAGCATTTTGGATATATATTAATATGCATATATGCACATAATGTATCTGCATGCTTTGACACACACACATATACATAACTTTATTGCTTTTCATAAAAGCAAAATAATACCATATTGTTCTGCAGCTTGCTTGCTTCTCTAAATAACGTTTCACGAACATCCGTCTGAGTCAGTTCAAATGGTCATTGAAATGGCATCAGTCATTGAAATGGCCCTACACTATTCCTTGGTGTGGGTGGGTTACAATCTGCTCATCCAGCCTCTCCATGAAGGACATTTTTGCATTTTTCTAAGCTTACAGTTGCAGTGAGGATCCTTGCGGCTTCCTCTGTGTGATTCTATCAGTGGGATCATGGAGAGAAGGCTCTGTCCTCCTGGGGACCTGCCAGGAAGTGAGGACTGGACAACCATGAGCTTCCAGGTCCTCTCTTCTCAGTTCTTAGTTTCCTTCTTAACATGCAGGACAATTTCTTTTTCTCTGCCTCTAATGCCTTCCCTGTACAAAGAGATGCTAAAAATAAATTCACCTGCCTCCTCATCACTCTGTTTATTAAACTGTCTTTCTTAAAGATTCTCAGCCTTCCCGTGGGGGTTTAAAATTACATACTCCAACAATTCACCTGCAGAGCAGAAGATTAAATGTTGCTTCTCACTTTAGACTTTCCCCAGCGCTGCTTTGATGTGCTAACACCCCCTAATGCAGAGAGTTGTTCTTAGAGAAACAGACTTACCAGCCTGAGAGCAGAATGACCTGGTTAGAGACCCAGATCCTCTGCCTCCCAGCTGGGAGATAGTGGTCAAGTGACTTCTTCTAACTTAACCTGCAGTTTCAGAAAATGAAGATAATAATGCCTGGAGTGTTCAATGTATTTAAAGCAATTAGCAGAGTGTCAGAGATGCAGCAAGTGCTTACTAAATCTTAGCTCCATTGTCGCTAACATCACTGCCCTACAGATATACCAAATGTATATGTTTCAACCCAACTCCACCATAGTCTTCCTTGCCTCCATAAATGGCATCACCGTATACTCAGTTGTTTGATTTAGAAACAAGGACTTGGAGACAGAGTCCTAGATTTGGATAATAAAATATCCTTTTGTTTGTTTATAGTATTTGCTTTTTTCACAGCTTACTGATTGTTTGTAAGCAGTGTACATTAGCTTAGAAATGTAAAATTTCTAATATTGCAGAAGTGTGTGATTTGGAAGGTGTGAAATTCCCCATAATTCTCTGTCCAAGATAATCACCATTTGCCAAAGTGTGCTTCTCCGTTCCTTGTTTGCCTGTTTATTGACTGTCCCCTCCTCGGCAAAGCAAAGCTCCAACAGCACAAGGATGATTAAAAGCTTTCCTCTCTCTGAATACCCAGGATCAAGCATCCTAGGGTGGCATGTTGCAGGAATGTAGTAAAAGTGTTTGGAATGAATAGGTGATGGTTATTTAAAATGCCATTATTATTAATAACTTAGCTGAAGGTTCTCATAAGCATTGGGATGGAGCCAGATAGGGCCATGTTCTTTGGGACTGGATAGGGCAGGGCAGGAGGGGATGGGATCAGGAACTAGTCAGACCCAAAGAGGAGGGGTTGATCTGTCAGTGGGAACCAATTACCCTGAAGTCAAGAGGAGGGACCATGAGAGACACTCCTAGGAAATTGTTGGCATGCGGGCGGGCCATTCAGTTAACCAGAGGTTGTGACAGGCATGTGGAGCCCAGCAATGGGAAATCCAGGAGCAGGCTCCATTCTAAGGTCTAAGTGGGCTGGAAGTCAGACACTTGCAGGCATGTTGCAGGGGTCCAGGAGTACCTTCTGTGGTCCAGTGGAGCCCTCCAAATCTGTAGAATAACTGGCCAGTGCCCAGAAAGCTGGGGTAAGGGCAGAATGCTGAGACACAGGAATAAGCCAGGAAATGCCCCACATAGAAGGTGGACTTGAGATTCATGAAGGAGGCAGGATCCCAAGGTGGCTAATTTGGTGACAAAGGGACTAAGTTAGTGACCCTCAATGTCAGACCCTGAGGATAGGCTACGATTGCTTCCAACTCTCTCCTATCCTAGACCAGGATTGGCTGAGGTGCAGATAAATGGTGGTAGTGGTAAAGTTTGTACAGAAGGTAAAATCTGGCCATGATCCTATGGCACCATCTCAGTGTGTATGAAGGAAGGCATATCTTGTTTCCTACCAGCCTTGCCAGCCTTACCAATTGGCAGATGTGGTAACAGTAGGGTGTGCCATAAAACCAAGACGTGAGCACATGAATTGAGAGACTTTGGGGAAGCCAATCCCAACAGCCCTTCTACCCATCAGAAAAGGGCTCTCTGTGGCCCAGAGTTTGGTTAGAAGTGGGGAGATGATATGCTATTTATTTCCTAGCCAGTCTTTCCTCACAGCCCTTGACTTTTCCACTGCTGGGCATTCGCTCCAGGGCTGCCCGCTTGTGGATGCAGGTGTCAGGGCTGCCTGGAAAAGCAAGTGGGGAACTGCTAACACAAGAGCCTTCTCCGATGCTGGGGAAATACCATAGTGACCAGGAGAAGCTGCAGCAAGCCTGGAGCTTCATGGGATTTTTGCTCCACGCACTTGTGAGGAAAGGGGTAATGGTCTCTGGGATAACCTCCCTTCTCGTCACCCTGGTCAGTCCTTGGAGAAGAGATGCATCGTCTAGACAGAATCTCAGTGACTTCACTCAGCCAGATGTTCCCAGTGGGGGTGTGCTCAGACTGGTGCCCATTAGAAGCAGCACAGAGCAGTCACCTTCCCTGTTTCTCCTTAGAACAGCTGAGATAGGCTGACATCAACCGCAGCCCTCCCCTCCCCCACCGGAACCCTAAAAACAGCACACCGTGCTGAAGATCAAGAGCATGAAGGAAATAATTATAGAAAACACCAGCCGCAAAAGATAATCGGTTTCTCAAAGAACAGATTTCTGATCCTGCAATAATTACTTTCTTGACCCAAGGGGCTGGCACCATTTCACCTGCATGCTGCCCAGCTTCAGGGCCTCCTGAATGCCTCCCTCTTGCTACCAGGTGGCTGGGCCATCTTGGGTCCTATCCAAGGAAACGGGGCAACTTCCCATCCGCTCTCCACCCACCCTGGGCTCACTGTCTGACTTCATTCCAGTCTGGAAGTCATACTTCATCCACTCTTGCTCACTCATTCATTCAATAAGTATTTATTAGCAGATAGGCTGGAGAAGGCGATGGCACCCCGCTCCAGTACTCTTGCCTGGAAAATCCCATGGATGGAGGAGCCTGGTAGGCTGCATGCAGTCCATGGGGTCACTGAGAGTCAGACACGACTGAGCGACTTCACTTTCCCTTTTCACTTTCATGCATTGGAGAAGGAAATGGCAACCCACTCCAGTGTTCTTGCCTGGAGAATCTCAGGGATGGGGGAGCCTGGTGGCTGCCGTCTATGGGGTTGCACAGATTCGGACACGACTGAAGTGACTTAGCAGCAGCAGCAGATAGGTGGCTCACATGGTAAAGACTCTGCCTGTAATGCAGGAGGCCTGGGTTCAATCCCTGGCTCAGGAAGATCCCCTGGAGAAAGGAATGGCAATCCACTCCAGTATTCTTACCTGGAGAATTCCATGGACAAAGGAGCCTGTTGGGCTACAGTCCATGGAGTCACAAAGAGTCGGACATGACTAATACACACCCACATGACTTTAATGACTGGTCTCACCCTTGCCTTGACATTGGACCTTCCACCTCTGCCCTTATTTTTATATTTATTAACTATAGTACCTACTAGGTGTCTGATCGGCTTTGAGCCTAAAAGATCATGAGGCAAGTTATGATAATGATGATAACAATACAAAAAATCAAAGGCTAATTTTTGCTGGCTGTTGACCATGGGCCAGGCAGTGAATTTTCATCTTTGATTCTTTCAATCACCCATCGAGGGAGGTGCTATTATGATTTGAATTTTACAGATAAGGGAACAGACCCAGAAGGTTAAGTAGGTTGCTAAGGTGACGCAGCAGAGAAGGTCAGAGCTACATATGGACTCCAGAGCCCAAGCCCTTGGACCACTCTGCTGCAGCGCATTGTGGAATGCTAAGCAGCAGGGTTCTGAGGGAGACAACAGTGTGTTAATGGGAGTGGGTTGGACATTTCCATGGGGTGTGTACAAGTGGGACTCTTTCTCCAGGGAAGGCAGGGTAGGGGGCCAGGGATAGGGTCAGGAAAGTCTTCATGGAGTCAGATACACATAGACTGGTTACTGAAAGCTGATAGGAGGTCGCTGCATAGACAGAGCACAGGGGCACTCCACGCCAAGGGGGTAGTATGAGCAAGTGCCCAGAGGGGTGGGTAGCACAAACTGACTTTTCTAGCAACTCAGCGTGTGGCTGACTTCAGTGGGGGTACGCAAGGGAGAAGCTGATGAGTAAAGAGGCTGGCAATGAAATATCATCAGGAATGAGATCCCAAAGGATCCGAGATCCTGGAGAGCCCTTGAGAGACTGAGAGCAGAGAGGAACACGGATCAGATGCAAATTGTAATAAAGATCCTTCAGCTACCTGTAGGAAGAACAGAGGGGCCAGGAAGTGTTGGGGGCTGGTGGATCTAGGGAGAACAGGCCCCATAAAAGTCCCAAAGGAGCATCCACTCCCTAATCACATCTAGCCTGAGTTTGCACTTTAATGAATAAATATTAGGAGGGACCTCCATCTTGAACAAGTCCCTTCCTCTTTTCACTAGGTCCCGGATCCTGCAATTCAGACACATGACATCCCTTCAGGAATTTTTTTTTTTTAAACTTAACATAACTGTATTAGATTTGCCAAATATCAAAATGAATCCGCCACAGGTATACATGTGTTCCCCATCCTGAACCCTCCTCCCTCCTCCCTCCCCATTCCATCCCTCTGGGTCGTCCCAGTGCACCAGCCCCAAGCATCCAGTATCGTGCATCGAACCTGGACTGGCAACTCATTTCATACATGATATTTTACATGTTTCAATGCCATTCTCCCAAATCTTCCCACCCTCTCCCTCTCCCACAGAGTCCATAAGACTGTTCTATACATCAGTGTCTCTTTTGCTGTCTCGTACACAGGGTTATTGTTACCATCTTCCTAAATTCCATATATATGCGTTAGTATACTGTATTGGTGTTTTTCTTTCTGGCTTACTTCACTGTGTATAATAGGCTCCAGTTTCATCCACCTCATTAGAACTGATTCAAATGTATTCTTTTTAATGGCTGAATAATACTCCATTGTGTATATGTACCACTGCTTTCTTATCCATTCATCTGCTGATGGACATCTAGGTTGCTTCCATGTCCTGGCTATTATAAACAGTGCTGCGATGAACATTGGGGTACTCGTGTCTCTTTCCCTTCTGGTTTTCTCAGTGTGTATGCCCAGTAGTGGGATTGCTGGATCATAAGGCATGTCTATTTCCAGTTTTTTAAGGAATCTCCACACTGTTCTCCATAGTGGCTGTACTAGTTTGCATTCCCACCAACAGTGTAAGAGGGTTCCCTTTTCTCCACACCCTCTCCAGCATTTATTACTTGTAGACTTTTGGATCGCAGCCATTCTGATTGGTGTGAAATGGTACCTCATAGTGGTTTTGATTTGCATTTCTCTGATAATGAGTGATGTTGAGCATCTTTTCATGTGTTTGTTAGCCATCTGTATGTCTTCTTTGGAGAAATGTCTATTTAGTTCTTTGGCCCATTTTTTGATTGGGTCATTTATTTTTCTGGAGTTGAGCTGTAGGAGTTGCTTGTATATTCTCGAGATTAGTTGTTTGTCAGTTGCTTCATCTGCTATTATCTTCTCCCATTCTGAAGGCTATCTTTTCACCTTGCTAATAGTTTCCTTTGATGTGCAGAAGCTTTTAAGGTTAATTAGGTCCCATTTGTTTATTTTTGCTTTTATTTCCAATATTCTGGGAGGTGGGTCATAGAGGATCCTGCTGTGATGTATGTCGGAGAGTGTTTTGCCTATGTTCTCCTCTAGGAGTTTTATAGTTTCTGGTCTTACGTTTAGATCTTTAATCCATTTTGAGTTTATTTTTGTGTATGGTGTTAGAAAGTGGTCTAGTTTCATTCTTTTACAAGTGGTTGACCAGAGTTCCCAGCACCACTTGTTAAAGAGATTGTCTTTAATCCATTGTATATTCTTGCCTCCTTTGTCGAAGATAAGGTGTCCATATGTGCGTGGATTTATCTCTGGGCTTTCTATTTTGTTCCATTGATCTATATTTCTGTCTTTGTGCCAGTACCATACTGTCTTGAGAACTGTGGCTTTGTAGTAGAGCCTGAAGTCAGGTAGGTTGATTCCTCCAGTTCCATTCTTCTTTCTCAAGATCGCTTTGGCTATTCGAGGTTTTTTGTTTTTCCATACAAATTGTGAAATTATTTGTTCTAGCTCTGTGAAGAATGCTGTTGGTAGCTTGATAGGGATTGCATTGAATCTATAGATTGCTTTGGGTAGTATTCTCATTTTCACTACATTGATTCTTCCAATCCATGAACATGGTATATTTCTCCATCTGTTAGTGTCCTCTTTGATTTCTTTCACCAGTGTTTTATAGTTTTCTATATATAGGTCTTTAGGTAGATATATTCCTAAGTATTTTATTCTTTCCGTTGCAATGGTGAATGGAATTGTTTCCTTAATTTCTCTTTCTGTTTTCTCATTATTAGTGTATAGGAATGCAAGGGATTTCTGTGTGTTGATTTTATATCCTGCAACTTTACTATAGTCATTGATTAGTTCTAGTAATTTTCTGGTGGAGTCTTTAGGGTTTTCTATGTAGAGGATCATGTCATCTGCAAACAGTGAGAGCTTTACTTCTTCTTTTCCAATTTGGATTCCTTTTATTTCTTTTTCTGTTCTGATTGCTGTGGCCAAAACTTCCAAAACTATGTTGAATAGTAATGGTGAAAGTGGGCACCCTTGTCTTGTTCCTGACTTTAGAGGAAATGATTTCAATTTTTCACCATTGAGGATAATGTTTGCTGTGGGTTTGTCATATATAGCTTTGATTATGTTGAGGTATGTTCCTTCTATTCCTGCTTTCTGGAGAGTTTTGATCATAAATGGATGTTGAATTTTGTCAAAGGCTTTCTCTGCATCTATTGAGATAATCATATGGTTTTTATTTTTCAATTTGTTAATGTGGTGTATTACATTGATTGATTTGCGGATATTGAAGAATCCTTGCATCCCTGGGATAAAGCCCACTTGGTCATGGTGTATGATCTTTTTAATGTGTTGTTGGATTCTGATTGCTAGAATTTTGTTAAGGATTTTTGCATCTATGTTCATCAGTGATATTGGCCTGTAGTTTTCTTTTTTGGTGGCATCTTTGTCAGGTTTTGGTATTAGGGTGATGGTGGCCTCATAGAATGAGTTTGGAAGTTTACCATCCTCTGCAATTTTCTGGAAGAGTTTGAGCAGGATAGGTGTTAGCTCTTCTCTAAATTTTTGGTAGAATTCAGCTGTGAAGCCGTCTGGACCTGGGCTTTTGTTTGCTGGAAGATTTTTTATTACAGTTTCAATCTCCGTGCTTGTGATGGGTCTGTTAAGATTTTCTATTTCTTCCTGGTCGAGTTTTGGAAAGTTGTACTTTTCTAAGAATTTGTCCATTTCTTCCTCGTTGTCCATTTTATTGGCATATAATTGTTGATAGTAGTCTCTTATGATCCTTTGTATTTCTGTGTTGTCTGTTGTGATCTCTCCATTTTCATTTCTAATTTTATTGATTTGATTTTTCTCCCTTTGTTTCTTGATGAGTCTGGCTAATGGTTTGTCAATTTTATTTATCCTTTCAAAGAACCAGCTTTTGGTTTTGTTGATTTTTGCTATGGTCTCTTTTGTTTCTTTTGCATTTATTTCTGCTCTAATTTTTAAGATTTCTTTCCTTCTACTAACCCTGGGGTTCTTCATTTCTTCCTTTTCTAGTTGCTTTAGGTGTAGAGTTAGGTTATTTATTTGACTTTTTTCTTGTTTCTTGAGGTGTGCCTGTATTGCTATGAACTTTCCCCTTAGGACTGCTTTTACCGTGTCCCACAGGTTTTGGGTTGTTGTGTTTTCATTGTCATTTGTTTCTATGCACATTTTGATTTCTTTTTTGATTTCTTCTGTGATTTTTTGGTTATTCAGCAGCGTGTTGTTCAGCCTCCATATGTTGGATTTTTTAATAGTTTTTCTCCTGTAATTGAGATCTAATCTTACTGCATTGTGGTCAGAAAAGATGCTTGGAATGATTTCTATTTTTTTGAATTTACCAAGGCTAGCTTTATGGCCCAGGATGTGATCTATCCTGGAGAAGGTTCCATGTGCGCTTGAGAAGAAGGTGAAATTCATTGTTTTGGGATGAAATGTCCTATAGATATCAATTAGGTCTAACTGGTCTATTGTATCGTTTAAAGTTTGTGTTTCCTTGTTAATTTTATGTTTAGTTGATCTATCCATAGGTGTGAGTGGGGTATTAAAGTCTCCCACTATTATTGTGTTATTGTCAATTTCTTCTTTCATACTTGTTAGCATTTGTCTTACATACTGCGGTGCTCCCGTGTTGGGTGCATATATATTTATAATTGTTATATCTTCTTCTTGGATTGATCCTTTGATCATTATGTAGTGACCGTCTTTGTCTCTTTTCACAGTCTTTGTTTTAAAGTCTATTTTATCTGATATGAGTATTGCTACTCCTGCTTTCTTTTGGTCCCTATTCACATGGAAAATCTTTTTCCAGCCCTTCACTTTCAGTCTGTATGTGTCCCCTGTTTTGAGGTGGGTCTCTTGTAGACAACATATGCAGGGGTCTTGTTTTTGTATCCATTCAGCCAGTCTTTGTCTTTTGGTTGGGGCATTCAACCCATTTACGTTTAAGGTAATTACTGATAAGTATGACCCCGTTGCCATTTACTTTATTGTTTTGGGTTCGAATTTATACACAATTTTTGTGTTTCCTGTCTAGAGAATATCCTTTAGTATTTGTTGGAGAGCTGGTTTGGTGGTGCAGAATTCTCTCAGCTTTTGCTTGTCTGAAAAGCTTTTGATTTCTCCTTCATACTTGAATGAGATCCTTGCTGGGTACAATAATCTGGGCTCTAGGTTATTTTCTTTCATCACTTTAAGTATGTCTTGCCATTCCCTCCTGGCTTGAAGAGTTTCTATTGAAAGATCAGCTGTTATCCTTATGGGAATTCCCTTGTGTGTTATTTGTTGTTTTTCCCTTGCTGCTTTTAATATTTGTTCTTTGTGTTTGATCTTTGTTAATTTGATTACTATGTGTCTTGGGGTGTTTCGCCTTGGGTTTATCCTGTTTGGGACTCTCTGGGTTTCTTGAACTTGGGTGATTATTTCCTTCCCCATTTTAGGGAAGTTTTCAACTATTATCTCCTCAAGTATTTTCTCATGGTCTTTCTTTTTGTCTTCTTCTTCTGGGATCCCTATGATTCGAATGTTGTAGCGTTTAATATTGTCCTGGAGGTCTCTGAGATTGTCCTCATTTCTTTTAATTCGTTTTTCTTTTATCCTCTCTGATTCATTTATTTCTACCATTCTATCTTCTAATTCACTAATCCTATCTTCTGCCTCTGTTATTCTACTATTTGTTGCCTCCAGAGTGTTTTTAATTTCACTTATTGCATTATTCATTATATATTGACTCTTTTTTATTTCTTCTAAGTCCTTGTTAAACCTTTCTTGCATCTTCTCAATCCTTGCCTCCAGGCTATTTATCTGTGATTCCATTTTAATTTCAAGATTTTGGATCAATTTCACTATCATTATTCGGAATTCTTTATCAGGTAGATTCCCTATCTCTTCCTCTTTTGTTTGGTTTGGTGGGCATTTATCCTGTTCCTTTATCTGCTGGGTATTCCTCTGTCTCTTCATCTTGTTTAAATTGCTGAGTTTGGGGTGTCCTTTCTGTATTCTGGCAGTTTGTGGAGTTCTCTTTATTGTGGCGTTTCCTCGCTGTGTGTGGGTTTGTACAGGTGGCTTGTCAAGGTTTCCTGTTTAGGGAAGCTTGTGTCGATGTTCTGGTGGATGGAGCTGTATTTCTTCTCTCTGGAGTGTAATGAAATGTCCAGTAATGAGTTATGAGATGTCTATGGTTTTGGGGTGACTTTGGGCAGCCTGTATCTTGAAGCTCAGGGCTGTGTTCCTTTGTTGCTGGAGAATTTGCTTGTTATGTCTTTCCCTGGAACTTGTTGGCCCTTGTGTGGTGCTTGGTTTCAGTGTCGGTATGGAGGCGTTTGATGAGCTCCTGTCAATTAATGTTCCTTGGAGTCAGGAGTTCCCTGGAGTCAGGGTTTGGACTTAAGCCTCCTACTTCCAGTTATTGGTCTTAATTTTACAGTAGTTTCAAAACTTCTCCTTCTATACAGCACCACTGATAAAACATCTATGTTAAAGATGAAAAGTTTCTCTACTGTGAGGGTCACTCAGAGAGGTTCACAGCATTACATGGAGAAGAGAAGAGGGAGGAGGGAGTTAGAGGTGACCCAAATGAGATGAGGTGGAATCAATAGTGGAGAGAGTGGGCTAGCCAGTAGTCACTTCCTTATGTGCACTCCACAACTGGACCGCTCAGAGATGTTCACGGAGTTATACAGGGAAGAGAAGAAGGAGGCAGGAGACAGAGGTGGCCAGAAGGATAAAAGGGGGAAATGAAAAGGAGGGAGACAGATCCAGCCAGTAATCAGTTCCTTAAGTGTTCTCCACCGTCTGGAACACACAGAAATTCACAGAGTTGGGTAGAGTAGAGAGGGGTTAGGGAGGAGATACAGGTGACCTGGTGGAGAAAATGGAGAGTCCAAAGGGAGAGAGAGCAGTCAAGCCAGTAATCTCGTACACTAGTGAAAAATGGGTCCTGAAGATTGGGTTCTTAAAGGTATAAAATTGGTAACAAATACATAAAAACAAAAATTAGAAATCTAGAGTAGAGTTTGGAATTTCAAAAATGCGATGTTAATGAAAAGAAGAAGGAAAAGAAAGAGAGAAAAAACGAACAAAGAAAAACAAACAAGGTCATGAAAGTAATAAAGAAACTACAGGTACAAAATTGGTAACTAATACCAAAAAGCAAAAATTAAAAATCTAGAGTAGAGTCTGGAATTTCAAAAATACAACGTTAAAAAAAAAAAAAAGAAGAAGAAAAATAAAGAGAGAAAACAAACAAACCAACAAAAACAATGTCGCAAAAATTATAAAGAAAATACAGGTACAAAATTGATATCAAATACCAAAAAGCATAAATTAAAAATCTTGAGTAGAGTTTGGAATTGCAGATATACGATGTTATATAAAAGAAGAAGAGAAAGAAACAGAGGGAAAAAAAAGTCACAGAAATTATGAAAAAACTATAGGTACAAAATTGATAACATATATCAAAAGGCTAAAATTAAAAATCTAGAGTAGAGTTTGGAATTTCAAAAATACAATGTTAAAGAAAAGAAGAAAAAGAAAAAAGAAAAAAAAAAACAAAAAAAAACCACGGTCAAAAAATTATAAAATATATATATGAAGTTTGCTGAAGAAGAAAAAAAAATAGGGTCTTTTTTTTTTTTTTTTGCAAAGTAATAGTTATAAAAGTGAAAATTAAAGGACAATAGAGGACTTAAAAAATTTTTTTTTTTAATTAAAAAAAAAAGAAAGATTGATCGTAAAAATAGTAAAAATATATCTAGGTCTTTCTCTGGTTTTGTTGTGAGTATTGCGGGTTCAGTTCATTTTTGGCAGTTCCTTAGTCCGACTTATATTTCTCAAGATCTATAGGCCCCTTCCTATGTAATCCGTAGTAACCACAGGGTTTTAATCTATGGCCTGTAGCTTCCAAGGCGTTTCCCTCTGTTACAGCTTCTTCTGTTTGCTGGTCTCTTCAGTGTCTGGTTCCCGCCCTGACACAAAGGGGATGGTTGAGGACACTATTTTTTTTTTTTTTTTTTTAATTTAGGCTCACTTGTTCAGCCGCGCTGTGGGGAGGGAGGGAGGGATGCTGCAAACAGGTAACACTGGAGTGTGCTCGCAGTGCCTCAGCCACACTGGGTCTGCCCCCGCTCACGGCGCGTGTAGCCTCCCTGCCCACACTGCTTGGGCTCTAGGTTGTTCGGCCAGGAACAATCAGAGGCCGGCCCTGGGCTGAGCTCCCAGGTCCAAGCCGCTCAGGTTCAGGCACTCGGGTAGTCCTCAGAGGCGCAGACTCGGTTGGGCCTGCGTTTTGTGTTCTTCCCAGATCCGAGCAGCTCAGGTGATGAGGTGTTTGGCGGGTGCCAATGCTGCGACTTATCGCCTCCCCGCCACTCGGTTATCTGGGTGTAAAACCGGCGCACCTTCTCAGACAGATGTTGACCGTCCAGACCCCCAAGAAGTTTTAGTTAGCAAAGAAGCCTGCTTACAGTTTTATAGATAGTGTCTCTCTGGGGCTGCGATGTCCCCCTTCCGGCTCTGGCTGCCTGTCACCGGAGGGGGAAGGTCTGCAGCCGGCTATCTCTGTTCAGTCCTTTGTTCTGTGCGCGTGCCTGGTGGTGTCTTAGGTTAGGGCTGGCTTTTCGCGTGGTAGATATCCCACAGTCTGGTTTGCTAGCCCAAATTATTTCGCTCAGATAGCGCTCAGGACATTCGGCCCGGTTCTTACTCTAAGGGACACAGCCCGCGCCGCACTTCCCTGCCCAGCCCCCGCTTGCTAATGCCGTGTGCAGGCGTCTGCGCTGCTTCTCCGCTGGGGGAGTTGCCGTAGGGCTCACAATCCGCGATTTTTAATTGTTTATTTTTTTTCCCCTCCCTTTTATGTTGCCCTCTGTGCTTCCAAAGCTTGGCACAGATTCGGCAGTGAAAGGGTTTCCTGGTGTTTGGAAACTTCTTTTTAAGACTCCCTTCCCGGGACGGAACTCCGTCCCTCCCTCTTTTGTCTCTTTTTTTGTCTTTTATATTTTTTCCTACCTCCTTTCGAAGAGTTGGGCTGCTTTTCTGGGTGCCTGATGTCCTCTGCCGGCATTCAGAAGTTGTTTTGTGGAATTTACTCGACGTTTAAATGCTCTTTTGATGAATTTGTGGGGGAGAAAGTGTTCTCCCCGTCCTACTCCTCCGCCATCTTGGCTCCTCCCCCTTCAGGAATTTTTGACAGTGGGATGATCATGAGCTCTTCAGCCTGGTTGTGGGGTCATGGATCCTCGCCCTGGGGTACTACCAAAGGCCAGGGATTGCTGGTGGGCCTGACTCTGCTCTGCTACCCTGGCAGTTTGCTAGGGGCTTCTGAGTGGCATGTCCATTGTTTATCAGATAGTAGACCAATACCAGATTGTTAAACTCAAGAAGGTAAGCTGCTGCATAGTTCAGGAACCTCAGCTCGGTGCTCTGTGATGACCTAGAGAGGTAGCAGGTGGGTTTGGGAGTGGGGCTCAAGAGGGAGGGGATATGTGTATACTTGCAACTGATCCTCATTGTTGTACAGCAGAAACTAACACAACATTATAAAGCAGTTATACCCCAATTAAATAAATTAAAACAAAACAAAAAATTCAAGAAGGTAGCACTAGAGGGTTCTGGCTATGGTATCTTCCCTTTGGCATCATTTGCCTTCCTCTCTCTTCCTAGGGAAATATCACCTATTTTCCCCAGGTAACCACCTGGGAGTCACTAAGTCCAGGGCAAATCACCTTCTTCATTCCCTAACTCAAGACAATGCTTGTATTAGCACATGCCCAAACTTGTTACTAGGCCAGCAGCAGCTTCCTAACATAGAGACTTTTTACAGATATTTTAAAGAAGCAGAGTAGCCTTCTAGTTGCCAGCAGATTCCTTGAATTAAGAGTGGTACATTGATCTGGGAATTAATTAGAAATTCCTTGTTGGAGTCTTTCCCCTTCAGAGAGTCCTGAGTGCAGAATCATTCTTCTTTAATAGTGGATCCAGGGAGATCCCGGATGTTAACTAAGCTGAAAAGTGGAAGAAAAGCTGGCAGGGAGCAGGGAGAAAGACAGGATGAAAGATTGGGGATCGCTGTCTGGCTGCAGAAGCCAGTTTCTAGGATGCAGTCAGGTGGCCCAGGAGGGCCAGATACTGGGTCTACCTGGATTAGCAGACCAAGGGCGTTCAGAGAGATTCAAGCAACATGGGCCCAATCCAGTGGGCAGGCTGTTTAGAAGAAATGGCATGAAGGCAGCTGTGACTTCTGGGAGGTCAGCTGGTCCACAGTACCCCTCACCCAGCAGCCAAGGGGGCCTTGGATGGGAGGAAAGCCTACATCCATACCTTCTTCACCCACACATCACTGAGACTCCCCAGATGCTGTGCCAGGCAGGGGAAGGCAGTGTCGGGAGCAGGAGATATGGAATCAGGCCAGCTTGAGTTCAAGCTCAGCCTGGTCTCTTGCTAGAAGGGAACGTTGGCATTGATATATTCCTTAATCTTTTTTTTTTTAATTTTTTAAATTTTATTTTATTTTTAAACTTTACAATATTGCATTGGTTCTGCCATATATTGAAATGAATCTGCCACAGGCATACATGTGTTCCCCATCCTGAACCCTCCTCCCTCCTCCCTCCCCATACCATCCCTCTGGGTCGTCCCAGTGCACCAGCCCCAAGCATTCAGTATTGTGCATCGAACCTGGACTGGCGACTCGTTTCATATATGATATCATACATATTTCAATGCCATTCTCCCAAATCATCCCACCCTCTCCCTCTCCCACAGAGTCCAAAAGACTGTTCTATACATCAGTGTCTCTTTTGCTGTCTCGTCTACAGGGTTATTGTTACCATCTTTCTAAATTCCATATATATGCGTTAGTATACTGTATTGGTGTTTTTCTTTCTGGCTTACTTCACTCTGTATAATAGGCTCCAGTTTCATCCACCTCATTAGAACTGATTCAAATGTATTCTTTTTAATGGCTGAATAATACTCCATTGTGTATATGTACCACTGCTTTCTTATCCATTCATCTGCTGATGGACATCTAGGTTGCTTCCATGTCCTGGCTATTATAAACAGTGCTGCGATGAACATTGGGGTACACATGTCTCTTTCAATTCTGGTTTCCTCAGTGTGTATGCCCAGCAGTAGGATTGCTGGATCATAAGGCAGTTCTATTTCCAGTTTTTTAAGGAATCTCCACACTGTTCTCCATAGTGGCTGTACTAGTTTGCATTCCCACCAACAGTGTAAGAGGGTTCCCTTTTCTCCACACCCTCTCCAGCATTTATTGCTTGTAGACTTTTGGATCGCAGCCATTCTGACTGGCATGAAATGGTACCTCATAGTGGTTTTGATTTGCATTTCTCTGATAATGAGTGATGTTGAGCATCTTTTCATGTGTTTGTTAGCCATCTGTATGTCTTCTTTGGAGAAATGTCTATTTAGTTCTTTGGTCCATTTTTTGATTGGGTCATTTATTTTTCTGGAGTTGAGCTGTAGGAGTTGCTTGTATATTTTTGATATTAGTTGTTTGTCAGTTGCTTCATTTGCTATTATTTTCTCCCATTCTGAAGGCTGTCTTTTCACCTTGCTTATAGTTTCTTTTGTTGTGCAGAAGCTTTTAAGTTTAATTAAGTTCCATTTGTTTATTTTTGCTTTTATTTCCAATATTCTGGGAGGTGGGTCATAGGGGATCCTGCTGTGATGTAAGTCGGAGAGTGTTTTGCCCATGTTCTCCTCTAGGAGTTTTATAGTTTCTGGTCTTACGTTTAGATCTTTAATCCATTTTGAGTTTATTTTTGTGTATGGTGTTAGAAAGTGGTCTAGTTTCATTCTTTTACAAGTGGTTGACCAGTTTTCCCAGCACCACTTGCTAAAGAGATTGTCTTTAATCCATTGTATATTCTTGCCTCCTTTTGTCAAAGATAAGGTGTCCATATGTGCATGGATTGATCTCCGGGCTTTCTATTTTGTTCCATTGATCTATATTTCTGTCTTTGTGCCAGTACCATACTGTCTTGATGACTGTGGCTTTGTAGTAGAGCCTGAAGTCTGGCAGGTTGATTCCTCCAGTTCCATTCTTCTTTCTCAAGATAACTTTGGCTATTCGAGGTTTTTTGTATTTCCATACAAATTGTGAAATTATTTGTTCTAGCTCTGTGAAGAATACCATTGGTAGCTTGATAGGGCTTGCATTGAATCTATAAATTGCTTTGGGTAGTATACTCATTTTCACTATATTGATTCTTCCAATCCGTGAACATGGTACATTTCTCCATCTATTGGTGTCCTCTTTGATTTCTTTCACCAGTGTTTTATAGTTTTCTATATATAGGTCTTTAATTTCTTTAGGTAGATATATTCCTAAGTATTTTATTCTTTTCGTTGCAATGGTGAATGGAATTGTTTCCTTAATTTCTCTTTCTGTTTTCTCATTATTAGTGTATAGGAATGCAAGGGATTTCTGTGTGTTGATTTTATATCCTGCAACTTTACTATAATCATTGATTAGTTCTAGTAATTTTCTGGTGGAGTCTTTAGGGTTTTCTATGTAGAGGATCATGTCATCTGCAAACAGTGAGAGTTTTACTTCTTCTTTTCCAATTTGGATTCCTTTTATTTCTTTTTCTGCTCTGATTGCTGTGGCCAAAACTTCCAAAACTATGTTAAATAGTAATTGTGAAAGTGGACACCCTTGTCTTGTTCCTGACTTTAGAGGAAATACTTTCAATTTTTCACCATTGAGGATAATGTTTGCTGTGGGTTTGTCATATATAGCTTTGATTATGTTGAGGTATGTTCCTTCTATTCCTGCTTTCTGGAGAGTTTTGATCATAAATGGATGTTGAATTTTGTCAAAGGCTTTCTCTGCATCTATTGAGATAATCATATGGTTTTTATTTTCAATTTGTTAATGTGGTGTATTACATTGATTGATTTGTGGATATTGAAGAATCCTTGCATCCCTGGGATAAAGCCCACTTGGTCATGGTGTATGATCTTTTTAATGTGTTGTTGGATTCTGATTGCTAGAATTTTGTTAAGGATTTTTGCATCTATGTTCATCAGTGATATTGGCCTGTAGTTTTCTTTTTTGGTGGCATCTTTGTCAGGTTTTGGTATTAGGGTGATGGTGGCCTCATAGAATGAGTTTGGAAGTTTACCTTCCTCTGCAATTTTCTGGAAGAGTTTGAGTAGGATAGGTGTTAGCTCTTCTCTAAATTTTTGGTAGAATTCAGCTGTGAAGCCATCTGGACCTGGGCTTTTGTTTGCTGGAAGATTTTTGATTACAGTTTCAATTTCTGTGCTTGTGATGGGTCTGTTAAGATTTTCTATTTCTTCCTCGTTCAGTTTTGGAAAGTTGTACTTTTCTAAGAATTTGTTCATTTCTTCCACGTTGTCCATTTTATTGGCATATAATTGCTGATAGTAGTCTCTTATGATCCTTTGTATTTCTGTGTTGTCTGTTGTGATCTCTCCATTTTCATTTCTAATTTTATTGATTTGATTTTTCTCCCTTTGTTTCTTGATGAGTCTGGCTAATGGTTTGTCAGTTTTATTTATCCTTTCAAAGAACCAGCTTTTGGCTTTGTTGATTTTTGCTATGGTCTCTTTTGTTTCTTTTGCATTTATTTCTGCCCTAATTTTTAAGATTTCTTTCCTTCTACTAACCCTGGGGTTCTTCATTTCTTCCTTTTCTAGTTGCTTTAGGTGTAGAGTTAGGTTATTTATTTGACTTTTTTCTTGTTTCTTGAGGTGTGCCTGTATTGCTATGAACTTTCCCCTTAGGACTGCTTTTACAGTGTCCCACAGGTTTTGAGTTGTTGTGTTTTCATTTTCATTAGTTTCTATGCAAATTTGATTTCTTTTTTTGATTTCTTCTGTGATTTGTTGGTTATTCAGCAGCGTGTTGTTCAGCCTCCATATGTTGGAATTTTTAATAGTTTTTCTCTTGTAATTGAGATCTAATCTTACTGCATTGTGGTCAGAAAAGATGCTTGGAATGATTTCAATTTTTTTGAATTTACCAAGGCTAGATTTATGGCCCAGGATGTGATCTATCCTGGAGAAGGTTCCATGTGCGCTTGAGAAGAAGGTGAAATTCATTGTTTTGGGATGAAATGTCCTATAGATATCAATTAGGTCTAACTGGTCTATTGTATCATTTAAAGTTTGTGTTTCCTTGTTAATTTTCTGTTTAGTTGATCTATCCATAGGTGTGAGTGGGGTATTAAAGTCTCCCACTATTATTGTGTTATTGTTAATTTCTCCTTTCATACTTGTTAGCATTTGCCTTACATATTGCGGTGCTCCCATGTTGGGTGCATATATATTTATAATTGTTATATCTTCTTCTTGGATTGATCCTTTGATCATTATGTAGTGACCGTCTTTGTCTCTTTTCACAGTCTTTGTTTTAAAGTCTATTTTATCTGATATGAGTATTGCTACTCCTGCTTTCTTTTGGTCCCTATTTGCATGGAAAATCTTTTTCCAGCCCTTCACTTTCAGTCTGTATGTGTCCCCTGTTTTGAGGTGGGTCTCTTGTAGACAGCATATGTAGGGGTCTTGTTTTTGTATCCATTCACCAAGTCTTTGTCTTTTGGTTAGGGCATTCAACCCATTTACGTTTAAGGTAATTATTGATAAGTATGATCCCGTTGCCATTTACTTTATTTTTGGGGGTTTGAATTTATACACCGTTTTTGTGTTTCCTGTCTAGAGAATATCCTTTAGTATTTGTCGGAGAGCTGGTTTGGTGGTGCTGAATTCTCTCAGCTTTTGCTTGTCTGTAAAGCTTTTGATTTCTCCTTCATATTTGAATGAGATCCTTGCTGGGTACAATAATCTGGGCTGTAGGTTATTTTCTTTCATCACTTTAAGTATGTCTTGCCATTCCCTCCTGGCTTGAAGAGTTTCTATTGAAAGATCAGCTGTTATCCTTATGGGAATTCCCTTGTGTGTTATTTGTTGTTTTTCCCTTGCTGCTTTTAATATTTGTTCTTTGTGTTTGATCTTTGTTAATTTGATTACTATGTGTCTTGGGGTGTTTCGCCTTGGGTTTATCCTGTTTGGGACTCTCTGGGTTTCTTGGACTTGGGTGATTATTTCCTTCCCCATTTTAGGGAAGTTTTCAACTATTATCTCCTCAAGTATTTTCTCATAGTCTTTCTTTTTGTCTTCTTCTTCTGGGACCCCTATGATTCGAATGTTGTAGCGTTTAATATTGTCCTGGAGGTCTCTGAGGTTGTCCTCATTTCTTTTAATTCGTTTTTCTTTTTTCCTCTCTGATTCATTTATTTCTACCATTCTATCTTCTAATTCACTAATCCTATCTTCAGCCTCTGTTATTCTACTATTTGTTACCTCCAGAGTGTTTTTGATTTCATTTATTGCATTATTCATTATGTATTGACTCTTTTTTATTTCTTCTAGGTCCTTGTTAAACCTTTCTTGCATCTTCTCAATCCTTGTCTCCAGGCTATTTATCTGTGATTCCATTTTGATTTCAAGATTTTGGATCAATTTCACTATCATTATTTGGAATTCTTTATCAGGTAGTTTCCCTATCTCTTCCTCTTTTGTTTGGTTTGGTGGACATTTATCCTGTTCCTTTACCTGCTGGATATTCCTCTGTCTCTTCATCTTGTTTAAATTGCTGAGTTTGGGGTGTCCTTTCTGTATTCTGGCAGTTTGTGGAGTTCTCTTTATTGTGGCATTTGCTCGCTGTGTGTGGGTTTGTACAGGTGGCTTGTCAAGGTTTCTTGGTTAGGGACACTTGTGTCGGTGTTCTGGTGGGTGGAGCTGTATTTCTTCTCTCTGGAGTGTAATGAAATGTCCAGTAATGAGTTATGAGATGTCTATGGTTTTGGGGTGAGTTTGGGCAGCCTATATCTTGGAGCTCAGGGCTGTGTTCCTGTGTTGCTGGAGAATTTGCTTGGTATGTCTTGCCCTGGAACTTTTTGGCCCTTGTGTGGTGCTTGGTTTCAGTGTAGGTATGGAGGCGTTTGATGAACTTCTGTCAATTAATGTTCCCTGGAGTCAGGAGTTCTCTGGAGTTAGGGTTTGGACTTAAGCCTCCTGCTTCCAGTTATCGGTCTTATTTTTACAGTAGTTTCAAAACTTCTCCTATACAGCACCATTGATAAAACATCTACGTTAAAGATGAAAAGTTTCTCCACCATGAGGGTCACCCAGAGAGGTTCACAGCATCACATGGAGAAGAGAAGAGGGAGGAGGGAGTTAGAGGTAACCCGAATGAGATGAGGTAGAATCAACAGAGGAGAGAGCAGGCTAACCAGTAATCACTTCCTTATGTGCACTCCACAATTAGACCACTCAGAGATGTTCACAGAGTTATACAGAGAAGCGAAGAAGGAGGAAGGAGACAAAGGTGGCCAGGAGGATAAAAGGGGGAATGAAAAGGAGGGAGACAGATCCAGCCAGTAATCAGTTCCTTAAGTGTTCTCCACCGTCTGGAACACACAGAAATTCACAGAGTTGGGTAGAGTAGAGAGGGGTTAGGGAGGAGATACAGGTGACCTGGTGGAGAAAATGGAGAGTCCAAAGGGAGAGAGAGCAGTCAAGCCAGTAATCTCACTCCCTAGTGAAAAATGGGTACTGAAGATTGGGTTCTTAAAGGTACAAAATTGGCAACAAATACATAAAACCAAAAATTAAAAATCTAGAGTAGAGTTTGGAATTTCAAAAATACAATGTTAAAGAAAAGAAGAAGGAAAAGAAAGAGGGAGGAAAAAAAAAACAAAGTCACAAAAATTATAAAGAAAATATAGGTACAAAATTGATAACAAATACCAAAAAGCAAAAGTTAAAAATCTAGAGTAGAGTCTGGAATTTCAAAAATACAATGTTAAAAAAAGAAGAAAAAGAAAGAGAGAAAAAAACAAACAAAAACAAACAAAGTCACAAAAATTATAAAGAAAATATAGGTACAAAATTGATAACAAATACCAAAAAGCAAAAGTTTAAAATCTAGAGTAGAGTCTGGAATTTCATAAATACAATGTTAAAAAAAGAAGAAGAAAGAGAGAAAAAACAAACAAACAAAAACAAACAAAGTCACAAAAATTATAAAGAATATATAGGTACAAAATTGATAACAAATACCAAAAACATAAATTAAAAATCTAGAGTAGAGTTTGGAATTTCAGATATACAATGGTATATAAAAGAAGAAGAGAAAGAAAGAGAGAGAAAAGAAAAGTCACTAAAATTAAAAAAATATATATATAGGTACAAGATTGATAACAAATACCAAAAAGCTAAAATTAAAAATCTAGTGTTTGGAATTTCAAAAATACAATGTTAAAGAAAAGAAGAAGAAAAAAAAAGGTCACAAAAATTATAAAATATATATATATATGAAGTTTGCTTTTTCAAAAAAAAAATAGGGTCTTTTTTTTTTTTTTTTGCTAAGTAATAGTAGGTTATAAAAGTGAAAATTAAAGGAATAATAGAGGACTTAAAAATTTTTTTAATTAAAAAATAAAGAAAGAAAGAATGATCATAAAAATAGTAAAAATATATCTAGGACTTTCTCTGGTTTTGTTGTGGATACTGTGGGGTCAGTTCATTTTCGGCTAGTTCCTTGGTCTGGCTTATATTTCTCAAGATCTATAGGCCCCTTTCTATGCAGTCGGTAGTAACCACAGGGTTTTAATCTATTGCCTGTAGCTTCCAAGGCGGTTCCCTCTGTTATAGCTTCTTCTGTTTGCTGGTCTCTTCAGTGTCTGATTTCCGCCCTGACACAAAGGGGGCAGTGGTGGACACTTTTTTTTTTTTTTTTTTTAGGCTCACTTGTTCAGTCGTGCTGTGGGGAGGGAGGGACGCTGCAAACAAATAACACTGGCGTTTGCTTGCAGTGCCTCAGCCACACTGGATCTGCCCCCCGCTCACGGCGCGTGTAGCCTCCCTGCCCACACTGCTCAGGCTCTAGGTTGCTCTGCCAGGAACCATCCTCGGCCGGCCCTGGGCTGCTTGCACCTCCCAGGTCTAAGCCGCTCAGGTTCAGGCACTCAGGTAGTCCTCAGAGGCGCAGACTCGGTTGGGCCTGCGTTTTGTGCTCTTCCCAGGTCCGAGCAGCTCAGGTGATGAGGTGTTTGGCGAGCACAATTGCTGCGACTTATCGCCTCCCCGCCGCTCGGTTATCTAGGTGTACAACTAGCGCACCTTCTCAGGCGGATGTTGACTGTCCAGACCCCCAAGAAGTTTTAGTTAGCAAAGAAGCCTGCTTACAGTTTTGTAGATAATGTCTCTCTGGGGCTGCGATTGCCCACTTCCGGCTCTGGCTGCCTGTCACCGGAGGGGGACGGTCTGCAGCCGGCTATCTCTGTACAGTCCTTTGTTTCCTGTGCGGGCCTGGCGGTGTCTTAGGTTAGAGCTGGCTTTTCGCGTAGTAGATATCCCACAGTCTGGTTTGCTAGCCCAAATTACTTCGCTCAGATAGCGCTCAGGGTATTCAGGCCAGATCCTTACTCTAAGCAATGCAGCCCACGCCGCGCCTCCCTGCCCAGCCCCTACTTGCTAGTGGCGTGTGCAGGTGTTTGCGCTGCTTCTCCGCTGGGGGAGTTACCGTAGGGCTCGTAATCTGTGGGTTTTAATTGTTTATTTATTTTTCCTCCCTGTTATGTTGCCCTCTGTGCCTCTAAGGCTTGGCATAGATTCAGCAGTGAGAAGGTTTCCTGGTGTTTGGAAACTTCTCTCTTTTTAAGACTCCCTTCCTGGGACGGAGGTCCATCCCTTCCTCTTTTGTCTCTTTTTTTGTCTTATATATTTTTTCCTACCTCCTTTCGAAGACATGGGCTGCTTTTCTGGGTGCCTGATGTCCTCTGCCGGCATTCAGAAGTTGTTTTGTGGAATTTACTCAGCGTTTAAATGTTCTTTTGATGAATTTGTGGGGGAGAAAGTGTTCTCCCCGTCCTACTCCTCCGCCATCTTAGCTCCTCCTCTCCTTAATCTTTTTAAACTCAAGTTTCCCCTTCTATTAAATGGAGATAATAATTGTATCAACCGCAGAGGGCTGTTATGGGGATTAAAGTATAAACAGGGATGTTGACAGTGCTAAACAGTGTACCAACCCTGGACAAAGGCTTAAACATTGTCAGAAATGGTTATTATCATGATAAGCTTGCACCAGGGATGCAAACATGAATGGAATGAGTTCCCTACCCTCAAAAAAGCCAGATGGATAGGGATCCCACTCCAGCAGCCAATCAGAGGGCATGTGAGGGGCACAGGGTCTGAATGAGGGTTGAAATGCACAGAAGGAGCTGGCATATTCCCAGGTATGCCACCCAGGACCACCTTAGTCAATCAGCGAGGGAGACTGATTCTTTGAGCCCCAGTCAGGGTTGTCCCAGCCCCCTGTGCAGCTGTGCTCACAGAACAGGAGGCCTCTTCCCCCATCCCAGCTGGAGAAGGAGCCTGAGAACTCACTGGATACTGGATATGAAGCAGACAAGGACCATTAGAGCCAGCTCAGCAGCTCAGACTGAGCGGCTTATCTCAGCTCCCTGGTGGAACCAAATCAAATCCACGAAAAATATTAGGTTTTCAAATCAAAAAGGCAAACCATGTTGAGCAAGCCAGATGCCTGCTGCAAACAGCTAATTGGCTTGTGTCTGTCAAAAATATTGAACCCATGGGAATTAGGAAGCTTTGACCAGAGGCTTATCTTCTAGGGTTTTGAGGGAATCTACCTGGGGTTCATTACACTTACCACTGCCACCCACCACCCACACCACCACCCCAGACCTATTCATTCGTTCTGTTGGGGAGAAATCTTTCATCAGTGGAAGGTAAAGTGGCAGGAGAGAGCTAGAATTTAGTTTTCCCTTTAGCCAAACTACAGACCTGCCCTGTGTTGCCTGTAAGGCATGTATTCACTTGAGAAACATTATTTAGTGATTTCTGTGTGCTGGATGTTAAAGACAAAAGATTAGATAAATCCCACTCAACTTTGTCTTCACAGCCTCAATTCAGTTCAGTCACTCAGTCGTGTCTGACTCTTTGTGACCCCATGGACTGCAGCACACCAGGCTTCCCTGTCCATCACCAACTCCCCGAGTTTACTCAAACTCATGTCCATTGAGTCGGTGATGCCATCCAACCATCTCATCCTCTGTCGTCCCCTTCTCCTGCCTTCAGTCTTTCCCAGCATGAGGGTCTTTTCAAATAAGTCAGCTCTTCACATCAGGTGGCCAAACTATTAGAGTTTCAGCTTCAACATCAGTCCTTCCAATGAATAGTCAGGGCTGATTTCCTTTAGGATGGGCTGGTTGGATTTCCTTGCAGTCCAAGAGACTCTCAAGAATCTTCTCCAACACCACAGTTCAAACCCATCAATTCTTTGGTGCTCAGCTTTCTTTATAGTCCAACTCTCACATCCATACATGACTACAGGAAAAACCATAGCCTTGACTAGATGGACCTTTGTTGACAAAGTAATGTCTCTGCTTTTTAATACACTGTCTAGGTTGGTCATAACCTTCCTTCTAAGAAGTAAGTCTAGTATTGTATTAATAGGTAGAAGATCAAGAGTCATTTATAACACACTGTGAGAGACTTCCCTGGTGGTCCAGTGTAAGGATACTTAACCACTGGTCACCTACCAATTCAGGGGTCACGAGATTGATCCCTGCTCTAGGAAGATCCCACCTGCTGAGGAGCAGCTAAGCCCATGTGCCATAATAAGGGAAGCCACTTCAATGAGAAGCCCATGCGCTGCAATGAAGAGTAGCCTCTGCTTGCTGCAACTAAGGAAAGCTGGCATACAGCAACAAAGACCCAGCACGGCCAAAAATAAATAAATAACACACTGTGATAGGTGATGGAGATTTGTACCACATGAAACCCTAGCTCCAGGAGAAGAGAGCATGGCCTGTTCAGAGACATAGAGATGTGCATGTGAGCACAGCCTTGTTCAAGGAAGCACAAAACCTTCCCCATTTCTAGTGCCTGAAGCAAATCTACATATGTGCTGTTGTTGGGTGAGTGAGGGCCAGAAATGAAGCTGGACAAGTATGGAGAGTCCTAGGCATGAAGTACCCAGGGCATAGAATTAAGGAGTTTGGTTTTTATTCTGAAGGTGATGGGGGAGAATTTGAGCAGAGGAGTCACATGGTTGGAGTTGCATTCGTTGCATTCATAGGGTGGAGGAGGGTGAAGTGCTGAGTCCTGGAAGCTATTGTAACAGTGCATGTGACACAGTGATGAGAACCTAAGCCAGGAGAGCTGTGGAGGTAAGGGGAGGCGGGGAACAGAGAGCTATTTGGGAGACAGGATCAATGAGCTCAGTAACTGATTGGATGTCATGAGTGGTAAGAGAAGCCCCCATAGTGACAGATGCCAGAGATTGCGGCATCAAAGGGCTTTCTGAGTCCACCCAAGCACAGCTCCAATCAGGCATCCCCCTCTCCCTGGCATTACTATCCAAGATGTTTTCCAAAGTGTGGTGTGCCACGGCGGGGCTGCTAGAGGCTTTTAGATGGTATACTGTACAGCACATTCTTTTAACAGGGGTTGTTCATTTTTATGTTTGTTGGAACAAATATGAACAGCCTATCAAACCCATGGTTTCATAGGTATTATTGCTTGGGGCAAAATTAAAATGTTATGAAGCTAGTCAATTTAAATTAAAAATAAAAAGATTGTGATATATGGAATACTCAGATCAGAAGTAATAAACATGGTAAAGAAATAACTAAAGCTTGAAGAGTATGGCTCAAAAGACAACAGGCACGTGTCCCTGTGTGGTACCCAAGGGTTTTCCTCTTATAAGTACATTCTTAATGGATCCATGTTAGCCAGTGATTGACTTTGGCTCATGATAACCTTGGCAATTGATATACCTTTCCACTTGCACTCCCCAATCTCACCTATCTTTCAGGATCAGGTTCAAAGTCACTTAATCATGAAACATCCCCAAGATGAAAAGTATAGATGCCCCTCTTTCTCTCCAACTGGCCAATTTGTCAATTTTATTACTTTTACTTTAATAGCACTTTTTACTTCAATTGTGTAATTTCCTGAAAGTGGTGGGCACTCAACCTGGTTTATCTTTGACGTTTGCTGCTGCTGCTGCTAAGTCGCCTCAGTCGTGTCCGACTCTGTGCGACCCCAGAGACGGCAGCCCACCAGGCTCCCCTGTCCCTGGGATTCTCCAGGCAAGAACACTGGAGTGGGTTGCCATTTCCTTCTCCAGTGCAGGAAAGTGAAAAGTGTAAGTGAAGTCGCTCAGTCGTGTCTGACCCTTAGTGACCCCATGGACTGTAGCCTGCCAGGCTCCTCCATCCATGGGATTTTCCAGGCTCTTAAGAGTACTGGAGTGGGGTGCCATTACCTGATGTTTCAGATCAGATCAGATCAGTCACTCAGTCGTGTCCGACTCCTTGCAACCCCATGAATCGTAGCACGCCAGGTCTCCCTGTCCATCACCAACTCCCAGAGTTCACCGAGAGTCACGTCCATTGAGTCAGTGATGCCATCCAGCCATCTCATCCTCTGTCGTCCCCTTCTCCTCCTGCCCCCAATCCCTCCCAGAATCAGAGTCTGTTCCAATGACTCAACCCTTCGCATGAGGTGGCCAAAGTACTGGAGTTTCAGCTTTAGCATCATTCCTTCCAAAGAAATCCCAGGGCTGATCTCCTTCAGAATGGACTGGTTGGATCTCCTTGCAGTCCAAGGGACTCTCAAGAGTCTTCTCAAACACCAGTTCAAAAGCATCAATTCTTTGGCACTCAGCCTTCTTCACAGTCCAACTCTCACATCCATACATGATCACAGGAAAAACCATAGCCTTGACTAGATGGACCTTTGTTGGCAAAGTAATGTCTCTGCTTTTGAATATGCTATCTAGGTTGGTCATAACTTTCCTTCCAAGGAGTAAGCGTATTTTAATTTCATGGCTGCAATCACCATCTGTAGTGATTCTGGAGCCCAGAAAAATAAAGTCTGACATTGTTTCCACTGTTTCCCCATCTATTTGCCATGAAGTGATGGGACCGGATGCCATGATCTTCATTTTCTGAATGTTGAGCTTTAAGCCAACTTTTGCACTCTCCACTTTCACTTTCATCAAGAGGCTCTTTAGTTCCTCTTCACTTTCTGCCATAAAGGTGGTGTCATCTGCATATCTGAGGTTATTGATATTTCTCCCGGCAATCTTGATTCCAGCTTGTGTTTCTTCCAGTCCAGCGTTTCTCATGATGTACTCTGCATATAAGTTAAACAAACAGGATGACAATATACAGCCTTGACGTACTCCTTTTCCTATTTGGAACCAGTCTGTTGTTTCATGTCCAGTTCTAACTGTTGCTTCCTGACCTGCATACAGGTTTCTCAAGAGGCAGATCAGGTGGTCTGGTATTCCCATCTCTTGAAGAATTTAGGGATATTAAAAAAGCTTGCATAATAATTCTATAGGTCCACATGTTCATTTCCCTTCCATATTAATTTCCTATTGTTGTGTTACAAATTATCCCCCAATCTAGAGGCTTAGAGCAACAAACATCTGTTAGCTTGTAGTTTCCATGGGCTGGGAACCAGAGAGCAGCTTAGATGGCTGGCTTTGGTTCAGTGTCTCTCCTGAGGTTATAATCAGGCTGTTGGCTGCACTTGTGGTCAACTGAAGGCTCAAATAGGGGAAGATACATGTCTAAGCCCACTGATGTGGTTGATGGAAGACCTTAGTTCTTCACTGCTTTGTAGGGGGAGGCCTCACTTCCTTGCCATGTGGGCTTGTGCATTGGCTGACTGAGTGACTTTGCAATATGGAGCTGGCTTGCTCTACAGCAAAAGCAAGACATATGTACAATGGAATATTATGATTGAGTAATACTCTATTGCATATATGCACCACATCCTCTTTATCTATTCTTGTGTCAGTGGACATCCTAACTAAACTGTAAATAGTACTTCAGTGAACACTGGGGTGCATGTATCTTTTTTGAATTATGGTTTTCTCTAGGTATATCCAGAGCAATCCCAGGAAGGGATTGCTTCATAATGAATTCTTTGAAGATAGGTCTTGGGTTGAATCAATGTCATAGTATATTGATTAGTTCTTGGCATAAAGGAAGTTCTTAGTTGGTTAGTGTTAGTTGCTCAGTCATGTCTGACTCTTTGTGGCCCTCATGGCGTGTAGCCCACAAGCCTCCTCTGCCCATGGAATTCTCCAGGAAAGAATACTGGAGTGGGTTGCCACTCCCTTCTCTAGGAGATCTTCCCAACCCAGGGATCAAACCCAGGTCTCCTGTACTGCAGGCTGTTTCTTTACAGTCTGGGCCAAGGAAGTTCTTGCTGCTGCTGTTGCTGCTAAGTCACGTCTTAGTGAAGGTAAATAGATGAATGGTTAGTGGATGGATAGATGATTGGATGGTCAGATAAACAGATGGATAATGAATGAATGGATGGAAGGATGGATAAGTGTGTGCATGGGTAAACAGATGATTAATTGATGGATTAAATGACCTCCTTTGGACTACTTAAATCCCAAATGATTGGCATGATGATGAGCAATTATCTTCATGGTATAATCTTTAACTCAAAGAATTTAAGATCTTGGAGGGACCATCTAGTGCCCCACTTCATTCTCCAGATGCAAAATCAGAAGACAAGGAAGGTGATGTGAGCTGCTAAAGACCAAACAATAACTTAGTAGCCAAACTGAGACTAGAACGTGAGACTCCTCTTCCCATGCTTCTGCTTCAGTACCAACTGCAAAAGGTACTACTGTGTATGCTTGCCCCAGAGTTCCTACCCATGCCTGATCTAAGAAGATGCCTCATATTGCAGTAAGGTGAAAAAATGACTTGTTCATATACAAGACCAGCTGGTCCTCACTGATACAGATAACCCTCCATGCTTTGTCTTGAACACCCACCTACTTGTGCTCAGCTTATGCATCCATCATCTCTCTAGACTCCACACTCTCATCACACTCTCCATGTGACCTCTCTGCAGACATGGGTGCTCACCACCATTCTTTCCCAGCAAGCTCCAGTTTTCTTGGCTACTTCTGGGTGTATCTGCCTCCAAACCCACTCCTTGTCAAACTGGGACTTTCTTAAGTGGATCTTTCCCTCTGCTGTTACATCCCTGTGGATGCACCATAAACGTTGACATTTCTCTAGAGCAGGATGTTTTTGAAAAAATATTTTAGATGAATGCCAGGCCAGGCCGCATGAAATGTCATGGTGACTTTCCAAAGAGACCTGCCAGGAGCTAGGGTGAGTAAAAATAGCCACTGCTGGCTGCGGATGTGAAGTGGGTAAAGATCACAGAGAGAAGAGTTTATTTGTTTTTAAAATAATTATTTCTAAGTGATTCTGGGCCTGAAGAATGAGTCAGACTGGCAGACAGGAAAGCGGAAGGTCTGTGTCTGATGCCAGAGGGAGAAGGCAGAGGAGGGCTATGGATGGGAAGGTAGAGGGCGAGAGAACCTCAGATCCCAGCCCCAATGCTCTGTAAAGCCAAGAAATCCTAAGACTGTGATCATCAGTTTCTCTACTTGGAGAAGAGAAAGAGAGGGAGAAAGATAGGTAAGGAATGGTATTCATATGCCTAGATACAGAGAGAATGAGAGAGAGGCACTGAGAGACAGACTGAGAGAAATGCACAAAAATAATTCTGTTGTTCAATCAAGGGAAATTTTAAGGACCACGGACAGCTCCAGTCTGCCTGCACTGTGGTTCATAGCTGCTCCTTCTCTTGGTTGGATATGGTACTCTCCCACCTTAAATACTATAAGAGACATCCTGGATGAGCACATGGAGTTGGAGCCAGAGCACTCTGGGAGCTAGCCCTGGGTCATCATTGGCTGGAAGCGTAGTCCTGAATAGGTTACTTAACTTCTCAAAGCTTCAATTGCCCTTACCTGCAAAATGGGGAGAGTTCCTATCTCCCCATTGATGTGAGGACTCAGTGGACAATAACAAAAGAATCAAGTACCCACCAGGGTGTCTGCTACTTGGTCAGCACTAAATACATATCCAAATGAAACATGTCAGCAATGAACTTCGAGTGCCAGGGGTCCCAACTTCTTCTGGATTTCACTTTGGGGGAAGGAAAAACCTACTTCCCATTTAAGCTGATAACTGAGTTAAGTGGTTGTGTTCTCTATGGGCTTGTGAATGTGAAAACAATGATGTCACTTGGCGGTTTTCAGTTTGGGTTGACAGTGTGGTCAATGTATGTGGAACCAGATTTTGGAAGGGAGGAAGCAAATTTTAATGAACTTTAATGAATGATCTGGCTAGTTGCCAGATCCTGTATTCAGTATTTTTATGTATGTTGTTTAATTCTTCAAACAACTCTATGAGGTAAGAATTGTTACCTCTCTCCTATTCTTTTCTTTTTTTTTAATTTTGGTGGGGGGAATACAGGTTAACAAGGGACTTAGACATCAGAGAGGTAAAGAAACTTGTCCCACATCACACAGCTTAATGGTCATTCTGACATTAGATTGTTTGACAGCAAAACCAATTCTTTCTCCTAAAAAAAAAAAAGATACTGCCATTATAAAACTGGATCTGGTATATGAGAGAAAAGTTGAATTTAGCCACATTTGCACCCAGCTTCCAAACTGCTGCTTTCTCCCTCTCTCTCTCTCCACCCCCAACTCCATGTGCATGTATGTGTTTGCTTCTTTGCTTCTCTTCCTTAACTGTAATTGGTTTGTTTACTTCATGGAAAATTTTGACTCAATTCTAAAGCCCAGTTCTGACAGAAATTTTGTGCTGCTCTCCTTTGCCCCCACTTCTCCATTTAGAAGAGTCTCACTCCATCCCTCAAGGCTTAACTCAGCTGTGAACCGTTCTGCAAAACTTATCAGGAATCCCTTCAGCAAGGGGAGACACACCCTCCTCCACACTCTCACAGTGCTTTTTCCACTTTCAGTGAAAATTGCCTTCATTTATTCCTTTATCTTGGATACCTCGCACAGCCTCAGGTACAAAATAGGAACTAGAAGAGTCTTTACTGAAAGAAGGAAGGGAGAGAAATGCTTCAGAAACAGTAAGATTTATGGCAATGACAAGAGTGATCATAATACCAGACAGCATTATTATGGACACACATGATAATTCAAGCTCTGTTTTAGGTGCTGAAGCTGTATCATCATCTCACTCAATGCTCTCAGTAACTCCAAGTGAAGCATTATTATCATCCAGGTTTAGCAGGTTACAGTCCTTTTGTTTAGTTTAGCTAATTAGTGGATTTTTTAGTCAAAGATTTAGAAGATAAATCCAAACGATTTAGAGGAAACCTTTTCCTTAATGATCTAATTAGTAGAAGATTATTAGAAATTTGAACCCTAGCAGATTGGTGAGAGTCCTCCAGGAGCTGCGTCTCCATGCTCTTCTGAGGACTGCAGTGGGAAGAACTCCAGTCTTGAGCCTGACACGGTGACCACAATGCATGGCTTTGCCAGGTATCAGCTGTCTGGCTCCAGATGTTAACTGTGTGAATTTGAAAGCTTCCACTTCCTCATCTGGACAAGGAAAGCTACCCCACTTACCCAGAAGGTTCGGGAAGAGGATGACATGCTTATTCGAAGGGGCAAGCATGTACTAGACATTCAGTAAGCACTGGTCACCCAGTTCTTCCACAAGGAGCCTCTCACACCTGCTACCCTGGGCGTCCCCTCATCTTTTTTTTTTTTTTAATCTTCGGCTGTGCTAGGTTTTCATTGCTGTGCATGGGGCTTTTCTCTCGTTGTGGTGAGAAGTGGCAGCTCGTCATTGTGGTTCATGGTCTTCTCACTGCGGAGGCTTCTCCTGTTGTGGAGCACAGGCTGCAGGGTGTACAGCCCTCAGTAGCTGTGGCGCACAGGCTCAGTAGTTGTGGCTCCTGGGCTCTAGGGCACAGAGTCAGTTGTTGTGGTATACGGGCTTAGCTGCTCTGCGACGTGTGGATCTTCCCAGACCATGTCCCCAGCATTGGGAAGCAGATTCTTAACCACTGGACCACCAGGGAAGTCTGTCTGCTTTGAGAAGAGGAATCCGCCTTAGACATCTGCAGCTCCCACTTGTTTATTCATCTAACAGATACTTACCAATCATTTACTTTGTGCCAGGGGCTATTGTGGGTGCTGAGGGTGTGATGATGAACCAGAGAGAACAAAGCCTGTGTTCTCATAGCAGTTACATTGTTATATTACTTACATTATAGCTTATATTACTACTAAAACTGGTAGACAAACACATAAACAAGCTGAAACCAAAAGTCTATAAAACAAAACAATGTAATGGGAATGGCTGGGGTGATGCTGAATTAGGGAGAGGGGCTGAGGAAGAACGTTGAGACACGTGGCATTTTAACTCAGACCTGAATGAGAAGAGGCTAGTCTGGGGAGATCTGGGGTGAAGAGCATTCCTGGGAGAGGTAACAGCCAGGATAAAAACTGTTAGCAGTATAAGGGTATGTGCTCCAAGTAAAAAAAGATGGCCAGTGTGGTTCATGAGTGATGGGTGGGAAGGGTAGACTCAAAGAGGCTGGAGATGCTGGAGGTGTTAGATGTACAGGATCTTGGAGCCCCTGGAATGGGCTCGTATTTGATTAACTGGCTGGATAAAAAGTGAGAATTAATTGAAGGAGCAGTTGAGCTGAGCTTTATAGTCTGACTCCACTCAAATAGATGTTGTTCATTAAAAATCTTCTTATCTACCCTGTAAGAAACAAGTAGGCTGCAGATTCAACTATAGCTTTAAAGAGTGTTTTTCTGAATTATTTCCAGAGATGTATAAAAATCAATCTCTCTACAGAAAAATAGTGAAGTTACTAATTTTATGGGAAAGCTCTAAAATAAGGATAATTTCAGTTCTCACAGGCTGTCACTAGATTTCATTCGAGACTTTACCAGCTTCAAAATTACTGCACAAAATAATAGCAAAACCCTTATGGTTAAGGCAGACAAATGGACCTTCTTGTCAGGAGATTTTGACATTACTCAGAGGAGTTCATCTCAAGTTGCCCAAGTTTTAAAAAAAAATTGATAAAATGCAGCAGAGACCTGAAGGAACCGTGTCATCAGCTGTGTGCCGTGGAAGCCCGAAGAGCTGATGAACTCGTCTATTGCATTAATAGAGGCTTAAAATAGAAAACAGGAGGTGATTTTCTCTTTTTCCCCTGCTCAGATCCAAGTCTGCTTAAACATTTCCAATAATCTCACAGGTTGTCTTGTTTTTCTCACAAATGAAAGGTATTGCACTCTCATAGTCTTAACAAAGTTTCCAAATTTCACAGAAACTTTCCTTTGGGTGAATTTTTAAGCAGAAGAACATTCTCTTTCCATGTTTTTGAGTGTACAAATATGAATATTTTTGTAAGGAAAAGACATCATTTTGGCAACAAAAGCACATAACAGTGGAAAATACTTCCAAACATGCATTCTTCCAAATGCTCTTTCCATAGCATGACTTTCTTCTGATATGCAATTACTCTCTTATGTGTTGTTAAAATGTCACCTCTGCCTTGAAGGGACAGATTAAATGTGCATGATTTTTTTTTTTTTTTTTCAGAAAATATCTGCTAGGCAGTAGACTCCTGACAGCCACTTGTCATTAGAGAAAGGTCATCAAATTTGGAATGCTTGTTCTTTTTTAAAAAATATATAACAGACAGCTTTGCTTCAAGATTTGTACTTAAGTACTCACCGTGACATAATCAGAGAAAACGCTGAGCTACAAGAGATGTCTTGGTCACTTCCCTTCTTGTTCCAAGTGTCCTAATGATTGATTGTATTTTTAAGTTCTTGTTTTCCTCATGTGACCACATTGATGGCATCTTTGGCTTTGTGTTTACTGCTTGCTTTCATTTCTTATTGTAATCATTCACCTATGAATAAATCAATGGATGAATTCCATCTGGGTATTCTCTCCCCAGCTTTGTCCTGGAATTCTTTTTTTATTGCAGTCATACCAGCCACTGCATCACAGGTTACATTTCCAAAGTTTTTCCTCTTAAAATACTGTGTTTTATTGAAGAAGTAATTTATTATTGAGAATAAACCTTTTCTGGTACATCACTTTTTAGGAGCATAAAAAAGAGTAGCTCCTCATAAATTGAAATTGAATTAGTAGTGAAATTATTATTGAGAACAAATAAAAATTATTATTGAAATTATTAAGTCCAACTTCCAATTATTATTGAAATTATGATTGAAAGTGGATTTAAAAAACAGATCAAGTTACAGACAAGTTCAGCTAATCTGCACTTTCATTCATGTGCATAGCAAACCTACCCTGTCTGCATATTTTCTTTGGTTATTGCAGATTATCAGTTTAGTTGATCTTAACTAATCTCTCCTTTTTTAAAAAATTTAATACATGTATTGATATTTCAGGCATTGATAGGGAAAGTAATAGGGTTATGGAATTCTTCAGGTCTATAAAATTCTAACTTATTTGTAATATGTCATAGCATAATCATAGCAAATCTTTTCAGATGTTAGTAGGACTTCCTTATTATTGTGGCAACATATACATGATATAAAATTTGCCATTTTAACCATTTGCAAACATACTGTTCAGTGACATTAAGTACATTCTACTGTTGTGTAACACTCAGCAATGTCAGTATCCAGAACTTTTTCATTTTCTCTAGCTGAAACTCTGTACCCATTAAACAATAACCCACTAGATAAACTCTCTACAACCGACCATCCTAGAATGAGCTGTGGGACATATACTTGGCTCCATGAAGAAGGTTGCAGAGTTGGTTGAAAACTAAAATTACTGAATAACCACCATCACAGTCCATTATGGTGAAATCCAGAATATGGGTAGGTCAGTGGCCTAAATTCCTAGGAGTGAGTACCTAGCTCTGATTTCTGTACAATCGGCTGTGGGGCTGACCTGGAGGTTGCTAGTCTGTCCTAAGGGCAAGAGGAAAATACAACTTCTCAAAAAGAAGCTCTGTAAAGGAGACAAAAATAGCAAGTCCCTTCTTGTGTAGAAATCTGTACAGTTTAGAATATACTTTTGCATTCATTAGCCCTTTAACTCTCTTGCTCATCTTGTGAAGGATGAAGAACAATATTGCCTGTCTTGTTTTGTGGATGAGAAATCTAACTGGTTTTCCCAGGGACACATGCATTGTCAGCAGCAGAGCTGGGGTTTAAACAGAGGAATTTGAATTCTAAGTGCAGGGTGCTTTCTACTTATTACTCTGTAGAGAATATCTGCTGTGTTTGCAAATATTAAGTCAATAAACAGAAGCCACATCAGGTGTCTTTAATAGGAATGTATTTAATATAGGGAACTAGAGATTTACTCATCCCTTGCTTGCTGGGAGAAAGACATCACAGAGGCATTGCTTTATTTCAGAAAATGTGGAAATGCAAAAATTTCAAGAAGGCTACTATGAATCTCAGTGCCTTCAGGAAGCGAATGCCTCAAAGCCCCTGGCAAAAACACCTACTGTGAGCTGGAGGCCACAGGAGACCATGTTTGTGTCCGCACAGCTGCTACTGAAGGTTAGCATCTTCCTGTCTTCCACCTCAGAAATCACACACAAAGGGACCTCTCCTTGGCTGAATCTCACTGATCCCAGCTGGCAAGAGAGTCTGGAAAACATAATTTCCAGGGCTTCCAGCCCCTGAGGTTCCAGGCTCACTTAGAAAAACAGGGATGAGACTATTAACAGATAATAATATCCAGCATGTGCAGTTATGAGCCAGAATCATGGCTGAAATGCAGAGAATAAAAATCGGTTAACAGCATTGTTAACCCTAACTATGGATTTCTGCATCTTTTCTCTTCCTACACACTCTGCTGTGGATCAATGGTCTTCCCTTCATCGAGACCTAGTAAGAAAGATGGGAAATCGGTAAGGATGAAAGAGCAGAGAAGGATGCATTCCATACTAAGGTAGATCAGCAGGGGAGATGGGACAGAGGGGTGAGAAGAGACACGAGTCAGTTCCAGGTAAGAGGCAGGATGGAGGTGCAGGTAGCTCTTGGCTGGGGTGGCTAGAGTTTTCATTTCAGCTCTACTGCACACTGACTGGGTGACCTTGCCTTCAGTAATTGTAAAAAGAGTGATGGTATAATGATACGTACATTATAGGGCATTTGGGAGCCCTTAGCACAGTGTCTACCTGGCACATATTATGTGCTCAGTAAATATGAAGTGTTACAAGAATGAGTCCAGGGAGTTGGATGGACCACTGAGACACTCCTTGTAGAGTGATGGAACTCACTCTCCATGCCTTTTCTCCACTGTGAAATCGTACAGCTATGACTAGATATGAGTTTTAACAATGAATGCTGAGACCTTATTGTTTTTGCTGTTGTTTTCCCTGGTGGCTCAGATGGTAAAGCATCTGCCTGCAGTGCGGGACACCTAGGTTCAATTCCTGGATTGGGAAGATCCCCTGGAGAAGGAAATGACAATCCACTCCAGCACTCTCTTGCCTGAAAAATCCCATGGACGGAAGAGCCTGATAGGTTACAGTCCATGCGGTTGCAAAGAGTCGGACACGACTGAGCGACTTCACTTCACTTCCCTATTATTATTGTACAGTGAAATATGATGGTCCCAGGTGCGTTCCTTTCTCTTTTCATTATCATGCACAATAACCTGGCAGTATAAGACGGTGCCAGTATGCTCCATATCTTGCAGATGAGGGGACTGAGACCCTGGGAAGTAAACAGACTAGGCGAGCTTCAGCTCTGAATAGCAGCCTCAGATTGGCTGCAGACAGCTAGGATGCTATTCTATACATGATAGGTTTCTGTCCCCATGACACTTCCCAGTGCCTGTCAGCAGCTGGACCATTTACTGAAGTCCTTGTCTTGCATTTCTGCCCTCACACTCCCTGCGCCCCCCCAACCCCCCATTCCTCCTCAGTACTCGCTGGCCTTGAAGTTCCTGACCAAACTAACTTTAGAACATATCACTTTGTGATATATTTAGCCACCTTCGTCCAGTTAGCCCTGAGCAAAGAATAAAGAAAACTCCTCTTGATCTTGCCTTAGAAGAATAGCTAAAGTTTTGGTCTCTGTGTGACTATGGGCAGTCTTCTCAACCTCTCTGAGCCTGGCTCTTCTTACCTTTGAACTGAATGATATGATCCACTGAGGAGGAATTAAGAGTAGGTGACCTTGGGAAAGCACCTGGCTTTGTCTTGGCACACA
This sequence comes from Bubalus bubalis, assembly GCF_019923935.1. Taxonomy (NCBI): domain Eukaryota; kingdom Metazoa; phylum Chordata; class Mammalia; order Artiodactyla; family Bovidae; genus Bubalus; species Bubalus bubalis. Next base: position 46,619,931 of record NC_059159.1, on the reverse strand, counting down.
GAAAACCCTGAGCAAACAGGATCTTTTCTTTCCCTTCCCTTCCCACCCTAGATACTTCCCTGGGTTCCCGCTCCTCTGTCTCTCTGTCCCTGGCAGTTTCAACACTGCCCTTCAACTTGAAGCTGCTGCCTCCAACATCCTTCCACCCTGATGCCCCTGAGAAGAAGAACTAAGATAAAATGAAGATATTCTAGAGGCATCTACTCACTAATGTAGCTTTGACCTTTTCAAAAGGAAATCCAGGATGCAAAGTCCTAATTTGTGTCTAGGATGTTGATTAAAAAGTTCAGATTTTATACGTGGTAGTGTACATATGTCAATCCCAATCTCCCAGTTCACCCCACACCCTTAACCCCTTCCCGTGTCTACTCATTTGTTCTCTATGTCTGCATCTCTATTTGTGCCCTGCAAACAGGTTCATCTGTACTATTTTTCTAGATTCCACATATATTCATTAATACATATTTGTTTTTCTCTTTCTGACTAGCTTCACTGTGTATGACAAATTCTAGGTCCATCCACAACTCCACCAATGACCCAACTGTGCTCCTTTTATGGCTGAGCAGCATTCCGCTGTATATGTATCCCATCTTCTTTATCCATTCATCTGCCGATGGACATTTAGATTGCTTCTACGTCCTGGCTATTGTTAATAGTGCTGCTCAACTCGGTGCTCCATGGTGACCTGTATGGTTGGGATGGGAGGGCTGGAGGGAGGTCCAAGGGGAAGGGAATGCATATAGCTGATTC